>NC_072429.2:123225000-123875000 GCF_028878055.3 Symphalangus syndactylus | reverse complement strand
TGAAACTAGTGTTAGGAAGAAAAAGACTACACTGCCTTTTAATATATGGCCAAAAACACCTTCCATCACTATCTTTTGTGTGTGGGGACAAGCATGATCTAGTCTGCACCAAAGGAATTCAAAATAATGCATATGTTACTGAGGCATTGCTATTAATGTTGTCTAAGGAAATTCCACTGCCTTCCAAACTAAAACTACAACTATTGCTCAAAATGGAATTTTTAAAAAACCACCAACTTGGGAGTTAGCAAACTCAGGTAACATTTTTATTTCTGGACAAATCACTAACTTGTTTATTCCTTTCCTATGCTAAAAGTCTGCAATTAGGTAATACTGGTGCTCTGTCTACACTTACCATCTGTGGCAGAAAATAATTCATAAAGTGTCTACACTTACCATCTGTGGCAGAAAATAATTCATAAAGAGCCTGAGCAAGGATATTCACGACAAAGGAATGAGATGTTTTTCTTGCCCAGTAAAATGATTTTTTGGCCTAAAAAAGAAATAGCTCATTTATTATATGGTAAGGATAAAAAAGCACAAACTCATGTTTATAATCCCCTCAAACTGATACTTATCCTTCTAAGGACTATCTGCAAGTACTATTGCCTTATGTTTATCATTTACAAAACAAAAAATCACCTTCAGAGCAATGGGTTATATGACACTGAAGCTAAATTTACAACCACTATGAGCTAAGTGGCCCACAGCAATCGAGTGTTACATAATATTCAAATTTAGAAATTCTCTAAGATTCGCAGGTTGCAAGTCAGGTTCTTTAAGCCTAAGCAAGATGCCTAAGAGCTATTATAAAGCATCAGGTTCCTTAGTACAGATCTCCCCATCAGAGCCCCACTGCTCTTAACCCCCAGAAATAAATCCATTTTGAGACATTTTTGTCAAAATAATTGATCTTACCTCGAAAATAGCGGCATCATCATAAAGGTCAGGGATACCCTTTAGCAGTTTTCTCCATAGTTTTATATCTTTAAAAGCAACAGTCATTCCTCCACCAGTAAGTGGATGCCTCATATTATATGCATCTCCCAAAAGAAGAACACCTATGAAGAGAGGTAATGAAGATTTTATCTTAGAGCATCCCTTGAGACAAAACAAAGAGAAAAGGACAACTCAGTGTATAAAGATTACTGATGTAAGCTAATAATAAGAAAAATGTGAAAATACATGGAAACAAATCATTATTAAAATTTGCTGAGGCAAAAATTCAAGAGTTGTTTGAATCAATATTGGGTACCTAATAGGTGGCCAGGCACTGGGGATACAGTAATAACAAGAGTATGGCCTCTGCCCTCATGAAGCTCATATACAAACCTAATGACAAATCCAACAATGTCAATACATTTATAAGGCCTCCTTAAAATATGAAGAAAATAAAAAGAACCTACAGGTATCCAGGTATACAAAGCAAGTCCTCTGGCGATCATCCCCCTCCCACACAGGAAAGCACCTTCGTAAGAACCAAAAGTCAGCCTGGGTACCAGCTTGGCCAGTGAGACAGAGCACCAAGTGGGTTCCTGGGGTCCCTGATTCCAGGTCTTGGCACCTGGACAGCATTTTTGGATCCGTCCTGGGTGAGAGGGGAGCCCATTGTCCTGAAGGGAGAGACCCAGGTCTGGCGGCATTCACCGCCAGCTGACTGAAGAGCCCTGGAGCCTTGAGTGAACACCAGCAGCAGCCAGGCAGTACTCACTGCAGGCCTGGGGCACTGGTGGCCATGGGGAGAGGCTCCTTCTGCTTGAGGAAAGGAGAGGGAAGAGTGGGAAGGAATATATCCTGAGGTTTGGGTGCCAGCTCAGCTGCAGTAGAATAGAGCACCAAGTAGATTCCTAGGGTTCCCAACTCCAGGCCCTGGCACCCAGACAGCATTTCTGGACCAGTCCTGGGCCCCCAGGAGCTCACTGCCCTCAAGGGAAGGGCACAAGCCTGGCTGGATTTGTGCTGACTGTAGAACTCTTGAGTCTTGAGGGAACATCAGCAGTGACCAGGCAGTCATCGCTACAAGCCTTTCGCCAATACCCAGTGCTGTACTGGCTTCAGGTCTAACTCGGCACACGCCCAGTGGTGGTGGCCACAGGCATACTTGTGTCACCCGTCCCCCCCCCAGCTCCAGGCAGCTCAGCACGGAAGGACAGACTCTGTTTGTTTGGGGGAAAGTAAGGGAAGAGAACCAAGAGTTCTTTTCCTGGTAATCCAGGGAATTCTCCCAGATATTACCCAAGACCACCAAGGCGGTACCTCTACAAGTCTGCAAGGGTCACAATGTTCCCTGGGCTTGGGGTGCCCCCTAATACAGATACGGCTGCTATGACCAAAGACTTAGATCACAACACTCACTTCCCTTTGAATACTTCGAAAGCGTTCCCAAGAAGGATGAATACAAACAAGCCCAGACTCCGAAGACCACAATAAATACCTAACTCATCAATGCCCAGACATTGGCGAACATCCACAGTCATCAAAACCATCCAGGAAAACATGAACTCACTAAATTAACAATAATAAATAAGGCACCAGTGACCAATCCCAGAGTAACAGAGATGTGAGCTTTCAGAGAATTCAAAATAGCTGTTTTGGAGAAGCTCAGCAAAATTCAAGACAACACAGAGAAGGAACTCAGAATGCTATCAGATAAGTTTAACAAAATAACTGAAATAATTTAAAAGAATCAAGCAGAAATTCTGGAGATAAAAAATTCAATTACTGAAGAACATGGCAGAATCTCAACAGTAGAACTGATCAAGCAGAAGAAAGAATTAGTAAGCTTGAAAACAGACTATTTGAAAATACACAGAGGAGACAAAAGAAAAAAGAATAATCAAGAATGAGGCACACCTACAAGATCTAGAAAATAGCTTCAAAAGGGCAAATCTAAGTTCTTGGCCTTTAAAAGGAGATAGAAAGATCAGGGTAGAAAGTTTATTTGAAGAAAAATAACAGAGAACTTCCCAAATCTAGAGAAAGACATCAATATTCAAGCACAAGAAGGCTACAGAACACCAAGCAAGGATTGGTGATTGATTTAATCCAAACAAGACTAGTTCAAGCCATTTAATAATCAAACTCCCAAAGGTCAAGGATAAAGAAAAGATCCTAAAAGCAACAAGAGAAAGGAAACAACAAACAATGGAGCTCTGGTATGTCTGGCAGCAGACTTAGTGGAAATCTTACAGGCCAGGAGAGAGGGGCAAGACACACTGCAAGTGCTGAAGGAAAAGAACTTTTATCCTACAATAGTATATCCAGTGAAAACATCCTTCAAACATGAAGGAGAAATAAAGACTTTCCCAAACAAAAGCCGAGGGACTTCATCAACACCAGACTTTCCCACAAGAAATGCCGAAGTGAGTTCTTCAATCTAAAAGGAAAGGACATTAACGAGCAGTATGCAATTACATGAAGGTACAAAACTCACAAAAGTTAAAAAGCAAGGAGGATAAAGTGTAGAGTTTTTATTAGTTTTCTCTGCTTGTCTGTGTCATCAGTTTAAAATAATGGGTTATAAGATATGATCTGCAAGTTTCATGGTAATTTCAAATCAAAAGCCTACAAGAGGTAGGCAAAAAAATTAAAAGCAAGAAATTAAAACATACTACCAGAGAAAATTACCTTCACAAAAAGGAAACAGGAAGGAAGAAAAGACAGCAAAACAATCAGAAAACAAATAACAAAATGGCAATAGTACGAACTTACCAATAATAACATTCAATGTAGATGGACTAAACTCCACTCAAAAGGCATAAAGTGGCTGAATGGATTTAAAAAAAGAACCAACGATCTGTTGCCTAAAATAAACACACTTCACCTATAAAGACACACAGAGACTGAAAATGAAGAGATGGGAAAAGATATTCCAGGCAAATGGAAAACAAAAAAGAGCAGTAGTGATATTTACATCAGTAAAATAGGTTTCAAGACAAAAACTATAAAAAGAGGCAAAGAAGGTCATTATATAATGATAAAGGAGTCAATTCAGCAAGAGGATGTAACAATTATATATGCACCCAATACCGGAGCACTCAGATATATAAAGGAAATATTATTAGAGCTAAGGAGATAGACCCCAACACAATCATGGCTGGAGACTTCAACACCCCACCTTCAGCAATGATAGATCATCCAGACAGATAAACAACAAAGAAACATCAGACTTCATCTGGACTACAGGCCAAACAGACCTAACAAATTTCACAGAACATTTCATCCAACAACTGCAGAATACACATTCTTCTCCTCCTCAGCAAATGGATCATTCTCAAGGATAGATCACGGGTAGGCCACAAAACAAGGCTTAAAAAATTCAAAAAACAATTGAAATCATATCAAGTATCTTCTCTAACCACAATGGAATAAAACTAGAAATCAGTACTATGAGGAACTTTGGAGACTATACAAACACATGGAAATTAAACCATATGCTCTTGAATGACCAGTGGGTCAATGAAGAAATTAAGAAGTAAATATAAAAATTTGATAGAAATAAAAATGCAAAGACAATATATAAAACCTGTGAGACACAGCAAAAGCCATACTTAAAGGGAAAGTTTTTAGCAGTAAGTGCCTACATCAAAAAAGCAGGGAAACATCAAATAAACAACCTAACAGTGCATCTCAACCAGAAAAGCAAGAGCAAACCAAACCCCAAATTAGTAGAAAATAATAAAGATCAGAGCCAAAATAAATGAAATGAAAAAAATACAAAAGATAACAAAATGAAAAGTTGGTTCTTTGAAAAGATAAAATCAGCAAACCTTTAAGACAAACTAAGAAAAAAGAAAGAGAACCCAATTAACTCCTTTTCCTGTTCCTATGTCAGCAAATGGCTGGCAAAACTATCTAAGCCAGAAACCTAGAATTTACATCAAGAGATTTCACTCTCTTATTACAATATCCAAATCATCACGTTTTGTACATTCTACATCCTAGTCCTAGATATTACCCAAATTTATTCATTATCTTTCATTTTACAACCCTAGTTCTGGCCTTTTATCATCACTGACAGAATAATTAATCTTAGTATATGTTTTACTGGACTTTCCTCCAAACCATCCTCCACAAAAATGTCAGAGTATATTCCTGAAATAAAAGTCTAATCACGCCACTGCCTCTTTAAGACAATTCCATTTACAAACGTATCAAAAAAGGTAAAAGACTTAAGAATAAATTTAACAAAAGAAATGCAAAACTTAACTTACACTCTGAAAATTACAAAATATTGTTGAAAGAAACCCTTACCTTTCAGTCAAGGGAATTTTGACCACAATGGCAAGAAAATTCACTGGGGAACAAGTAGTCTTTTCAACAAATGATACTGGGACGACTGAATATCCACACACAAACAAATCAAGCTGGACCACTTCCTCTCAACACAAAATTCAACTCAAAATAGATCAAAGACCTAAATTTAAGAGGTAAAACTATAAAACTCTTAGAAGAAAATACAGGAGTAACGGGCCAGGCATGGTGGCTCGCGCCTGTAATCCCAGGACTTTGGGAGGCTGAGGTGGGTGGATCACTTGAGGTCAGGAGTTTGAGACCAGCCTGACCAACATGGTGAAACCCCGTCTCTACTAAAAATACAAAAATTAGCTGGGCATGGTGGCGAGCACCTATAATCACAGCTACTCGGGAGGCTGAGGCAGGAGAATTGCTTGAACCTGGGAGGCGGAGGTTGCAGTGAGCCAAGATCGCACCATCACACTCCAGCCTGGGCGACAAGAGCGAAACTCCATCTCAAAAAAAAAAAAAAAGAAAAAGAAAATATAGGAGTAAATCTTTTTGACCTTAGATTGGACAAAGCCTTCCTAAATATGACATCGAAAGCCCAAGCAACAAAAGAAAAAATAAACATGAAAATTTAAACCATTTGTACTTCAATGGAAACCATCAAGAAGAAAGGAAAGAAAACCCACAGAATGAGAAAAATTTTGCAAATCACATATCTAATAAGGGACTTGTATGTAAAATATATAAAGGACTCTTGAAACTCAACAATAAATAAATTTTAAATCTGCCCAATTAAAAAAATATGCAAAGTCTAAATATACATTTCTCCAAACAACAAATGGCCTATATGCATATGAAAAGATGTTCAGGCCGAGCGCGGTGGCTCACGCTTGTAATCCCAGCACTTTGGGAGGCCGAGGAGGGCGGATCATGAGGTCAGGAGATCGAGACCACGGTGAAACCCCATCTCTACTAAAAAATACAAAAAAATTAGCCGGGCATGGTGGCGGGCGCCTGTAGTCCCAGCTACTCGGAGAGGCTGAGGCAGGAGAATGGGGTGAAGCCGGGAGGCGGAGCTTGCAGTGAGCCAAGATTGCGCCACTGCACTCCAGCCTGGGCGACAGAGCGAGACTCCGTCTCAAAAAAAAAAAAGAAAAGAAAAGAAAAGATGTTCAACATCATTATCTATGAGAGAAATGCAAATCAAAAGCACAATGATAAAAGGCCTAGTTCACACCTACTAGGATGGCTATGCACACAATGATAATACAGGTGTTCACTGACAAGGATATGGAGAAATTAGAACTCACACACTGCTGAAAGGAAATGTAACTGGGACAGCTATTTTGGAAAACAAGTCTAGCAGCACCTCAAAAAGTTAAACATGAACTACTATGTAATCCAGGAATACCACTCTTGGGTATATACCCAAGAAAAATGAAAATATATGTCCACACAAAAACTCGCACATAGATGTTCATAGCAGCATTGCTTGTAATAACCAAAAGCAGAAACAACCCAAATATCTATCAATTGATGAATGGCTAAACAAAATGTAATATAGCCACACAATGGAAGATTATTTGGCCATAAAAACAAATGAAGAACTGAAACATGCTACAACATGAATGAACCTCAAAAACATTGTGCTAAACGAAAAGCCAGTTCCAAAGGGCTTTACTATACAATGCCTTTAGGAAACATCCCAAATAGGCAAATCTAGACACAGAAAGTAAATTAGGGGTAGCCTAGGGCTGAGTGTTGGGAGGAAATGGGGAGTGAATACCAATGGGTACGGGGTTTCTTTGGGCAAGATAAAAATGTTCTAAATTTGATTGTGGTAGTGATGCACACACTGTGAATATACTAAAAAAATCACTGTACTGTACACTTTAAATGGGCAAACTGATTTGTGAATTACATATCAATAAAGTTAGTAACAAGAAAACACTTCAAATGACTTTCCATTGTCTGTAAGATTAAATGTTAATGGTCTGTTTACCACTCTGACACCCACCCTATGCTCCTGCCATAGGAAACTGCTTGAGTTCCTTGAAAGTGCCACCATTTCTCATCCCTTGGCAATGTTATTCCATCTACCTAGAAGTTCATCTTACTGTCCACCTCATGAACTCCCACTCATCCTCCAGGTCCAAGGTCCTTTGTTTCCACTGTTTCCTGAACAACATCCTCCCTAACTACCCCTCCCATTTCACAAGCTTCCCTCCCTGCTCTGCACACTCCTTGACACTGAATCTGTGGGTTTTATTACAAAATTTATCAAGAGTGTTGTAAAATTATCTGTCTACATTCCTAAGTAGAAAATTGCCTTCTCTAGGTCAAGGTCAGTTTTTTACCTGTTGTTTCCCTGACTAGCACAGTACTTCTATACACTCAATGTTAATAACTAAATAGATCATAAAACTAATTTTGGTATTAATAATGCACTAATCCACAGTAACAAACTATCTGTCCCAGATGTTATTCGTAACAGTATAAATTTAATCATGTATTTGTCATTTGGAATATTGATTCCTTTATAAAATAAGCCCAAAAAATAATACCTCGTTTCTTCACTGATGAAGGAGGAAGGAAGCTTGCTGGCATGGACCTCAGACGAGAATTGTCAGTGGCTTCTAAGAATGGTTCTTTCAGGTGATCTGCAATAAATCCCACCCACCCAAAGAAATGGGTTATAACACTTTAATTTCAAAGTATCACATATTTTCTTATCAAGTATAAACAAACACCTACTATACATCTGTTATGGTTGTTACATATATCCCTTGTGATAAATCAAGAACTAATTATTTCATTAATAAAATTATTGAGCACTTAGCTATTAATGCTAAGGAACGACTAAGGAATCTAAGAGAACATTAATATAAACATACATACAACTGAATGAAAAAACAATGAGGCAAATTCAGATGAAATGAAACAGGGAGAAAACCACCTACCTTTCTTCCAAATGTTAACAGACTACTGTCATATTTAATATTTAATGTATTATAATCAATATATTCTTGTAATCAGATGAAATACACTACCAATTCACAAACAGCAGGAGGGTATGTACACTAGAAAAAGAATTTGAGGCCAGCCCTACCTCTCTGAGCTTCAATTTCTTCATCTATAAAAATGAAATGGTTGGATCAGCTCATCTCTGAGATACTTCCAAGCAAGCTTTAAATTTCTGTGCTACTTACATAGAAAATGAACTGTCATACAATTCCCAGTGTGATCTGGGAATAGAGGAGCAGAAGAAGCCTCTGTTAAAAATTATTCCATTCATATTAAGGAGTAGAATCTTGGTAATCTAACTAATATTAATATAAACCTACCAATGGTTTCTCTCCATAATTTCAGGGCAGTCTACTCCAATTAACCTCTGGATTGGAAAAAAGAAAAAAAACGAAAAACCACCACATTTACAATAAAAGAAAAATAAATGCTAAAAATATCAGGTAATGGATGACCCTTTTCATAAATATTAGTAATTTCCCCATCTTAAAGCTTCAAAAGTGGCTTAACTAAATGAAAATTTATTGAAATGTTTCCATGTACATGTTGAAAATGACATTATTTAAAATCTAAGTTTGCCCACTTCATTTCACTTCATTTCTGTTAATAATTTGTTACTAAAGTGGTTTCACTTAGTTTAAAAAATAACGTGAAAAAAAGTGGAATATTTAAACAGAATGTACTCATACCAAAAAGTTTCCTATTACTCTAATCATATCATAATTGACAATCAGGGTTTCCCTTCAATTTTATCAAAATTCTTAAATTTTTTTTACCTTTCTTTCCTATATCATCGCATTCTCAAAAAAAGATCCTAAAAACTGTACCATGAAAACTTTAGATTTGTGAAAAAGTAATTTTTATTAATGTTTTCACAAAGCTATCTAAATCTCATGAAGCCTTTATATTCAACTCAAAACTAACATGATCCTGAAGATCCCTTACAATTCTCACATTCTGCGGACAGGACATGCCTATTCAAACAGGCACATATGAGCTAGACAGACCTGATATCAACCCTGGTGGTTCTGCCACTACTAATAGTTTATACTTGCAGGAGCTAACTAATCTCTCTGAACCTTAGTTCTCCCATCTGTAAAATGAGAATAATGATAATGCCTACCTCACAGAGTGGTTACATAGATTAAATGAAATTATGTTTGCTAAACACTTTATAGTAAGCATTCAGGAAATGGTAGCTATCATTACTACAAAAACCAAGCACAAAAATATTTAGGTGTAAGAGATATTTAAAGAATTCAGAGACAGATTCCTGTCCAGAGACTACCTTTAAAAATACCATATATGCCAATAAAAACAATTTTTCTAAAAATTATGCTATTATGTGACAAAAACAAATCAAAACTTTTTTTTTTTTTGAGACGGAGTTTCGCTCTTGTTGCCCAGGCTGGAGTGCAATGGCGCGATCTCGGCTCACCGCAACCTCTGCCGCCCAGGTTCAAGTGATTCTTCTGCCTCAGCCTCCTGAGTAGCTGGGATTACAGGCATGTGCCACCACACCTGGCTAATTTTGTATTTTTAGTAGAGATGGGGTTTCTCCATGTTGGTCAGGCTGGTCTTGAACTCCCAACCTCAGGTGATCTGCCCACCTCAGCCTCCCAAAGTGCTGGGATTACAGGCATGAGCCACTGTGCCCAGCCCGAAACTTTTTTTTTTAATTTGGGAGTTTGTTTTGCTTTTTTTATGTGCTAGTTTAAATAGTTCAGTTCCAGACTATCTGGTTGACTGGATGAATGTTTCACCTGCCATCCTTATCTCTGGCCTATTTTAGACACAGCTTTTGTAAGAACTGAAGATGCTATTTCTTACCAGGTATTTGTGGGTAAATTTTTTCAACCATGTATTCTCTTAAATTCCTTGGCATTTCTCCTCTAACATCAACAAGTACTCGAGTTTCACTGGATGAAATCTGGTAGATGAGAACTGGACTCGGGTTAGCTAAAATAAGTTCAGCATGATTTGCTTTAAACTGTGGTGCATTCTAAAAAAATAAAAAGAAAATGTTTTAATAATTTTCAAATTTCAAGTTTCTTTTATTGAAATTACAATAACACACTCCTACAGTACCTTCATAAGAAAGCCAACAAAATGAGATGATACAGAAACTTTATTGGAGACCAGGCTTTTCCTGAACTTGGAGAAAAGCCCATCTGCAACAACAGTCAATGGAGCATGGAGTTCCTATAACAGAAATGAAGACTACTCAGTTTAGTAGTTAGAAACACACAGTAAAAAAAAGCCATTCTTAAAAAATGTGCGTGAAGAGATTTAGATATATTATCAGATAGCATTATAGAGAGTAGTTGAAGATAATACTATTGAAGAAACTGTTATGTGGGCTTCAGATAACGCATGAGCAGTGTTTAGACACTTCCTCTGAGTCCCTGAGGATCATCTCCCTTTGTAGCCCTCCCATGCAAACCATCTGGGATTACTCTCCACTTTGACAGACAATGGGGGAAACAACTACAAGGCAGGCATGTAACACAGAGCAGTGACTCTCATTACAAATTCCAGGGACTAGCCAGATTCTTTCATTCTAAAATTTTCTGACTTCATATAGTGCTTTTAGTCAGCAGCTAGGGCTTAGAAGAATTTTTGTACAAATGACTACATGTATTTATAATACTACAATATGAGCAGAGAGAACATTCCAGTCACCTTCATTAGAGTACAATTTCTAAGCGGTAGTAACCCTATGGGGAGCAGTCCAGAATTACATGTTTTTTACTATGATAAATTTTTTTTTAAAAAAGGAAAAATTGGCCGGGCATGGTGGCTCACGCCTGTAATCCCAGCACTTTGGGAGGCTGAGGTGGGCAGATCACCTGAGGTTGGAAGTTCAAGAGCAGCCTGACCAACATGGAGAAACCTCGTCTCTACTAAAAATACAAAATTAGGCGGATACAGTGAAGCATGTCTGTAATCCCAGCTACTCAGGAGGCTGAGGCAGGAGAATCGCTTGAACCCGGGAGGTGGAGGTTGCAGTGAGCCGAGATCGCGCCATTGCACTCCAGCCTGGGCAACAAGAGTGAAACTCCATCTCAAAAAATAAAATAAAAATAAAAATAAATGAAATGAAATAAAATATAAAATAAAAAATAAAATAAAAGGATAAATTGTTTTTAAAAAGATTCTCTTACTGTTGCCTGAGTTAAATTGCTCATTTTACCTGAATCATTTATTTTGTTGAATCTTGCCTTCTTTCCCCTGCTAGTTCCCCTCTGCTTCTCTGCTGATGTATATTACTCAGTTTCAAAAACTATTCATATTAGTTCGGTTTAAAAAGTTTTTGCATAGCATTCTGAGGTCCTCTAAAGAACAATGTGTTGCAATCTGAAACCCATCCTGTTGCATAGGGCTTAGAAAGAACTCAGTCCATCTGATAAATAACACAGGCTGAGTATCTCTAATCCAAAAATCTGAAATTGAAAACTTTTTGAGCAGCAATGTGACAAAGAAAATACTCATTGGATCATTTCAAATTTCAGATTTTCAGATTAGAGATGCTCAACTGTTAAGTATAATGCAAACATCTGAAAAAAATCAAAAATTTGAAACACTTCTGATCCCTAGCATTTCAGATAAGAGATACTCAACATGTAAACTGGTAAGCCTACTTTTTTAAAGGGGTAAGTGAAAAGGCAGGAAAAACAACATCTCTTAGGAAGAGGTGACATTTGGCATTTCTCACCTTGATATCTCCAGTCTCTTTATCCTTGTACTGAACTCCCATCACAATATCATCTTCCTCTAATAACTGTAACACAACACCTTCAATAAACTTTGCACTAAAGAATAAAAAAAAAATACATTTCTAAAGCAGCACACTTCAGCAATTTAAATTAAATATAAATTCCTTATCTCCAGTATATCCATATAAACTGGACATGCATGTGTGTGCAAACACGTGTCCAATGTGTGGTTTTTATTTTCTAATTTATCAACATTTAATACATATTACTAATATAATGATTTTAAAAATATCTTAAAAAGTAACATTGGATTTTTATCTTAATTTGTTAAAAAATAAAATATAGGCAGAGAAACTTTACATACCCTCATACCTTCATACACAGAGGGGAAAACAAGAATTGGAATGCATCCTGCAAACTGTTAAGAGTAATTATTTCTGGCCGGGCGTGGTGGCTCACACCTGTAATCCCAGCACTTTGGGAGGCCAAGGTGGGCGGATCACAAGGTCAGGAGATCAAGGCCATCCTGGCCAACATGGTGAAACTCCATCTCTACTAAAAATACAAAAATTAGCCAGGCGTGGTGACATGTGCCTGTAATCCCAGCTACTCGGGAGGCTGAGGCAGGAGAATTGCTTGAACCCGGGAGGCAGAGGTTGCAGTGAGCCGAGATTGCAACACTACACTCCAGCCTGGGTGACAGAGCAAGACTCAGTCTCAAAAAAAAAAAAACAGTAATTATTTCTAGACAGAAAGATCACAGGTAATTTTTATAATCTTTATATTTGGGAGTATTTTTCCATTTTCCTTTTTTTTTTTGAGACAGAGTCTTGCTCTGTCACCCAGGCTGGAGTGCAGTGGTGCTATCTCGGCTCACTGCAACCTCCACCTCCTGGGTTCAAGCAATTCTCCTGCCTCAGCCTCCCAAGTAGCTGGGACTGCAGGTGCGTGCTACCACGCCTGGCTAATTTTTTTTATTTTTAGTAGAGATGGGGTTTCACCATATTGGCCAGGCTGGTCTCGAACTCCTGACCTCGTGATCTGCCCGCCTCAGCCTCCCAAAGTGCTGGGATTATAGGCATGAGCCACCGCGCCTGGCTGATTTTTCCATTTTCATACAGTGAACATACTCTTCTTCCATGGATATCAAGTCTTTTTAGTCCGAAGGATAAGTCCACTGACTTCTTCACTTGCTTTGTCAATACTTTAGTCTGTGTCAGTCACATGAGGGTTCTCATGCTTAAAACTTCTTCAGTTAGTGTTTTAAAGGTTATTGGTAAATATAAGTTAATAAACAAGAAGCCAGTCCTAACAGACTGGGTCTTTAGTGAGAATGAAACAGGGGTTTCTCCTTGCAGTTTTGTATCCTGTCTTCTAATAGAAAGTATCATAACCACAAACCCAAACTCCAAAATGTGCACAAATGGACTTACGCCTTAGTTACAAATATATCCTCTAAATTCCAATCACATAAAAATTATGTAATTTTCATTTAGTCAAAGGAGAACTCTTCATAGTTGCACGTCAAAGGAAAATTCTCTATATGATATTCTTAACAAAAGCACTGACTAACACTCTTCTGACAGTTTATTTTAATATACCTATGTTCTAGACTATGCCCCAAAAATTCATTAAAATCTATAAAATCTTATTTGTACAAAGGTCAAATTTAAATGTATTGATTCTTTAGTAATTATATATTTGAAACTGTGGTCTTACTTGGGCTCTGCCATAGCTGCCTTCCGGAGACTCATGATGAATCTTCCGTGATGGAAAGCTCTTCCACTCTGCACTTGATTGTTTTCTGACAGGGGGTAAGGAATCTGAACCTCTGATTTGGCTTCCTGATCATGAATCATGTAACCATTTACAACCTGGGCATCAAGGCCTTCCACTGTATCTGCAAAGCAATCGAGTTCAAAACAATCAATTCTGTTAACACACCCAGCATTAAACTAAGAACCAAAGAGGACACACACACATCAAAAATGAGTCTCTGCCTTCAAATCTGGAGAACTGAACAAAACTAATGTAACTATTTCAGAAACCATGATGCTTCTGGAAGTCAATGAGAGTCTTAGCAAATCTGTAATATCATTTAAAGATAACAACATAACTATTTCAGGTCTGTAATTCCACTTCACTTCAGAAAGAAAATGCAACATGAAATAAACCATAATCCTCTCCTGAGTAAACCCGTTCTGCCATAAAGACATAGGAACACATTCAGTCCTTCTTAACACTTCTTTCAATGTATCAATATGTAGATCTGTCACCAAAAAGAAATAAAAAGAAAATAAAACCAGTATGGAAACTCAAAAAAAAAAAAACCCCAATTTATATATAATGACTGAATATATGAAAAAGTAGATTTTCCAAACCAAATGGAGAGGGTAGAGTTATCCCCCAACTGTTGATGATTACATACTATCCATCAAAATTGACTCAGGACAAACTGCAAAGAACTTTTTAGTACATCAAATAAATGGCAGCAAACAAAACACTGAATTCATCAGAATCATGTAAAAATTGCTTTCTTAAATCTAAAGCAGCAAAAGCAGTTGAAAAAGAAAAAACTTTCAATAGAAAATATAACATTTTTAAAGTGCCAACTGAAAATTAGAAAGTTAAAAAATTAATTTTAAAAATAAAAACTAAAACAATACTTTGGGAAAGACATGAAATAGAACAAAAGATTAATACATGTATATATAATAAAATTTACTCATTAAAAACCACTGGAAAAATATTAAGATGCCAATAGTAATGGAGAAAAACATGTATGGATGATTCATATAAAGCAATATAGAAACAGTGAACAAATCAGAAAAAATGTTCAAACGATAAAAAAATTAAGTAAAAATTGAAACAATAGGACACCATCAAAATCACTGATGACATTATGATAAAACTGATAAATTCATATATTACTGGTGATACTATGAACTAATATTATATTTTAGAAAATATAAAAATAATTATCAAGAACCATGAAGAAATTAGCATCCTTCGATGTAATAATCTTACTCTTGGAAATCCATGTAAGAAATTCATCCTAAAGATATAATATTTAATAATCTTTAAAGTTACATGCAAGAATAGGTTCACTATAGGGTTACCTAAAAAAGGATAACTGAAAATAACCTAAACATTCATCTAAGTTTGAAAAGTCAAGTACATTATGAAGTCAACTGAAAAACAACTATGCTTGGGCTTAAAATGATAATGATAAACAATGGTTAACAGTATTCGAAATATGTTTCTGTCAAGTGAAGAAGTGGACTCTAGTATATATATTAGTGACATAAAATGTTCAAATATGGTATTGACTGGATGTCTGTGTCCTCCCAAAATTCCTAAGCTAAAACTCTAATCCCCAATGTGATGATATTTGGAGATGGAGCCTTTAGGAGGTGATTAGGCCATGAGGGTAGACTCTCATGATAGGATTAGTGCCCTTGGAAAAAAAGACAGGGGAGGGCTTGCTTCTTTGTCTCTCTCCCACCTTCCCCACCCCACCCCACCCCACCACCCCATCCCCACACAAAGTAGACAGTGCATAAATATTTCCTAAATGAATAGCCAGTGCTTAAAAAGCACTGGTTGAATGGATGAATGGTGCTTAAATAAAAGATTCTACGTAATAATACCGTAACAAGTATACAGCATACCCTCTACAAATGACAGTTCCCTTTGCCTTTCACAAAATTTAATGCCCTCATTCTAGGATTTTCCAGTCCTTAATTTTGACCATTACAATCTTTTGGTCATTTTATTATATCTCATTAAGTCTAATTTACATCTAATCTACTATTAAATGCTTATTTTATCCTTTGCTCTCATTTTCATGCAAATTTGTTGGTAAATGAGTATAGAAAATTTTATAAATGAAAGTAAAATGGAATACCTTCTTACTGGTCATAGGATGGTCTAAATGAAGAGTGCTTGTTTATACCATGTAACTCTCCTGAAAATCAATATGAACCTACCTCCAAGACCAAGGTCTTTGAGAACATGATAACCACCCGGCTGCAGGAATTCTCCAACTATTCTGTCAGGCTCTTTTAAGTCTCTCTCGATGACTGTCACCTTTCTTCCATCTCTGGAAAGCACGGCTGCCAAAGCAGAGCCAAGCACGCCAGCTCCCACAATGATAACTTCCGGGTCATTCTGAGAAGATGTTGATGTACAGGCAGCTGCTCCTATTAAGCTTGTTTCTGAAATATTGGTTCCTTTTCTGCGCTGTTTAAAAAAAAGAAAGGTAAACTATGTATCTAAATTTGTTAGATTCAAATCATGCTACTGCTATGTGGACACACTGGACTTTTGCATCCTAGGCTAAAGCTAGATACTAAATATTATCAAACCAAACAAACTGTTACATTTTAAAATCTAGATAATATATAAAAATCAATGATATCAAAATATTCATTAAAGTGTGTCATATTATCCCAATAAAATTAAATATTTACTGTTTTCTAAACGTGATATTTGGAAAATGTTATACAGACATATTTAGAAATCCACACTGGGCCGAACATAATAAATGCTCGTAAGGGGCTTCAAAGACGACTTACAGGGCAAACTGTACCATTAATAACTAAATTCTTCAAATATATCCTGAGAATTGACAAGATGCAAATCACTTACAACTTCTGATTTGACTTCATGTTACAAACTATTCAACACCTTTTAGACATTTTCTTTTTTTTGTTTTTTTGTTTGTTTGTTTATTTGAGACTGAGTTTCGCTCTTGTTGCCCAGGCTGGAGTGCAATGGCGCAATCTCGGATCACTGCAACCTCCGCCTCCTGGATTCAAGCGATTCTCCTGCCTCAGCCTCCCGAGTAGCTGGGATTATAGGCATGTGCAACCATGGCCAGCTAATTTTTAGTAGAGACTGGGTTTCTCCATGTTGGTCAGGCTGGTCTTGAACTCCTGACCTCAGGAGATCCGCCTGCCTCAGCCTCCCAAAGTGCTGGGATTACAGGCGTGAGCCACCGTGCGCGGCCTTAGATATTTTCATTATTCACCTTTATTTTCTCTTTCTGGATTTTCATTTGAAAAATCTATCTTAATATCACTTTTATATGACAAAAGGATTGTCAAATCCTGCCTACCAATCTATTAATTGAAGATTATCTAAACCAAATTACAAGAGAACAAATAACTCATGCTGACCCTTAGATTTGACTTGTTTACAATTTTGGTCCTTAACATATAAGCACGTATTTAATTTATCCCTTTTTCCCCATCCTGATACTCTAAGAGATCCTAGTCAAACATTTGGTCCCCAAAAAAGGAACAAGGAAAAACATTAAACCTATCACTGGCCGAACTGACAGCAAAACTTTTAACTTTGATCATAAAAAGATGCAAACTCTTGTTTTGAGAGATTTATAACCACTAAGAACAATAGTGCACACTGGCTTTTTAAAATGAACAATTCAATTTTGTAGTATTTCTTCTTGGTAGGTGGATTCACACATTTGCATACATTTCAGATACAGAATTGCAAGGAACCACCTTCCTTAAGTTCTCTGACCTTAATGATTAAGGTAAGACTAAATGCCATTTGAAGGGGTTTTTAAAAAATAATCGAGCAAAAAGGAAGATGAAGCCTAAAATCCTTTAGAACTTTACTCTGTGATTCTAATATCCACCCAGCATTCTTTTACCTCTATACTGGACTGGGAATTTGTCTATTCCTTTTTTTTAAATTTCTCTTAGAAAAATACTTTTCTGTCCTTTACTATGGGAAGATGTCAATATTCTACTCTTCCCATTAGTATGTCTTAATGGCCAGAACTGACTATATTTAAATTACTGTAGGGGGCAAGACAAGCCCCTTTTGTCATCTTAACCAAAAATGTGCTTCTTCATAAGTTTTTCCTGTTTTATACACACACACACACACACACACACACACACCCCGACACATACACCCTGAGAGGAGAGCTCTGGAGGAAAACAGGCCTTGCAGAGCCTGATCAGTAGAGTAAGCACTAATGGGAACTTAGTACTCAATAGATCACAATCTAACAACTCCCTGGTTCACAAAAAAATAAAGAGAAAGCCTGGGGCGTTCACCAAATAGAACCAATATTGATTGCTGGTAACCCAATTTTCCTACTCCAAAATTTCTCTACACAGCATGAAAACAGGAACAGCATTCCAGCCACCTGAACTAGAGCTCAGTGACCTTAAGGGAAATTATTTCAGACCACAATACGGAGTTCAAATTAAACATTAAGGATTCTCGCTCCCTCCTTTCCCATTCCTCAAACCCATGCACCATGTCACTGAACTCAGCGCTACTCATAAGGCTCATCCTAAGAGATGTATATTACCTCTAGGCTAATATTAACAGCTACTATTATCAGGCGGTTATAGACTAGGTATTAACTACCAGCAAGGGTGGTGCCATTCCCGTCTAATGGGAAAGGTAACAGATTCTCACAGAAATTAAGCAATTTGCCAAAGATCTCACATTCAGAAATGGTGGCGCAAAAATTTAAAAAGCAAGTGTGGGTTTACTGCTATAGTCTCTTGCCTGACAGCCCTGCTGCCATTCTTGTACGCCTACAACCCATTCTCCATACAGCAACTGCAATGTTCTTTTTAAAAGGTAAAAGTCAGGCCGGGCGCAGTGGCTCACGTCTGTAATCTCAGCACTTTGGGAGGCTGAGGCGGGCGGATCACTTAAGGTCAGGAGTTCGAGACCAGCCTAGCCAACATGGTGAAACCTGTCTCCACAAAAATACAAAAAATAAAATTAGCCAGGAGTGGTGGCGTGCACCTGTAATCCCAGCTACTTGGGAGGCTGAGGCACGAGAATCCCTTGAACCAGGGAGGCGGAGGTTATAGTGAGCCGAGATCACGCCACTGCATTCCAGCCTGGGTGACAGAGCGAGACTTTGTCTCAAAAAAACAAAAATTTTTTAAAAAGTAAACATCAAATAAAGTTACTCTCATACTTAAAATCCTCCAGTGCTCTTGGGAGAACTCTTGGGAAAAAGCCCAAACACTCATTGCCAACATGCCCTAAATGATCTGGCCTAAACTCTTCCCCCTCATCTTCCCCCACTGGCCGCCTCTGCTCCCTTTGCAGGAATCCCAACTACACCCTTATTTGAAGACCTGGCCTTTATGTTAGGACATTACTACAAGCATTTACTCAATGTTCCAATATTCGGGGGAGGAGGACTTTGAGCCCAACGCCTCAAAATGTTGAGAATTCTCCTTCTGCCTGCTTTTCAAACTGTTCTGTCACTTTCCCCAGTCAGCTGTCACTTCTTACAAGCAGTGGACTTACCCGCAGCACGTTTCTTTCTTCCTCAGGCACAAATCCAATCCTTACCCAAGAATTTTTTAAAAACTTTTTCATCATGAAAAGTGGTTGTTCTTCTCCTTCAAAATGAAATTCTAACATTTCGTTCCATCTTTCGTAATCAAATATCCAACCTCCATCTGAGGCTCAACCAATGCTAAATGAAACAAATGTTTTCACTCATTCTTAAGAAGGTCAAAGATGTAACCAAGGCATAGCAAAGAGTTTAAAATAAAAAATAACATGAGAATTTATACAAGCATCTAACCTGCCGCCTTTTGCAATTCAAATAAAACTTACATTTGAGTGAACCCAATCCTACTCCTAAATAAGACACTCATTCATCTGCCCGCTTTGAAATCAACCTACCCTCCTGGCCTCGAGCTGCTCCTTATTTTCTGATTCAGGGGGGGACTTGGCCCAGAAGAAGCCAATGAAAGGCAGGCCTGAGAGAATATCCGAGAAGAGGGCGAACTGGGAGCCGCTCTGCTGGCGCCCGAGGAGACCTCCGTTTCGGTGGCGACAGCGGTAGGAGAGCACCAGGCCCAGCGAGAGGAACACCAGCACGCACAACAGGACCTCCCTGTTGGCCAAAGTGATGAAGTCCCCGAACTTCTTATAAAAATAGGTGAAAGTGGCAATGCCCAGAAAAGTCCACATGGTTCCAAGGCTTCTTTGATGGCACCGGTCAAGGCGGAGATTCTCTGCTCGGGTGGGTTTAAGGTTCTCCCCAAAATGCGGTACCAAGAGGAGCACGGGGAGCCGGCCAGACTCCAGTAAACAGTGTCCCAGGACGAGAAGTCCGATCAGACCAGTTTTTAAAAATCATATAAAGTTAGTGTAAAAGTATGTGAAGCCAAGTTGTACAGGACGTAGAAAGCAGTATTTAAAAATCGCCTGCTGCAACAGCTCCCGAGCAGACTTGCTCCTCCTCGCCCAGGCAATCCAGATATGCCCTTTTTTTCTTTTTTGATGGTGTTCCCTGAGCGGTTGCTGCGGGTGATGGATACTCTTCTGATACTGGCTCTTCGTGCTATAATTTCTTTTCTCACCAAGAGCAGGTGCCCTTTCAGAAGGGAATGAGAGTGGAGCGAGGATCACAAAGACACCTCGGCACTGGGGGAAACGTGGCCTCGCCTCTGGCGACAGCGATGGCGAGCAGCGGCCGGAAGGCACGGGGACTGCGGGCCGGCGCGGGCTCAGAGGCTTCTTTTTCCGCGGACGGAGACACTGTACAGCCCAACCTCGAAAAAACGCCGACGCCGACGCCTTCTCCAACAAAAGATGGCCTCGGACTCAAGAGTGCGGCTCCAGGGCAGTGCAGCCCCAACCTCGCGACTGAGAGGCCTCCCGCTTCGCTGGCCCCCTAGACGCGCCCACCGCGACTGCGCTTCCCCACCTATGAAAGGAGGTTTCCAGGGTACCTCCCTCAGACGGCGGCGGCGGCTCCCGACGGCCTCCTCACCAGCATCCCTCGCAGGCGGTGGCTCTCCCCAGCGCTGCGCGGCCCCAGTAACCAGAGTAACCGTCGCGCGCCCCCGCTCGCCGCCGGGCCCCACGCGTCTTAGGCGCCTGGGCGGACTCGGCCCAGACGAGGTACCAGAGGCGGGGCTCAGGGGCGAGTCCGCCCGTCCCGCGCGCCCCGCGTGCTGGCCCCGCCCCCCACCCCTGCTCCTGCCGCCGCCGGCCAATGAGGGCGCGCACCGCGCGGTAGGCCGAGATGGCGCTATGCCGCGTTTGGCCAATCGGAGGCGGCGCAACCTGCGCGGCGACGCCCCGAAAGGCGCTAGGGCGATGTTGCGTGGTGTCGGTTGGGGCGTGGGGATGGGCGCGGGCCGGCTTCGGCGTGGGTGGGGCCAGGGGTCGCCTAGGAGGCGCTCTGGGGCCGGGATCGGCGTCGGGGTCGGGGTTGGTTCACCGTAGCAGCCCCAGCTCCTGCGCCCTCCCTGGACTGAGGTGTGCTCGCTTTGAGGAGAAGCCTGGGGTGATCCGCTGCCTCGGGTCTGAACGTTTCTATACATTCCGCTAGCACTTACTGAGCGCTTATGATGTGTCAGTCCCTGGAGTCCGAAAGAGGAATCAGACACAGCTTCCCTGCCCTGTGTATGTGGAGAGGGCGGAAGGGAGGGCCATGAGTGCGTGGAGAGCCTGACGTTCCAGCTGAAGCTGGAAGAATTGAGTAGACGTTTGCCTTAAGAAGAAAAGGAGAGGACGCTCCAGGTGCTCAGGCTAGAGATACACGGATGCGCCCAGCCCCTGTTCTCTCAAGACCAGAAACGTGGGGGTGGGGGCTCGAAGGCAAAAAAGTCAAATAGTTGTGTCACAGGTGTCCTGAGAAGGGGGTTGTTAGAGAGGGAGCCATGGAAACGAGGTGGTCCTTCCCTCGGCCTGGAGGAGTCTGGTGAGGCGCCCAGGGGGAGGTTACACGGTGTCCAGGACAAGCAGTCCGAGGGAGCAAAAGTGTGCATAAGTCTCAGAGTGAGACAGCCCTTATTATACTACGATGAAACTTACCTAAAATTTATTGAGGCTTAAGACTTCAATGTCTTTGCTCATCCTTAACGCTCATTCTTAACTCTGGACTGCCTTCTTTAACCCCTATGATAATAGGTGCAAATCCCTTCTGCCTTTTGGAGCGTGGCTGCTTTGTCACCTCTTCCACCAAATCGCCACTGACCTTCACCAAGTCACATAACTGTTTATTCATACTTTTTAATCTCTAGATTCCCTAAGGGAAGGATCTGTGTCTGATAAGATCACCCACAGCACCTAGCACAATGCTCTGCCCTTAATTTATTCTCCATAACATGTATTTAATGAATGATGAACAACACTGGCGTATAAAAGTAAGACTAGGCAACTAGAGTTAGGAGACCTAGATTCTGGCTACCGCTAACCAGCTTGTGACCTTTTACAGATGTTACAAGTCACTCTGCCTCTGTGGGGAGAAGGCAATTTCTTCATGAAGTCTAACATCCTTTGCAATTCTATATCAGATACTTGGCAGGGTTTAAAAAAACATGGCACCTCTCATAACTTTTCACCCCAATATTATGTTTTGTCTGCTAATAAAATAATTATTTGGTAAAACACCTGCACAGGCGTTCATTTGACCCTCAAAACAACTTTGATTTTTAAAATGACAAAAATGAAAATTAAAGAGGTTAAATGGCTTGACTAAATCACAACTGTGATTAAATCGTAATGATGAAACCAAAAGTCAAAGTCCTGGTCTCCAAATCTTGTGGTTCCCCAGTATGCATAATTATCAATAACTGCCTTGCTTTCCAAGACTTTTATTCTTTCCTCTACAATATTCCTCACTGTTATCAGTAAGTTTGGCTGTCTGAACTGTACATCAAATTTAAAAGGACTCAAGAAAAGAGAATCAGTTCAATGTATGGGAAATCATTTCCTGAAGAGAATTCTTCAATAAACTGCTTATTGGTATCTGTGAGTTCTGTTTTGTTAAAATAATAGAGGAGCAGCTGACTCTTTTATTATTTTTAAATTTTATTTTATTTTTGTGACAGAGTCTTGCTCTGTGGCCCAGGCTGGAGTGCAGTGGTGCAATCTCAGCTCACTGCAACCTCCGCCTCCTAGCTTCAAGCGATTCTCGAGCCTCAGCCTCCCGGATAGCTGGGACTAGAGGCGCGTGCCACCATGCCGGCTAATTTTTGTATTTTTAGTAGAGACAGTGTTTCGCCATGTTGGCGAGGCTGGTCTCAAACTCCTGACCTCAAGTGATCCTCCCGCCTGAGCCTTCCAAAGTGCTAGGATTACAGGCATGAACCACCAAGCCCGGCCAACTGACTCTTACAAATGGGAATACGGTTATCACCAGGATGGTTGTTACCTGCTTACTCTGTACTCAAGATTATCATTAAAGGAATTTTTCTTATTAAGTAGATAATTTTTTAATCTCTGGAAAGCAACTTTCTTCATGTTTTTATCTTCACAAAGTCATTCTTACAATGTCAGGTCTCAATCCTTTAGGCAGTTCAAGATCCACTTCTGAATTTGGGGCGAAAAGAGCATTTGTAATACCTACCGCAGAGCACACTCTGAATGCCTATATCTTCTGAACTGAATTAAATGTTATATAAGCATTGCTTAAATATTTTTGAATCTTGCCATGGTTCATTTATTCAAAAACAGAAATCTGTCATTGAGACCTGAAGCGAAAGCTATGAAATATGAGACAAAATCAGCTGCTTACTGGCAGAAAGCCATAATGCTATCAAGCAGGTACATGAGAAATACTTTCGTACAAGAGCTCACACATACAGTACGGGTAGCGTTCTAAATACTTTTCATATATTAGCTCGTTTTGGCTTCCTGACAACACTTTTAGGGAGATACTACTTTTTTGTTTGTTTGTTTTTGGAGATGGAGTCTCGCTCTTTCACCCAGGCTGGAGTGCAGTGGCCTGATCTCGGCTCACTGCAACCTCCACCTCCCAGGATCAAGTGATTCTCCTGTCTCAGCCTCCCGAGTAGCTGGAACTACAGGCAAAGGCTGCTACGCCTGGCTAATTTTTGTATTTTAGTAGAGACCGGGTTTCACTGTGTTGGCCAGGCTGGTCTCCAACTCCTGAGCTGAGGCGATCAGCCCGCCTTGGCCTCCCGAGGTGCCAGGATTACAGGCGTGAGCCACCACACCCAGCTAAGATACTATTTTTTTAGCCCCATTTTACAGACAATAAAACTCATGCACAGGGAAGTGGTCACAGCTAGTGACTAGCAGAGTCTGAATCCAAGCCCAGAAAATGTATGTGAGGAATTTAGGAATGTGTGACTTTTGATTTTTCTCCCCACACAAAGATCTAGTTATCTTGAAACAAACAAACACATCTGATCTCTTTCTTGCTTAAGCTTTTGAGTTTTCACTGTTAGCCTAGTGTGGCACACCAGGCTAGATTTGTGTCTTAAGTGCCATTCTCAATGCCAGAAAAAGTCCCGCCCAGCTTTCCTCAACTACCCATGCTTTGAGACCTCAGATTAATCATCTTTTTTTTTCTCAAGTTTTCATAATTCCACCTCTTTGTTGTAGCAGTCACTTACCAATTTGTACTATAATTATCTATTCACAATGCCTTTTCCAAGTTGTCGAAAAAGAGCTCAAGAGAGGGTTCTGAGATCTCATGCAAAAAGGAATTCAAGGCTAGTAGCAGAGTGCAGTGAGAAGAGAGTTTATTAAAAGCTACTCCATTACAAAGTAGGGCATCCCCAGAGAGCAAGAGGAGGCATGTCTTGTCTTTAAGCTTTCCTTATACAGAGGTCTTATCTATGTAAAAAGCTAAGCTGTGTCTACATGTAGGTGAGCAGACAGCATTACAAATTATTCTATTGATTTAAAGATAACTATCCTTGATATTCTAGTGTGTGAATACATCAAAGCTTAACTGTAATTATCTTGAAAACATATATTGTTATGGGTATTGGGACATCTGGGCTTTCTGCTTTTGCAGGAGTGTGTCCTTGTAGGTATCTTTAGGCTGTTTCCTCAACTATAAACGTGTTATGATTATGGGTTGTGCCCGAAAAGGAATGTGCCTTGTTAGTCTCAAGATGGAGTTGATTTTTAAAGTGGTGCCACTCTGGCTCTCCTAGGCTCCTGCTTCCCTAACACAAGGGATTCAACTCCTTAAGACAAGGACTATGTCTTATTCACAGTTGTATACTCAGTATTTGGCATATGGTAAGCATTTCCTCAATGTATTGAATACAATCTTTCTTTTTAAAAATGTTATCCCATTGTTTTGGTAGCAAACGAAGTAACTGTCTTCTCAAAATTTTCTTTCATTTTTTATTTTTTATTTTTTTATTTGAGACAAGGTCTTGCTCTGTCATACAGGTTGGAGTGCAGTGGCACAAACATAGCTCACTGAAGCCCTGATGTCCCAGGCTCAAGCCATCCTCCAACATCAGCCTCGGAAGTAGCTAGGACCATAGATGTGTGCCACCACACCTGGCTAATTTATTTATTTTTCATAGAGACGGGGTCTTGCCTTGTTGCCCAGGCTGGTCTCCAACTCCTGGCCTCAATCAATCCTCCTGCCTTGGCCTCCCATAGTGCTGGGATTACAGGGGTGAGCCACCACGCCCAGCCCTTCAAAACTTTATCACTCACCATTTACCTCATCCAAAGACTTTTAACCCCAATCATGTAATTGTTGGACATCCCCTCAGCACTTACGTAATCTTTTGCAAATTCTAGTTGCAAGTGATGGAGCCAACAGTATTAATTTGGAACATTGTTTTCATTTTCTTTTTCTCCTTTATGGCTCATAAAACCATAGTTAGAGTGACCATCAATCCAATTTAATGTAATTATGTAAGAAGTATCTACTTTGTGTCAGGCACTGTGTTTGGTGCCGGGACTCAGGCAGTGAACAAGGCAGACATGGTACCTGTCATTTTGGAGTTTAGAGTGTATTGAGAAAACAGCAGTGAACAAGTAATAACAGATGTCATGTGTATGAAGAAGGAGGAGGAGGAGGAAGAGGAGAGGAAGAGGAAGAAAGAAGGAGAAGAGCACCACCAGCAAGCAGATGTTGCTCTGGAGGGTAAGAAGCTATAAACAAAACTAAGGGTCAAGAAAGGCCTACCAGAAGATGTTACTTTTAAGCTAGGTTTGAAGAATTAGTAGGGGTAGGCAGGTATAACCTCTGTCAATGTCAGTGATCACACCTTACCTTTCTTCTTCCCTTTCCCCTTACTAAAACACTAAGTATACAGCCAACAAAGTAAGTTTTTTACTCTTGATGGCAGTATGATTGGAGAGATGAAGGTTCTATTCTTCTGAGCAGTCTTATTTGGTAGCTTTCTATAAGTCTCCATTCTGTTTTTTTCCTCAATATTGTTAACTTGAAATAATATATAAAGGTCAATCTCTAAGAAAGAGTTTATTTGGGAAAATGCAGGAATTGCAATTCAGGACACCCAGACCTGGGCAGCACCTGGGTGTGTCCAAAGAACAAAGGGAAAGGCTGAGGTTTTATTGGGAAACTGAGGAAGGTACACTGTTTTGAAAGAAAGTTCATTGGTGCCAGCAGGAGCTGGCAAGTTCTGCTTGATGAAGTGGCAGCAGTTACCAGGTAAGACATAATCTTAAAGCCACAGGTAGGTCTCTGCGGGTTTTTTGTTGAATTGCAAAAATAGTTTATGGAACAGGTGTATGGGAACTGGGTGCCCTTTCGTATGACCTATGGACTCTATTTTAGTTGCTAATGACAAGACTGACTCCATTTTGTACACTCAACTTTCACAATATCGATTTTAAAAACTAGAAAATATTCATTTGCTAAATCAGAGTTGAACCTAGTCTCCTAGATTTGGGGTGCACTTCATTTTCTGAACTGGGTGGCAATATATATTGAACTACCCAGCCTCTTCCTCAAGCATTCTTCCTCTTGGTACTTCGGGCTTTGAGCCTTGGCTCATTTCCCTAGTTCCTGGAGCACATCCTAGTGATATCCACTGGAATTGTGCCAAGGGCAGCAAAAGAAAAAGCCAGAGTAATTATTAAAATGATTCAATGCAAGGTGAATCTCAGCTGATCCTAAGCCAAGGAGAAAGGCAGTGAGGAGGAGGAAAAAGATTAACTAAAAAATCTGCCTTAAAAGAAGGTTTTCATCATATTAATATATTGGCCATGAATTCCAATAATATGTAATTTATTTACCTATTAGTTGTTCTCCCCCTCTCCCCAAAAGGATTTAACAAAATTACTTCACTGGGGTAATTTAAATTGATAAAATTTCTGAAAGTAATTAAGCAATATGCCTTGAAAACAATGTATACCCTTTGATTCAATAATCCCACTTCTAGGAATTCACCTGAATCAGTAAGCGTTCTCCAGAGAGACAGAAGCAACAGGATATATGGAAGGGAATTTATTAGGGAAAATTGGCTCACGCTGCCACAGAGATAAAGTCCCACCATAGGCCACGTGCAGGCTGGAGCATCAGCAAAGCCAGTAGCATGGCTTACTCTGAAAGCTTCAGATGATGCAGCTTGAGAACAGTTTGAGAACAAAACCCTGACAATCCTGGGAGGACCCTGGTGCAAGTCCCAGGGTCCAAAAGCCAAAGAACCTGGAGTCTGATGTCCAAGGGCAGGAGAAGAACAGGCATCCAGATCTGGAAAGCAGACAGAGAGCAGAGAACAAGGGTCCCCCATCTTCCACCTTTGTCCTAGCCAGCCCCTAGCTACTTGGATGGTGCCTGCCCACATTGAGGACAGGTCTTCCTCTCTCAGTCCACTGACTCTTGCATCAGTCTCCTCTGGAAACACCCTCACAGACCCATCCAGCCATAATGTTTCCCTAGCCATCTAGGCATCCCTTAATCCAGTCAAGTTGACACCTAAAATTAACCATCGCAAGTCCACTCCTTGTTAAGCTATCACCCATACACATCTCCTTAAACCATACTTCATCTCCAAATAAATAAAAAGATCATAATTCCACCTAACATGATACAACTATCCTGTGTACAGCCGAAAACACATAAATCCCATCCCCAGAAGAGAAGGTGAACTTCTTTAGTGATGTTTACTCTTCTCCTGATATCCCATAACTTAAATACTGTGATGTAAAATTAACAATACTTAAACACTAAAAGTCAATAAATTTTATGTTAATGCTAAATGAATGAGAGGAAAGACAACAAATATCTGTGTAAGATGTATGTATCTATGCATGAAGGTATTCTTAACAAAATAGGGAGGAAATAGTCATGACAATTACAGTCCTCAGTTCTGTTAACTGGTCATATGGGTATAGCTGGTATTTATAACTACTTTCTTCTATTGTATATGCTGTATTCCATTTGCCTTCAACTTCAGCAAGCACCTCAGCTGGTTGTGGTTCTCTACCTGGTGGGGTGACACAAGCCTTCATTCCTAAAGGCTCTGGGCCATTCGTAGTCCTGCCTGGATTCAGTTATTGTACAATAGTTTCCCATTGACCTTAATCATAAGGCATGGTAAAACTAAGGGACTTCCTGTATTTCAGACAAACTCTTCCTTACCTCCATTGTGGAGTAATAGTCCAATTTCACCCTTGGTAGTACAGATCAATCACCTCAGCCAACACCTTAACTCCTTTCTTAGCCTGTGTGGAGTCCAAGTTGGCCCGGTGGCAGTTTTAAACTTCCAATTCAAGGAAATCATTGTTGTGTCTGCTGGCAAAAGTATTCCTCCCTCTGGAACTAATGCCTCTATGCCAGCAGAACATGTCATTGGAACAGAAAACCAACATTTTGCTAGTGGGTCACTAGGGGCAATGGTGAGTGGTGCCACTCCCATTTTCACCCCTTGATTGCTGGACGCATGAGTCCTGGCTATGGGAGAAACAGTATAATATATTGGGTGCTGATTCAGAGCATATACGGCCTTCTAAAGAACCTTGTTCCAGTCCTGCAAAGTATTGTCACCTAGCTAGCACTGTAACTGTGACTTCAGAAGGTCATTCTGTCATTCTATTAAGCCAGCTGCTTCAGGATGATGGGAAACAAGGTAAAACCAATGAATTCTATGAGCATGCGCCCATTGCCACACTTCTTTGGCTATGAAGTGAGTTCCTTGGTCAGAAGCAATGCTGTGTGGAATAACATGATGGTGAATAAGGCATCTGGTAAGTCCATGGATGGGGTTTTGGCAGAAGCCTTGCATGAATGGAAGACAAATCCGTATCTAGAGTAAGTGTCTATTCCAGTAAAGACATACGGCTGTCCCTTCCGTGATGGAAGCAGTCCACTGTAATCAACCTGCCACCAGATAACTGATCACCCTGGGGAATGGTGCCATATCAGGAGCTCAATGTTGGTCTCTTGCTGGCAGAATGGACACTCAGAAGTGGTTGTAGCCAGGTTGGCCTTGGTAAGTGGGGTTCCGTGTTGCTGAGTCCATGCATAAACACTATCCCTGCCACCATGGCCACTTTGCTTATGAACCCTTTGGGCAATGATAGGGGTGGCTAAGGAAAGAGGCCTACTGGTATCCACAGAACAGGTCATTCTATTCACTTGATTATTAAAATTCTCCTCTGCTGAGGTGGTCATCCTTTGGTGAGTATTCATATGGCACACAAATATCATCACGTTTTGCTCACTGAGAGAGGTCTATCCATAAACCTCTTCCCCAAATTCCTTTGTCACCAGTTTTCCAATCATGTTCCTTCCAAGTTCTTGACCATTCAGTCAAACTATTGGCTATCGCCCATGAATCAGCATGTCTTCACACAACTGGCCATTTCTCCTTCCAAGCAAAGTGCACAACGAGGTGCACTGCCTGAAATTCTGTTCACAGGAGGATTTCCCTTCACTACCTTCCTTCAGGGATGTTCTAAAAAGGGGCTGCAGTGCTGTAGCTGTCCACTTTCTGGTGGTACTTGCATATACAAAGAACCATCTGAAAACTAGGCCCTAGTCTTCTCTTCCTCTGTCAACTGATCATAGAGTCATCCCCATGAGGCCAAAGGTGCAGGCTGGGAGAGAGAAGAAAGAGATTGTAGTAGCAGGAAACATAGGCATTTGAGTCCCTTCCTCATGGAATCTCTTTTGCCTTCAGGACCTGCTCAGGCTGATCAATACCCTACTTCCATTTGATGATGGAGTGCTGCTGTACACACCCAACTTTATGGCTTGGTGGGTTAGATAACACCCCGTTCATGATAGGCAGTTCAGGTCACATGGTAACTTGGTGGCCCATGATCAACCATTTAGTTTCTGCTAAGGTCCAGTAGCAGGCCAAGAGCTATCTTTCAAAAGGAGGGTAGTTGTCTGTGGATGATAGCAGGGCCTTGCTCCAAAATCCTAAAGGCCTCCACTGTGATTCACCAATGGGGTCCTGCCAAAGGCTCCAAACAGCATCTCTATCAGCCACTGACATCTTAAGTACCACTGAATCAGCTGGATCCTATGGCCCAAGTGGCAATGCAGCTTGCATAATAGCCAGGGATCTGTTGCAGCCCCTCTTGAATCTAGAAGCTTTGCTAGTCACTCAGGAAATGGATCAAAGCAACACACCCAAGTGAGGAACATGTTCCTTCCAAAATCCAAATAGGCCCACTAGGCATTGTTTCCCGTTTATAGGAGGGGCCAGATGCAAGAACTTTACCTTAGAAGGGGTATCTCGACAGGCCCCACACTACTGGACCCCTAGAAATTTCACTGAGGGTTGGATTCATATCCCACCCTCTGACACACAAATGTCTTACCAGTAAGTCCAGGGTGGTTGCTACAATCAGCTTAATGTCATCAATGTAATGGACAAGTGTGGTATCTTGTGGAAGGGAAAGGCAATCAAGATCTCTGTAAACTAAATTATGACACAGAGCTGGAGACTTGATATACACCTGAGGCAGGACAGTGAAGGTATTTTGCTGGCCCTTATGGACAGGTATGGAGAAAAATGCATTTGCTACATCAGTAGCTGCATACCAGGTACCAAGGGATGTGTTAATTTGCTCAAGCAATGAAACCACATCTGGTACAGCAGCTGCAATTGGAGTCACCACTTGGTTAAGCTTACAGTAATCCGCTGTATTCCCCAAGATCCTGTCTTCTACACAGGGCAGAGAGTTGAATAAGAATGGGCAGGGACCCACCACCTCTGCATCTTTCAAGTCCTTCATGGTGCCACTAATCTCTGAAATCCCTCCAAAGATGTGATACGATTTCTGATTTACTATTTTCCCACGTAGACACAGCTCTAATGGCTTCCATTTGGCCTTTCCAATCATAATATCCCTCACTCCACAGGTGAGGCAACCAATGTGGAAATTCCGCTCAGTATGCTAAGTATGTGTATTCCAACTATGCATTCTGGAACTGGGGAAGTGACCACAGGATGGTTTGGGGATTCACTGGACCCACTGTAAGTCAAACCTGAGCTAACACTCCACTGATCATCTGACCTCTATAAGCTGCTACTCTGACTGGAGGGCCACCATATTTTGGGTCTCCTGGAATCAATGTCAGTTCAGAGCCAGTTGTCAGTAGTTCCCTGAAAGTTCTGATTATTTCTCTTTCCCCAATGAGCAGTTACCCTGGTAAAAGGCCGGAGGTATAAACAGTATAAATGTTTGGTAGTATACCCAAATGAAGGGTAGGGTACCCTTTATTCAAGGGGTTCTGGGTCTATAAACTGGCTCAAGTGTGGAAATTGAGTGGCCATGATGATCGGTTTTTAATATTTGAGTTACACTTTTGTTCATTTGACCTGGAAGTTTTCTGCTTAAGAATGTAGTAAGCTTCCCATCTATTTCACTTCTAGGAACATCAAGATTAATTAGCCAAAGCCAAACGTCTACATGAGTCAGATTATTCTGATTGTTGGATTGCCTCTGCTGTTCGTTCATTATGATAACTATGCCCACCTTGCCTTTGGCAGTTGAGTTTTGCCACTTGGACCCTTCCACCTTGGAATCCAGTTATTCCCATTCTTTCCCAGTCAATGCCCTCACTTTAACAGTAAACATCCTGTGAGGCTGAGTGTACCTTTCTTCGTAGGTAAGCTAGTTGCATGATCAGGGCTTGTGTTTGGTTTTCAGTAACTTCAACCCAAAGGCTACTGGGGAGAAGATTCTCCTTCAGGGAACACTTAGAAGTTTCTAGACTATTTATGTATACCTGGAGCTGAGAATTCAAATCCCTGAGCTCATCCTTTTCTTTCATTACTTTGCCCAGCAATATTAATAGCAACCAACTAATGTCATTATGTTTCTTGATTTTCCACAAATGTCCTAAAGTATCATGTACAGAATCACCAAGTGCATTGCTTCTTGTAAGTGGTAAATTAGGAGTGTCACATGCATTTATTTTGCATATCTCTATAAACAACTCAGCCATGGACTATCAGTGCTGTCTGTACTATTAGAAGTAGAGAGTCGTTAGCATTTTTAGCTCTAATCAGATTAAAGAGCCAATTCCAGAAACCCCAAAACCAATTACGAAAATCCACCCTTAAAATTCTGTTCCTCTGGAGGTACTCCTGGTACCAAAACCTCATCTTATTTCCCCAGTTCTTAAAGCAGCTCCTGAAGATGTCCCTTGAAATTACGCCTAGGGCAGCAAAAGGAAAAGTCAAAGTAATTCTTAAAATGATTCAACCCAAGGTGAATCTCAATTGATCCTAAGACCAGGAGAGGAGGAACAAGATTATCTTATAAAAACCATCTCAGGCAAGGTGCAGTGACTCACGCCTGTAATCCCAGCACTTTGGGAGGCCAAGGCAGGAGGATCGCTTGAGCCAGGAGTTCAAAACCAGCTTGGGCAATATACAAGACCCCATCTCTACAAAATAAAAGTAAAAAAAATAGCAGGGCAAGGTGGTGTGCCTGTAGTCCTAGCTACTTGGGAGGCTGAGGTGGAAGGATTGCTTCAGCCTGGGAGGTCAAGGCTGCAGACAGCCATTACTACACCAGTGTACTGTACAGCCTAGGCAACAGAGCAAGACCCTGTCTCAAAAACAAAACAAAACAAAATCTCAAGAGAAGGTTTTCATCATATTAATGTGTTGGCCTTGAATTATAATAATATATGATCTATTTACATATTATTTGTTCTTCTTTGTCCCCCAAAAAAAGGTGTTTAAGAAAATTCTTCCACCGGGATACTTTAAACTGATACAATTTCTGGAGAGCAATTAAACAGAATGCCTTTAAAATCATTTATGCCCACTGATTCAATAATCTCACTTTTAGAAATTTATGCTAAGGAAATAATTAGACATGTACTCTAAGATTTGTATTTTTTTAAAAAAAGCATAAAAGCAAGACCAAACAATCACAACCACAACACTAAAACAAAACAGCAGCTAAAAACAGCCTGTTCAAAGTAGTATTTTTATTTTTACTTTTTTGAGACAGGGTCTCACTGTTGCTCAGGCTGGAGTACCATGGCATAATCATGGCTCACTGCAGTCTGGACCTCCTAGGCTCAAGCAATCCACCCACCTCAGCCTCCTGAGTAGCTGGAACCATAGCCACATCACCATGCCCAGCTAATTTTTAAAAATTTTTTTGTAGAGATAGGGGCCCAGGATGGTCTTGAACTCCTGGCCTCAAGCAATCCTCCTGCCTCAGATTCCAAAAGTGCTGGGATTACAAGTGTGAGCCATGGTGCCCAGCATAGCAGTGGTTTTTTGTTGTTGTTGTTTTGTTTTGTTTTTTTAGACGGAGTCCCCAGGCTGGAGTGCAGTGGCATGATCTTGGCTCACTGCAACCTCCACCTCCCAGGGTCAAGCGATTCTCCTGCCTCAGCCTCCCAAGTAGCTGGGATTACTGGTGCACGTGCCACCACACCCAGCTAATTTTTGTATTTTTAGTAGAGATGGGGTTTCACCATGTTGGCCAGGCCAGTCTCGAACTCCTGACCTCAGGTGATCCACTCACCTCAGCCTCCCAAAGTGCTGGAATTGCAAGCATGAGCCACCTTGCCTGGCCAGCGTTATTTTATTTTTAACAGCAAACAAGTAGAAACGATATAAATGTCCTACATTAAAACAATTACATTGTTATGACACAACCATTCAGTATATTATGAAGCCACTAAAAGCTTCCTAACAATTTTAAAACAAGTAAAATGACAAATGATGTAATATTAAGAAAAAAATAAGACACAATGCTACACTCACACACACACCCCGTATAATCCAATTTTAAATATTTATTCATATATATGCTTAGAAAAGAGGTTACTGGGAAAGACCTCAGCATTTTCAAGGTAAGTAATCTCTGGAAAAAATGATTATGGGTCATTTTAATTCTGGCCTTCATATTTAAATGTATTTCCTAATTTATACTTCTTTGTATATTTTACAATTAGTAAGTATTACTTTAATCAGAAAAAAGCAATGTTAAGGGGGAAAATCTTTCACCTGTGTCTATCAGTCTAATGAACTAGTACGTTCTTAATGTGAACATTTATGCATGACTTAGTAAGGCTCAAAATTAATAATGTTCATTTCTCAATCAAGCTTTCATTCCATCCCTCAACCTGTCAAATTCTAGAATATGTACTGAGTTTACCAGAGTCAAGCAATGTTACATCAGAAACCTGGCTATCTTAGCTCCCACAAGCCGCCTCTGCTTGGAAGTGGCTACAGGCGCACTGTGTCATGATTGCCTGGCATTCTGTTTCCATCTGTATCCTTGTAACTAACCCCAACACTTGCACCATCCTCAGCTTTGACTTGATTCCAACCTCATAGCAGGGGTAGAGGGGAGGGTGATGAGAGGAAAGGATGGGGAACAAATTAAATGGTAGGAAAAAGCTCATTTGAGCCCAGGAGTTCAAGGTTACAGTGGGCCATGATCACACCACTGCACTCCAGCCTGGATGACAGAGCAAGACCCTGTCTCTTAAAAAGAAAAAATCTTACATTTGGGTTGGCATATGGACGGATGAAGCAGAGGTTAGGGCCAGAAAGAGGTAAACGAGAACAAAATAGAAATAAAAGAGATAGAGGAGTGACAGGTAGGGTATTTTTTTTTAACTTTAATTTCTGTAGAGACAGGGTCCCACTATGTTGCCCAGGATGGTCTCCAACTCCTGGGCTCAAGTGATCTTCCCACCTCTGCATCCCACAAAGTGGTGGGATTATAAGCATAAGCCACCACACCCAGCTGGGGATAATTTTTAAACAGAAAATGCAGCAGTTGCTCAACTGGCTGCCATATTATAAAAATGATGTGCTACATTATCAGCCTCCTGAACAGCTTGCTATTATTCATGTCCCCACACTCATTCATGTCCCTTCCTACTCATGGCATAAATAATAATAAAAAGATTGCACTATTTTAGTGGCCTCAGGGGACAGTCATATCTCTGAGGCTAACTTCAAAGACGATCCAAAGACCCATGCTGGTCTAGAGCCACCTTTGATGATAACAATGGTAGTAACAGTTAATACTGAGTGATGACTAAGTATCAGGAATACTGAGCACTTTACATACATCATCTCACTGATCCTTACAATAAACCCATGAGCTAAGCATTATTAATGTCTCTATTTTAGAAAGCTAGGAATAATCCATCCAACAAATGATTAAACATTTCTGTTCCTAAAGTCTATCTCTGGCAAAATTATGAGCAAATGAGGGTGGAGAGAAAAGGAAAAAAGTATTTCCTTAACACCTATGATATGCCAAGTTCACCTCATTCACTGCTTACCAAATCTACAAGGTAAGTACAAAATACAAAGCTAGAAAGTGACTGAAATTTAAATTTGAAACAAGTTTTAAACTCGTCCTATAGAGTCCAACCTGAAGCTCAGGGTACTGAATTATCAGGACACTTTTTATTTATTTATTTATTTTGAGAAAGGTCTTGCTCTGTCACCCAGGCTGGAATGCAGTGGTGCGATCTTGGCTCACTGCAACCTCCGCCTCCTGGGTTCAAGCAATTCTCCTGCCTCAGCCTCCTGAGTAGCTGGTACTACAGGCACACACCACCACGCCTGGCTAATTTTTTTTATTATTATTTTTAGAAGAGATGGAGTTTCACCATGTTGGCCAGGTTGGTCTTGAACTCCTGACCTCAAGTGATCCACCTGCCTTGGCCTCCCAAAGTGTTGGGATTACAGACATGAGCCATTGTGCCCGGCCAGGACACTTTTTAAATGTCCTCTAAGGTTAGTGTGAGGATACACCCAGCCTCCTATCATAGCAACTTTCATTTACAAACCAGCCCAAGGAGACATTGAGATTATGCAATCTAATCCAGTAGACTTTATTCCCTGGTGAAAACTCCTCAACCAAAACCCATAAACACTTCATATGCCAGGCTCTGTGTTGGGCTTAAGGGTTACAAAACGTGATCCATTCAGTCACAAAAATGGATCCATATCCTGGAAGGGCATACTCTTAGACATTAGCATAAAACACATAAGCATATGACACCCACTCAATAACTATTAAGCACAACTATGTGCAAAGCACTGTGTCAAACTTCAGAGAGCTTGCATTTTCACAGAGCAAACATAACGCACTTTAATCTATGTTATCTCTAGCTTTTCATATCATCTATTAAGTTTGAAGATGAAGGATTCAGTAGAGTAAGTGTAGTTCCAGAGCTGCCAAGGAGAAAGTAGCCAAGCAAAAAGCTGCATGTTTTCCTACAACTGCATTGTCCTCACATTTGCCCCTCCCATTGTCACATGACCTCTGCTAAATACATGTTAGGCATCAAGTAAATTTTTGTTGAATGAATGGTTATACTGCTTGAAAGAAGAAATAAATATGTTAAATCAAATACAGAATTTTAAAAAGTATAGTAGTCCCCCTTATCTGCTGGGGACACATTCCAAAATTTCCAGTAGATGCCTGAAACCAAGGACAGTACTGAACCCTATACGTACTAAGTTTTTTCCATACATAAAGTTTATGTATGATAAAGTTTAATTTTATCACATAAATTAAATATGATACATTTTAATTTATAAATGAGGTACAGTAAGAGATTAACAATAAATAGAATTATAACAATATACTGTAATAAAGTTATGTGAATGTGGTCTCTCTCTCAAAATATCTTATTGTACTGTACTTACTTTTCTTCTTGAGGTGATGATGAAATAGTACAATGGCTTTATGATGACATGAAATGAAATAAATGATGTAGGCATTGTGATGTAAATAGAAAACTCCAGAAATAATTTCTAAGTTTTAAACTGCCTGCTGTTCTGAGTAGCATGACAAAATGTCTCACTGTCCCACCATTTCTGGCCTAGATTGCTATAAATCACTTAGTAGCCATCTCAGTTATCACATCTACTGTTGTGGTATCACAATGCTTATCCTCAAATAATCCTTACCTTACTGAATAAAGGCCCCAAAGGGCAAGAGTAGTGATGTAATATTTTCAGACCATGGTTGACCAAGGGTAACTAAAACCCCAGAAAGCAAAACCTTGGATAAGGGGGGACTACTGTAATGACCATCTTGTTGTTACCAAATGCTATGATTTGAGTGTTCCCACCAAAACTCATGTTGGGACCTTAATTCCCAGTGCAGCAATGTTGGGAGGTGGTACCTTTAAGAAGTGGGGCCTAATGGGAGGCATCTGAGTCACGGGGGCTCCCTCTGCTCTTATGGGCAGCGTGCTGCCAATTCTTGTACAATTCTTGTCAGTGAGTGACCTCTCTCTCTCACATGAGACCTCTCTCTCCCATGAGACAGGATTAGTTTCTGAGAGCGAGCTGTTATGAAGTGATTACAACTCTCATGTTCTGCCCCTTTGCACGTAACGTGCTCCCTTCACCCTTGACCTTCTGCCATGTTATGACACAGCACAGAAGCCCTCACCAGAAGCAAGCAGATGCTGGCCCCATGCTCTTGGACTTTCCAGCCATCAGAATCATGAGCCAAATAAACCTCTTTTCTTTATAAATTACCCAGCTAAGGTATTCTGTTATGGCAACACTAAAGATACTAAAACACCATGATTTCAGAAAATGAGACTGGTTGAGATCAGTGTGTCAGATTAATGTATAAAGGGCAATAGTCACAGTACCGGTGTCCTCCACTACCTCTCACCATCAGTGAAGAAACTTCTACAGCACTAAGGAGAAGGCCCATTTGGTAGACCCAACTTGGATGACTTGGGATGATGGGAGTAAGACTTTACCTTAATTACAATAGAGACTTATGCTTACATGCCCTCTGGTAGGCTGTACAGCAGTTAGGGAGTGAGTTCCCTCCTATAGTTGTGAGTACATGCATTGACATGGCTCTCCCTATGCTACGGTATGGAAAATATATATGAGCTCCTTCTTTGAGTAGGAAAAATATACATTATAGGTTTCTTCTATTTAATTAAAAAGAAACTATGAAATAAATCACTCATAACTAAAGAATGCTTTCTTTATTCACATGCTGAGTCCTTTATGCTAGCAAGAAAAATAGAGAATATAGAATTTCTTTCTCATGGAGCCAAACAAAGAGCCTACTTGCTGATTAATGAAACTGAGATAAAAGCATCACATATTACGTTTGACTATGCTATCTTCTCCATCATAAGGTACAAATCTCATTTTCCTCATTTTCAATCCAAAGAGACAAGGATTTTTGCCAATTTTTTCTACTAATGGAGCCCATCTTAACCCATCTAAGATATGAACATCTTTATTCTGGTAGACATCAAGGTTTGTGAAATAGGTTTTATATATTGCCAGCCACCATAGTACATTGTATAGGTGATGGTGACAGGACATAAATTGTACCTGTTATTAATCTCTTCAGATGCAAATTAACTTAAATTGAACTTGCGACTTTGTTCTTTCCCAATTTAAACCAAATCCTTTGTTTCATGAATAAAAAGAAAATTTAGTAAAATTTCCTATTTCTTTGTTATAGCTGCTTACCAGGTAAATAAAAGTGTTTTAGACAGTCTGCAAACAATATAGTCCTGTGCTTTTCCAATATTTTATCCCTTAAAATTCCTGAAGTTGATCATAAACAATCTACAAGTAAGATAAGTTTGGGGCTGTACTACTACTTCCTATTTTTAAAACATGTGGACGACATTTTTTTTCAGTTTGTTTCAATTAATAATAATAGCAGCAACTAATTACCATTTATTGATACCCTGCTATGTTTAAGCACTGTGCTATATGCTTTGCAAACATTCATTTAATGTTTATGGTAAACCTGTAAGGTAGGCATTATTTCTGCTTTACAGATGAGGGAACTGAGGCTCAGAGTGGTTACCTACCACAGAGCATTGATTTTGTATCACCCCAACCACTGCTGCCTTGTAACTGAATTTCAGCCTCAACAGCAAACTCCTGTTTATCAGCAAACTCCTAAGTTGATAACTCCTTAGTTATCAAGCATTAATCAAACTATTAGTTACCATAAAAACTTCTCCTGAAATATTACAATTTAAGAAAATTTGGGCAATACTAGATAACATACAAAGATAGAAAAATACTCAGGTGAGGTCACACAAAAGCCAATAATGGGCCAGGTATGGTGGCTCACACCTGTAATCTCAGCAGCTTGGGAGGCTGAGGGAGGAGAACTGCTTGAAGCCAGGAGTTCAAGACCAGCCTGGGCAACATAGCAAGACCCTGTCTCAACAAAAATTTTAAAATTAGCTGGCTGCAGTGGCATGTGCTTGTAGTTCTAGCTACTCAGGAGGTGGAGATGGGAAGATCCCTTGAGCCCACGGGACTGAGGCTGCAGTCAGCCTGGTACTAGTGCACTAACAGTCTGGGTGACAGTGTGAGATGTTATCTCTTAAAAAAATTAAAAAGGGCCAGGCACAGTGGCTCACGTCTGTAATCCCAACACTTTGGGAGGCCAAGGCGGCTGGATCATGAGGTCAGGAGATCGAGACCATCCTGGCTAACATGGTGAAACCCCGTCTCTACTAAAAATACAAAAAATTAGCCAGGCGTGGTGGCAGGCACCTGTAGTCCCAGCTACTCAGGAGGCTGAGGCAGGAGAATGGCATGAACCTGGGAGGCAGAGCTTGCAGTGAGCCATGATCGCACCACTGCACTCCAGCTTGGGCGACAGAGACTCCATCTCAAAAAAAAAAAAATTAATGCATAAGAAAAAAATAAAAATAAAAAGCCAATAATGCCTAATGTTTTCCCCCTTTTTTGAAAGCAGAAAATTTCCCCCAAATTCTTCAATATCTTTGTTAGTTTTTGCTTTATTTTTGTAATCAAATAACAATACAAAAACACACAAATACCCTGCCAGCATCAGGTGCACCACAATAATGAAAGATAAAATAATCCCCATGCAATTAAATGACCATCAGCTACAGAACTTTGCAGCAGCTACAACTGACCCATTCTGGCTTCACATTCCTAATATGCATCTCTGCATATTATTCATAAAATATATTCTGAATCCAAAAATTAGATGAAATCATGGGCAACTCAGGAGTCCTAATCTTCCTACTCATCTACCTTTTGCACTAGTAGGAAAAAAATGGGAGGAAGGGAATAGGATATATCTAATAATTTCCAAAGCATCATTCCCATAGGAATGAGTAGGGAAGATGGGGCCTCAGTTATCAGATCCATATACCAATTATGTCAAGAGGCAAAAGAAAACTGTCAGTACTGAAACTAAGAAGTCTCAGTACTCCTTAATGGCAAACTGTCCTTGGACACTGGCTCAGATTTAGTGAGTTAATTATTAGAAAAAGAACCCAGTTCTTGAGCTGACCAAGAATTACATAATGGGATAACTTAGGGAAAAGGCTCTTCATTTACAAATTTTAAGATAGAATTCAGGAATCCTGCCTTCTATTCTGGCTTTGGTCAAGACAATGAGGTCATATCACTAGATAACTCAGTTGGCAGCACATGAATTAGAACACACGATCATTAAAATATCCAATCTCTAAACCCAATACTCTATCCCAATTCTACTCTATATTACAATTCCTTTTGGACAGCAAACCCTCCAGAACACACTTGTACAGTCTTTATAGGAAATATTTATGGGTCTGTCAAGAATGATGATCTTGAATGAAAGAACCTTCTATAATATCCAATACAGCAGCCGCTGGTCACACAGCTACTGAGCACTTAGAAAGTGACTAGTGTGACTGAGGAACTGGATTTAAAATTTCAATTAATCTTAATACAAATAGCTACATATGGCTAGAGCCTACGGTACTGGACAGCATAGTTTTGGATGGTACAACAGTTAATTTTTAGTGACTAAAAATGCATTTGAAAAAAAAAATCTCTTCTTTCTTAAGCCCCAACAAAATAGCCAGGAAATCACATTATTTGCTCAAAAATACCCTTCCTCTGGGTAAATCCCTGAGGCCGGTAATGATGTATCTCTACCCAATAAGGGAAGAGAAAATAAAGTAATTCAATAGCAATTCTAGTTTCAGGTTCTCACGGTTCCTTTGCTTACTCTCAGGATTACTCTGTACGTGTTCTTTTGAAGCTATTACTATCTTACCTTAAATTTTTAACAGTCCTCCTTTCTTCATCCTTGGTGGATGAATCTCTCACTGGACAGATCCAATAACCTGGTGATTGGGGTCTTCCCATCCTTTAAACTGGGAGGTTGACTTTTTCCAAATGTTTCGACAAACACATCAAAGAAACTTTATAGCACAACAATCACAGAATACCTAAATTGTCATGGTCCAACAAGGAAGAAAAAACCATCACCAAACAGGCTTTGAGACTCAGGAAGAAAAATTTGAGACTGAAAATGAAGGGATGAGGGGCATTTCCCCTAACAGTTTTTCCAAGTCCATTCATGAGGAAAATCCCCAGTGTCGGGAGACTCAAAAGGCTTTTCTACGTGAATTTTCCGATGCTGACTGAGGTAGGCACTTCTGCTGAAGCATTTCTCACAGCTAGTACATTTGTAAGGTTTTTCCCCTATGTGGGTCCTCCGGTGCCTGATAAGGTTAAAGCTCTGACTGAAGCATTCACCGCAATCAGGACATTTATAAGGTTTCTCTCCTGTATGTGTCCTTTGGTGAATCACCAGGGTGGAACTCTGACTGAAAGTTTTCCAGCACTCAGAACATCTGTAAGGTTTTTCTCCTGTATGTGTTCTCTGATGTCTAATGAGATGGGAGCTAAGGCCAAAACTCTTTCCACATTCACAACATCTATATGGTTTCTCTCCTAACTGGATTCTGCATTCTTCTATCACATTGCAGTTCTGACTCAAACTTTCTTCATATTCACAACTTTCATAGGATTTCTCTCCTGTGTGCATTTTCTGGTGTGTAATAAGGTTTGAACTACGACTAAAATTCTTCCCACATTCTGGACATTGATAAGGCTTTTCTCCTGTATGTATTCTCTGATGTTTTATTAGAGTAGAATTACAACCAAAGCTTTTTCCACACTCAAGACATTTGTAGGGCTTCTCACCTGTATGTGTCCGCTGGTGGCGAATGAGGCTGGAACTCTGACTAAAACTCTTCCCACAATCAGGGCACTTATAAGGTTTTTCTCCAGTGTGAGTCCTCTGATGTTCTATTAGGACGTAGCTGTGACTAAAGCCTTTTCCGCAGACAGAACATTCATATGGTTTTTCACCTGTATGTGATCTGTGATGCTGAATAAGGTGAGAGCTGCTGCTGAATCTCTTCCCACACTCGGGACATTTATAGGGTTTCTCTCCCGTATGAGTTCTCTCATGGATAATAAGATGGGAGGTATTGCTGAAGCTTTTCCCACATTCACCACACTGGTAGGGCTTCTCTCCTGTGTGCATTCTTAGATGCTGAATCAGGTGAGAACTGTTACAAAAGCATTTTGCACACTCAGAGCATTTATAAGGCTTTTCTCCTGAGTGGGTCCTCTGGTGAGTACGCAAATGAGAACTATTACTGAAGCTTTTCCAACATTCGGAACATTTGTAGGGTCTGTCTACAAAGGATGAATTCTGCTGGACACAGGCATTGGTATGTTCTCCTGGGTCCCATTCCTGGTGATTGGGTTTTTCCTTCTCTTTAGCTATAAAATTCCCCCAATTCTCTGACTTGCCATCACTCTCATAGGAATCATGACACCAAATCTCATCTTGAACCCATGTCAGTGGCATTTCTTTTGCATCCTCATGCTTATAATGCTGTGGTCTATGTCTTTTAGACCATTCTGAAAGTTTCTCTTTATCTGCCTTAGAATTATCGTGGTGAACAGTTTCCAAATTATTCATATTTGCATCTCCTGCAAGAATAAACAAATATTCTAACCATATTCTGAATCTCTGCCAGAGAAGTAAATTCTAAATTGCAGTGGAAGAGAGGAAATAACACTCTAAAACCTCATAATTTCATATAAAAAAGTTTTTAAAGACAGCTTTACTTCTTTTCCTCTATTTACCAGAAGCAGGTGGATATTTTTTGTACTTAGCAACAACAGTAATGAATTATTTGAATCATTATTGGCAAAGGGAACAACAATCTAAAAATAAACGCATTAAGTTTTGTTCTAGAAGACTTGAGAGAAAAAACAGGATTGATGTGAATAGGAGTGAAATTGAACAGGATACCATCTCAGGTAAAAACTAGACAATAGCTTTGCTAAAATCTGAGCAAATGCTATAGAAATAACAGTAGCCACTATTTATTAAGAACAGTAGCTTTGGATGTGGTATCTCACTAATTCTAAAATATATGTGAAATGGATATTCATTTTCTTAAAGATGAGAACAATGAGGCTGAAATAATTAACACAGCTTAAAAGTGACAGTACAAGGAATTAAGGTTTGTCTCATTCTAGTGTCCTGTTCTTTCTACATCAAATTTCCTAAGGATTCAGATCATCGTCTTGATCCCTCACCTGTGAAGAGGCTTTTCAAACTCTCCCTCTCCGTAAAGCTGTTAGAATCTGAGACCAACAGTTTTTTTTCTTGCTCCATCACAACGATCACAGCCAAGTTAGAGATCAGAAACCCTGTGGAAGGAAATAAATTATGTTTGGAGGCATTTGTTAAAGCTTATTCTTCCTCCTTCCTTCTCAACCATTCCAACACAACAATAGGAGGCAGAGAATGTTCCATGAACCATACCGAAAATAAGAAACACAACTTTTAGCAGCCCTTTTAGAAAATCTTATCTCAGATCTAAGTGTTTAGAATTAAGGGTTAACCCTGAAATAACAATGCAAAAAAGTAAATCTTCACATTAAAGGTTTGAGGATCAAGCTTCAAAGACAGAATACTAATCCTCATTGTCCACACGTAGCTTAGAAACACTTTTAATTTAAAAAACAATTTTTTTTTTAAGACACCAATAATAAAACTTATAAAGACTTCAAGAAATCAATATGCAGGTATAAGCAGCAGCTAAAGAAAAAAAAGCACCCTGTTTAGTTTCAAAAGAATAACTTGGTCTTGACAGAAGGAAACCTTTGAAGTCAATTTCAAAGGAAAGTTAGGATTTATATAACCAGTAAGAGAAATTAGGACAAAGCAGAGGCAGAATAATTATAGCCAATAACCCTGCAATATAAAAAGGAGGCTAAAGAGGGACCTCTTCCTCCTTGCACTTAGTTCCTAAGTCTATCATATTCACAATATTCATTTCAGCCTAAACTTTGTCTTCTGGAGCCAACAATCACTAACCTATTTTAAGGGACTAGAAAATGTTCCATCCTGGCTAATTCAGTGAAACCCCGTCTCTACTAAAAATACAGAAAAACTAGTAGGGCGTGGTGGCGGGCACATGTAGTCCCAGCTACTTGGGGGCTGAGGCAGGAGAATGGCTTGAACCCAGGAGGCAGAGGTTGCAGTGAGCTGAGATCATGCCATTGCACCACTCCAGCCTGGGTGACAGAGGAAGACTGTCTCAACAAAAAAAAAAAAAAAAGAAAAGAAAAAGAAGAAAATGTGATCTACCACAGGAAGGCAGTGACATACGGACTTTTGGCATCCATTTCAGAATGTAAAGAATATCATTATTTGGGAGAAAAATAAGGACATAAAAGGTTATACAAATGCACACATTTTAAAAACAAAAAATAGTATCTGTACTTATATTGTATCTGTACTTATATTGTATCTTCACCATTCACCACCTTCCTATTATGTGCCAGGTAGTGAATGAAATAATTTGCACACATTTGTCATTTAATTCTTACAATAGCCCTCTCAGGTGTATGAACTACTACCAGCATTTCACAGGATGAGTTTAAAAGGTATTAAGAAACTTTCCTAAGGTCACCTAGAAAGTGGTAGAGCAGGGTTGAGCTCCAAGTCTGTTTGGATGCTGACCTTTTTCACCCTCTTATCTATTATCGTAAACTAGAACAGAAAGCAGAGCTGGGCATAATCCCAAACTGCAAAGAATCCTCAAAGAGTCCCTTTATTTTAGAATATACTGACGGGCGTTTTAGAAAACAGATCTACATTCTTAAACCTTGTAACAAAGTGAGTGGACATTCCATAAGCACACTCAGCAAGTGGGGATTTGTTCTAGAGAAATGTGAAACTAGTCTACGTTACTAAAATCCCCAGTGTTTGAGTGGGGGGGGAGAAAAAAACCATACACCTGAATGCAAAAAAAGGAAGGGGGTGGAGTTGTTCGAATGGAGTTATATATTTTGCTGTCCTAAGTTACATATTGTTATCAAAGTATTTACAAAAGAAGCAAGAGTCTGGACAACACATTACCATCCCCCCATTTTCCCTACTAAAATACTATTAAATTTGGCAGCAAAGGAGCCCCCGGAACAGTGGCTCAGCAAAATGGTGAAAATTACAAGGCCATACAAGGCTGCCATTAAGATGTCTCTCCACGGGGAATGGCTGCTTTCACTGTTATAGAGCAACAAGGTGATCAGAGTGGGGCCGTGCTTTGATCAGAAAGCCTTCAAAGAAAATGCACTGCCTGAAGCCTAGTTTTAAGAACCGCTGGCTGGGACAAGTTGGAGACGCTGGGGGGTGAAGTTCCAGGATACCAGACTGTCTGCGGCCGACAAGATCCCGTAAGGGACCACGCGGACAAGGATGACGGTGGCCCGCCGGCGGGAGATTCTGGGCCTTCGCCCCGGCAGCAGCGGGATCTCTCTCCCGAACGTCCACTGCAGCCTGGACGGAGCTGTTTCCACTCCTCTATCCCGCAACCCTCGGCTCCCTCAAACCCAGGAAGGAACTCACTGTTCTGGGTGCCACACCCAAGGCGCCCTGCACCCCCAGCAGTCCGGGAGGCCCCCTCTCCCTCTGACCCCACCAACCCAGGGACCTAAACTCTCAAACCCGGAAGGCAGAAACAGGAAGTTACCCCCATCTCCCCTGGCGGCTTTGCTAGGGCCGCTCTAGGAAACAGTGATGGCCAACTCTCGTTGATCTTAACCCTTAGGGTCCTGGACCAGAAGGAGCGTGGGGGTGGATTTCTTTTCCCTGTGCTGTGACCAGCCAACTGTGAACCTCATTCCTCTCACTTGTCAGGCGGCTTACGACAGGGGCCTGATTGGAGCTTACACTTTTCCGTGCCATCAGAATATCATCAGATTAATTATCATCACTATTAGAATCAAAATCAATCTAGCATTTTTTTTTTTGAGACGGAGTCTCTCTCTGTTGCCCAGGCTGTAGTGCAGTGGCGCGTTCTCCGCCTCCCAGGTTCACACCATCCTCCTGCCTCAGCCTCCCGAGTAGCTGGGACTACAGGTGCCCGCCACCACGCCCAGCTAATTTTTGTATTATTAGTAGAGACGGGGTTTTACCGTGTTAGCCAGGATGGTCTCGATCTCCTGACCTAGTGATCCGCCCGCCTCGGCCTCCCAAAGTGCTGGGATTACAGGCGTGAGCCACCGCACCAGGCCTCAATCCAGTATTTTTAAACACCTATTGTTTCTGTTCCCACCACTGTGAGCGTGGATATATATTTACTTATCTGTGAAAGAAAGCTAAGGCATCCGTTCACATATAAAACAATTCGTTTACAAGGCACCCTTATTAACACCTGGAAAAGTAGTTAATCCCTCCTCTTTCATTACGGAGAAAATAGAAGCCAATCCCTTCACCTCACCTCTACCAAACAGAAATCTACTCAAGTCTGCACCCTGCCGTTTTCTTTCTTCCCTCCTGTTACAAGACAGAGTCCCTCTTTGGCCCTTTTTTTTTTTTTTTGAGCTGGAGTTTCACTGCGTCACCAGCCTGGAGTGCAATGGCAGGATTTAGGCTCACTGCAACCTCTGCCTCCCGGGTTCAAGCTATTCTCCTGCCTTAGCCTCCCGAGTAGCTAGGACTACAGGTGTGTGCCACCATGCCCAGCTAATTTTTGCATTTTTAGTAGAGACGGGGTTTCACCATGTTGGCCGGGATAGTCTTGATCTCTTGACCTCATGATCTGCCCGCCTCAGCCTCCTAAAGTGCTGGGCTCTTTGGTATTTTAATAAGCCCTTTACTGGTACTTACTTTCCTACCTGTCTTCTTGGAAACTTCACACTACCAACTAAACTCTCCATCCCTCCGCCCACATCCCCAAATAGTCCCTCAGCTTTTCTTTTCTCTTTTTACTTACAATGTTTCCATTTCATCAATTTTCCACTAACCTTAACATTTCTCTTGCAGCAACAACAAAAAAATCACTAGCATCACCAATGACCTCCACGATGTTAGTTAGCGCAATTGGTATTTTTTAGTTCTCAGGTCCTTTTTCAGGAGGTTTGATATGGCTAAGGACTCGTCTTCTAGAAACACTCTTTTGAGGTGACACCACATTCTCCTCCTTTTCTTCCAACATCTCTAGTCAGTCCTGTTAGTCTCTTTTCCAAGTCAGTCCCTCAAGATCATCCTCTCCTCTTATCACTGAATGTTCTCTGCCTAGGCAATCTCATCCACTCCCACATTTTCAAATACCACCTAGCCAGACAACTCAAAAATTTACTTCCCCAGCCCAAGCTACATGTCTGAGCTCTTCACTCATAACCAATGGTCTACTTGGCATCTCATACAGGAAGTCTCAATAACACCTCAAAACCAAAATGTCAAAAATCAAAATCATAATGTCTTCTCACTGTTCTTCTCCATATACACATATAAACACAAAATAAAACAAAATAAACCTGTTTCTCTTCCAATATTCTTTCAACCATCCATCCAGTTATATGGAAACCCAGAAGTCCTTCTTTTCACTTCCCTTTCCTTACCTTCCATATACAATTCATAAATAAGCCTCATCTGTTGTGTAATAAATAATTCTCACCTGTAGTTGTTTCTCCTAACCACCAGGGTCACCTCTAACTCAGGCAACCAACACCCCTCATTTGAAGGATTTCCATGCCCTCCTAACAGTCCTATAGATACCCATCCTTGCTCCCTCATTCACTCTTCCCTGTTGAATCCAGAGGGATCTTTTCCAAAAATGAATCTGATTCTTCCATGTTCCTTTACCTAATTGAAGCTTACTCATCCTTCAGATTTCAGCTTACACATCACTTTCTCACAGAAGCTTTCAAGGCTCTTCTACATGCTCTTCTTCTACCATATCTTTTTTTCCATTTTAGCCCATGTTATGACTGCAACTTTGTGTGATTGATGCATTATTTTGCCTCTCCATCCAGATAGCAAGCTCCATGAGAAGAGGGCCTGCCTCCACTTTTGCTTGTAATTCTATCTTACAACTTAGCACAGTGCCTGACTCCTTCATTCATTCATTTAACAAATATTTGTTGAAAGCCTACTATGTGCCTGTTACTGTGTTATCCTAGACACTGAGGATACACCAGGGCACCAAACAATGTGAGGGAGATCATAAATGAACATCATCAAAAAGTAAACAAAGAAACGTATGTTAAGCAGTGATGAGTATTAGAAAAAGAAGTAAAGGAAGTTAAAGAAAGTGTACTATTTCAGGTAAGGTGATCAGGGAAGTCCTCTCGGTAGGGAGATATTTCAGCAGAAGTATGAAGGAAGAAAGGCGTGGGCCTCATTGTTATTTAAGGGAGGAACAGTTAAAACAGGAACAGTAAGAAAAAAGACTCTGAGATGGAAACTCAAGAAACAATAAGGAGCAGAGCAAGGGAAGTGAACAGTACTTGGAGACAAGGTCAGAGAAGTTTCAAGAGGCTAGATCAGAATCATACAGACCGTAAGTGACAGACACAGGGATGAATCACTCAGAATCCAAGGAAGTACATGTTGCCCACCTTTGAGAGTGCTGTGAGCAGAAAGCTTTCAGCTGTTAGTTCCCTCAGGGAGTGCTTCAGTTTCAGAGAACAGCCTTTCTGGAGCTCATGCCCTTTCCAAGGCAGCCCATGTCTGGGGACTGATCAAGGCAGAAACATAAAAGGCTGTCCATGTTGTCCAAAGCAGGATAACTCTTAAATGCATTATTTCAGCTCCTGAGTGGTGTTTGTTTGTTTGTTTTTTAAGACAGTCTTACTCTGTCACCCAGGCTGGAGTGCAGTGGCACAATCATGGCTTACTGCAGCCTCGACTGCCCAGGTTCTAGCAATCCTCCCATCTCAGCCTCTTAAGTAAGTGGGACTAAAGTCACGTGCCACAATGCCTTGCTAATTTTTAAATTTTTTTTGTAGAGAGGGAGGGTCTCACTTTGTTTCCCAGGCTGGATGTGAACCCCTGGGCTCAAGCAATCCTCCCGCCTTTGCCTCCCAAAGTGTTGAGATTACAGGTGTGAGCCATAGTGCCCAGCAAACTCCTGAGTTCTTGATGGCCTTGATGGAAGAATCTGTTGTCAGGCCCAAATTGTAGGTCTTCCCTCTCTGCTCAATCCTGATTCCTTTCTCACCCTTCCACAGGTTTGGATACCAAGGCCATTTCCTAATCAACACACTGGACACTAAACTCAGTCTCAGAATCTGCTTCCTCAACAAACAAACAAATGAACAAAAACCTCCAAAATACATATATAAAATGAAATGTCCTTTCTCATCCCTGCCCCCAGCTATCCAGTTCTTCTCTCCACTGGGGCAACCAACGTTGTATGTTTCTTTTGTATTATTCACAGATATGCCGTATGTGAGCAAATACCTACCTACCTGCTTATATACATACGTACATATACACATACATAGGTAATGAATAAAGATAGGTGACAGACATTCATTCATTTCTTTTGCTACACATATAGTAAACTATTCACTTTGTTCTAAATTTTAGTTTTTTCACTTAACAACATGGAGAGTTTTCTTTACTTCTCTCTCTTTTTTTTCTTTTTGTTTAATTTTTGAGGCAAGATCTCACTCTGTCCCCCAAGCTGGAGTCCAGTGGCATGATCTTGGCTCACTGCAACCTCAACCTCCAGGGCTCAAGCAATCCTCCCACCTCAGCCTCCCAAGTATGTGGGACCACAGGTGTGTGCTACCACTCCCAGCTCCCAGCTAATTTTGGGTTTTGGTTTTTTGTGTTGTTGCTTTTGTTTTGTTTTGTTTTTTGTAGAGACAGGGTCTTACTATGCTGCCTGGGCTGATCTCCAACTCCTAGGCTCAAGCAATCCACCTGCTTTAGCCTCCCAAAGTGCTGGGATTACAGTCATGAGCCACTGCACCCAACCGAGAGTTTTCTATAATAGTACAGGCATTTATCATAGAGCTCCCAGTATTCTTTTTTTTAACAGTTGCATGATATTCCATTGGGTAAATATACCAGTATTTATTTAACCTGTTTTTTATGTTGCTTCCGAACTTATACTATTACTTATGTTGAAATGAATAATTTAACCTTTATTTTTTTTAAAGCTGTGGTGGATATTGTATATTGGTTTACTCAATATCCATTACCACTTTCTTTCATTATGCATTCCTGCAGAGAAGAGTTGGTGTTATGAACTGAATTGTGTCCACCAAAAATTCTTTTTTTGTTGTTTTTTGTTTTTGAGATGGAGTCTCGCTCTCTGTCCCCCAGCCTGGAGTAGAATGGCACGATCTTGGCTCACTAAAGCCTCTGCCTCCTGGGTTCAAGCAATTCTCCTGCCTTAGCCTCCCAAGTAGCTAGGATTACAGGTGCATACCACCACAACTGGCTAATTTTTGTATTTTTAGTAGAGATGGGGTTTCACCATGTTGGTCAGGCTGGTCTCGAACTCCTGGCCTCAAAAACTCTGCCCACCTTAGCCTCCCAAAGTACAGGCATGAGCCACCACACCTGGCCTTCACCCAAAATTCTTATGTTGAACCTGTAATCCCCAGTGTGGCTGTATTTGGAGATAGGGCCTCAAGGGAGGTGTTTGAGGTTAAGTGAGCTCATAACGGTGGGGCTCTAATCTGATAGGACTGGGGTCCTTGTAAGAAGAGGAAGAGACACCGGAGACATCTCTGTCTGTGTACACACAAAGGAAAGGCCAGGGGAGAACATAGCAAGAAGGTGGCCATCTGCAAACCAGGAAGAGAGGCCTCATGGAAACTAACACGATAGTACCTTGATCATGGACTTCTACCTTCCAGAAGTGTGAGAAAATGAGGCCATGCATGGTGACTTACACCTGTAATCTCAGTACTTCAGGAGGCTGAGACAGGAGGACCACTTGAGCCAAGGAGTTTGAGACCAGTCTGGACAACAGTGAGACTCCATCTGTACAAACAATTTTTTAATAAAAAAGAAAAAAAAAGCTTTGCATGGTGGCACATGCCTATAGTCCCAGCTACTCAGGAGGCTGAGGAAGGAGGATTGCTTGAGCCCAGGAGTTCAAGGCTCCAGTGAACCATGATTGCACTACTGCACTCCAGCCTCGATGACACAGTGAGACCCTGTCAAAAAAAAAACAAAAAAAACAAAAACCAAAAAACCCCAGAACTGTGAGAAAATGAATTTCTGCTGTTTAAGCCATTCAGTCTAGTATTTTGCTGTGATAGCCTAAACAGACTAATACAGTTGAAAAAGCTAAACATTACATTTCCGAGACTTCTTTGAAGCTGTAATTGCCATAGTTGTAGCAGCAGCTTTGATTGACACTCCTGGAAGTCCATTTCCTCAATCCTCCCAGAGATTCCAAAAGTCCTTTAATCCTTGTAATGTATCTTTTATTCCTTATGTCAGCTCAAGTGAATTCTATTCTCTGTAACTGACTCCAGTTAGTACACAGCTAAACTGCTGGGAGGCTCTAGTTTGGGGTTGAGGGCCCATGGACAAAGTTTGTGCATTCCCTGGAGTAGCAAGCTTGCAGACAGAACTTCCAGCTGGAGGATGGCTATATGGTGTGCGTAAGCAGGCTGAGGCTGGCACCACAGGTCCAGCTCGGAAATGAAAGAAGAGTGACGCTTGCCTTCTAATTATCTGTTCTAGCCATGAGCAAACTGTTATTGGAAGATGGAGGAAGGGGGTCCTTGTTATGTCGTGGCAGAAATTTGGCAACACTGTCACCTGTGCTAACATGTAGAAAATAAGAAATCCACCTAATCAACGCAAACATCTTGGTCAGGGGTTGGCAAATTCATTCTGTAAAAGTCTGGAGAGTAACTATTCCATGTTTGTGGGCCGTATGGTCTCTGTTGCAACTACTCAGCTCCGCCATAGTAACTCAAAAGCAGCCATATGCAAGACTAGTATACAGGTATGAATGTGTTCCAATAAAACTTTATGTATGAAAATGGGCGGCCGGGCCTGGTGACTCATGCCTGTAATCCCAGCACTTTGGGAGGCGGAGGCAGGCGGGTCTCCTGAGGTCAGGAATTTGAGACCAGTCTGGTCAACATGGTGAAACACCATTTCTACTAAAAATACAAAAATTGGCCAGGTGTGGGGGCATATACCTGTAATTCCAGCTACTCGGGAGGCTGAGGCAGGGAATCACTTGAACCTGGGAGGCGGAGACTGCAGTGAGCCAAGATCCCGCCACTGAACTCCAGCCTGGGCGACAGAGTGAGACTCTGTCTCTAAATAAATAAATAAATAAATAAATAAATAAATAAATAAGGGGGCAGCCTGCCTGCCAGCTGACCTCTGTTCTAGCTAAAGAGATTTCAAGGTAGAATAGTAAGCATGACACTTGGCTTCTTCTCATTGCCTATGATAAAATGCAAGAGAAAAGAGATAAGCTGAAGAACCAGCCCTTGAATATATAGGAGCTAGAAACTGCTGCATTGGAAACAATTTGTTTTTCCACATCCCAGCCTCTCCGGATGGCAAATAATGTTAAAATTAAGAAATGGCTTCTGAGAAAAGATCGAATATCGGGCACCGCTAGGAAAAAGTGTTCTAAGTAAGTGTCAGCAAACTACAAAAGACCTGTGCAGGTCTTCCTTCAGAACATGCCTTGAAGAACTTCTGTGTTAAACAGTGGGATACCAAAGAGTCTTAAGGGCCTTGACCACAGCAACCACATAAGGAAGCCAAGGGAGAAAAGGGCTTATCTCATGAAATTTGTGGGCACACCTTTTGACTAATAGAGTGAATGATATATTAACACACCAAAAGCCTCAAGATTTCTGAAAGCATCCTGTCAGCTGGGATTGATAGGCACAGAGACAGTACAAAGCAGCAAGAGGTCTTCAGAACCCCAAACTTCTACTGGCAGGAAGCAGGCTGAGAAAACTACACAGGCACAAATATGGGTTACTATCATCAAGATAATATCTAAATTTTGGGACCTTTCTATTGTGGCTCATCTCGACCACCATGCTCCTCCCAAAATTGCTTGTGGTTCTCAGAACACAGCTTGCTCTTCTATACCTCTATGTCTTATTCTCTGCCACCATGGCACTGCCCCTGTCACTCCTACTCTTGCCTCCTCTCCTACCTCCCATCTATCTGTAAAGCAAATGTCCCCTCCTTCTCTTCTCCTCTGAAATATCATCTCACCAATTAGCCTCCCTTGACTCTCCCAGGAATACTTAAACTTTTTTCCTCCCCAACTTGCAACCATGTATTCTACATGCCCAAAGGTTCTGAACCAATTGAGAAACCAATTGAGAATAATAGCTGACACACGTATTAGATAGGGATCAAAATGATCAGCTTTGTCGCAGGTAAAACTGGATTGGAGAGATAGCCTGGGGACCCAGGCTTCCTACTTCATCCCCATGCATTAGACCAACTTATGCTCTCATTTCCATGGAAGAAAATCCTGCCCAAGAAATTGCGCTGACCACATGTACAAGAAGCAGAGAGTAGGTAGCAAATGCTCTGTGGGTAGGAAAATCTTAGAGAACTCGAGGGCCTACACCACACAAGTTCAGTCTTTTCTGCTCCACCTCACCCATCACAGAAGACAGTTTTCCTGATCCTATAAATGAGTAAGGGGTAAGGATGAGGGCAATGAAATGAAGGGCAGAGGATACCTTCTACTATTTCCAATAAAACAATTTTTCTTTTATGGGGCTGTAGGAATGTGGGGAACAGGAAAGAATGCCTTTCTTTTACATCTATAAGCTTCTTGAAAAGCCATTTAATAAACATCTTCAGCTGAATTTAAGAATCAATAAACGAGGCCAGGTGTGGTGGCTCATGCCTGTAATCCTAGCACTTTGGAAGGTCACGGTGGGTGGATCACTTGAGGTCAGGAGTTTGAGGCCAGCCTGGCCAACATGGTGAAACCCCATCTCTACTAAAAATACAAAAATTAGCTGGGCATGGTGGCAGGTGCCTGTAGTCCCAGCTACTCAGGAGGCTAAGCCAGGAGAATCGCTTGACCCTGGGAGGCGGAGGTTGCAGTGAGCCAAGATCCTGCCACTGCACTCCAGCCTGGGCAAAAGAGGGAGACTCTGTCTCAAAAAAAAAATGAATAAATGAATTTGCTCACCAGATTGTCTTATATTGTAGTATGCTGTGTGGACATCTGTCATCCAGGCTAGCAGTGAGCAATGTGAACATAGCAATCTTGTCTCATTCTTACAATGAGTAAATAAACTCTTACAGTACAATGCCTGGAGGACATTGAGGGCATGGGAAGTATGGAAAATTTATCAGGTTCCTTTATAAATGTTTACTTTCATTTCCTTTGTTCTTTCATTCACTTATTAAACAAGTATTTACTGTCTCTTCGTGTTTACTCCTGGAGAGGGTCATTCTGAACAAGAGTTTGTAGAGATTGCCCTGACTCCTGGCCGGCTGACACAGGGCACTGAAGAGTGAGTTTTTGCCTTTCCCCAGCCATGGCTGTTTTCACGCATCAGTGTTAATAGGAATAACAGTTGAAACTGTGTTGATATGGGTGTCTTAAGGAGTGTTTTCAGTTTCAAGTTATAGACTATGTGACTCACACTGGTTTAAACCATAAGATCTTTATTCTTCACTTAAGAAATGTTTAAAGCAGGCAGTCCCGTGACAGAAGGAGCAGCTCGGTGATGCTTTCAAGGGCCCAGGCCATTTTCTTCCTTCCTCTGCATTATTCTTAGCATTTTGATGACATTTTCCCTTAGGCTTCTCACTTCATGACTACAAAATGGCTGCAACAACTCCTCCCATCATGTTCTAACACCATAGTGTTCAAAGCAGGAAGGGAAGGGGGCAAAGGGGGCTTTATTTTCACATGTATCTCTCCTATCAAGGAGAAACATGTTTTCAAAACCCCCCAGTAGATTTCCCATTCTGTTTCACTGGCCAGAACTTGATCATATGCCCACTGATTAGAGCGATGACTGCCAAGGCGGAATTGAGGTGTTGTGATTGGCTGAGGTCAGTTGTGTTTTATCCTCTGGAGCTGAGCACATTGCTGCCCAAATCGAATCGGTAAAAAGGGGAGACTGACAGTTGAATTAGTAAGCAATCAATCCCCTGCCACAACAGACATGAGCAGAAAATAGCAGGAGAAGCCTCTGGGCTGCAGTATCCACAAGCTCTTTAAAGGACATGGGCCTGGGATGACTTCTTTTTGTAAAACACAAATTCTTTCACCCATGACCTCACTCCTTTGGAGCACAAATGAAACCACTCCCACAGGGTTGACAAAAATTGCATGCTGGGTTCTGGACAGAAATATAGTTATAATTAAGCTTTAATCAGACTGCACTTTGGCCCACTTCCTTGTTGCTAAAAGTCACTAGATACCGACAATTTATATTCCCTTTGTTCCTACAGACAGGATCTCTGACGTTAGAATCATACGTCTTTTGTTTAAGGATTGCTTAAGATGTTTTTCAGACCCTAAATTCCAGCAACCAGGTTGAAGATCCCCACAGAGGAACTGGATCAGTATGAGAACGTAGCTTCTTCATCTCCCTGCCCCCAGTGATCTCTCCACTTCAGCCCACTTCAAAACCCTTAAAAACCTCAACCCTAAGTTCCGTGGGGCAGATGGATTTAAGGTTTCCTCCCATCTTCTCAGTTGGTGATCCCATGATTAAACCTCTTTCTCTGCTGCAACCCAAGGGAGTATTGACTGGCTGTGTGCATCAGGCAACGGACCTATTAGGGTTACACAACTTCTTCCAAACTCATCCTGAGTTTCCCCTCAAGGGGCACTACATAGACTACCCTGGATATGATTACTATGTGCTTCATTTGCAATGCTTTTTAAGAAAAGTTATTATGTCAAAACCATGGAAAAAGAGGCAGGCAGACAGGGCAGCTGGAAGCCCTGCTGGCTGAATTCTGCCTCTGTGGGAGCCTCTGTTCCACATGGGCAGATTCCAACTGTGTGACTGGCTCACCTTGCTTCTGAGATTGCAAGAGTCTGGACATTCTGCAGCTTGCAGCTTCTTCACCCTTGTCTTGACTATATAAGCACCCCAGGAATTTACAACTTAACACTTTAATTTTTCTACAAACTACTTCATCCATGCCCTTTTTCTTCTGATCTACATTGCGCACACAACACCTACTAGGACAGCTGATGTTGGGAGAGACTGGTGTGTGAACTGCAAAATTACAACATAACATAGGTAAATGTTGCAACAGAAATTAAGAAAAATACTACTTTGGCCTCATAGGGAGCAGACTAACTCTTTACCTTAGGGAGCAAGAGAAACGCTTTGCAGAAGAGATCAATTGGCCTTTGAAGAATGAATAGGAGTTTGATGGGTTTTGTTTGTTTTTTGTTTTGAGATGGAGTCTCACTCTGTCTCCCAGAGTAGAGTGCAGTGGCACAGTCTCGGCTCATTGCAACCTCCACCTCCCAGGTTCAAGTGATTCTCCTGCCTCAGCCTCCCAAGTAGCTGGGATTACAGGTGTGTGCCACCATGCCTGGCTAAGTTTTGTGTTTTTAATAGAGGTGGGGTTTCACCATGTTGGCCAGGCTGGTCTCGAACTCCTGACCTCAAATGATCTGCCCACCTCAGCCTCCCAAAGTGCTGGGATTACCGGTGTAAGCCACCACGCCCGGACAGAGTTTGATGGTTTTATTGGGTGGAAAGACATATTAGGCAGAGGGAATCGTACCTGCATAGGCACAGAGTTCTGTAAAGGTCAGTTGTTTGGAGAACGGTCAATAATTCAGGGCTTATGGAAAACCTGACACCTACTGGTATTGTAGAGAAGAAGGGAGAAGCAGGCAGGAGAAGTGGCTGAGTAGACTGGAAGAGGCCACACTGTAAGAGGTCATATAGACCAAGGTGAGGAATTGAATTTAAATCTATAGGTAGTAGGAATTCAGTTCAATTTGATTGTGGTTTTTAAGTGTGACTGTTGAACTGGTAAGGAGAAAAACTAAACAGGAGACTTATAACAATTTAGATGAAAGAGAATGAGGTTCAGAACTAAGGCCTGTAATCCTAGCACTTTTAGAGACTGAGGCAGGAGGATCACTTGAGTCCAGGAGTTTGAAATCAGCCTGAGCGATGCCTATAGTCCCAATTACTCGGGCGACTGAGGCAGGAGGATCTCTTGAGCATGGGAGGTGGAGGTTGTAGTGAGCCAAGAGTACGCCACTGTAATCCAGCCTGGGTGACAGGAGTGAAACCCTGTCTCAAAAAAAAAAAAAGAAAGAAAGAAAAGAAATCAACCTGGGCAACACGGCAAGACCCCATCTCTACACACACACACACACACATACACACACACACACACACACAACTATCCAAGTGTGATGGCATGCTCCTGTAGTCCGCCCTTGGGAAGCTGAAGTGGGAGGATTGCCTGAGCCAGACAGGTCAAGGCTGCAGTGAGCCAAGATCATGCTACTACACCACAGCCTGTGTGACAGGGTGGGACCCTGTCTCAAAAAAAAAAAAGAATTAAAATTATTAAAAGAACTAGAGTCATGGCAGAGTAGGTGAGTAGTTGAGCACAGATTTCAAATATATATTAACGGAGAAGTCATAGGATATGAGGACTGACTCACTGTGGGAGGTGAGGGGAAGATAATAATCAATGATGACTGCAATTTCTACCTTGGGAAACAAGCTGAGAGATGACAAAAATGAGAAACCATGGGAAATTACAATGTAGTTTTTGTTTTTATTTTTGTTTTCCCCTCCAGATGCTCCTGATATGAGGGCCAGAGGCAGTGGTGGCTGGCCACAATGTACTTTTTGAATTCTGGAAGTAATGTAGGTTTCAAATGTAGAGTTGGAACATACACAAGCACTCCTACAGAATGCCTCTCTGGCTAACATTTCCCAGTAGAATACTTTTTGGTTTTTTATCATCCAAAATTTATACAACCCATGGGGCTTCTTTTGAGGGTGGTGAAAATGTTATAAAGTTACTTGGTAGTCATAATTGCACAAGTCTGGGAATATACTGAAAATCACTGGATTGTATGCTTTACAAGGGTACTCTTTTTTTTTTTTTTTTTGAGGCACAGTCTCACTCTCTTGGCCAAGCTGGAGTGCAGTGGCACAACCTCCGCTCACTGCATTCTCCATTTTCCAGGCTCAAGCAATCCTCCCACCTCAGCCTCCCAAGTAGTTGGCACACAGGTGTGAGTCACCACACTCAGCCTAGGGTACATGTTATGGTGTGGGAATTATATCTCAATAAGGCTGTAATAATGTATAGGATGGGCTGAGTGCCATGACTCACTCCTATAATCCCAGCACTTTGGGAGGTGGAGGTGGAAGGATCGCTTGAGATCAGGAGTTTGAGACCAGCCTGGGCAAGATGGTGAAAACACATCTCTAAAAAAATGCTGGGTGTGGTGGCGCATGCCTGTAGTCAGCTACTCAAGAGGCTGAGGTGGGAGGATTGCTTGAGCCCGGGAGGCAGAGGTTGCAGTGAGCCGTGATCGCGCCACTGCACTCCAGCCTGGGTGACAGAGCAAGACCCTGTCTCAAAAAACAAATAAACAATAAACAACAACAACAAAAAAACCCAAGAGTTTATAGGTATCTTAACACATTTATGTGGGAAAATACACATTTATATTCCAAAAGTTTATGCAACAATTTTAACAAGATGACAGGCAGTAAGGTCTTGAGTTACATTCCAAAGACAATCGGTGAAACATCAGAAATAGTGTCGATCGTGCATTCTCAACAGTGGTGATATCGCCCCCAAGGGGGCAAAAGAGTTCTTCAGGGGGAGCACGAAAAAAAAAATACCCTTTTCATGCATAAAGCACAGACATACATCATAGAAGACTTAAACAGTTATACAGTATATTTGTGGTGTTACATTTTAATGGAGGGGGAGTGGTTAATAAAAAATGTCTGAAAAGATGGGGTGGGGGATGATAAGGAAAAGAGCGTTGAGAAGCACTGCTGTAGATATTATGAAGATTACGTCGTATGCCAGCAAACAAGATGCCCATGTTGAGGCTGGGCGAGATTGCTCACGCCTGTAATCCCAGCACTTTGGGAGGCCGAGGTGAGAGGATCACTTGAGCCCAGGCACCCGGGACCAGCCTGGCAACTTACAAAAAAAAAATTTTAAATAAAAAAATTAGCCAGGCATGGTGGCACACACCTGCAGTCCCAGCTACTCAGGAGGCTGAGGTGGGAGGATCACCAGAGCCCAGGAGTTCAAGGCTGCAGTGAGCTATGATCACACCACACTACACTCCAGGTGACAGAGCAAGATCCTGCCTTAAAAAAAAAATTGCCCTATGTTTTAGGATGAGCATGAGAAAGGCCATGTTACTGCCAACTAAGCAGCTTTTTCTTTTTTTTTTGAGACGGAGTCTTTGTCACCCAGGCTGGAGTGCAGTGGCGCGATCTCGGCTCACTGCAAGCTCCACCTCCCGGGTTCACGCCATTCTCCTGCCTCAGCCTCTCCGAGTAGCTGGGACTACAGGCGCCCGCCACCACGCCCTGCTAATTTTTGGTATTTTTAGTAGAGACGGGGTTTCACCGTGGTCTCGATCTCCTGACCTTGTGATCTGCCCGCCTCGGCCTCCCAAAGTGCTGGGATTACAAGCGTGAGCTACCGCGCCCGGCCAGCAGCTTTTTCTTAACAACCATATTGTCTGGTGATCACAAAGCAAAGTTTAAGCATTTTATATTCTAACATTATAAGTATTCATGTTCCTTATATATTTAAGTTACACTTTAGGAGGTTATTTATTGTGGGATCTGGCCAGCAGCCCACAATGCAACAGGGCTCTCTCTTTGTTCCCAGGTGGATCAGCAGGTAGAGAAATAATAGACACACACAAGATAGTGAAAGCTGGGTCCAGGGGGGTCACCGCCTTCTGGTCCCGTGATGCCAACAATGCACTGGATATACCAGCATTTATTATTAAGTTTAGTGAGGGTGGGGGTAGGTTAGTGAGGGATTTAGGGTCATTTGATTATGAGGTGAGATGGTCACATGGGGATGAAGTAATTCTTTAACATCTGTATGCAGTAGTACAGTATACAGGGATAAGAATTTACAATATAGCGTGTGCATCAGTAATTTCTAACAGAGCCTTAAAACAAAAACACAGTCTTTCCATAACCTATGATTAGCAAGATATTCATCAGCAGTAACAGTTGCAGCAAAAGCTGGTTACAAACAATCCATAGAAACAGGACGTGAAGCTAGACAACCGGCTAGACCAGAAATTCTCAGAAGGGAGTATGCCTTAATCGTAAAGAGGCCTAGAAGAGCTGTGGCAAGATAAGGGCATTTATAGCCCTATCTTATCCATAAGGACAGGCGACCCCCAATGCATCCGTTTACAGGCTCTCCACAAGGGTTGCATTCCATTCCCAGAGCTATGAACATTTGCTTTTCTGGGATAGGAATCTTGGTGATGTGAAACCTCCCTGACTGCACGTCTGTTCATAGGCTCTCTGCAGGGGGAAGCACATCACGTGCTGTTGGCTCATTCTGGCAGTCCAACCTGGCATTGTCTTTACACAATCCTGCATGCAACTTTGTATTTACAATAATCAGGAGCATTTCATCTTTTATTCCATAGCAATAGTTTCAGGGAGTCTCCCTACAGTTATTTGGAGGTTTGGGGTTGAACTGCAATGCACTGTAATTTTCCCTACATAAAATAATGAGAAATAGGCTCCCAGCTGGCATTGGCACCCAGAACCTCAGATGATAAGGAACAAATTTGTTTAAAGTTCCATCAAAAGAGAAAGAGAATATGGATTTAATGAGGACTTGGGCTGTAGACAGAAGAAGGTTTTCTGGGTGGATATAAAGACAGTACTTCTGAACATTTTACTGGCAGGTACCTCTGCAGGAATTTGATAACAACCTGGGACCTTATGCTGGTTATTTTTAATTTGTTCTCTCCAAATGTATTCTCTGACCTTTTCTATGCCCAAGGTAGCTGATCTTTGTAGGCCGAGACTGATCTTTATGAAATATGTTACCCTGACTCCCTTCTCTGTGTTTTGGTTAGGCCAATGAGAGGCACTGGCTGGAGATGGGGACGGGGAGTACCTATTCACTGGCCCTCTCTCAGCCAGTTGTGATTGGCAGAGACTCTGTGCCTCTACCCAAGTCCATGCATGTAGTTGGGTGACCCCTATCCCAAGGCTGCAGTTCCCCGGGTTCTGGCAATGGCTCCCTCTCCATTCCCCTTCAGGCCCACAGGTAGAATGCCTTCACAACATTGCTCAATCCTTGGTGCACTTTGGTGCACAACCCTGTTCACAACTCCGTAAACAGTTCACTAAACTGGCTTCAGTTACCCCGTTGCATGGGAAGGGGTAATACAGGTAACTCCTTCTTGTCCATCTTTCAGTGTGCCATCTGTTTCCTCTTAAAACCCTGACAGGATACTCTCTCCAGAAAACAAAATAGGTGGACTTACAAAAGCTTTGCATGTAATATTAAGGGCTCCTCAGACTCACTCTGAAGCCCAGCCAAGGATGTGGAGAAGGCAGAGGACTCAAGGAACCCCAGTTAAAAATCTCTCTTCTTGGATTTGGTAAGCCACTAACACTGCATTCCCTTACACATCACAATCTAGCATTTGAGGGTAAAAGTAGTGGATGCACCGGGAGGTGAAAGGGGTTAGAGATTTGCCTGTATCTTTCCCTCCTTCTATCTTTTTTTTCAGCGACAGGATATCGCTCTGTCACCCAGGCTGGAGTGCAGTGGTACAATCATGGTTCACTGTAGCCTCAAACTCCTGGGCTCAAGTGATTCTCCTGCCTCAGCCTCCTAACTAGCTAAGACTCAAAGTCTAATCAAACAAGTGGCCTTTCTGGTGTGGCCAGACCCTACCCTGAGTCACCTCATTTGTGTAAACTCTCCAGGGGCTCACCAAGAGTAGCCTCATTAGCATAAATGCAAGCCAGGTCTGAGGGGCCCACCATGAGTAACAAAGGTGCTCCTATCACTCGTGATATTCCAAGGGTTGAGAAGCCCCTTTCTAGGAACCAGTGACAAAGACCAGCCAAATTCTTTATTGTAGAAAAGCAGCCCTCCTGTCTACCAATCTGATCCCCTTCCTTGAACCTCCTGCTTGCCTCAGATGGCAAAAGTTTCCTAACTCTGCTGATTTCCCACCACCGTCCGAGGAAAACAATGACAATCTCTCCTCCTTCCTGCAAGCCCAGGAATTCCCCTGTCGTGAAAATGTGGGTTTAGTACTGAGCTGATTATACAATCAGAACAGCTGGCACGAAGTTGTCAGTTGTCAGTAGGTTTTATCCTACTATCGGTAGGTTTGCATCTTAAGGGAGGAAGTGGTTAAAATGATGAGTTGAGGCTATTAATTGGCAGGTGGTGCAAAGCTGTGTAATGAGGGGCAGCGTGATGTCATACTGTTAGTAGTGGCGAATCTGTACAGGTCTGCAACAACCTCAATTCTTGCCTCCTTAGAAGAAAGAATTCCACCAAGGGGCATAAGGCAGAGGGAAAGTTCATTAAAAAGTTTAGAGCAAGTCCGGGCGCAGTGGCTCACGCCTGTAATCCCAGCACTTAGGGAGGCTGAGATGGGTGGATCATGAGGTCAGGAGATCGAGACCATCCTGGCTAACACGGTGAAACTCCGTCTCTACTAAAAATACAAAAAATTAGCCGGGCGTGGTGGCGGGCGCCTGTAGTCCCAGCTACTCCGGAGACTGAGGCAGGAGAATGGCGTGAACCCGGGAGGCGGAGCTTGCAGTGAGCTGAGATCGGGCCACTGCACTCCAGCCTGGGCGAGAGTGAGACTCCGCCTCAAAAAAAAAAAAAAAAGTTTAGAACGGGAATGGCCGGGCGCGGTGGCTCACGCCTGTAATCCCAACACTTTGGGAGGCCGAGGTGGGCAGATCATCTGAGGTCAGGAGTTCGAGACCAGCTTGGCCAACATAGTGAAACCCCGTCTCTACTAAAAATACAAAAATTAGCCAGGCATGGTGGTGTGCGCCTGTAATCCCAACTACTAGGGAGGCTGAGACAGGAGAATTGCTTGAACCTGGGAGCCAGAGGTTGCAGTGAGCCAAGATTCTGCCACTGCGCTCCAGCCTGGGTGACAGAGTGAGACTCCATCTCAAAAAAACAAAAAAAAAACAAAAAAAAAAAGTTTAGAGCAGGAACGAAAGGAAGAACCCTTGGAAGAGGGCCAAGCAGGTGACTTGAGAGATCAAGTGTGTGGTCTGATCTTTGACTTGGTGTTCTATACGTTGGCATGCCTCTGGGGTCTTGTGTCCCTTCTCCCCTGATTCTTCCCTGGGGTGGGCTGTCCACATACACAGTGGCCTGCTAGCACTTGGGAGAGGAGCATGCACAGTGTGTTTACTGGGGTTGTATGCATGCTCAATTGAGGCATTTTTCCCCTACCCAGGCATTTCAACTCTGCCATTTTGCCTCTTACTGACTGGAGTTTTTCCCTCAGGAGTTGAGTGTTCCTGGAGGAATGTCATATACCATTTAAACTCCACCATTTTGCCTCTTAGTGACTTGAGGTGTTTTTCCCTTACCAGTCAGGTGTTCCTAGAGGAAGGTCATACATCAGTTAAACTGTGCTATTTTACCTCTTAGTGTGTATGCTTGAGCCCACTCGCCCAACTCCTGAGATCTTACTGGAAGCTGCTGATCACCAGTTTCAGGTGTTTCAATTTATTAGGAGACTGCCTTTCCTGGATACAAGCTGCAACCAATTATTATTTTAGAGAGGCAGTTTAAGAACTGCCTGACTATCACATGATGGTCACCTGGCATTCCTGGCTGGGGGTTGGAGGGCGCTCTCCTGCCCTGCTCATGTCTGACTACCTACCTACCGTAACAATAATCAGGGCAAGTCCTTTGCCTCAGAAACAAGATCTGTGACTCTTGACCAAGAAATTGAATCTAAGCCTCAGTAACTTGCATACAGTAATCCTCACCTTCCAGAGTTATGGGGTTTGCTGTGATTATTTTTAGTGGTGGGCTTTCTGGAGCTTGCAGGAGATCTCTGGCTCTTTTTCTTCTCTCCAGCCTCTCCCTTCCCTCTGCTTCCTGCATCATTGGGTCTGGAAATGTATACAGAGAATTGTTACTGAAATGATCACTGCTCTAAGTACCTTTGACCTGACTCAGCACCTCTAGGGTGGAGCGAAACAGAGTAGAGGCATGGCTTAGGGAGTGAGTATGGGCTGGCACAGAGCACCAAAGCTACTGGAAGCCCAAGAAGCATAGAGTCCCGATGCAGAAGCTTGCCTATATTGAAACGGCTAGCTAGGGAGATGGCAACATCTCTTTTGAAGGTGGCTGGGAGATTGGGTGTGGGCTTTGGGAGGGGAAAGTATTGTTCAAGACGATTTGACTCTGGTGCTACAGCAAACCCAGGGCATCAATCGAGTGGGCTGGAGCACAGTGGCATGATTATGGCTTCTCTCTTGTTAGCTTGGGACAGCACTTTCCTTGGTTAAGTCAAATGCTCAAAATTCCATGCTGTGTCAGCAGGTGGCTCCAGAGGCAGCTGTTTGGTAAGACGGCAGCAAAATGAAAGGCTGCAGAGCAAACCAACCCTGCATAATCTCCAGGAATCTTTATGCAAACATAAAGCGATATTTGTACCAATTAGATTTAACATGAATAAATGTGGATGTAACAGTGGATTCTGAGCATAGATACTCTGTGATGTGAATCACTTGGAATGAATTCCTAGAGAGTGCCTAGGTGCCAAATGCCTCGCTCCCGAATGTTACGGGTCACTTTTCCTCCTTGGCCACAGATTTTCTCTAAGGTTAGTTGTTGTCAAATCTTCTCATCTTGGAACCCCCCAACTTCCCCCACCCCTACCTCTGCAAGCCAGTCTTCCTCCAGAAAACAAAAGTTCAAGATTAGGCAGGTCTCATTCCTGGCTTTATAAGAGAATTCCGGTGCTTGGGGGCCAGTTCTTGTTCTTGGAGCCCCAAAGCGATAGAAACCTACAAAACTGGTCTCAAGTTATGCAGGACCCTGAGAGAGGAGGATACCTATTGGAAATGTGAGGTTCGAGTACACATTATGAAACATGGCCTGAGAAGAGCGCCTGATTCATTTCTAGATATACCAAATGCTGGAAAGCAGGGTGCTTGCCAGTCAAACTGTGAAAACAGCAACATTTCTCCAGGATATCTTTCTGGACTCTCCTCTGATGCCAACACCCTACCCCCTACCTTCAACTCTGCACCTGCCCTCCGATTTAAGGGTGATCTACCATCAGTGAGCACCCACCAGGCGTCATCTCCTTTAGTCTCCTGTATTTTATCCTTTGTCTCTTAACTCTTCCTTGTAGGATCTTATATTTTCAAGGGTCAGGTTGAATGGAATTCGTGGAATTATATAAATCTAGAGTTGGAAGGAGAAAAGAAGGGAGAGGAGTATTTGGTGAGTGCCTTCCATGACCCAAACACTGTCACATCTGTTCTCACCTCACAGTCATCCTGTATGAGGAAGGTAGTAGGATTCCAATTTTTCACACTTTTGAGGAGATGGACAGAAAGAGCTTGAGGATGATCACAATACCACTAGGAGGTAGTGGGAGTGAAGGCCCTCAACAAAACCTTCTCCTGCCCAGGGAAGAGCCCAACAGATCTCTTTTGAATTCACGAACCTCTCCTGTATTTTCTACTGTTCCCTCTCCTGTATTTTCTACTGCAGTGAATGGCAGCCCCAGGCAACGAGCTGCATGAGACTATAACCTGGGCACTGCCTTTGACTACGCTTTTTCCCTTATCCCGTAATCAACCACACACCAAATTCTGTAGATATCACCTCCTAAATAACTTTCAAAAAAGTCCCCTACTCAGCATCCCCACTGTCACTTTCCTAGGTCACCTACCATTGTTTCTTGCACATGCCTCTCTCTGCTCCATGTTGAATTAAGAGGTGTGTATGGTGGGTGGGATGGGTGGGGGAGCACGTTGAAGAAGAGTGAAGAGCTGCAGAAGTATCCTTATATTTGAATTGCCCTTTCACAATATTAAATCAAACAATAGTATATATGGAATGTTTAGAGCATTGTGCTTAACACTGTACCTACTCAGTACATGGGGTGAGTATTAATAGGGAAATCCCATGCAAATGACTTCCTGGTTAATGTGTTTATTCATTCATGCATTTGTATATTTATTAGAGACAGAGTCTTGCTCTGTCACCCAGTTCGAGCTTATTACAGCCTCAAACTTGAGCTCAGGCGATCCTCCCAGGGGCAAGCCACGGCACCTGTCCAGGTTAGTGCGTTTAATATCATAACTGCAACTCTGCTGGAGGGTAATCCTTTGTCTTCTTCCTCTATCTGGAACCCATCTTTTAATTCTCCCGAGACTCTTCCTCCCTTTAAATTCCTTATTAAATTCTTTTTATACTAGATTTCAGGACAGAATATTATTGATTTTTATAATACTCACTTGTCAAAAAATGTATTCGATCCAGGGAGGCAATACATAAATACCCACTTTAAATCTTTCTGCCTGTGTTAATAGTATATTGTTTCAGGGCTAGCAACCTCTGAACAGAGAGATATTGTCAGCTTTATCTAATGATGTAAGTAATGCATTGGATTTCCCAGAGTCCATTAAAAAGTCACTTTTCTCAGATAAATGTTTTGCCTGTCATCAGAAAATGATAGCCAAATTGGCAAGTGCACAGGTATTTGTAACTATTTAAAGAAGATGTGGAAATTCTGCACATTGAACATCAGAATAGGAATTCCACTTAAAGTACTAGGAGACACTTGTGAATGTGTGGGACTGTTTTTGTTATCCTTGGTTGGTGCTATCAGGAGTTAACGGGCAAGTGTCCTAAAGTTCATATGTTGACGCCCTAACCCCCAATGTGCCTATATTTGGAGATAGGGCCTTTAAAAAGGTAATTAAGGTTGAATGAGGTCATATGAGTGGATCCTAATCCAACATGACTGATGTCCTTAAAAGAAGAGGAAGAGATGCGTGCCCAGAGGAAAGACCACATGAGGACAGAGAAGATGGCTATCTGCAAGCCAAGGAGAGAGGCCAAGGGAGAAAACAGATCTGCCCACACCTTGTCCTTACATTTCCAGCTTTTGGATTGTTAGAAATAAATTTCTGTTATTTAAGTCACCCAGTCTGTAGTATTTTGTTATGGCAGCCCTAGCAAAATAAGACAGTAACAAACAGGAATGCCAAAGACCCTACGAAGGACAGACAGCAGATTCTGCATACTAAAAAGTTTTCCTGCCCAGACTGAACATGGTGGCTCACGCCTATAATACCCACACTTTGGGAGGCTGAGAGGTAGGAGGATTGCTTGAGGCCAGGGGTTCGAGACCAGCTTGGGCAACAAAGTGAGACCTTGTCTCTACAAAAAATACAAAAATTAGTGAGGCATAGTGGCTCACTCCTGTAGTTCCAACTACTTGGGAGACTGAGGTAGGAGATGGCTTGAGCCTAGGAGGTTAAGGCTATAGGGAGCCATGATTACGCCACGCACTCCAGGCTGGGTGACAAGGTGAGAACTCATCTCAAAAAAATAAAAATATCCTGCCCAAATGCAAATAGCATCCCCTTGAGAAACATTAATCTGTTCCCAACTCTTCGCATTATAGATGACCCCATTAGACTTCTCTTTGAGGAAAGGCACTATATTTTATTTATCTCTGTCCTGCTAGTGGCTCGCATTGTGTCTGCCACTCAGTGGGAACTTAGTAATTGCAAGGGCATGATATTTTAAAAATTATTTGTGTGTGTATGTGCATTTTACCTTTCATCTCAGTTCATCGGAGCCATACATCTGCTTGGTGGTATGTCATGCAGTGCTTACTACTGAAGGACTGCAGAGACAGAGTGGGATACTATTTAGCTTTTAACATAGAAAAATAAGATTTTGCTGCAAGACGTTGATGACATTCTTTGCCAAGCTATTGTCTTGAGAAAGCACTGTCTAAAGTTCTTTAACACATCAAGGGCCTGTCTGGGGCTCAGTCAAAGAGTTCTTCTGAAGGGAGTCCCAGAAAGACAAAGTGAGTGGGTCAGGGTCGGGGAAGTCCCTTGACTGAAGGTGAAGAACTTTAGATTTAAAAAAGGTTAACACTGGGCGGGGGAGCTATTGTCCCTCTCCTGCCTTTGCTCGTCACCCTGTCTGAAAATGACACCCCGACACCCCAGTGACCTGTGGTTATCTGACATTTTGTTTTATATGTGTTTGTTTCTCTGTTTATTATTGTTCTCTTTTACTAGGATCTTAACTCCATGAGCCAGTTCTTTGTCTATTTAATTTCCGCTGTATTCTCAGCATATAAAACAGTACCTGGCAGTTCAATAAATCTATTGAATGAACAAATGAGTTTTCTTTTCTCTTCCTTTCCCTGCAACATGTAAAAAAAGAGAAGAAGAAATCATTTCATTTGAGAGCATATCTTAAAAGCTTTTGCTTTTGAAGCCATTCACTGAATTTTCTGTACTTCAGAGGAAATCCTAGAAACTGGCCTAATAAAATCTCATCCTGAAAGATCTAAGAACAGGAGCATCTCAGACTTATTGCTCATTGCTCTGCCTGCCACGTTTGCTCCCTTTGAATTCCTTTACAAAGTTTATGGTGTGACAAATGGCATCTATAATGGCACCGGGCCATTAATTGCTCAGAAAGTGCCCTGATAAAATAGAGTTGATGCCCTGGGTGCTTGCCTCTTCCTGGCAGGCAAACCTGGGCATGTTTTCCGTGACTGGTGACCCCTTTTCAGTATTAAAAAATCACAGGTTCCTGGGTCTTCGTGGGGCTGCCGAGAGCAGCATGTCATGTCACTGAAGGAAGCTGTACATCCTTCTCGTCCATCATCTCTGTAGGAAGTGCATGGGGTGAAAAGGTGAAGACAAGATTCTGCATTAGAAAAACAATTCTAGCAGGAAATCCTGTGCATTCAGATCACTGAGTTTTGGCCATCAATGTTGGGACTTTTCTTACATACACACACACACACACACACACACAAACACACACACACATGTCCTAGGAAACATCAGGCCAAGTGATCAAGAATGTGCATCTTCACACAGGGTTGTGACCATCAAGTTCTTTGTTCGTTAGTGTCCAGAAAGTTCAACCACATTCCTTTGGGATGAATTACATGGTGACTATTTATTAGGGTGGGAAAAGGAAGGAGGAAGGGGAAATGCACAAAGGATGCGGCAGTTTACAATGGGACAGTTGCATAATGTCAAATTCACATGGAGAACAAATGATTTGTTACCTGGGACAGGGACCAATCTAAAATGGATTCTCTTCACCTGCATAAAGGAGAAACTTATTGAAAAATAAGATTTTGCTGCAAGACATTAATGATATTATTGAGGATAATAGGGTTGGATAACAGGATAAAATAATGGGCTTCTGACGTATATTGTCATGATAAAAAGGACTTTCATCTATTTAGAGGTGAAAAGCTGACCAAGTGCTTGCATGCCAATATGGTACATATTCTCATCACAAGTTTGTGAAGGAAAATACGTCCCTTCTACAGGCAGGAAAACAGAGGCTCCTGAGAGGCAGCAGTGGGTTGCTCAAGCTGGTGGAACCAGCGATGGAGGCAGGTCTCGGGTTCTGGTCTTCCAGCCCCATGGCAATGTGTCTTCCACTGCACCTGAATGCAGCACTCCGTGATGGGTCATAAGTAGAGTGACCATGTGACTTATCACTGAAAACAGGACCCTTTGGAGACTGAAAGAGGCTCCACGAATAATTATGCTGAGACAATAACTGGAAACCAGGACTGTCCTGTGACTACTTAGATGAATGGTTGCCTTCATCACAGGGCAGAAGCAGAGGGAACCTGAACACCTCCCTGCTCATCTGCTGCAGCAGGGAGAACCCTGTCATGGCTCAGAGCCAGACATCTCTTTCCTTTCGCAGGAGACATAAATCTTTATCTTTTTTTTTGAAAGTAAGTGGCCTTTCAGTCTTGAGTGACAAAGGTCAATGAACAGATGTGGTTGGGAGCAGTGCAGCCACGAGGAGCCAGTTCTCCCCCTTTGCTCTGTGCCACTGTGTCTGACCAGTTTGGACCCCAAAGCTCCAAAAATATAGCTAGTACTTGGAAGATACAACCAAGAGTAAAGGAAAGAAAAATGACTCATCTCCTGAAGAATGGAGAACGAGGCTGATGAGAACTGTCAGAGAAGACAACCTGAGCAACTTAGCTCTGACAGCTGGGCAGCAAGCAGATTGGGTGTCACCATCAGTCTGGAGGCCTCTGCTGGGAAAGGCAAATTTTATCATGTGGATGAGGTCATGAGGCTTCCTAAAGAGGGGCATAGACTACCCCCACCCTGGCTAGCTAGACCATTTGTCTTCTGGTCAACACCAATATGCTAGTGGTGACTGCAATATCTGTTATGGCAAACACCTGCTCCTGGATATAGTTGCTGCCATAGAAGGGCAGGATGAAATGATTAGTAATTATATTTTTTCTTTCTTTCTTTATTATTATTTTTTATTACAGATGGGGTCTCACTACATTGACCAGGCTTGTCTTGAACTCCTAGTCTCAAGCAATCCTCCTGTCTTGGCCTCCCAAAGTGCTAGGATTACAGGGCTGAGCCACTGCACCCACCAAAATCTTTTCTTTTTTTTTTTTTTTCTGAGACTGAGTCTTGCTCTGTTGCCCAGGCTGGAGTGCAGTGGTGCCATCTCAGCTCACCACAACCTCTGCCTCACTGGTTCAAGTGATTCCCCTGCCTCAGCCTCCCAAGTAGCTTGGATTATATGTGCATGCCACCACACCCAGCTAATTTTTCTGTATTTTTAATAGAGATGGGGTTTCACCTTATTGGCCAGGCTGGTCTTGAACTCCTGACCTCAAGTGATCTGCCTGCCTTGGCCTCCCAAAATGCTGGGATTACAAGCATGAGCCTCTGCACCTGGCCTATATTTCTTTTTCATTTTTTGAAACAGGGTCTTGCCCTGTTGCCCAGACTGGAGTGCAGTGGCACAATCATGACTCACTGCAGCCTTGATCTCCTGGGCTCAAGTGATTCTCCCACCACAGCATCCAGAGTAGCTGAGACTACAGGTGCACACCACCACATCTGGCTTATTAAAAAAAAAAATGAATAGAAATGAGGTCTTCCTATGTTGCCCAAGGCTGGTCTTGAGCTCTAATGATATTTCTAATAATAGCATTTACAATTGCAGAATGCTTTATTATTTTTAATGTTTTTACCACTGCTTTAAGTTCCACATAAAGTGCTTAAAGTGGTGTCTGCCCGATGTAAGAAGTGCTATGTATTTTCTGTTATTATTGCTATTATTATTTCATTTGACTCTCACAAATAGCCTACAAAATAGGTTGAACAGATATGACAGAGAAAGAAACCAAGCATAGATTGACCAAGTTTATTTTTCATCACTACTCAGCCAATCTCTTTCAACAGCATGACTCTGGTCATATCTTCAATCCTGTGATCTCAGTCTATATTGCAAGACAACGGACACACCAGGAGCATTTGGATTCTTGGAACTCTGAAGCAAGTTTGCCTGCTGCCACAAGCTCATGGGTTTCCTAAGGTTGCAGTGTGACTGGGTGATTGGTTGTATCATTGTGTGTTGTGCCCTGTCTGACTTTTATCACCAGTGCAGTAAAAGCAATATCCCATCACAGACCCCACCTTATTGAGCCCTCTCTCTACAGTTGTCTTAGCAAAGAACCCAAGGGACCCAAAGGCATCAGTCAGAACACATTTTTGCTGCATTTCCAAGAAAATGCTCATAACTCAATGGACGAAGAAAGAATTGTCCTCTCTTAGTGACCTAGGGCATTGCTGATTAGCTTTCTGCATTGAAAGTGGAGAAGTGAAATCAACACAAAAGCAAGCTGAAGTTGTTTCCAGTGTACATATAGACAGTTTGCCAAAATCATGCCCTTAGAGTAAAAGAAGAATCGGAAGGAAAGGTCACTATGGGTTCACCCACGGAGAAAGATGATACCTGAGTGGGGTTAATTCAACATTGTGGGCCAGCTCAAAGTCAAAGCCATTTGCGAATTAGACATGGACACCACAGTGGTGGGTGTTTGTGTTTGACTCTGACATCATCAAAAAGCAGGTGACATCTTGCTTTGGGTGTCTCTGGAAAGACCCAGACTGTGGGCCTGGAGGTAAACCTTCACTGGTATTAAAGGTGCATCTGAAATTATGAAGAGTTTCATCTGGGAACTGCTATAAGCAGAGTCGGTGATCTTGACACACCCATGTAGGGAGATGTGCAGCTAGCAAGGTCTCTTCGTGGAGTGCCAAAAATTGACAGACAAAGGAAATCAAGACTATGCATCAGCCCACCAGAGGGAGTTGACATTGCCAGAGAGCATTGCTGATATCCCTGGGCTGAGAGCTATTCTTATTCAGGACTATTTAGAAAGCGAATTTTAAAATTGTGATATTTTTACTGCTAAAACAATTAGAAAATCCAAGAAAAAGATTGTATCCAAAATTTCATCAGTTATCGCAGCAAGTATTATTTTCTTTTTGTTTCCTCTAATTTTTATTTATTTGCATACAAGTTTTTTTGTTTTGTTTTGTTTTGTTTTTATTTTTGTTTTGAGATGGAGTTTCACTCTTGTTGCCCAGGCTGGAGTGCAATGGCACGATCTTGGCTCACTACAACCTCTGCCTCCCAGGTTCAAGCAATTCTTCTGCCTCAGCCTCCCCAGTAGCTGGGATTACAGGTACCCACCATCATGCCTGACTAATTTTTGTATTTTTTTTGGTGGAGACAGGGTTTCACCATGTTGGTCAGGCTGGTCTCGAACTCCTGACCTCAAGTGATCCACCCGCCTCGGCCTCCCAAAGTGCTGGGATTAAAGGCGTGAGTGACCATGCCCGGCCACATACAAGCTTTTTTTTTTTTCTTAATTATTTTATTTTATTAATTTTTGAGATGGAGTTTCGCTCTTGTTGCCCAGGCTGGAGTGCAATGGCACGATCTCAGCTCACTGCAACCTCTGCCTCCCGGGTTCAAGCAATTCTCCTGCCTCAGCCTTCCTTGTAGCTGGGATTACAGGCACCCACCATCATGCCTGGCTAATTTTCGTATTTTTTTTTAGTAGAGACAGGGTTTCACCATGTTGGTCAGGCTGGTCTCGAACTGCTGACCTCAAGTGATCCACTTGCCTTGGCCTCCCAAAGTGTTGGGATTAAAGGTGTGAGTCACCATGCCCAGCCGCATACAAGTTATTTTTTAAAAAAAGCAATTTTATTTATTTTTGAGATGGTGTCTCACTCTGTCACCCAGGCTGGAATGCACTCTCAGTCACTGGGTTCAAGCAATTCTCCTGCCTCAGCCTCCTGAGTAGCTCGGATTACAGGCATGCACCACCACACCTGGCTGGCTACTTTTTGTATTTTTAGTAGAGACAAGGTTTTGCCATGTTGGCCAGGCTGGTCTCGAACTCCCGACCTCAAGTGATCTGCCTGCCTCAAACTCCCAATGTGTTGGGATTACAGGCACGAGCCACTGTGCCCGGCATGCATACCAGTTTTTAATATAGTTGTAGTCAAACTATATAGAATATTGTGTTATACCAGTGGCTGTCAACCAAAGGGAAATTTCCTCCCAGGGAACATTTGGCAATGTGTGGAGACATTTTTGGTCATCACAGCTAAGGGAGTGAAGGGAGGGAGGTGGCATGTGATATGGCATCTAATGGATGGAGACCAGGGATGCTGCTAAACATCCTGCAATGCACAACATAGCTCCCTACAACAAAGAAGTATCTGGTCCAAAATGCCAGTAGTGCTGACATTCAGAAACTCTGCATTGTATTACACTTTTAAGAACTAATTTTACTTAATATACAGTGTTCAATATTCCTACGTTGCCTTTGAACTAATTTAATCTGTGTCTTAGGTTGTATATCATGCATACTGAATGAAACTTAATAAGTGTATAATATTCCATTGAGTTAATATGAAATAATTTACATAACTATCCCCTTGTTGTCGGGTATTAAGGTCAAGATACTTCGCTACTGAACATAGCACTGCAATGATCATTATGCAAATGTGTTAATTTGAAACATTTCCTTTGCATTAATTTCCAGTTGTGACATTATAGATCCACTGCAGAAAAAGAGGCTGGTAATGTTCTGTGATTAATATTTTATTTTTTAATTTTTACTTATTTATTTTTGAGATGGAGTTTCACTCTATTGCCCAGGCTGGAGTGCAGTGGCACCATCTTGGCTCACTGCAACCTCCGCCTCCCAGGTTCAAGTGATTCTCCTGCCTTGGCCTCCTGAGTAGCTGGGATTACAGGTGCCTGCTACCGTGCCTGGCTAATTTTTGTATTTTTAGTAGAGACGGGATTTCGCCATGTTGGCCTGGGTAGTCTCAAACTCCTGACCTCAGGTGATCTGCCCATCTTGGCCTCCCAAAGTATTGGGATTACAGGCATGAGCCACTGTTCCTGGACTGTATTATACTTTTTACAACTAATTTTACTTAATATACAGTGTTCAATATTCCTACGTTGCCTTTGAATTAATTTAATTAATTAATTTAATCTGTGTATTAGGTTGTTGTATATCATGCATACTGAATGAAACTTAATGAGTGTATGATATTCCATTGAGTTAATATTAAATAATTTACATAACTATCCCCTTTAGTATTCTGTTGACCAAGGCAGTCACAAATCAGGCCACATTCAAGGGAGCAAAGGAGTAAACTGCCACCCTGGCTTGTGTGGATACAGGGAGAAGAAATTTATGCTGGTCAGCCATCTTGGAGACAAGCTACCATAATTATTTATCTTTGTATGACTTTTCAAAAATTTTTCTACGTAACCAAAATATAACCATTAAAATCAGGAAATTAACATTGATACTAACTACAATCTAATCCTCAGAACCCATTCAAGTTTTGCCAGAGATTCCAACAAAAGAATCCAGTTCAAAACCACACATTGCATTTAATTGTCAAGGCTATTTAGTGTTCTTTAGCTTGGAAAAGTCCCTTTGTCTTCCCTTAAATGACCTTGGCAACTTTGATGATAGCTGACCAGTTATTACATAGAATGTCCCTCAATCTGAGTTTCTTACAATGTCTCTGATGTTTTCTTAAGTTATGTATCTTGGGTGGAAATACCACAGAAGCGTTGTGTTCTTCTCATTGATACTACTGGCTGAGGCATAATTTACATCTGTCTCACTGCTGTTGATATTCAGTTAGATCACTTGATTAGGGTGGTATCCACTAGGCTCCTCCTAGCAGAGAACTAGGAATAACTTCCAAATTGCTCTTTAACCCTTTGTAATTAATAAGTGTTTTGTGCAGAGTTATTTTGAAATAGATATGCTATTCCCCATCAAACTTTCAACTTATTCATCTATTTCTATCTTTATGGACTTATACCTTCCTATTTTATTCAAAGGGATTGCATTAGTTTTCTATTGCTGCTGAGACAAATCACAAATTTAGTGGCTTAAAACAACATAAGTGCATTATCTAACAGTTCTTTATGTCAGGAGTCTGACACAGGACTCACTGGGCTAAAAATCAAGGTGTTGACAGGGTGACATTACTTCCTGGAGGCTCTAGGGGTGAATTCATTTTATTGCCTTTTCTGTCTTTCAGAGGCCACTCACATTCCTTGTCTCCTGGATCCCTTCCTCATTTGGAAGCCAGCAACACAGGTTGAGTCCTTCTCATGCTTCCATCTCTCTGGTTCTCTGTAGTCAGGAAGGATTTCTATTTTTAAGGACTCATGTGATTACACTGGGCCTGTCTAGATAATCTGTATTAGTCAGTGTTCTCTAGAGGAACAGGACTAAAAGGATAGATGTATATATAAAAGGGAGTTTATTAGGAGTATTGACTCACACAGTGACAAGTTGAAGTCCCACAATAGGCTGTCTGCAAGCTGAGGAGCAAGCAAGGAAGCCAGTTCGAGTCTCAAAACCTCAAAAGTAGAGAAGCCAACAGTGCAGCCTTCCGTCTGTGCAGAAGGCCTGAGAGGCCCTGGCAAAGCACTGGTGTAAGCCCAAGAGTCCGAAAGCTGAAGAACTTGGAGTCTAATGTTCAAGGGCAGGAAGCATCCAGCAAGGGAGAAAGAGGAAGGCTGGAAGATCCAGCCAGTCTAGTCCTTCCAGGCTCTTCTGCCTGCTTTATTCTAGCCGTGGGGGCATCTGCTTAGATCGTGCCCATCCATATTGAGGGTAGGTCTGCCTCTCCCAGTCCACTGACTTAAATGTTAACCTCCTTTGGCAACACCTTTACAGATACACCCAGGAACAATACTTTGCATCCTTCAATCCAATCAAGTTGACACTCAATATTAGCTATCACATAATCCAAAATAATCTTTCTATCTTTGGGTCTCTAATCAAATCTGCAAATTCCCTTTTCCCATGCAAGATTCCATGTTCATAGATTCCACTGATTCAGGCATAGACATCTTTGTAGGCCATTATTCTGCCTACCAGAAGGATTATAATCCCTTACATTAATTATTTTGTTGGTCAAATTATCTCCAATTGGCTATTTGAAGTATCTACAAGTTAGCTTTTGGGAGCTTCCTTGCTTTCTGGCACAAAAATATCTTTTAGATTCATCTTGTACTTTTTAGTCCAAACCCTAGAATCAGTCATTTCTCCAAAGAACCTTGATTCCTTTTAGTGGAGAATGGTATTTAGAAGCCAAAGTCAACACTTTACTATAAAATTGGCTTTGTGTTAGATGATTTTGCTCAGCTGTAGGCTAATGTAAGTTTTCTGAGCATGTTTAAGATAGGCTAGGCTAAGCTATGATGTTTGGTAGGTCAGATGTATTAAATGCATTTTCAACTTATGATAATTTCAATTTACAAGGGTTTATCAGGATATAATCCCATCACAAGTCAAACAGCATCTGTAATGTCTTTGTCAGCTAATTTTAACATCTGTGTCAGTTTCTGGATTGGTTTTGATTGACCCGTTTATCTCCTTACTCTGGAGCAGATCTTTTTGATTCTTTGCATGCATTGTAATTTTTTATTGGCTGACATATACTTTAAACATTATCTTGTTGGGGCCTGGATATTTTTGTATTCTGATAAATATTTTTGAGTTTTGTTCTAGAACTCAGTTAAATTATTAATACTTGGAAATAAGTTGATCCTTTCAGGTCTTGCTTTTAAGATTTGATAGGTTGCCAGGCGCAGTGGCTCACACCTGTAATCCCAACACTTTGGGAGGCCGAGGCAGGCAGATTGCCTGAGGTTGGGAGTTCGAGACCAGCCTGGCCAGCATGGGAAAACCCCATCTCTACTAAAAATACAAAAATTAGCCTGGCATGGTGGCAGGCACCTGTAATTCAAGCTATTCATGAAGCTGAGGCAGGAGAATTGCTTGAACCCGGGAGGCAGAGTTTGCAGTGGGCTGAGATCACGTCATTGCACTCCAGCTGGGAAACAAGAGCAAAACTCTGTCTCAAAAAAACAAAAATTTGGTAGGTTGAACCAGAGCAGTATTTAGGCTAGGGCTAATTGTTTCCTACTAATGAAGCAAAAATCCTTCTGTGTACTCTACTCAATGCCCTGTGGAACACACAATTTTCCAGTCTGGCATGTGGGAAAAGGCACAATTTCCAGTCATGTGTGAGTGTTGGGTGCTGTTACCTTTAATTGCTTGTGGTTCTTTCTCTGTCTTCCAGTAGTTTCTTATATGTATGCGTTAATCATTACTTAGCTGCATACTCAAGGGAAGCCACCTCCATAATTCTCTGTACATCTCTCTCCCTCTCTGGTACTCTGTCCTTCTTATTTGCAATTTCTGATTCTCTTCATTTGTTCCTGTGGATTTTGACAACCATCTGGCTTGGTGTCATTGTCCTACTCTGATACAACTTTGCTCTCACCCACTTCTGTGCTGTTATTGGCAAATAAGTCATATTTCTGTATGTCAGAGTGAAACAATACAATTATCTATGTATCGTTTTATACAATTGTTTTTTAAATCAAGTGAAAGAAGAATGGAGAAAGAATATTCGTGTGTACTATCTATCTTTTATAATTGCATAATTACTTTTACTGGTGCTCTTAATGTACGTGTGTGTGGATTCAAATAACTTTCTGGGGTCATTTGTTTTCAGCCTAAAGAACTGCCTTTAGTACTCCTTGTAAGATACATTTACTAGCAATAAATTCTGTTTCTTTTCTAATAGAGAAAAGTCAATTTTTCCTTCATTTTGAAAGCTTTGCTGAATACAAGATTCTTAGTTGACAGTTTTCTTTTTCTTTCAGCACTTTACATCTGTCATCCCACTTCCTTTTGGCTCTATTGTTTCTGATGAAAAATCAGATGTTAATCATATTGAAGTTCTTTTATATGTGATGAGTCATCTTTCTCTTACTGCTTTTAAGATTTTCTCCTTATCATTGGCTTTCAGAATTTTTCTATGCTATATCTGTGTGTGGATCCCTTTGCATTTATTCTACTTGAAGTCTGTTGATTTTCTTGAATGTTTAATTTTTTTTTAAATCAAATTTGGAAAGTTTTCAGCTATTCTTATTTTTGAACATTTTTTCTACTCGTTTTTCTCTCTCTTTTCCTTCTGATATTTCCATTACTCACATGTTAGCATGCTTTATGGTGTTCCATATTGAGGCTCAGTTCATTTTTCTCTATTTTTTCTCTGTTTTTCAGACAGTATATTCTCTACCAATCTATCTTCAAGTTTGCTAGTTTTTTTCTTCTGCCAATTCAAATCTATTGTTGAGCCACTCTAAAATTTTTATTTTTAAATAAAAAGTTTTTATTTTTCAACTCCAAGATTTTCAATTGGTTTTACTAATTTATATCTCTTTATTGATAGTCTCTATTTGATGTGACATTGTTATTTTACCTATTTAATTATAGTTTCCTTTAGTTCTTTGAACATATTTATAGTGGCTACTTTGAAATCTTCACGTACTAAATCCAGTATCTATCTCCCTGCCGCACAGATAATTTCTGCAGCTTGTTTTTTTTCCCCTGTGTACGTGTCACACTTTGCTATTTCTTTGCATGTCTCGTAATTTTTTGTTGATAACTGGGCATTTAAGATAACATATTATGACAATTCTAGATATTCCCTCCCACCTCACACTTGTTATTTTTTTTGTGACTTAATGAACTATTTAATAAAGTGTATTTTCCCCACAGTGTGACTCCTTTGATGTTGCTCTTCAGACAACTCAGATTTGGGCATGTGCACTGTCATTTTGGGATGACAGTGCTTTTTTTTTCTCCAGGTCTCTATTTGTCTCTTTCTCTTATCACCCCAGTTTTTAGGCTTCACTAATTTCCAGCTGATTGCTCTACTGTTTTTGACAATGCCCTAGGGGCATAAATCACTCAACAATTATCCAATTGATCCAATCAAATTTGGGCTCCTTTGCAGAGGTAGTTTTCAAGGTTAGTGTTTGAGGTTTGTACTGACCCCAGACAGGCTCTTCTTAGCTGTCTCTTCCCCTGATTCTCTCTGGCAAACTATCTGGCCTATGATTTAGCCTACACCTCCCATGGAATATCAGCCTTCTCCTAATTGCTTTCCATCAAAACCTCCAATATTTTTTAGAGTGCTTGTAGACTTGAACTTCCCCACCCTTGGTTTCAGATAAAGTTAGTTCCTAGGGGAGAGCTTCAGAGCTGTTTGATGGGTTAACTCTTACTCTGACAGAAATCTCTGAACCATGGTTCCAGAGTTGGGAGTAGGGACAATGGTGCACTTTTCTTTGAGTGATACCCCTGCTTTAGGATCAGGTACTTCATGGAGGTGCTGGCCTGTGTTCTTATTGGCTTACCTCTCCTGGCATAAAACCTTTGCTTTATGAACAAACTAGGGTGAGAGTAATTGTGATCCTAGTATTTTCAGCATGCTGTACCTGTCTATGAGAAGGGGGGCTAGGAGAAACCAGGGAGCACCAGACCTCTCAGATGCACTCACTTGTAATTAAGTCCCTGCAACAGGTAGCCATGGGCAATGAAAAAATGCTAATGGCTTGCCCATTCAGAGAAGATACCAAAACCCTTGACTGAGAACGTCCTCAAGATCCTATTGACTCTTTCTCTACAGTGTCTCCTTCTTAGCCTCCATCCCAGTCCTGACCCCACCTTCTATTTGAGCCATTACCGCAGCCTTCTACCTACATGCTGCTAATTCCTTAACGATAATAGTTAGTTCACTTACTTAAAATACTCAATCAGGGCTCCTCCAGAAGGTGTGCACACTCAATCTTCATTTATCACTCTTCGTGTTTCATCTCTATTGTTATGCATTTCAATCCCTCTGTGTCTAACAGCATGGAAGATGTAATCATTACTGAGGGCTTACTATGTATCAGGCCCCATGCTAAGTGCTTCCCATGCAACAGCTCATTTACTCCTCACAGCAACCCTACGAATTAGGTACTTTCTTCATTTGACAGATTATAAAATGAAAGCTTAGGAAGGTAAAGTAATTAGAACATTTTCTTACAGCTAGAAAATGGTAAAGACTATATTAAAAAGGAAAAGAACACAGAGTTTCTGACCTAAAGCTTGACATCTAATTGGAATGATAAGACCAACACATGTGAAATAATTAGCAAATGTTGTAAGATGTTGTGCTAACCTGTTTTTTCCCGTTATTATAATTTATTTCCTTGCTTTCCAAATTATAATTGCATCCAGAACAAAGATTTCGTTTCCCACTATTTGTATAATTCAAAACACGTGGTGCTCTGCTGGGCATAAAATGAGTAATCAGTATATTGGTGCCAGAGGACAGTGAGTGTAGGACTGAGCACTTATGGAACAAGTAGAAGGTCTAGAATATTTAGGTTTCATTAAATGCCAGCCAGAAAGAGAATCTGAGACTCAGAGGGGAGGTGATGCAGTCAAGGTCACAGAGTTAGAGAAGGATTAGACAGAAACCAGTTCTCCAAACTCCCTGCCCAGTATACCTTCCCCCAGAGCCCACTTAGGTCAGCCCAGGGCATGTGGTATTCACACCATGGTTCTCTAATTTATGGAACTAAAAGGCCCTGCATCCCACATCTCAAAATATACTGCTTTTCTCCTTGTAGCTGACATCTACCTCCAGAGACTTAGCTCAAGACGAATCCAGAGCTCTCTGGTCCAATGGAGATGCCTCTAGTCCCTGTCACTTCGCACTTTGGGTATTTCTCAACCAGAGAGTCCCAACAGGGACCACCCTCACTGATTTACTTGCCTGCCCTCCCATCAGATGAGAAACTTTCTAAAGTCAGAACCACGGCTCCTGTGACTTGGAGAAATCATTACCTAACACGGTGCCTGGTATGTGACCTCCTAAAAGATGCTTAGTGAATGAATGACTGCAATCCAGGCAACCCATATGTGATGTGGTCAGGATCAACTGTGGCTTCTTGGAGTAAGAGGCAAACTGACTTGAGATGAAGGCTGAGTGCAGCTCACCCATTCAAATCCTGGTTTACAGCTCTGTGATGTTTGGTTAAGTCATTTTTTAAAAAATTCCAGTTTCCTCATCTGTTAAAGTTGGAGTTGATAATACTTACCTAGGGTTTTTTGAGAGTTCAATTACAGAATTAAAGAACTGGTCACACAGGTACTCAATTAATGTTACATTTCATATAGCATCATGGTGACATCATGTGATATCCCAGCTTTGCCACTTTGCAACCACAATGCAAGCTTGCCACTTGGGAACCAGGTGGAAACAGGTGAAATAACACAAGGTGTCCCTTCATTTCACATGTATTTGAGGGTCTCCAGCATGCTGTTTGCTTCTGGGAAGACAACAGTGAATGCAACAGACACAGCTTTGCTCTCTTGTGGAGAGTACAGTCTAGCAGAGGAAGCAGACAATCTAGAGACAAACACATGAGCAAGCCAGATAGTTTCTGAAAGTGGGTAAGAGCTTCAAAGAAAATGAAAGAGGGAAATAGGATAGAGAATGGCTGGGGTGGTCCAAGAAGGTCTCTTTGAAGGGATGACATTTTAGCTGAGACCCATAATATAAGAGCCAGCCCTATAGATGGGAGTATGCTACGGTGAATGATTAGCCAGTACAAAGCTCCTGAAGCAGACAGACTTGGGGTGTTCAAAGCATGAGAAGAAAACCAGATTGGGTTGGAGCACAAAAGGTGAAGAGTGGCAGAGATGAGGCTGCAGAAGAGCAGAGACCTGATCACGGAGGACCCGGAGACCTGGCTAAGGAGCAAGGAGTCCCGTGAAGCATAATGGGAGGTCACAGAAAGGCTCTGAGCAGGGGGTGATATGCTCTAGTTTGCATGTTGAAAAGATTATCTGGGTGGGTGTCAGGTTAGGAAAAGGCATGGTGGATAAGCCCCATCTTCTGAGCTGGGTCCTGCTACCCCAGGGTGCTTCCAACAGACGTTTAAGTGGGAATCAGGAGCTACAGACAAGGGGCTGCGTCTGTAAGAAGCTTCTAGGCTTTTACACTTCCCTATGCTGTTTCGGTAACTCCATATTCTGTAAAATCCTATGCCTCTTGGATTTGTCTTTGGAGAATGGAGCAATAAGGTGGAGCCAAAGATAAGGAATCCAAAGGTGCAGAGTGGGAAGAGGCAGCAGGCCCAAGAGCCAAGGCCCCAGGGAAGCAGCAAAATAATTGGAAGGAAACCCCAAAAACAGCAGTTCTGGACTTGAGAAGCAGAAAGGCTTATGAAGCAGAAAGAGAGAGAGAAAGAGAGTTTTACACCTCATTATACCCATTTACTTACATAGGCAGCCCCTTTATCACAATGCATTTCATAGCTCAGCTCTTTCAACAGCATCTAATTACATTGCCTAATTACTATCTCTATATCACCTGCCAACATTTAACTCACTCTTCCCTGGTTTCAGCAGAAGAACCCTACATGGACAATGGATTTTTTTTTTGGCAATAGGGAACCAACTCGAGGTATTTAAGATGTGATGATGAAAAGCAGGGTTGGGAAAGATTTTACCCTAGTAGGTTGTAGAAATTTCTGGATGCAGAGAGACCAGCTGGAGAGCAATCCGTTTCAGCCATCCAGGCCCTATGAACTCATGACTTGGGCAGTTGTAAAAAGGAAACCAACCTGAATGCAAAGGGAAGGCAGGTCTGAGAGTCTGTTCTTAATTTTCCTTTTGGTCTTTCTGCCTGGATCTCAGATATTGCTCTGTGAATTTTTTTTTTTTTTTTTTTTTTTTTTTGAGACGGAGTCTCGCTCTGTCGCCCAGGCTGGAGTGCAGTGGCGCGATCTCGGCTCACTGCAAGCTTCGCCTCCCGGGTTCACGCCATTCTCCTGCCTCAGCCTCTCCGAGTAGCTGGGACTACAGGCGCCCGCCACCACGCCCGGCTAATTTTTTGTATTTTTTAGTAGAGACGGGGTTTCACGGTGGTCTCGATCTCCTGACCTCGTGATCTGCCCGCCTCGGCCTCCCAAAGTGCTGGGATTACAAGCGTGAGCCACCGCGCCCAGCCTGCTCTGTGAATTTAAAGGGACATTTTGTGTGTGTGTGTCCAAGTTCATGAATGCTGTGCTCAGCATGTGCTATTACTCTGTGAAAGTTATGAAATAATTCTTCAGGAAAGAAATAGGCCATACACTAAGTGGGTGAACAAAAATAGGTCATGGCATGAAGACAGAAGGGCTGCTGGCCAAGGCTGGGGAGCCAGAAGGCAGCCATCTGCTAGGACACACGGCAGTGCCCATCCTCACTGCTCGGTCCCTGCCATGAACCTGTGATAGGACAATTGTGCTGAACATGGTCACTGCTTCTTACCTCGTTGGGAAAGCAACATCCTTCTGTTGCTTAGCCACTTTAAAAGGTAGAATTCCATCTCAGTGTTCAAGTCTTGGCTTACTAGCTCTGTAATGTTTGGTAAGTCACTTAATTTTTCTGAATCCCAGTTTTTTCACTTGTGAAATAGGAGAGATGATAATGCTTACCCAGGGTTTTTTGAGAGTTCAGTCGCAGAATTAAGAGAATCAAACACGTAGGTGCTCGATTAATTTTCCTTTCCATATAGCAGTGTGGTGACATCGTGGGATACCCCAGTTCTGCCACTCTGTAACCACCCAGAAAGCTTGCCACTTGAGCAAGCTCTGTAACACCTGCATGCCTCAGTTTCCCTATCAACAATATGGGAACAATCACAGTCTAAACCATGTCATGGAGTTGTTAGGAGAAGTAAAGGAGTTCCACATGGGAAGTGCTGAGAGCAGGACTGGCACACAGCCACCTGAGGGATTAGATTGTCTTCTTCTTCTTGTTCTCAGACTGCTGGACACACTTCACACCCATGTTTCAAAGAATGAAATCACTTGACAATGTTCAGGTAGAAACAAGCCATGCAGTTCCCTTTGTCTTTGCACTTCTAGTACAGACGGGGTTTCGCCATGCTAGCCAGGCTGATCTCAAACTCCTGACCTCAGGTGATCCACCCGCCTTGGCCTCCCAAAGTGCTGGGATTACAGACATGAGCCACTGTGCCTGGCCTCCACATCTTTTTCATTAGGGCCCAAACTAAGGCAAGCAGCCTCTATCTAAAATATGCAGATCTCATGACAGTTTCCCTAACCCTAATGACAGTTTCCAGAGAGAGAGTGGAAATTGGCAATAGCTCTTCAAAGCTTCTACTGGTATGCTGCACATGTCACTTCTGCTCACATTTCATTGGCTGGAGCAAGTCATATGGTCAGGCATGACATCAGCAGGGCAGCCTTGGGCAGTTAACAGTTAACAGTTGGCAGTTAACAGTCGGGAGGGTAAAACACAATCGTGGGGCTATAAAAGAGTGAAGGAGCCGGCATTACGCACAGACAGCCCGCAGAAGGGCAGCAACATTTTGGAGCTCCTTTTAGTTCTCTTTATTGATATATTTTAATTGAACCCAGATTTTTTTTTTTTCTGTCTAGCCCTTAGAGACAAGCTCTGCCAGAGCTCATACAGCAGAGAGAAGGTCTTGAGATTAGTGATACTCAGCATTTCTGACACTGGAGACCTGCATAAAAATGTAACAAACTGGGAAGCAGTTTTCATGACAACTATTTTCATTGCATAGATGTTACCAAGAGTTTGGGGGTGTTTTTAAGGAAAAGCCATTAGGCTGGAAGTCAGACACACCTGGGTTTGAGATCGGCTCTGCTACTTACTACCTGAGTGGTTTTGAGGAATTATTTGGCCTCTTTTCAGGTTTTAGATCCTTCATCTGTAAAATGAGGATGGTTGTGAGAAAGGGAAATTGCTCTGTAAACAGTGAAGCACTATTCAAATGCTCAGGCTTTGTAAAAAATTGATGGAAAATGTCATAAGAAGTGGGCAGTTCTGGTTTTCTTCCTTTGCTATAGGAAGCTGGCACACACAAGAAAGTTTATTGACAGCAGCTGAGATGTGCTGAAGCTGGTAATTATCTTCAAGACAGGCTGAGTTTTGATTGTATGTAAGGGTGCCTGGTACACCTATCAATCAGACATGTGCCTTGATGTAATGCTGACAGTCTATTTACACAGAGGCAGCTGTGATATTATCAAAGAATGAAAGGCATGCTGAAGGTCTAAGTTGTTGTAGGATGGTAAAAATCTGGTGTGAACATGAGCGAAAGAGTTTCTGAATTTTCATTATGATCCAGCATTTTAGAGATGTATGAAAACAGCAATGGTTGAATTCAACCCCTTCTCCGCATGGATAAGGAAACTGACACCCATTAATGTCTGAGTGGTTATTAACGCAGAGAGAAAAACTCACTGTTACCTGTCTTTTATGAATGTGCTAACTCATTAACCTATAAACACTTCTTCTAATATTTAGCATTTAACAGTTCTAAATATTTATTCACTATTTACACATAATCAGCAAAAGCACAAAATTTCACATTAAATCTCCCCAGACATTTAAGCATTCATTACAAATTTGTAATCAAGCTCCTAGATAAACAAATAATTAAAACTATGAATCTAATAAATCAGATTTGTTGGCATGCTCTAAACACCTTAAGAAGTGACAATACATGCACAGAATGTCACTTTGATTACAGAAATTATTATACTATGGGAAAATGGCTTGCTGAGACCCTGAAGAGCCAGAGAGAAGATACTGCTCGCACATGTGAAGGATACACACTGTTTTCTCCTCCTTCTGTATGAGAGAGCCTGCTGATGTTGTGTGGCTCAAAAAGTACGAGGAGGTCTATGAGCATATTTTCAATTAAGTGCATGAGTTGTCGGCATAAATTCTTTCTGAAATGATCATGCAATTCCATAGCAAAACCAGGCTATAGTATAGTGGAAATGAGCACCTTAGTTCTGTTACTCTCCTACTCCAAGGACTGTATTTCCGAAGGGAGCACACTTGTTTTGGGAATTCTGGGAGCCAAGGGCTGGCTGCACTGTGAATGTGTTTTGCTGCTCCAGGTTCTTATGGCCCCAGATTTCTGATCATATTCTGCATCCTTGGCTAATTCTCTCAGGAATTTTACAGTGAAAAGGAGAACAAGAGTGAGAACACGAGAATAAGATCAAGAAAGGTCTCTTCTCACCAGTGCTATAATCCACCTGAAAAGCTGTAGCCACTTGCACTACTAAAACCAGTCATAAAAGTGCTAATACAGTACACTATGAATTTAAATTTGTGTCTTTATTCTCTTCACTCTAATTGTTACTGTTTAATGTTATAGCTTCCCAAGGTTATTAGTGTTATACCTTTCCAGTATCACAGTAATTTTTATAGGATATAATTTCTATACTTTCCCAGACAGAGTTGCTGAATTTACAAAAGCCCCCAAAGGGGAAAAAAAATAGGACTTCAGAGCAGCTGAGTTTATATAGGCTCAGGAGTTTTGACACAGAACTGGCTATTCCTGGGACTGTCCTTGTCTGTGTGGTTGAAGATGGGCACGAGCACATCAGAATTCCAGCAGCAGGGTGGGCGAGGAAGCGGAAGGGAAGAAACGCCTTTTTCTTTAACAAGCGTGACCCAGAAGTTTCCTCTCTCTCTTCTGCTCATTTTTATCTGGGAACTTGGTCACACCCAGCAGCAAGGGAGGCTGGAAATACGCTGCCCATGCCCAGACCAAAACTGGGGTGTCTTTTTAGTCTAAAAGGAGGGAGGAACTAGCACTGAGTGACATCTAACAGTGTCTGCCACTGTCCATACTTTTGGCCACCAAATATTTGTGGGTCCTCCTCACAGACACATCTACCCTCTCTCTGAGGGAGACAAGGCCCAAATGCCTCGATTCCGTGCAAAGATCAGGAGCACCTGCCGGAAAAACACTCGGGACCAGGAGGAGCTCCTGGAGAAACTGGATCACTCTGTCACCCCCAAGCTCTCCCTTGCCCCATACATAACACTGGTTCTGTATAGGAAAATTGCAATAACATTTTCCATTCTGAAAAAAGATAAGAAAACACATATAAGTTACTCAGGTCCATATCAATGCTCAAATCTTGCTGAGCAGGAGCTAAAAAGTCTTTTTCCTGCGTTAGCAGGCAAATCTCTCGGTCAGCCCATCTGGCAACCCTGGTTGTACTTTCCAGGAGAGCCTCCCTTGGCTGATATGCTCCAGAAGATTCTCTCCTGTCCATCTGAAGCAGGCATTTAGGCGATGGCCCTGGGAAGGGTGGGGAGAGGCTGCAGAGCTTTTATAGTTCCTTCCCTCAGGCGCATGGTTGAGGCCCCGGCAGCCTCCTGGCTCCAGGGCTTTGACAAGTCAGACTTAGAGTTTCCTGGGCAGTAAAATTCCCTAAGAAACCCACGTAGGCTTTAAGAATATTTGCTTCCGGTCCAGTTCATGCACAAATAACTAAAGACAATATCTGGTTTGGCATGCTTTTAGCCTAAAAACTTTATTTACTGACGTGCATGCTCTGCTTAGCCCCAGTGTCTCAATTTAAATGCAATTGTCCTGAGTCTATCTGAAGAAACAGGCTTGAGTGAGAGGCAACATCCTTGAGTTGATCTTTGCTGCTGTCTGTTACTTGACAGTGAGCTCTGGATAGCGGTGCTTGAGGAAGGCTTGAGGACAAAGTCTGAGCTTTTGCTAACTCTTTGGAGCTTCCTTGAGGACTCAAATGGTGTCATGAGTTCTCTCTCTCTGTCTCTGCATCTCTTGGCTGTGCTGTCCTCTGGATCTCAGGCAGGCTTCATCAATATTCCTAGGCCTACAGAAGTCCTTTCTATATCTGATTTTCCAGGAAGCCACACATAATCTCCTCTAGCATCCATATATAAAGGATTAGAAAAGTTCCCAGTTGGCCCAGTTGACATCCGATACCCACCTGAATCAGTCATTAGGCCCAGGGGATGGAGTTCTTTGGCTAGCCTGGGACATCTGCCCATCACAGTGTGGAGCGTCACGATAAGGGATCTGACTGGGACCACATAAAGTACGTGAGAGGTGGCCCTCTTTTTCCTCCCACAAGAAGTGGAGGGAGGTGCTGTCAGACAAAAGGGGAGGAAAATGAAAGGCATCCGAGACATCTGGCCACCAGCAGGGGCCACAGTGCTCTCAGGGTCTGGAAGGCTTAGTAAAGATGGGTGGAACTCTGCAGTAGTAGTTAATAAGGTTTGCTAAAACCTGGGCCATCTCTCTGCAAGTGTCCTTATGTTAGTTCAGATGCCTGGAGCAGGCCAGGTTGGAGGCCACATGGAGACAAAGCAGCATGTCTTCTGCAGAACTCAGCTAAGTCTAGTCCGAGCCTGGTGCACGCCTGCCTCTGGTCCTGCCCCTGCTAGGTAAAGCTCAGAACGAAACGTCTTTCTCCTCCCACTCCTCTTTCTCTTTGCCTTCTCTCCAAAAGAACCTCCCGCCGGCATCCTTAGCCTGATCTGGCCCTTCCACTGGCCTCTGAGTGTGGAGTGAGACAGAGCTGGAATAGAGGAGCCGGGCTTGGCTGGAAGCGAGGAGGGTGGAAGTGAAGTCCTTCACCGCTGGTGGGAGGTAGGTGAGGGCAGAGGCCAGTCACCTCCTATACCAGCCTCACTGGCCAAATTGGTCAGCGGGGAATGTAGTCTCAGCCTGTCTTCTTTACCTTCATCACTTTTGTGAGTGTGTGGGCCCACAGAGCAACTAGGGAAGTCTAACCTAACAGCAGGACTCTAATACTCACAGGTTTGTCCTGGCCTGCAGCCCCCTCCTCCTTGTCCACAGGCCCTCCATTCCCCCACCATGATCCTGCCTCAAAGTCCCAACTCGCTCTCCTTCACCCATGAATCCATCCCTAGAACTTTCTGAGCATGGGCGCTGTGCCCACAAGGCTGCTTGTCCCCACATGTTTGAGAAGCTGCCAGGATGACGAAGCACTCAGGCAACATTTGTTCCTTTGAAATTGTGCACCTCCATCCCAGCGTCCTTCCTGTGCCCCCACCTTCCTTGAGTTCCTGGAGCAACAGCTTCCTGATGTTTCCATCTCATTGTCCCACTCTGGCTGCAGGGTGATGGAGTAGCAAGTGGAGTGGCCCTGAGGGATGGTTTCCTGCCCCGATGCCTCTCCCTCAGCAGCAGCTGCAGGCAGCACTTCCCGGAGCACTGGGACCTCAAGCTCAGTCTTCTCTAGTGCAGACATTGCTGGAAATTTCCCTCTCAGCTACCTGATGCTGCCCACTCACTCATACCACCCTTGGGGGAAATGAAAGTGTGTCTGTAAATCAGGAGAAACTGAAGAGAGTTCTGAAAGCCTCTTGATGATCTAGAAGGGTTGATAAGCTAATGTCAGGTGGCCAGTGGGTTGGGAATTTGCCATTCCTTGTTGTTTCTGGAGTCAGAAGCCCTGTTTGAGCCATTGGTGGGGAGGCTGGGACCTGCTCCATTATCCACCACTTCACTGTGGTTGATTGTATTTTCCAGTGTCGGCCACAACAGTATGTCCCCTCCTGCATAGCTTCCTGAACTGACCTTGCCACTCTTGCATCATGAGGTGGTGCCTGTTTTGCCACCCCCTAAAGCTGGGCAGGCCTTGGGATTGCTGGGCAGGCACTGGAAGTGATGCTGTGTTACTTCCAGGCAAAGCCTTTCATGGGCCCGGTGGCTTTGCTTTCTGCCTCTTGGAAGCCAGCTACCATGAAGGAAGTTTGTCTATATCCTGAGACCACTATGCTGTGAGCAGCCCATGAACCCACCGGGGAGGTCCTGCAGGAGGAAATGGCCCATGGAGAGAGAGAGAGGCCAAGGATCACAAGGCACCAGACCCAGAACATTTAATATTACAGAATTTTAACAATTTTTCTTTTTGAATGCCAACCACATGCCAGGCACTGTCATTGTGTTACACTGATAAACTGTCCTTGGGTGGCCCAACCTCCAAATGGCTCCCAGCAATATTTGTCTCCTGGTATTCATGCCCTTATATGGTTTCCTCCTATCTGAATCAGGACCAGCCTGAGTAACCAATCAAAATGACTTTTGCCATGTGGCATAAGACTAGATCATCAAGGCAGTTTCAGCTTTCTTCACGGTGTTTTGGATTGCTTGCTCTAAGGAAAGCCAGCTGCCATATCAAGAAAGCCGTCCGTAGAGCTCCATCAAAGGGCCAGCAGAAAGGCCCACTTGGGCAGCACCAGTCAGCCATGTGAGTGAGCCACCTTGGAATTGGACCCTCCAGGATCTGCCAAGCTTTCAGGGGACTGTAGCCCAAGCTAGCCTCTGAGGTGCAACCTCAAAGAGACCCTGAGCCAGAACTGCCCAATTGACCCGCTCCTGAACTCCTGATCTACAGACGCCTTGACCATTGTTTAGAACCACTAAGTTTTGGGGTGAGTTGTAATGCAGCAAGAGATAAATGATGCAATCCTGTTGTCATGGAGTTTACATTCTAGTGAAAGAGATGAAATAGAATTTTTGTTGCTGTTGTTGTTTATTCAACACCACCACTTACTGCTGTGTAACTGGTGTGAGAATTCAGCAGCAAACAAGACATTAGACAGAGTCCCTGCACCCATGATGTTTAAGTTTTAGTGATGGAAACAGGAGATAAAGCAAATAAGTAAATTATATAAAATGCTAGACCAGAAGTACTAAGAATAAGGGAAAACTGAGCAAGTTGGATAAAAGGGCCCTTACTGCGAGTCAGACCGCCTATTTTGTACTAAGCGATTTTCTCCTTTGTCTCAATTAGTACTCTACAATTTTTTTGAGGTTAGTAGTTTATTTCCATTTTACAGGTGAGGAAATTGAAGATTAGAAAAGTTAAACTAAGCAGCCAGTGCCACACAGTTGGTACTGAGCTTAGCCAGAGTGTAACCCAGGCCACTAGGACTCCAAAGTTAGTGTTCTTTGCTGAACACCAACCAGACTGATCATTAGAGATTTCAGTTACAGCCCTCACCCTGGGGCTCACCCTTTGGCACAGCCCATACTTGGCATTGACTAGGTGCTTGTAACACATTGGCAGAATGAAGGCACCAAAATCGCCTTCAGGCTGGAACGCCAGGGGCTGGCAGGGATGCCTAGGCCTCTACTTTCTCTAACTCTGGAAAATGCCAGGCTACATTAGTCCCATACATAGGCCTCGCAGGCTGGGAATATACACCCAGGTCCCTAAACCTTAGCTGCCCTAGTTGTCTATAAACAGCAATGCCCACTGCCCGCAAGCTCCCTTTCTGCCTTTCTGTGTCCACTTTATTTGCCCTACATTGAAGGAGCTACAGCTTTTCCAATTAGGCTCAGCTCACTGCCCCTCCCTGTCTATCCTCGAATCTGGAGTGCCTCTTGGCTCCTGTTATTTATTTATTCTTTTCTTCTTTTGCCTTCCTTTCTTGTGCCAAGACCACTAGATGGAGATATATAAATACTTACTGAACGCTTACTATGAATGCCAGGCACCATTCTAAGTGCCTTTCCTGCATGATTTCATTGAATCCTCATGACAACCCTTTGTGGAGGTCCATTATATTCCTGACAGAGCTTAAGGCTCAAGGTCATTCAGCTACTAGGTGGCAGAGCTGGGATTCAAACCCACATCTCTTTGAGTTCAGACTTCATTTGTTTGCTAAGATCACACACTGAGCTGGAAGAACTTTGAAGATGGGTGATTTCCAAGATCATCTTGTCCATTTTATTTTTTTTGCCCCTGGGCAGGGCTGAAGCCAGGTTATCAGCAGAGTATTATAACTAGACATCTTCATTTAGCGCAAGAGAAAAGAAGAAAAAAAAACCCATCCCTTCATAGCTCATTGCAGCATGTACAAGGATTTGTAGGTTTAATACTCTTACCAATGTCTGGCCCAAATCATTGATTTGCTAACTGTTTAAGTGCCTACTATGTGCTAAGCTCTATTGTGTGCTGTGATAGACTTGGACCAGAGTTGTCATAGAAGTACAGAGAGAAGCACTGAACAGACTGGCAAGTCAGGGATGCCCACCAGGTGATGCTAAGCTGGACTCTGGAAGTCTTAGAGGTGCCAGGCAGTGAGGGGGGCCATCCAGACAGATGGAACAACATGTGCAAAGTCAGGGGGTGTGGCTGAGGACAGCTTGCTCCAGCATATGGCTTGTTCAGCTTATGAGAAGTGTTAGGGAGGAGTGAATAAAGGGATTAAGAGATGGGTAGGAGCCAGATCAGTGCCAAGGGAAGGAATTTGCTCTATATCTGGAAACCAATGCAGAATGATTTAAGGGTTTTAGGCAAGGCACTGATATAATCAAATTTGCATAATAGATTATTTCATCGGCGTTATGGATGATGAATGGGAAAGGCCAATTAAGGAGGATATCGCAATGGTTAGGCAAGAGATGATGAGCAGGGAAGACAGAGAGATATGGAAGAGATACGTGAGAAAGATTTAGGAGTAGACTTGTCAAGACTTGGCAATTGCTTGGGCGTGAGGTGAATGAAGAAGGACAGCACTGAGGCTGATTCATCCAGGTTCTTGGCTTGGGTGTGTGGGTGGATGGAGGTACCATGAGTTGAAATGGGAATAACCAGGAGGAGGAGCAGGTCTAAGGGAGAGATATTGATACCTTAATATCCGCAGGCTCCTTAGGGCAACTCATATTTCAGATGAGAAAATAGAGCTCAAAAAGTTGATGTGATTTGTTCAAATGGACAATGAGCAGAAGAGTGTTAAGAGTGCGACTCAAACCTAGATCTTACTATTTCTGAAACTATTTCCCCATGCCTAAGCAGATCTGTTTTGTAAGGAGCATAAGGAAGGCTCAGCACAGAGTGATGTGGTAAAGCAAACACTGACCCAAGTCAACCTGCCATTTTAATATTCATTCATTCAACACGATTTATTGAGCACATACCACACGCCACGCATGACAGGTGCAATGGTGAACCATGTAGGCAAAGACCCCGCCCACATTGAGCCTACAGTCCACTTAGAGAGGCAGGCAATATACAAATGTACAAAGACCAGAGTGATGATGGAAAACCATGCAAAGACCTGGGAAAAGAGGGTTCCCAGTAGAAGAAACTTAAAATTCAAAGTCCCTGATCAGATAGGAATAAGCTTGGATATTCAAGAAATCACAAGAAAGCCAGTGTGCTGAGAAAGGAGTATGTGTGGAGGAGAGTCATCTGAGATGAAATTCGAGGCAAAGGCCAGAGCCTGTTGGACTTGTAAGACATGATCAGTACTTGGGATTTATTCCAAGTGTGATGGGAAAAACTTGGAAATTTGGAGCAGGGCTGTGGCATTATTTATTTACTTAATTTATTAAAAAGGTACTATTTATTTCCAGACAATTATAGATCCATGTATAATTGTAAAACTAGTGCAGATAAAACCTGTGTACCTTTTACTTATTTTCTCCCAGTGGTAACATCTTGCCAAACTGTATGTAGTACAGTATACCCAGGATGTCTCTTTTTTTGGTTTTAAATTGTATTCTCCTAACGTAATGATGTTAAACATCTTTTTATGTGCATACTTACCATCTGTACATCTTCTGCAGTGAAAGGTTTGCTCATGCCTTCTGCTCATTTTCTTTTTTTAAATTATCATTGCTTTTTATTCACCTTATATTAAAAAGGGGTGCAAATACAAGAAAATAAGGTTATGTCAAAGTTTAGTTTTTAAACCACAAACTTCTAGAGTTTGTTTTAAGGTTAATACACAGAATGCTAGCTTTTTAGTTACCAGAGAATCAGGAAATTCACATGAACGTAATTTCCTATACCGACAAAGAACTATGGCTACCTATGGCTTTGTCAAGTTCCTAGGCTTCATCCAGCACAAAATTGCACTTTTCTTGATATGTATAAATTAAATAAAATGTATATAACTGTCTGTTCTTGTCTTGCCACACCTTATGCCTATAGAAACAGCATTTAAAGTTTGTAGGAAATAGAATTTTGGCCTTTTACAAAACAAACACTTTGTTTCTTTAACTCAGAATTCTGGAAATGCAATCACGTTCTAGTACTGTGATTGCCAAAATATTTTTGACATCGGACATTAAAATTTTTTTCAAGTGTCTGACTCTAACCAAGAAAATAATAAAAGAGTATCAGAAGTTTCCTGTGACTACCATGACAAAACGTCAGTATCCATGGGGTTGTTCCTAACGGTTTTTTTTTTTTTTTTTTTTTTTTTTTTTTTGAGACGGAGTCTCGCTCTGTCGCCCAGGCTGGAGTGCAGTGGCGCAATCTCGGCTCACTGCAAGCTCTGCCTCCCGGGTTCACGCCATTCTCCTGCCTCAGCCTCCTGAGTAGCTGGGACTACAGGCGCCCGCCACCGCGCCCGGCTAATTTTTTGTATTTTTAGTAGAGACGGGGTTTCACCGTGGTCTCGATCTCCTGACCTCGTGATCCGCCCGCCTCGGCCTCCCAAAGTGCTGGGATTACAGGCTTGAGCCACCGCGCCCGGCTGTTCCTAACGGTTTGTGAAGATGCTTCGGCCTGATCCAGGTCCATCTAGTCTGAGGCTGTTTTTCAATTCCATGCTTCTATCTGCCAGAAGGATCTTTTTCAGCAAAGAGGCCATCATAGGAGGCAATGGAGCTTCCAGCTGTCGTCCAAGGAATGAAAGCAGGCACCTCCAGATGAGGCTACTTCCCATGAACATAATTCCTGTAATCAGCCAAAACACTCTAGAGTCCTCTTCAAGGAGGATTCCAAAATCATTCCAAAAGCAATTCCCATTAGTCTGAAGAGTGAAAGAGAGAAGATTCCCATGGTCAGCAGTAGATTCAACCTCATCATCACATTACGGTGGCTGTCCAGATTGATGAAAATAATACTTTGTGAATCATCCGTCAGTACCCTAAGCTCCCAAACTGTATTGAAGAGATCGTCAGCCAATAGGTAGTAGTTTTCCAACAGTAGGTCCATCTCTTCTGTGTTAGGGACAAGCTACCCCAGGACCTGCCCCTGCCTCTCAGTGCAGCTGACCCTTACCCTGAATACTCTGCAGCTGCATTCCTGAACCCTTATCTAGGCACTCCAGCAAGGTCACCAGACTTGCTTACAGCCCTCTGGGTGGCACGGGGGAGGTCACGAGAAAGGTGGATAAACTTAAGTAACACCCTCTTGTAAATTCCTATTTTCACAAGATAATATATTGTAAGCTGGTCATGAGATGATATGTGGTAAAGTTAACCAAAAAATCCCTCATTTTGTAAGCTCCGGGCTGCCTCCTCTGACTGTGGTGGAGCAGCCTGGCAGGTTAATAAACTTCCTCGCCTGACCTTGGGTCTCTCTCTCATCTTTTCTCTCGGCTAACCTTACATTCTGCATGGCGAATCCCAGTACTGCTCTTTTCAAAGACTGGTGGGTCACTCCATTTTGATAGACAGAGCTCTTCTAGTAACTTTTCCTCACCCAAGATCTCCAAAATTGACTCTTGGAAAATTTTAGTATCTGTTTCTAACTCTGATAGACTTTTGTCATTCTGTAGCAAAATAGGCAGTTTGCTTCTGTCCACAGAAGAATGTTTGAAAGCTTTTAAGGTCTCAAGGGTCAGTGTCTGCAAAACGCTACGTTTCCTCTAAAGGGTGTTGATCCAGTATTGTAGGGGTGCTTCCATAGCACTGAACTCAAAAGGTAAAGGGTATGTGACAGGTTGACCCTCTCCAGACAACTGTGAAGGGAGTTCCCAGAACAGCCATTGCTCTAAGTTTAAATTACCATCATCTAATATCAGGAGACACTGGAGTTATCACAGCTTTCAAACACTCCATTGTCATGATAAACCTATCGTTTCTGGTTGTGATACTCGCTACCTGCTGAAATCTCACATCTCTGGCTTGAAGACCTAACTCTTGGTATAAGTCAGTTTTCTTCCTTTCAAAAGAAGTAACATTTCCCTGTTTGTCAAATTTTGTTGCAGTAAATACTGCGGCTACACTGGCTAAAGTGGCTTGAAAGACATCAGAAGTTCTAAACCAGTGCATTGCACCTGCTACGCAGAGTCAGTGGGCCCACACAGGTCAGATCCAAGGCCAGGGAAGTCCCATTGCATGGGTCAGGAGGCAGGGCAAGCTCTGCAGGTATTCATGGCGCTACAGCTAGGAGCAGGCAGCAGCCAGACCTCAGGCCTTCATGCCGGACTGTGGCGGCTCAGCCGCAGCGCTCGCCTGGCGCTCTTTTGCTCGTTTTCTATGTTTTATTTTCTAAACGGTTTTTTCACTGTTCACTTTTGAGAATTTTTTTTTGAATGTATGGATAACTATCATATTTACATATCAGTGATTATGTATCCCTTTTGCTTTTTTTTGAGAATTTTTTATATATTCTAGACACAAGTCCTTAGTCAGATGTGTGACTTGTGAATATTTTCTCCCAGTCTGTGACTAGCTTGCCTTTTCATCTTAACAGGGCCTCTGCTGAGCAAAAGCTTTTAATTTTGATGAGGTCTAATTGATTAATTTCACCTTTTATGGATTGTGCTTTTCGTGTCAAGTGTAGGAATGCTTTGCCTAGCCCTGGAGCTAGATTTTCTCCTGTGTTTGTCTTGGAAAGGGGAAGAGTAAATTGACTAAAGCAATGTAGGGTATCTGGGCAGAACTGAGGAGTCACTAAGGGCAAAGGAATGGGAGAGGGAGGAGGCTTCAAGGTTATTGCTGGTCCCTGGAGGGGGCACTATGGGTAGCAGCTCCTTCCCCTTCTAGCTTGAGTTACATGGGCAGAGCAGACGGTCATCTTGGCAATATGATGGGAGGCTTAGGTTTCTTCCTCCCCAACAATACTCACAGACCCTGAATAAATTGTCTAGTTCTTTGATTCGCTCAGAGCTTTATCCACAATCACATGTTTTCACTACATTGTCATGACTGACTTCTCATAACAGCTCTGTAGGGAGGACATATTATTATCCCCTTTTACAGAAAATACAACTGAGGCCAGAGAAGGGATGGGACTGAACACAAATCTCCTGATACAGAGAGGAATGATTGTTCTTCTCTACCAGCTGAATCTTGAATTCTGCCACCAGTTATTTCGTGAGGCCAGTGGTTCTCAAAGGATGATTCACGGGCCCCTAGGGATGCCTAAGACCTTTTCAGAGGGTCCTCAAGGTCATAGCTATTTCCTCAACAATGCAACAACATTATCTGCCTTTTCTCCATAAGTGAAAATTCTCCATTTTCACTTATGATGCCAAAGCAAAGACAGGTAAAAAAAAAAAAAACTGCCTTAGCATGAATTGAGGCAGTGGCACTGATTCTTCATCCCCTCAATCACTCACATGAGAGATAATGGCCAGTTTCACACTGATTTCTTAATAAATGGGAAGTCCACAAAAAGTATTTCTGCTGCATACCAAAATAACATGATTGTCTTGAGGAAAAGTACTTCTGCAATTATTTAAGTTGCAAGCTGAACTCTTTTTTTTGCATGCAATACAAGTTTTACTTGAGATAATGGCTGACAAACTATACTCATTTAGACTTGGGTATTTGGCAGACATTTTCTTAACAAATGAACAAAGTGAGCCTGTCACATCAAGGAATGCCACTGACTGTTGCCAATGACAACATTTGAGCTTTCAAGTGAAAATTAGAATTTTTGAGAAAAAAAATGTTATTTGCCACTATGCATTTGATAGCTTTTCAATACTTAAAGATGTTTCTGAGGATATCAGTGGTCATATTGATAAATGTGATTTTTTGCTATTGCACAAAGAAGTATACTTCCAGGCTGGGCATGGTGGCTCACGCCTGTAATCCCAGCACATTGGGAGGCCGAGATGGGTGGATCACGAGGTCAGGAGTTCAAGACCAGCCTGGCCAACATGGTAAAACCCCATCTCTATGAAAAATACAAAAATTAACCGGGTGTGTTGGTGGGCACCTGTAATCCCAGCTACTCGGGAGGCTGAGGCAGAGAATTGCTTGAACCTGGGAGGCAGAGGTTGCAGTGAGTTGAGATCACGCCACTGCACTTTAGCCTGGATGACAGAGGGAGACTCCTTCTCACAGAAAAAAAAAATGAGAACAACAGACACTGAGGAATTCAAGGCGAGACAGGGAGGGAGGCAGTTTAAGGATTGAAAAAAGCTACTTATTGGGTACGATGCTCACTACCTGGGTGACGAATTCATTTGTACTCCAAACCTCAGCATCATGCATAGGTACATCATGCAATATACCTATGTAAAAAACGTGCATGTGTACTCCGTAAAATAAAAGTTGAAAAAATTTCCTCCATTCTAATTTCTACTACTGCAAAGATTGATAGGTATAACCCATATAAACAAAAGGTCTTTTAGAGCCACAGTAATTTTCAAGAATGCAAGGGGACAAAAATGTTGGAGAACTCTTTGCTAAAGCAGTGAAGTCTCCTATTAGCCACTGTGACCAAGTGAGGCATTATCCAGCATTAGCATTCTTTCTCAGATGATTCACCCACCCTAGGCTTCCATGTGACCCTGAAATAAGGGACTTCACTTCCAAGTTTGGCCGAAGATGCTATCAGGGAATCCAGGATTCTGATTATGGTAATATACCCTTCCCACCTCCTTTTCCTGTTCTTCCGCCTAAAGGAAAGAACATGGGCTATGAAGCAAGCAGACCTTGATCTCAGCCTCAGCCCTGCATAAAGTAAGAAATAGTAATGCCTATCCTTCCTTAGCAGGATTGTTTGGAGGATTAAATAAAGTCATGAAGACAAATCTGTAAAGTGCTTACAAATGGAAGTTACGATCATTTTCTTTCTTTTTTTTTTTTTTTTAACTTTGAACCCTGAGAGGCTAATGAAGTTATGATGATTTTCTAACAAAGGGAGTTCATTCACATTTATGGTCTATTGATGTGGTGTTTCAAAAAAACGTGTCCCAAAGAGGTCTTGCATGTAAAGACAATAGCACTAGTGCACAGTTTCAGCTTGCAAGGAGCTGTCAGTCTCAGGGTAAGATGAGAGTAAACATTCACATGACAGTGTAATGCAGTCAATCTTTGAACTCTTACCCAAAATTTCCCCCAAGCACCTACTCATGCTTCTGGCTACCTGTGACTCCTTCCTTGTTCAGGTAACTGAACAAGTTGCCCCTGTGCCTCAGTGAAGGGATGATATAGAATTAGAGACAAAGTTTTCAAGTGTCTTGTTAAAAGCTTGTCCCTGGTGGGTGTGGTGGCTCACACCTGTAATCCCAGCACTTTGGGAGGTTGAGGCGGGAGGATCACAAAGTCAGGAGTTCGAGACCAGCCTGGCCAACATGGTGAAACCCTGTCTCCACTAAAAATACAAAAATTAGCCGGGTGTGGTGGCAGGCACCTGTAATCCCAGCTACTTGGGAGGCTGAGGCAGGAGAATCGCTTGAACCTGGGAGGCAGAGGTTGCAGTGAGCCGAGACCACACCATTGCACTCCAGCCTGGGTGACAGAGTGAGATTCTGTCAAAAAAAAAAAAGAAAGAAAGGAAGGAAGAAAGAAAGAAAGAAAGAAAGAAAGAACGTGTCCCAGATGAGATCTGCAATTAAGGAAAAAGCTTGTCCCAGATGAGAATCTGCAGTTGAGATATTACAAGGCGAGACAGGGTAAAGTTTCACTTTCTTCCTCTGAGACTAGAAAAGAGTCTTTATGGGAACTCTGAAGCGGGCAATGTCAGTGGGATGGGTGGGGACCAAGATGAAGGATCCAAGCCTAGAGAAACCATGTACAGCAGAGCCATGCCAATCAACCTGCACATTGTGCACATGTACCCTAAAACCTAAAGTATAATATAAAAAAAAAAATACTGGGGAAAATATCAATGAGTTCATACCCTAATGACACATTCAAAAATAGGTTTGAATGTGAGATGATACTCCACAATTTCATTTGGTCCAACATGTAAATCAGACGAGATCGGGCGCGTTCAGGGTGGTATGGCCGTAGACCAACATGTAAATCAATAGGTCCATAAAACCATTCTCCTTCTATAGTGACTTTAAATGTCCATTTACCATTTGGTTTGATTTTTCTAAAGCCTGAAAAAGGTACAGAAATATCAGAGGGATGATATTGATGAAATTGAATTACATATGAATTCTTAGTAATTTTTATAACATTATATATTGTATTTTTAATTGTATTTCCTAGGAATCACCATTGGAAAGTCATATTTGTTAAGAATAAATATCAAAAATGTAAACATAATGCATTAAAAAAAAAAAGATCTGCCTGGCTTCCATCCCAGCAGAGTCCAATGTCAGAACCAGAGGGTTCTCTGAAAAATAGATTAGCACCTGCAGCCTGTGGCATTTCTATACTTCTGAGCAATGCACTTTGCCTATGCTGGGGAGCTACAGTGTACCTCTTCTCCTTGGCATCTGACCTCATTTGCAACCAGCATGTTGCCCTCTGATAATTAGCAAAAGTGGTGCCCATGTGTGCCTGCAAGGTTCTGCTCAATCACATTCTGACTAATCTTGTACAGACAACCTTCTTTTAATGGCCCAAGTCCCTGAGTAATTAAAGGGTAGAAGGAAAAGCCTCACTGGCTGTGCTTGGTTGATACCAAATGGAATCGGCCCCAAATCTTCCCCTGTCACCAGTGAGATAAACGCTCAAACGGATACAAGAGCAGGGAGCAGGAAGGGTATATAGGAAGTGACTGGTTCTTCTAGGTCTTCCTGGGCAGGAGCTAGTGGGAAGAAGAAGACCAGGGAAGGCTTAAGAGAAGAGCTAACATTTGAACTGAGCATGGATGCTGGGTTGATGACAATGAGTCATGGGTATCTCCACAGAACTCAGAGGGTCCAATCCAGGAAAAAGCTGTTTCCTGGGAAAGAGGAGCATGTGAAGAAGGCATCACTAAGAACCTGAAGTCCAGTGGGGATCCAGCAGACATCAACCCTTCCGGAGAAAATGTTGGATGGCTTTGTTCAGAGCATAACAATTACCCCATCTGCATATCCCTCCATCAACAAATAGTGATTGATACTCCCTGCACTAGGTTCTGGGATGGGTGAGGGGCTATGCAGCAGTAGAAGAGCTTCAATTTATGTATTGAGTATCTAATATATGTCAGGCGCTGTGCTCAGCATTTATATTTACGTCAGAATTAGCCCATTTCATCCCACAATGTGGTATATTAATCCCCAATTGACAGATAAAAAGACTGAGGCTCAAGTTCCTACAACTAGTTAAATGGTAGAAATGAGATTGGGACCCATGTTTATATTCTACCTTGATTTCCAGCTCGAGTAGCTTAGAATTTTGTTGGGTAATTAAGGAATACATGCTTGAAAAGGCAAATAATAATACAAGAGGATGCCTTTCTATTGTCCTCCACAGATACTTGTGCTCATGAAGCGGCCTCATTGTCTGGGGTGGTACCCGAGGTTCATTGTCTCGTGGCCAAGGAAATCAAGGATGAGGATACACAAGGAGTGAAGTTAAGAACAGAGGTTTAATAGGCAAAAGAAACAGAAGAGCTTTCTCCTGCAGAGAGAGGAGTCCCAAACAGGCTTCCACTTCCATGGTGAAATGCAGGGGGTTTTATAGATGAGCTGGTTAGGGGTAGGTGTGCCATTTGCAGAGATCATGGATTTTTGGCTGTCCTCACCCTAATTTTTTATTATGCAGATGAGTTCTCTGCCTGAGGGTGCTGTGTTGCTTGTTTCTTTACTGTACACGTGGTAACAAAGTAAAGGGAAGATGGAGCCTCCATATTGGACATGCCTGGCACCCAGGTAGCCCTTTTCTGTTGGCACAGCTGCCAGCATTCACCCATGTGAGCTTCCAGCTTGCTTATCTATGTTTGCAGTTCAATTTTTCAGGCTGCTCTTTGTTAGAAAAAAAATAATTTTTTGGGCTGCTTTTGTTCAAAGGGAAACCTTGCCAAGGACTCTTTGACACTCACTATCTGTCTAAATAATTTCTTTCTATCTCCTGTATCACTTATATCTATCTGCAAGTCCCATGGGCCTCACCTCCAACTTGGATCCTAAGCCTGTCCACTTCTCTAAATTCCCACTATCATCTACCCTAAGGCACCCCATCTCTCATCTGGATGAAGCACTGGGGTTGAGACTGAGTACAAGTAAAGTCTTGACAGAAAGAAATGAGGTCCCCGCAGTCATGTTTTTTACAGTCAGGGTGTAGTAGGCAGAGGTCCATGAGCTGTCTCCTGACATCTGCTCATCCTTCTGCTCTAGCAATAGATTCTCTGGTTGGTAGCAGGGTAAATAGATACCCAGAATAAAGACTACATTTCCTAGCCAACTTGCAGCTGGATGTGGTCTTGTGGCTGGGTTTGGACCACTGGGATTTGAGTGAAAGTGACAAGAGCAACTTTTGGCTCCAGCTCTTAAAGGGAAAGGGTCTGACTAACCTCCCTGTACCCCCTCACTCCTATCCCTTCCACTGGCAGGAATGAGGACATTGAGGTGAGCTCTTTCAGACCTTATAAATAAGGTGACACATGAGGAATGGCAAAACAAGTGACTCTGTGGAGCAGAGTCAACTCTAAGTTTCATGTGAGAGAGAAATAAACTTGTTTTGTCTTTTGGAGTTTTTCCTTATATGTATATCCTAATAAATATAAGGGAAGAAAAATATTGAACAAATCATCACTCAAGTATACTAAGTACAAATTATAATAAATGCAATGAAAGAAACATGCATAGAGTTTTCCTGAGAATATAGCAGGCGAAGACTAGTTTCTAATTATCAGTCAAGGAAGGCTTCTCTGAGGAAGGGACATTTAAGTGGGGGTTTACTGGATGAGTAGAATTTAGTCAGAGGAAATAGGCCAGGAAACAGCGTCTGTGAAGATTCTGAGGCCATAGAATTTGGTCACTAGTGGGACCCCAAGAAGGGCCCTATGAGCAGAGCTCCACAGCAAATTTTTAATCAGTTTTCAATTTCACAATTGTATCCCCCACTGATGGGTTCTTCAGCCTGGGCCCCCTAGAACCTAGACTTGAGACAGCGAAACTCATTCCAAGTACATTGGAGGGATGAGTCAGTTACCTCTAGATGGATCTGGAGGACAGAGGCAAAGCCAGAGAAGCTGAATCTGCAGTGGGGTCCCAGGATCAAGTGTGGGCCTGGGAAGGAGTGGGGGAAGCTGGGGCTGGAACAAGAGACCCAGGAATGGATCAGGAGGTGCAGAGCCAGGCAAGTGTGGAAGCTGCAGCTAGGAGGTTTCAGACACAACTGGGCAGGTTGCCTGGGGCTATTTTTACTGGGGGCTTAGTGTGTGCAAGTGGCTTGCAGTTTCCTTTTCATTTCTAATGTATGTCAGGCACAGTGGCAAATGCTGTCCATACTTCATCTTCACACACTGTGTTTATGCAGTGGGTATAATCTCCATTTTACAAATGAAGACACTGAGACTCAGAGAGGGCCGGAGAGTTGTCCAGAGTCACCAAGTGGGTGGAGCTGGGCTGAAGGGGTGGAGCTTGTGGGTGGGGAAGTTTTGTGTGACCCCCTAATCCCTGACCCAAGGCCACGTGGGGAAACACAACACATTCAACCTTTCCAGGGGACCACATGGGCAGGGATTGCATGCTTTTGGCCTGGTGGTGTCTCTTGCCCTCACACACCACAATTACCAACACAGATGGACTTCTGTGACCCAATGTCATCCCCATCACCAACTGAGCAATCGATTTGGCAGCAGACACCAGCCAGGTGTCCTCTGATTCAATTCTGACACTATTTACCTAGAGATGGCATCAGATCCCAAAATTGAGGGCTCAGTCTCCAAGAATGCCCCGGCCCCCAGTTCAGACACCAGTCACAAGTCCCAGCTTCCACAGCTTCTGACTGACTGGCTTCAAGCTAGGGTTCCTGCAACCCCTCTTTGGGTTTGATTATTTGCTAGAGTGGCTCACAGAACTCAGTAAAACATTTAGGTTTACCAGTTTGCTCTAAAGGACATCACAACGGATGCAGATGAAGAGATGTGTAGGGCTGAAGTGGCATTGTCTGGGGTGATACCTGAGCTTCATTGCCTCACGCCAAGGGAATCAAGGATGTGGACACACAGGAATGAGTTTAAGAGTGGAGGTTTAATAGAGAGAAAGAGAAAACTCTCTCCCCTGCAGAGAGAGATGGGCTCCCAAGTGGATCTTCTGGCTTTGTGGTGAAATGCACAGGGTTTTATAGATAAGCTTAAGGAGGCGGTGTCTCATTTGTGTAGGGCCCAAAAGATTGGTTGGACCAGGTGTGCCATTTACATGAAGAAGCTGGCCACCCCACCCTAATCTTTATTATGCCAATGGGCTCTCTACCTGGTCAACACCATGTTGTCTGTTCCTTACTGTACATGTGGTTCACAAAGAAAAGGGAAGATGAAGCCTCCATGTTGAACATACCTGGCCACCAGGTAGCCTTTTCTTATTGGTACAGCTGCTGGCATTTACCCATGCAAGCTTCTAGCTTGCTTTTCTATGTCTGCAGCCTGATTTTCAGGCTGCTTTTTGTTAGAAAAGAAATGATTTGGGGGGCTGCTTTTTGTTAAAAGGGAAGCCTTACCAAGGGCTCTCTAACCCTCACTAACTGCCTAAATAATTTATTTTTAGCTCTTGTATCAAAGCGAGGTGTGAGAGAAGGAGCTCAGAGCTGCCATGGCCTCCCAGGGAGCCAGCCTCCTGGAGCCTCCATGTTCCTCTTGGGTTTCTAGGGAGGCTTCATTACATAGGCATGATTGATTAAACCATTATCCATTGGTGGTCAACTTGACCTTCAGCCCCTGCCTGCTCCCAGGAGGTTGGGGGGTGCGGCTGAGAGCCCAACCCTCTAATCATGCCTTGGTCTTTCCTGTGACCAGCTCCACCCTAAAGCTATCAGTCAACACTAGCATACAAAAAGACAATACTTTGGAGATTCCAAGGATTTTAGGAGTTGTATGCCAGGAAAGGGGAACAAATAATATTTCACAGAATCACACCCAGCAACAAAAGATGGCCCATCCACAGCACTGTTTAATTTCATTGGCCAATGATTTAAAAAACTGTTAGAAATATCAAAATTGTTAGAAAACCAGTGCCATGAAGAAAAGTCAGCATGGAGACAAAAGATTTCTCAGCAAGGCAATCTTTACTTTCTGTAGAAAGGGTGCTCATCACAGATGGAACAATTGTGAGAGCACACCTGAACAAAGGAAAAGCAGACATATTTATCCCTTATGCATTTGGGTCATCCTTACTGCTCTGTCCTGCATCCATTGGCTGGAGTTGGACCTCACAGTCTTAAACTGATATCCAATTTGCTAATAGCCTAAAACTTTCCTAAATAGTTAAGTGCAGGGAAGAACAAAGTAGAGGAAGTTGCTTACAAAAGGTTTAAGGGAGCAATAACATTTCCAAATAAGGAATGGGCATAAGCTATGAGCTGGAACGTGCCTGTGAGCATGTCCAACAGTTACATAGGATAGGGCTTAACAAAGAGTTATTAGCACAAAGCAAGGGGGCTTGGAGAAAGTTAGTCTTTAAAAGAAACTTATTTTTAACACTTATGATTTATTCTTTAACAAGGAGGGAAACTTTGATGAGGAAACTTTTTACTTTCTACAATTCCCTCCTCTTTTACTTTATAGTTTTCCTCTTCAAACTTGCTTAACATGTCTTGGCTTAGTTGTTTTGATTAATTCCTGGATGTATGGGTACAACACAACACCTAAGAAGAAGGAGTATACTTATTATAGTTGTTAAAGAGGTAAGAATTGAGGCTACTTTTTTTTTCTTTTTTCTTTTCCTTCTTTTTCTGGTTGACGAAATGCCAGAGTAAAAGGCACAGCCAATTGAACTAGAGCATAAGTACTGCTCTAATTATTTTGCAGAGTGTCCAGTAAAGGTCCTCCATAATACCACCTTACATCCACTCAGGGATGAATAAGGGCAGACGGATGGGTCAGCTCTTGGAAGTGCCTGACTTCACTGCATCCTGTTAAGTCTCCAAGGAATGCCAAATTTTTACGCCTTGTCATTGGAGACACGAGATAAAATTGGTCTTGGAAGATGGAGGCTGGATGGTCCTCGGGGGCTGACCCACAGGGTGTTGAACTTCAGGGGAAATAGCAGAGAAAGAGCTTGGCACAATTCGTTATTCCAGGCGGTGAAATCTTGAAAAAGAGCTACCACGCACTCACTCCATGTCCACTTGATCTGAGGACCATCCTAGTGGAAAGAGGACAACCTGGGCCTCTGGCCTACCATGCGCACAAGCATAACGGTTGCCTTTGTTTAAAGTGCGAACGGAATATTTAATCCATTCTAACCAGGCATTTACATCTTTATACCCTGTTTCAATGGCTATGGTTTGCCTTAGATGCCCTATTTCTACTACCGAGACCTTTCTTTTGTAATTTGGCATGAGGCGAGGCATACTTTGATTTCATAGGTTTGGGAAAGGGACAGTTGTAGGAGGTGGAGGAGGGAGAACGAAGTGCATCTTAAAGAAGCCTGTAGGATCCTTTCCAGTGGCCTCTGCTCCTAAACCATAGAAACACTCTGAAGTGGGGTTAGAGTTGCTAGTGGTAGGAATAGTAATGGATATAAGCACTGGGTAAGGAAATGAAAGGAAAAGACAGATAGACTAAGCTTTCCTTAGCTTTAATTTGGTAGGGCTTGATCCAGGATCAATGGCCCGTGATTATGATGATAATGGCGTTTGCTTGACTCAGGTGTGATGTGTCCATCCCCTTTCTGCTGTACAAACAGCAGTCTCAGTGGTTAGCAGCACAAGGTAGGGTCCTTCCCAGGCTGGCTCAAGTTTCCCTTCTTTCCACACTTTGAAGAGAACGTGATCCTCAGGCTGGTGCTGGTTTACTGGAAATTCTAGGGGTGGTACCTGTGCTAAAAGACTTTTAGTTTTGAGGGAAAGGAAAGTGGAAGATAAATCAAATATATAATTTCTGAGGAACTGACCTTTTGTTTTAAATATGGGGACATCGGCAGTAGACTTTATAGCCCTTAGTGCCTTCTTTCCTTACACATCTTGCACGTAAACTGTTTCTTCAATAATTTTACATTCAGGAGGCCTAATTACTTTAAAATTATACAACATTTCTTGCATAAATTCCCTTTTATAACTTTTCACGACTATCACAGACAATTCTTTGACACGCCTCAATTTTCTGACTTGTAAACATCCCTTTCTTTAAACAACCAGTTAATTTATTTTAGGACAAGAATTTACCATATAACATTCTTTTTTTTTTTTGAGATGGAGTCTCGCTCTGTCGCCCAGGCTGGAGTGCAGTGGCGCAATCTCGGCTCAGTGCAAGCTCTGCCTCCCGGGTTCACGCTATTCTCCTGCCTCAGCCTCTTGAGTAGCTGGGACCACAGGCACCCGCCACCACACCCAGCTAATGTTTTGTATTTTTAGTAGAGACGGGGTTTCACCGTATTAGCCAGGATGGTCTCGATCATCCTGACCTTGTGATCCGCCCGCCTCGGCCTCCCAAAGTGCTGGGATTACAGGCGTGAGCCACGGCGCCCGGCCCATATAACATTCTTTTCACATAAATTCTCCCTTTTTTTTTTTCCAAAGATGATAATCATTCTTTTCCAAAGTGAATTTCCTTCATGTCTGTGGACTAGACTGACTAAGGGCACAAGATTAGAAGTTAGGATAATGCGAGTTACACTGTTAGCTTTTAGCAAACTTTACTTTTGTTGAAAACCTTGTAAGTTTGGGATTTTGATTATTCTTTGCTATTAATAAGACCTCATTCAGTCCAAATTAACTTAGAATTGGTATAGATGACTCCTTCCTGATTCTGTAAGTACTTTAAGGCTTGGCTGAAAGCAAACAGCTTACATGTTTGAGCAGACCAATTATTGGGCAGTTTTCCTAACTCTACTTCTACAAGAGTCCCTATCACTTACTGAATACCCATTGTAGCTTTTTCCCTCAGTCACCCCCGAGGAGCCATCCATTGTCCTGTCCTGAAGGGAGTTCCTCCTAGGTCTGGACCTTGGTATGGTAATTAAGATTTAGATCCCCTGTTAGAAAACCTGCTGGGTTAAGGGAATTATCAGTGGTTAATGTTAAGTCATCTTTTTCTAACAGAATAGCCTCATACTTGAAGGTTCTTGAGTCAGTAAGCTACCTTTTTGCTTTTTTTTTTTTTTTTTTTTTTGACTTAAGATAGTTTTGACCTGGTCAGGTGTGCTCACAATGAGGTTTCCTCTAAAAGTTATTTTTCTACTTTATTCTGTTAGCAAAGCAGTTGCCACTACAGATTGAACACATTTGGGCCATCCGCAAGTTACTGGGTTAAGGGTTTTTTATTAGGAAGACTACGTATTGTCAGTGGCCTCAGTGCTTTCCGGCTATGCCCTTGTTTACACTGACAACAAGGTGGAATGATTGCTTAAGGAGGGTAAAGCTAGGACAGGGGCAGTTACTTACAGATGTTTTAACCTTTCCACCTGTTGGATTTCTGGTAATTGCCAAATGAGGGGATTTGGCCTGTCTTGTGTGAGCTTTTTGTATAAGGGTTTTTTTTTTTTAGGGCATAAGAGTCTACCCATCGACTACAGTATCCATCTGACTAATTCTAAAATGTTCTAAGTTCTTATTTAGTCTCTGGCAGAGGCAAGAATTAAGCTTTCAATCTGTTCAAGCTCAATTTTCCATTTACCTTTGCTAATTAAATGACTTGTTCGAATATTTGACTAAATAAGTTTGAAGACTCCGTAAACCCTTGGGGTAAGACTATTGGTATTACTACTTTCGATTGGAGTGAGGGTCTTCTCACTTGCAAATAGGTCCTGGCTGTCCTCTGCTAACAGACAAGCTCAGAAGGCATCTTTTAAATCTATTACCGTAACAACAGGGTGGGTAGTTTGGACTATCTGATTAATAGCTCTAAGGTCTTGCACTAACTGGCTTCTGGCTTCTTTATGGACAGTATTGGAGTGTTATCGGGTCACGGAGAAAACCTTCAATTATCAATTATAGGTTTAAAATTTACCCTGGCTTTTAAAGGAATAGGATACACTGTTTTCTCTTTAGTACTTCTATCTCTCTCTTTCTCTTTCTCTCTCTCTGACTTCGTCTCCCACTTTCTCTTTCCTCTCTGCCGGTCTTTCCCTTGCCTCTGCTAGCCACTTATGCTGCTGTTCTCCCCTCTCCTTCCCCTTCCCCTTCCCCTAAGGGAGCGACCAGTGGGAGTGGAGCTTAGCCTCTTTCTTCCCCTGAGAAGAAGGGAAAAGGGGACTTCGGAATATTTTTCTTACGGAGGTTTGTGTGAGGTTCTGAGAGAGAGGACTAGCTGGATTTCCTAGACTGACTAAGAATTCCTAAGCCTAGCTGGGGAAAGTGACCACACCCACCTTTAAAACATGGGTCTTGTAACTCAGCTCACATCTGACCAATCAGGTAGTAAAGAGAGCTCATTAAACTACCAATTAGGCTAAAAGCAGGAGGTAAAGAAATAGTCAATCATCTGTCGCCTGAGAGTACAGGGGGAGGGACAGTGATTGGGATATAGACACAGGCATTTGAGCCGGCAGTGGCAGCCCACTTTGGGTCCCCTCCCGTTGAATGGGAGCTCTGTTTTCACTCTATGAAATCTTGCAACTGCACACTCTTCTGGTCTATGTTTGTTCCGGCTCTAGCTGAGCTTTTTCTTGCCATCCACCCACTGCTAAACGCCACAGTCGCAGACCCACTGTTGACTTTCACCCCTCCGGATCTGGCAGGGTCTCGCTGTGTTTCTGATCCAGCGAGGTGCCCACTGCCACTCCCGTTCAGGCTAGAGACTAGCCATTGTTCCTGCATGGCTAAGTGCCCGGGTTCATCCTAATCGAGCTGAACACTAGTCGCTGGGTTCCACAGTTCTTTTCCGTGACCCATGGCTTCTAATAGAGCTATAATACTCACCACATGGCCCAAGATTCCACTCCTTGGAATTCGTGAGGCCAAGAACCCCAGGTCAGAGAACAAAAGGCTTGCTGCCATCTTGGGAGTGGCTGCTCCCAAAATCTTGCGAGCTCTAAGAACAATGACCCACCCATAACAGTTCAACCCCCCACCAATGCGGATTTCTCACCTCTTTTTGAGGTTAAATCCCTGAAATTAGCAGAAGGCCCAACCCTTGAAACCAGGGGTGTCTTGCTGTGCCTGTCCTGGAAGGCTCAACCCCACAAATGAGGGGTGTCTTGCCTTGCTTGCCCTGGAAGTCTCAACCCTTCAAACCAGGGGGTGTCTTGCCTTGCCTGCCCTGGGAGGTAGACCTGTTTCCTCCCTTTCCCCCTCTGAAGGTCCCTTGCACACTTCCCATTCATGTTGTCCTCTCTGGCCACTCCCCCAAGGGAGAATTAGGCCCCTCTTAGCATTGGCATGCTGGTAGAAATCCCATGGCAGGATCTGCCCTAAGCCATATGAGGTAGTTATGGAACTGCAGAGAGGACCCACTCACTCCATCCAGCAGTAGGACTTTTCACCATCTACACAACACCGCAAGCAGGGTTGTCTGTGATCATTCACGCACACATTCAGCCCTCCAGAATTTGACCACCAAGGAAGTACTTTACCAGCTCCTTCGGCTTTTCCTTCCTTGGTCTGTGCAGAGAGTACTCGCTGTGGTATGTGAGGACCCTTTACCCCAGGTTGCTGGCCAGTTTCTTTCCTCATTGCTTATTCGTCACACCAGGCGGGTCTCGGACCTTTACCCCTGAGGCCACTGCAAGAGGCACTGGGGCGCCACCTCATGAAAGAGGACTGGAGACACCCCTGAAGGAGAATGTATCCCTGTACGATTGCCACCAAAATTGTTAGATCATTGGTGCCTTGAAGAAAAGTCAGCACAGAGACAAAAGATCTCTCAGCAAGGCAATCTTTACTTTCTGCAGAAAGGGTGCTCAGTCGCAGAGCACACCTGAACAAAGAGAGCACACCTGAACAAAGGAAAAGCAGATAGATTTATCCTTACACATTTGGGTCGTCCTTACTGCTCTGTCCTGCATCCATTGGCTGGAGCAGGACCTCACAATACTAAACTGACACCCGATTTGCTAATAGCCTAAAACTTTCCTAAATAGGTAAGTACAGGGAAGAACAAAGTAGAGGAAGTTGCTTACAAAAGGTTTAAGGAAGCAATAACATTTCCAAATAAGGAACGGGCATAAGCTATGAGCTGGAACGTGCCTGTGAGCATGTCCAACAGTTACATAGGATAGGGCTTAACAAAGAGTTATTAGCACAAACCAAGGGGGCTTGGAGAAAGTTAGTCTTTAAAAGAAACGATTATTTTTAACACTTATGATTTATTCTTTAACAAGAAGTGAAACTTTGAAGAGGAAACATTTTACTTTCTACAAAAACACAATCAGCTGAATTTGTAATCTCCCCTATTTTTTCTATCACTTATTCCCGGCCTGGCCAGAGAAGGCATTTAAGCATTAATTTGGACTCTATTCTAGAAAAATCTTTCTTTAGCACCACAAACCAGCTGAGGAAGTTTTCTTGAGCCCTTTATCCAGTTGCTCTAGAAATAAATCAGGGACTTGGAGCCCATGTATTTAGATATCTAAATATCTAATACACAACTGTATCCACACATCTAAATATCTAATACACAACCGCCAGGTGCAGTGGCTTACACCTGTAATCTCAACAACTTGAGAGGATGGCTAGGGCCTCCGAGTTCTGGAGTTCGAGACCAGCCTGGGAAATAGGAGGACCCTGTCTCTAAAAAATATAAATATATTTTTTTAAATTAGGAGTGGTGGCATATGTCTGTAGTCGTAGCTACTTGGGGAGATCACTTGAACCCTGGAATTCAAGGCTTCAGTGAGCTGCAGTCATGCCACTGTACTGCATGCAGCCTGGGCAACAGAGCAAGACCCTAGCTCTAAAAACAAACAAACAAACAAATAAAATATGCAAGCTTTTCTCCTGTAGAGGAGGATAACAGATGTAAGCAAGTGCTTTGCTTCATGTGTCAGGCCTCTGAGCCCAAGCCTGCACATATACATCCAGATGGCCTGAGGCAATCAAAAGTGCAAAAGAAGTGAAACAGCCAGCTCCCGTCTTAACTGATTGACCAACCTTATGACATTCCATTATGACTTGTTCCTTCCCTGCCCCAACTGATCAATCGATCGACCTCATGACATTCTTCTTCTGGACAATGAGTCTTATGATCACCCCACCATGCACCCTGTGACCCCCTCGTAGGCTGACCATAGATAACCACCTTTAACTGTAACTTTCCACTGCTTATCCCAGCCCTATTAAACTGCCCCATCCCTATCTCCCTTTGCTGACTCTCTTTTCGGACTCAGCTCACCTGCACCCAGGTGATTAAAAAGCTTTATTGCTCACACAAAGCCTGTTGGTGCTCTCTTCACATGGACGTGCATGACATCATGAACTAGCCATTATGTGTGCTCTGCATGCCAGTTAAAAAAGACTGAGCCTGCAGAGTTCTTCCTGGGAGTTCTTAGGGACAGGGGGCACTGGCATTCTCCACATTTGGAACACAGCACTCAGGCAACCAGGATGTATGGAGGTGCAGGGCAGCTAAACAAGGTCTGCAGGAGCTGGCTGGGCTCTTAAGAATTTCTGTCTGTGTCCTTCTGCATTTTGTCAAGCTTGCTAGCTGCATGAGAGCCAAGCACTTAACTTTTGCCCCTCCATTTCCCGTTGCACACCCTGTCTTTCTGGTGTGGAGTTTAACCAGACATCAGCATCAGGCCGTTGGTTTCCCTTGCAAAGTGATGGCTTCCGAACCCCTGGAGTTCCAGGAAGCACAATTTGCACACTCCATCTTGTCGTCTACGGTAGCTACCCTCTAGTTCACAGGACAGCAGGATAAAGGACTTTGAGTCCTTTGGTTACAAGTTGCCACGGGCAAGGGAAGTCATTTTCCTGAACTCAAAATACCCATCTGTGTGTTATTGACTTTTTTTTTCTAGATGTAAACAACCACATTAACAAAAACAAGATAAATTTAAGTTGTCCATGGTAGGTCTAGTGAAAGCTATAATCTGGGTTTTTGTTTTTGTTTTTGTTTTTTATAAAGGAAAGAGGTTTAATTGACTCACAGTTCCACATGGCTGGGGCAGCCTCACAATCATGGCAGAAGAGCAAGGGACGTCTTACATGGTGGCAGGAAAGAGAGAGAATGAGAACCAAGTGAAAGGGGTTTCCCCTGATAAAACCATCAGATCTCGTGAGACTTATTCACTACCATGAGAACAGTATGGGGGAACTGCCCCCACGATTCAATTATTTCCCACTGGGTCCCTCCCACAACACGTGGGAATTATAGGAGCTACAATTCAAGATGAGATTTGGGCGGGGACACTGCAAAACCATATCAATATTCAAATTTTAATTCATGGGATAAAACCATCATCTGGTCCCAGGTGGAAGCATGTGCTTTAGGTGTGTGCCATCAGTCCACAGTGAGCAGCATTATACAAAATAGCTCTGAGAAACTTGATACTGCTTTTTCTGTAAGAATATTCTTAAGAACATCAGCTACATCTTACAGGTTTTCTTCCACTGATCTTTCTTTGCTCTGCAATGTCTTCTACATTGCTACCAATGATCTTTCCAAAACAAACCTGACCTAGATCCTTTGCTGAAAAATCATCAGTAGTTCTTCTCTACCTGCAGAATAATTTCAGACCCCTAAGCATGGCATGTACCCTTGCTACTCAATGCCTGCTCTGAACGCCAGCAGGGTTGTAGGATCATGAGCTCTACTCCAGACTGACAGCATCAGAGCCTACATCTTACCAAAATTCCCAGGTCACCTGTGGGCACATTCAGGTGTGAGAAGCACTTACACAGTGCACCTTTCATGAGGGTCCTACAGCTGAAATTCCTCTCCGATGTCAGTGCTAGGAAAAGCTGTGTTTCTCCTAAACACTTGACTTGGTTTCTATTAAGGACATGGGCTACTGAAATTCGATTTATTCTTGTCTTTAGCTGCTACGAAGCCCAGGCCAAACATGGAACTCTCCTTTTAGCAGCTTTATTGGACTTCATGGCAGGCATTCTGTTTATGAATTCTATTCTTGATTTCATATTATTTTCATATCTTTTTGTTTTACTGTGATTTTCTTATTTTTTTTATTTTTATTTTTATTTTTTTTTGAGACAGAGTCTTGCTCTGCTGCCCAGGCTGGAGTGCAGTGGCACGATCTCAGCTCACTGCAACCTCCGCCTCCGGGGTTCAAACAATTCTCCTGCCTCAGCCTCCTGAGTAGCTGGGATTACAGGCACCCGCCACCATGCCCAGCTAAATTTTTTATTTTTAGTACAGACAGGGTTTCACCATGTTGGTCAGGATGGTCTCGAACCCCTGACCTCGTGATCCGCCTGCCTCGGCCTCGCAAAGTGCTGGGATTACAGGCGTGAGCCACTGTGCCCGGCTCTTATTAATTTTTATCCTGTTGTACCATATGCATCTCTCTAAGTCACCTGAAATACTTTTGGGGATTTGGTGAGGTATGAGCCCATGATATTTGCATGTGTCTAAGACAGCAAGGAAGTAATAAAGTCAATAAATATTTCATTTCCTGGCCTTCCCTTGCCCTAAATGGTATGTTTAACACCAGTGCTAACTTCTTCCAATCCAACCTGTCTGTGTGTGCAGAAGTCTCATGTCAGATACTTTCATCACAAACCTAGAGGTATTTTCCATAGAAACCTCTTATGTAAGAGGAATTGAAGATATGAAGGCAAGAGAGCATTGGTGGTAAGGCTGGTGGCAGGCTGGATGTCACAGTGGGAGGTCCAGGTTTCTCTGCGCTGGCCATCCAGGTCCCAGCTTACTCTGCGTCCCCGCTCTTTTCTAAATAAGGACTTTCTGCTGTCGGTCTTTTCTGTCATGAGCTGGGCTCCAAAGTGGCAACCTTCATTAAAAAGTGAAAACTGGGTGTTTCTGTCTAAAAACTAATTAATTCCTTGATTGCTTGGTCATTATCTCTAATCAGCTCCTTCTTCTCTTCTTGAAACTTCTGTCTAACATCCTGGAGCCGCCTTTCTGCAGCAAGCTGCTGCTGGATGTTCTCTTCTTTCAGAAAGGAAATGGTTGTCTGAAGTTCTGCTATGATCTGTGAAGATTTGGCAAGCTTCTGAGTGTATTCCTTCTCAATCTGCTTCAGCCTGCTGTTGGTCTTTTCCAGTGTCATCTCTGTCTCAGCAGCATGAGTCTTTTTCAGCTCTATTTTCATCTTTTCTGATTCAGCCTTCAGTTTGTTGACGACAATCTCATGTTCCCTTGCAGCCCTTTTCTTTTCCTCTTCACGAAGAAGAGCAAGCTCTACCAGCTGCTGTTTCCACTGTAAATGCACATTGATCAGTTCTTTTCTCAACTTGTGAACCTGGGCCTCCATGTCGGCAGTAACCTGTGCAAATCGTTTCTTGAACTCCTGAATTTGATTTTCGTGCTCCATATTGGCAGCGCGAAGGTGTTTTTCCAGGTTTTCAATTTCCCGTTCATGGTCTCGGACTAGGCTATCCTTCTCTGCGTTATGCTGCTGTAATAGGTGCGTCTTCTGTTCATTCTCCAGCTTCAGCTCTACTATTTGTTGTTCATGCCGCTGTCTGATGGCTTCCAGTTGCCATGAAAACTCCTTTGTTTCTCACGAAGAGATTTGGATCTAGTTAGATTTGCCGCCACTTTTTCCATCCTGCCGATGCTAGAGCTCCCCAAGGACGATGTACAGGGAGCCCACCTGGGCGTGGAAGGGCTCCACCAACTTGGTACAGACAAGAACCTGGTGCTGATCGGATCCATGCTGAGCCATCGGTGTTACTCTGGACCGGATCATGTCATAGAGGCACAACCTATCTACCAAATGTTCTCAGTGTGCTCCCATCAGGAACTTGGCCTGCACTGACCTCCCAGGGGAGGTAATAGGTCCCAGGTTTGGGCAGCATCGTGGGCTCCTGTTCTAGGCGGCGTCGCTGGGTCCTCGGATTTCTTCTCTCCGCCCGGCGTGGTCACGTGACGGGGGAGGGGCGGGATACAAAAAGTGCTTTACTTTCCCGCTCCCCGGACGCTCAGCAGGGCAATTTCTTGACCTTTGGAGCCCCTTTCCCGAGGATCCGCTCGGGAGCCTCCCCTGGCCAGGAGCAGGGGTTTAGTCTGCCCCGCCACCGGCCCCAGTCACGCCGCGGACATCGCCCCCTCCGTCTGGGCCGCTGTCACTCACGTGCTGAAGGGCCTCGGAGAAAGAAGGGGCCTAATCTGGGGTTTTATGTTTCATGAATGTTTCAAAAATTAAGGTTTAGCAAAAAAGGTGGGATCAGGGGACCACCAAGAAGAAAGGCAGCACTCCTCTCCAACAACTTGGGCTCATGATAAAGGGGAAAGCGCTTATTCTTAAACCAAACCTCACCCCTTGAAAGATAATTTCTTCTTTAAAGAAAACAGCATGGTACTGGTACCACAACAGAGACATAGATCAATGGAACAGAACAGAGCCCTCAGAAATAATGCTGCATATCTACAACTATCTGATCTTTGACAAACCTGACAAAAACAAGAAATGGGGAAAGGATTCCCTATTTAATAAATGGTGCTGGGAAAACTGGCTAGCCATATGTAGAAAGCTGAAACTGGTTCCTTCCTTACACCTTATACAAAAATTAATTCAAGATGGATTAAAGACTTACATGTTAGACCTAAAACCATAAAAACCCTAGAAGAAAACCTAGGCATTGCCATTCAGGACATAGGCATGGGCAAGGACTTCATGTCTAAAACACCAAAAGCAATGGCAACAAAAGCCGAAATTGACAAATGGGATCTAATTAAACTAAAGAGCTTCTGCACAGCAAAAGAAACTACCATCAGAGTGAACAGGCAACCTACAAAATGGGAGAAAATTTTCGCAACCTACTCATCCGACAAAGGGCGAATATCCAGAATCTACAATGAGCTCAAACAAATTTGCAAGAAAAAAACAAACAACCCCATCAAAAAGTGGGCAAAGGACAGGAACAGACACTTCTCAAAAGAAGACATTTATGCAGCCAAAAAACACATGAAAAAATGCTCATCATCACTGGCCATCAGAGAAATTCAAATCAAAACCACAATGAGATACCATCTCACACCAGTTAGAATGGCGATCATTAAAAAGTCAGGAAACAACAGGTGCTGGAGAGGATGTGGAGAAATAGGAACACTTTTACACTGTTGGTGGGACTGTAAACTAGTTCAACCATTGTGGAAGTCAGTGTGGCGATTCCTCAGGGATCTAGAACTAGAAATACCATTTGACCCAGCCATCCCATTACTGGGTATATACCCAAAGGACTATAAATCATGCTGCTATAAAGACACATGCACAGGTATGTTTATTGTGTCACTATTCACAATAGCAAAGACTTGGAACCAACCCAAATGTACAACAACGATAGACTGGATTAAAAAAATGTGGCACGTATATACCATGGAATACTATGCAGCCATAAAAAATGATGAGTTCATGTCCTTTGTAGGGACATGGATGAAACTGGAAACCATCATTCTCAGTAAACTATCACAAGGACAAAAAACCAAACACCGCATGTTCTCACTCATAGGTGGGAATTGAACAATGAGAACTCATGGTCACAGGAAGGGGAACATCACACTCCGGGGACTGTTGTGGGGTGGGGGGAGGGGGGAGGGGGGAGGGACAGCATTAGGAGATATACCTAATGCTAAATGACGAGTTGATGGGTGCAGCAAACCAACATGGCACATGGATACATATGTAACAAACCTGCACGTTGTGCACATGTACCCTAAAACCTAAAGTATAATAAAAAAAAAAATAAATAAAGAAATGAGCAGGAAGGGGTGGGGCTCCCGGGCTCACAGAATTTTATCTCAAGACAATGACAGCAAAACGAAACATGATTTGCCTAGGGTCATGGTCTAACTGCCTGAGTAAGCAGGTTCTGAACACACTATTCTTCAAAGCTTCGAACCTGCTTCCCTGTATCTGTTTTGAATTTCCTCTTCTCTAACGTGTATTTATATCCTGCCTATTACAAGCTGACAAGAACAATCACTAGCATTATCTGTTTCCTTTCAGATCCTGGTGTAATTCACTTACCTTCTTCCCACGTTTTCTTTTCCTTGCCATCTAACCAGACTGCCTCATAAAGATAAAGGGAGGAGAGAGGTAGCATCTTTGGATGTTATTAAGAAAGAAACAGACAAACCAAACAGGCTATTTAGTCCTGGGTACCTGGAAGAAGTTTTTGTAAATTGATTCATTAATGTGTTCATTCCATTAAGAATTTACCAGGAGGTGACTATGAATTGAGCCCTATGCCAGGCAGTAGGATCTCCCTCCTGCACTATCTACTGCCTGGGCGGCAGAGTGAGACTCCATATCAAAAAAAAAAAAAAAAGAGCAGAACAGTGCTGTAAGGAAACCATGTATTTTTATTTCAATATATAATTTGTGGATAAACTGAATAATATCACTTTAATTTTAGCTAATATATTCACACAGAATTTCTTTCTTTTCAACCCAAGGTTCATTGTCTCAAGTCAAGGAAATCTAGGACATGAACAAACAGAAGTGAGTTTAAGAGCAGGGGTTTAATAGGCGAGAGAAAAGAGAAAAGCTCTCTCTCCTGCAGAGAAAGAGGGCCTCTGGAGTGAGTCTTCCAGTTTCTTGGTGAAATGCACAGGGTTTTATAGATGAGCTCGAGGAACTGATTTACATAGGGCACAAGAGATTGGTTGGACCAGGTGGGCCCTTTATATAGCATGCAAAGAGGCTGGCCTTCCCACCCTAATCTTTCATTATACAGATAGGGTCTCTATCTGGCTAGTGCCATGTTGTCTGTTTTTTTTACTGCACACATGGCAACAAAGAAAAGGGAAGAGGGAACCTTCATGTTGAACATACGTGGCCCCCAAGTAGCCTTTTCCTATTTGTACAGCTGCTGGCATTTACCTGTGCAAGCTTCCACTTGCTTATCTATGTCTGCAGCTCGATTTTTCAGGCTGCTCTTTGTCAGAAAAGAAATGATTTGGGGGCTGCTTTTCATTAAAAGGGAAACCTTACTGAGGACTCTCTTATCCTCACTAACTGCCTAAACAATTTCTTTTTAGCTCCTATATCACCAGGTTTTGATTTTAAGGCATGGGGGATCAAACTTTTCCCAGTTCTTGAGGATGCATCTGAGGGGCATATCCTGTGGTATGGAGATATGATTACCCATCTGCAAAGAGAGAATAGAGGAGAAAAAGGAAAAAGAAGGCATCCCTTCTTATTTTCCTGTTATCCTGAATCGGGCACTCCCCATTCATCCTTAGGGTTCTGGAATAAACTGGTCTTACCATATACCCTTAACCTCCCATCTCATCACAATTACCCACTTGAGAACAAAGGAGATACCGGAGTGAACATGCCCCATCCCCATTCATTCTTGGGGTTCTGGAATAAACTGGTCTTACTATGTGCCCCTAACCTTGCCTTCATTTCTGTTCTAATGGTAATCTGATAGCCTGCGACCAACCTTCATCTCTGTCCTCTGGGTCTTTTGCACCTGTGGCCTCAGGCTGGCCTATATCCTAGTCTCTATGACCTTATAGTGACTCTTGTTTGGTGCATTCTAGAAACAAAATTATTATCTCTTTTCTCAGATTCCCATTTCCTATGTTCTTTAAGTAGATGAGAAGCTTGTTTGTCAGCTAACTGCTGCAAGGAGGCTGGACTTCCCTCCTTTTGAATATGATCTTGAAGGTCTTGAGGCATATCGAAAGGGGTGTGGAAGTGATTAGAGAAAAGGAGGCTACAGGAGGAAGTGTGAGGAAGCGAGAGGAATACTTGTGGAAAGCCTTCATATGCTCACAAAAATGGCAGCCGCTGGGATTCCAGAAGGCAATGTTTATTTGTCTTCTTGACATAAAGGAGAAACCTCTGGAGGACTTAGGGCTTGGGGGTAAGAACTCATAAATGGTAAGGAAGAATTTCCCCTCCTCCCAAAGTGGTGCTACCTCAAAAAAAGCAAGTAGATGGGGTCCTTAAAGGGCCACAGAGGGAGGCTTTGTACAAGTGGACAAGCTGCTTCAAAAGCCACTGGCAAACTTGGCTCTGGGGCATAATAGGAATGAAAAGCATATGGTAAGTCATAAGGAGCTTGCAGAGCCTGGGTTCCAATTAATGCCTGTCCCAGCAATGAGCCAGCAGCAGAGAAGGAAGTCACATGGCATGCGAAGAGAAAACAGAGAAGAGGAAGACTTACCCTGAGGTGGATGATCCAGTGGTTGTGTAAGGCCATTTCAGAACACACACAGAGAAAACAGGAAAATAGGTGGTGTGGGTTTTTGGGAAAGAGCCGATTTTGGTTGAAAAAGCAGAGAAAACTCCAGACATTGCACGGTGTTAGGCTTTTAGCCCCACCACTCTCACAAGCCTCCTGTCCAGGATGGCCAACAGTGTCTCAGGTCTACTTGGTGTAGACTCCGAGGTCCTTCTCACTCCTGTGAACCACACATCAGGGTGAGAGGAGAGATCAGCCAAGGGCAGCAGAGCCACTGTGGCTGAGAGGAATCATTCTGGGGATTGGTTAGTAAGCAGGAGAGCAAGAGGGAGAAGAAAATGGCATACAGGGCTTGAATACTTCCAGTGGCAGAAGGCAAGGCATAGAGTTGCCTTACCACTAGAGAAATCTATCCAAGGTACACGGCACCAAAGTATGTTAGCAGCAGTGAATCCACAGGGGTCTGCAGAAACCTCAATTCTTGCCTCTCAGAAGAAAGAATTCAACCGAGGGGCATAAGGCACAGGGAGAGACCACGACAAGTTTTGGAGGAGAAATGAACGTTTATTAAAAAGCTTTAGAGCAGGAATGAAAGAAAGTAAAGTACACTTAGAAGACGGCCAACTAGGTGGCTTGAGAGATCAAGTGCATGGTTTGACCTTTGACTTGGGGTCTTACACACTGGCATGCTTCCAGGGTTGCGTTACTTCTCCCCCCAATTCATCCTTTGAGGTGGGCTGTCCACGTGTGCAGTGGCCTGCCCGCCCTTGAGAAGGAAGAATGTGCAATGTGTTTACTGGAGTTTTACACATGCTTGCTTGAGGCATTATTCCCTTACCAGTCGAATGTTCCTAGAAGAAGGTCATATACAAGTTAAACTCTGCCATTTTGCCTCTTAGCACGTATGCTTGAGTCCACTTGCCCAACTCCTGAGATCTTATCGGGAAGCTGGTGATCACCAACTTCGGGTTTTTTCTATCTATTGGGAAACTGCCTTTCCCTGGCGCTGGCTGCAACCAATTATTATTTTAGAGAGACAGTTAACGACTGCCTGACCATCACCTGATGCTCACCTGACATTCCTAGTTGGGGTAGGGAGGGGCTCTCCTTCCCTGCTCATGTCTGACTAGCTACCTACGGTAACACATTGACTACAATTCCCTCAAATTTTTAATTCTCTACTAATTCCCCCACCCAGTCCAGGTCATATCACCTACTCTTTGGTTTTTAACCTCATTTTTAAGTCCTACCTCTCTTTCAGAATATGCCAGCAGATCTCAGTTTCCCCAGCTCACCCTTGGGTAAATACTAACGTGGGCTTGAACACACCCCACTAGCTGCCTTGGGTTGCAACCCCCTGGTCAAGCTCTGGCCTCTAGGCAATAAGCCCTAGTGTCACTCATTGCCAGGCACCACTGCACCTCCTGCACCTCCTCAATAGAAAGTTCAGTCAATACATGCTACATAGTCTTTTGGTGGCCCAGCCTTTCCTTCCTGCCAGCCTCTGACCTTGGGCTGTCCCTTCCATTCTGGTTTGAATGGGCATTTCCCGCTGTTGACTAGATTCCTGCTTCCAGCCCATTCTCCCAAGTCCTATTCTCCTGCAGATCTAATTGTAGCCACCACACCCGCTCTGTTGGGTACCTGACCTTGGATCTTCCGAATTTTCAACTTCAATGGTAACATGAGGAGCTATAAAAGGAAACCTCCTCAGGCCTTCACTCAGAATCTATTTTTTTCTATTTTTAAAAACTTTTATTTTTTTTCTTGGACTATAACATGCCTGCAGAAAAGTGCATACATCAAAAATACTCAGTGAATCACCGCAGGTGATATACATCCTCTACCTCTACCTCTCAGGTCAGGAAATGGAGCCTTAGTGATACTCCGTGGGTCCCTCTGCGCTCCTTCCGCATCTTTGTCTTTGTCTTCCTCCCCAGGGTAGCCCCTATTCTGATTTCTAACACCATGGGTCAGTTTTTGCCTGTTTTTGAATTATATACAAATGGAAGCACACGGTGTGCATTCTTTTGTTAAAAACATTTTAAATATCTGTCGTGATTGTGATAAAATATAAAATTTACCATCTTAATCATTTTTAAGTGTACAATTCAATTGTATTAAATACATTCACAATGTTGTGCAATCATCGCCACCATCCACCTCCATAATTCTTTTCATCTTGTAAAACTGAAACTCTGTACCCATCGAACAACTCCCCATTTACCCCATCCCCAGCCCCTTGCAACCACCATTCTATTAATACTTTCTGTCTCTATAATTTTGACTATATAAGTGAAATAATATGTATTCATCTTTTTGTAAATGGTTTATTTTACTCAGCACAATGTCCTCAAGATTCATCAATGTTGTAGTAGATATTGGAATTTCCTTCCTCTTTAAGACTGAACAATATTACCATTGTATGTGTATACCATATTTTGCTTATCTATTCATCTGTCAATGGTCAGTTGGGTGGCTTATACATTTTAGTTATTGTGAATAATGCTGCTATGGACATGGATGTACAAATATCTCTTCGAGATCTTGCTTTCAGTTCTTTTGGGTACATACCCAGAAGTGGCATTGCTGCATCATATAGTACTTCTATTTTTAATTTCGTGAGAAATAAACTCTCATATGGCCGGGTACATGGCTCACACCTGTAATCTCATCACTTTGGGAGGCCAAGGTTTAAGTATCACTGGAGCCCAGGAGTTTGAGACCAGCCTGGGCAACATAGTGAGACCCCATCTCTACAAAATTTTTTTAAAAAATTAACTGAGCATGTTGGTGTGCACCTATAGTTCTAGCTACTTGGGAGGCTGAGGCAGGAGGATCCCTTGAGCCCAGGAGGTCGAAACTGTACTCCAGCTTAGGTGACAGAATGATACCCTGTCTAAAAAAAAATCCTTATGTTTTTAGCCAAATGATTTTTGACAAGGGTGCCAAAACCATTCAATGGGAAAAAGACAGTCTTTTCAACAAGTGATGCTGAAGCCGGGTACAGTGGCTTATGCCTATAATCCCAGCACTTTGGGAGGCTGAAGCAGGATAATCACTTAAAGCCAGGAGTTTGAGACCAGCCTGGGCAACAAAGCAAGACCCCATCTCTACAAAAAATAAAAACAAAACTAAACAAACAAAAAAAAACAGTGCTGAGAAAACTGGATATCTGTATACAAAAGAATGAAGCTAGACTTTTACCTAACATCATATAAAAAAAAAGGAACTCAAAATAGATCAGAGTTAAATGTAAGACCTAAAAGTATGGGAACCCTTAGAAGAAAACATAAGACAAAACTTCGTAACACTGAATTTAGCACTGATTTTATGGCCATAACACCAAAGGTACAGGCAACAAAAGAAAAAATAGACAAATTGGACTTCATGAACACTGAAAAAAAAATGTGTATCAAAAGATACTATTGGCCGTTCCCAGTGGCTCACATCTGTAATCCCAGCACTTTGGGAGGCCAAGGTGGGTGGATTACTTAAGGTCAGGAGTTCAAGACCAGCCTGACCAACATGACCAGGCTGTCTCTACTAAAAATACAAAAATTAGCCAGGTGTGGTGGCGCTTCCCTCTAATCTCAGCTACTACTCAAGATGCTGAAGTGGGAGGATTGCTTGAACCCGGGAGGCAGAGGTTACAGTGAGCCGAGATCATGCCACTGCACTCCAGCCTGGGTGACAGAGTGAGAACCTGTCTCGAAAACAACAACAACAACAAAAACACTATCAACAAGGCAAAAAGGCAACCCTTGTACAGAATTGGTGAAAATATTTGTAAATCATCTATCTGACAAGAGATTGATATCCAGAATATATACACAACCCCATAATTCAACAATTAAAAAAACTCAACATGATAAAAAAATGGGCAAGTGACTTGAATAGACATTTCTCCAAAGAAGATATACTAATGACCAGTAAGCACATGAAAAGATGCTCAACATCGCTAATCATTAGAGAAATGCAAATCAAAACCACAATGAGATACCACATCACATCCATTAGGATGGTTATGTCAACCAAAAAGTATCTGAGACAGGTCTCAATCAATTTAGAAGTTTATTTTGCCAAAGTTAAGGACATGCCCAGAAGAAAAAAAGCAGGCAACCCCAGAAGCAGTCTGTGGTCTGTGCCTTTCTTCAAAGGTGAATTTGAGGGCTTCAGTATTTAAAGGAGAAAAGTGGGCTGGAGGGGAAAGGGGAAGGGTGTGGTAATCCACATGTTGCAAGAGAAAAGGAGCAAGTGGGGGAATAGTCCATTATGTATTCATGTCTCATGCTCAGAAAATCGGAACTTTACATAAGATAAGGTGAACACAGAGTAGCTAGCTGTGGAGATGTTCAATGTTTTATCTGTAGCTCTCTGCTTAGGGACAAAAGAAAAGGCAACTTCTTGCATGACTCAGCTTTCAGCTTAATTTTTTCCTTTTGGCAGAGGTAATTGGGGTACCAAGTTTTTTGTTTGTTTGTTTGTTTGTTTAATTGAGACAGAGTCTTGCTCTCTTGCCCAGGCTGGGGTGCAGTGGCGCGATCTTGGCTCACTGCAAGCTCCGCCTCCCAGGTTCACGCCGTTCTCCTGCCTCAGCCTCCTGAGTAGCTGGAACTACAGGCGCCCACCACCACGCCTGGCTAATTTTTTGTTTTTGTATTTTTAGTAGAGACGTGGTTTCACCATGTTAGCCAGGATGGTCTCAATCTCCCGACCTCGTGATCCGCCCACCTCGGCCTCCCAAAGTGCTGGGATTACAGGCGTGAGCCGCTGCGCCCGGCACAAGTTTATTTTCCTTTCACAGCTACTATCAAAAACCCAGAAGATAACAAATGTTGACGAGGACGTGGAGAAACTGAAACCTTGTGCACTGCTGTTGGGAATGTAAAATAGTACAGCTGTCAAAAACCCTATGTATTCTTGTTTCCAGTTTCTTTTACCCAAATTATGTTCATGAGTATAGTTTCATGTAGCTATAATTAGTTCATTTTCATCACTGTATTGTATCCCATTGCATGAATATGCCTTAATTTAGTTACCTATCCTGTAGATTATTTTCACTGTGGGGGATAGATAGATAGATAGATAGATAGATAGATAGATAGATAGATAGATAGATATGAATGTACACACAAAAGACCAAAATACGTATAAGTTGCCAGGCCGAGTGGGCAGAAAGAGCCCAGTGGGCCTGAGCAAAACTCAGGCAAAGGCACCACTGGCTACAGAGGTTTCTGGCCAGAAAAGCGACACCCCAAGGATCCCGTAACAATGTTTTACTTACTTCAGACTCAGCTTTACCTAACTACCCTGATGCTTTTAACGGCTTTCTTCTACCCGGCCGTGTGGTCACAGATGTCTTGTAAAAGGCCTCGTTAGCTGCTCACACGTCAGTGCCTCTGTTATGCTCGCCAGCTGCTATCTCCCTACATCTAGTTCAAGTGCTCTTGCTATAGTATAGGAGGAGGAGGAGCGATAATGATAGTAATAGTAATAATAGGCTGGGTGCAGTGGCTCACGGCTATAATCCCAGCACTTTGGGAGGCTGAGGATCCACTTTGGATCACCTGAGGTCAGGAGTTTGAGACCGGCCTGACCAACATGGCAAAGCTGACCAACATGGCAAAAACCATGTCTCTACTAAAAATACAAAAATTAGCTGGGCATGATGGTGCGTGCCCGTGATCCCAGCTATTTGGGAGGCTGAGGCAGGAGAATCACTTGAAACTGGGAGGTGGAGGGTGCAGTGAGGCGAGATTGCACAATTGCACTCCAACCTGGGCAACAGAGAGAGACTCTGTCTCAAAAAAAAAAAAAAAAAGTAATAATAATAGCGAACACTTAATGAAGTGCTTCCTATTTGCTGGGTACCATGCTTTTTTCCTTGGATGAATTTATTTATCTTCCCATTTATGAGTCAGAGACTATGATCCCCATTTTGAAGAGGAGAACACTGAGAATTGAAAAGGTTACAGAACTAGCTCAAGGAAATAGAGATAGTAGGTGGCAGTATCAAGGCAGAAGGCCAGGTCTCTAATGGACTTGCAATTTTAAAAATATCTGGACTTGTTATTCTCAAATTGTAAAGGCAACATATTACTTGTTCCATGATTTTGGAACACGTAAAACAAAACAGAGGTGTATAAAGAAAAACTGTCTTTCTCTTGCTCCGTCTTTTATTTCAGTCCCTTGGGGGAACTAGTGTTAATTGGCCTGGAACATGCCTTTCCGTATCTTTCTCCTTGATCATCTATCTAAAAGTACACACATACAGAGACAAGGTTTTTAGTTTGTTGATTGACTGTGAATGAAATAAAACAATGTCACAGTACTTGTTTGGACAATTAGATATCTACTGTCATACCTATATGTCAGTAAATATAGATGTAAATTTCCCTCTCATTTCCTGTCTTTCATATAAATATTGAAAAGTTGAGATCAAATCAGACATACAGCACTCTTTTTCACCAGTTTTTGCTTTTTCTTTTCATAAATGCCTCTCCTTTACACCTGCGTCACTACCACCACCAGCCTTTCCCACATTCACAGAAAATCCAGGTGAACAATCATGTGATTTCTTCCCTTTTAAAATAAATCAGAGGTGTATAAAGTTCTCATGAGAACTCACTTATTTATTTATTTATTTATTTTATTTTATTTTATTTTTTGAGATGGGGTGTCACTCTGTCACCCAGGCTGGAGTGCAGTGGTACGATCTCGGCTCCCTGCAACCTCTGCCTCCCAAGTTCAAGTGATTCTCCTGCCTCAGCCTCCCGAGTAGCTGGGACCACAGGCACATGCCTCCATGCCTGGCTAATTTTTATATTTTTAGTAGAGATAAAGTTTCACTGTGTTGCCCTGACTGGTCTTGAACTCCTGAGCTCAAGCGATCCTCCCACCTTGGCCTCCCAAAGTGCCAGGATTACAGTCGTGAGCCACCATTCCGGCCTGAGATCTGGTTGTTTAAAAGCGTGTAGCACCTCCCTACTCTCTGTCTTCCTCCTGCTCCTGCCATGTGAGACGCTGGCTCCCTTTTGTGCCTTCCACCACATTTGGAAGTGTCCTGAGGCCTCCCCAGAAGCAGAAGCTGCTGTGCTTCCTGTACAGCCTGCAGAACTGTAAGCCAATTAAACCTCTTTTCTTGATAAATTTCCCAGTCTCAGCTATTTCTTTCTAGCAATGTGAGAATGGACTAATACAGTACCACTATGCCAAAATGTATTCAGCCATTCCCATAATGATGGGTCCATTTGTTTCTACTTTTGCCACTGTAAACCACTACCTGCAATAAACAGCTACACTTAATATTCTTGTACACAGGAGCTTGTGTATTTGTGCTTCTCCAGTTTGAAATTAATTTCTTTATAAAAATATCTAAAAACTTCAGTGATCCAAGAAAGGTTATGCAATCTGGTGTTACTATCAATAGAAAATAAATTATATAAAAAATTATAACCCCCCCAAAACCTTCCAGTGCTTTTGCTGAAATGAAGGCAAAAAAAATGGTATGGACTAGATATGTAATAATTTATGAATTATGCATATTCCTCTATTATTTATCCCAATATCATCAGCTTATCTACAGAATAAACATTTGCAATATTAATTAGACTTGGACATCTTTGACATTTTGCTTACTTTTAGTAACACAAAATATGTAACTTTTCATGTGTCTGTTGACTTTTGGTTCCAAAGATGTCTTTGTCAAGGCAGGAGGAAAGAACATTTTATTTAACAGTTTGTTTGTTAACTTATTGTGTAGCTTTAATTATTTAGACATATGATAAGTGGGCCTTAATTTGTTCTCTCATCCAAGTTCTGCAAATCTTTGGAAGGGACTGATCCACTTTGTGTCCAGTGTATGCTCACTGATTTGTTCCCTCCTTATTTATTCAACACATATTTGCTTAACATTTTCTATGAGCCAGGCATTGTTCTAAGTTCATGCATTCAACAAACATTTATTGAGTGTCATTAGAGTGCTGAGGACTAGACTAGGTCATAAGAATATTCTGAGTAATGTGATCGATTGTAAGTGGAAGGAATTCAGTTCAGTGGGAAAGATATAAAAAGAGTGAAATAGACAGGTCATGGTGGCTCACGCCTGTAATCCCAGCACTTTGGGAGGCCAAGGCGGGCGGATCACGAGGTCAGGAGATGGAGACCATCCTGGCTAACACAGTGAAACCCCACCTCTACTAAAAATACAAAAAATTAGCCGGGCATGGTGGCGGGTGCCTGTAGTCCCAGCTACTCGAGAGGCTGAGGCAGGAGAATCGCTTGAACCCGGGAGGCGGAGCTTGCAGTGAGTGGAGATCATGCCGCTGCACTCCACCCTGGGCAACACAGTGAGACTCCGTGTCAAAAAAAAAAAAAAAGGGAAATAATTCAAACAATGTGGTTAAGTGTTCACTCAAAGTGCATACACGATGCAATGACTACACTCAGGCGAGAACACCTCAAGCTGGGGAAGTTGGGGCATCTTTACACAGAAGGTGTTAACATGTTGATGGGACTTAATGTGGGAGCTCAGCTGAGTGCTAACACCAGGTCCCAAATAAATACATAATACATATTTGTATTTATTTATAGTAGACTATTTATATAATATAGTTTATATATTTATAATGATATAGTAAATATGTATTTATTATATTCTATATAATATAAAATATAGTTTATATATGTATAATAATTTAAATATTTATGTATTATATCATCATTATAAATATATAAACTGTAATTTAATATGTAATACATTATATAAATTTTGGACCACAGGAAAAACACATACACATTTTGGACCATAAGTAAAAAATAAAGCCTAAAATTGAGATGCTTTTACTCTTAGATTCTTAGCACTCAGTTAAAATGTTGATGCGACCTATGATGGAGAAGAGTAGAAAATTTTGGGGGGCAGTGAAGGAAAGATACCGCAGAAGAAGTTAACAGCTTGAAGGAAGGGACAATCACTTGTGACATTCCAGGCCTATTGATTGATTATGGTGGGATTTCAAGTATCTTGGGTGAGAAGAAAAGGTTTTTATGTTCTAGCTGCTTCGAACCCCTTCAGAAGTGGCAGTGTTGACTCTGGAAAGCTCAAGCTTGGCAAAGAGGGAGCCTAGATTCTGTCCAAGCTGGCAACGTGCAGACGAGAACAAAACAATGAGTGGGTGAATTTGCTTGCTTGAGCTGATGATTCTAGCCATAGGGGTGATTCACCCCAAACCAAACCTCAGCAGCAGGTTGGTGTGGCCCATGTCAGCAGAGTTATCACATCAGCCCTCTGCTTCACGGGTTGGGGCTTGCCAAGGCCCCATCTGACCACCCAGACTGTTCTGAGATGCTGCCAGCATTTGCCTGGGGATGTTTTTCTGATTCTGCTACCTCCATCCAGAAAAGCTGTCATTGCCCACAGCACAAAACTCTCTCACACCCCCACTGTTCCATGATCTCACTTCTCCAAGAGGGCAGCCGAGATTATCAGGAAAACTGCTCCAGGTAATGTTCACACAGCAAAGCAGGAAGCAGAGATTGTTCTGACCAGTTCTCCTAACAAGAGATAGGCTATGCTCAAAAATGATAGTCCCCCACCCAAGTATTCAGAATGAAACACATTTTGAAAGTCAACAGATTAAACCCCTTTAATCTACCTGTCCAGTAGAGTTCTTCGGCTTTCAGTAACATGATAGAAAATAACTTCAAATGGATCATTAGATTAGATTCCCCGTTAGGGGAATCCAAATTGAATCAATGATGAGAACTCAAATAGAAAATCTAGGCTTATAAAGTGAGTTTTCCTGAATTGCAATGAGGAATCCTTCATCTTCTAGCTTTAATTATTTTCTTTTGTTTGCATTTAAAAATGTGAGTGACCTTGAACAATTTTAAAGCATAACAGGGACACTGTGGGGCCGGGGTGAAGACCCTAGCCTGAGAATTGCGAGGCTGGCGTCCCAGTTCACACCTGCTGTCAATCATTTTAGACACTGTGTCAAGTCATCTTGCCTCCTTGAGACTCAGTTTCCTCTTCTATAAAATGAGAGGGTAGAGCCAGCAAATCCCCACATTATTGGCCTTTTGATCTTTTTATGGCCATTCTCTCCCATCAAACCAGAAGCACCTCTAGACTTGAGATGTGGCTTTTTCACTATTACATCCACAATGACCAAATATGCATTAGTTCAAGTGAATGAAATGGAAGATCTCGCCATTTCAGAAGTGTTCTAAATTCAGAAGTGTCCTCAATATTGCCTTCGTTCATGTTCTGCACATTCAATAGGCACAAGGCTGGGATGCATTATCCAAATTTCCTCTTTGGGACTGAGGCCCTCATGCCCAGAGATGCTGGGAGTGTCACATGGCCCCACCCCTACCCCACAAAGAGAGCTACCTGGCTAAAGGTTACGCTCCCTTCCTGGGGCACCTTGCATTCAGTGACTGGTCGATGAAGGGGTATAAATGCTTGTTTCCCTTTGCTGCAAGGCAGGGCCATCCCAGCTCCAGAGATCCCTGTGGGATCCACTGACAGCCTTTGTTGCAACTGTAACACAGGCCACCTTCTCCCTCTGCCCAGTCCTGCTTCTTTCCCTTCTGAGGTTGTTCATCTTGAGATTCCCTCCTTACCCTAGTGAATTTCCATCTCAAAGTCCACTTCCTCAGAAACCTAACCTGCGACAGTTGGTGCCAGGAATGACCTTAGGAAGGAGACTCTGAGAACTCCATCACTGGTGGCAGGTGGAGCAACAGCAGTCCCTGTCATGTGCACCAATGCAACTGACACTGTCCCCAGTGGTGAACTGGGATAGTACACCAGGTGGGAGCAATAGATCAGGCTAAGCATGTGGACAGAGTAGTATAGACACAATAGAATTGGATGGCTGTTGTTGGAGAAAACAGATCCTTTTGAACAGGGAAAAAAAAAAAAAAGACCCTTAATGATAAGAGGCTGAAGGTGTTTTATCAGCAATTAAAGGCTAAATGTGAAAGCCAGAGGGCCTCTTGTCAGCCTACAAGAAACTCTTGAAGCCAGGAGAGAAGATAGAGCTGAGGATAAGGACCAGGATTAATCATAAAAGTAGCTAAATTCTCAAGAAGTTTACATTCCCAAATAGAGCAGAACTGCTGTGGCAAAGTCAGGATCTAATGAGAAAAAATGGAGCCCTGAGATGCGGTGGGGATATCTATGCCAATGTCTCCAGATAACTCGGAGCCCTCAGGGCCTGCAGACGCAGCCCACAGCTCCCTGTTCCAGGCTCTCCTCCCCACGCTCACAAGATGACTCAGAGGCCTCCACCGTGTAACTCTCTTTCCCCAGGACTTTCCTCCACCTCCCTCCTGGCACTAGATCAGGAGCTACTAGGTTTGTCACAATGTAAGTCAGACAGGGAAGTCCTGGGTCCAGTAAGGAAGGAATAGCATTATTCACCAAGTGAGCTGGATGTGGGACACGGTCTGCACGGTCTGCACGCACCGTCAGAAGCAAGAAGAAATAGGACTGGATCTTGAGAGTGCTGGGTCCAGAGGATCAGAATGTCAAGCTGGCTGAGGTAGTGCTTATCAGCACTGGAGCACTCTATCATAATGTGGGATTTAACATCCTGGCAAGGACTGTGAAAGACGGTGCTGCCATACTGCTAGAATGGTCCTGGGAAGCTCCGAGAAAGCCTAGCCAACAGCAGGTGACAGAAATGCCAGGTCATGGTGGCAGATTTGGAAGGAGTCAAAATATCTGAGAAGAGGACATGCTAGAATGGATATACTTTTAAGGCCTGAAAACCTCCCGCAGAGAGGAAACTCTATCTAGCAAAGTACTAAGAAATGCTCTGGTGTTAGGGTGCTGGTATTTCTGAGAAGCTCAGTGGTAGCCCTCCTCTGAAGACCACAGCTGATGGTAAGAGACGTAGTAACCAAACTGGGCTCCTGGTAATGAGAGAATCCTAAAAGAATAAAGGCCAGATAGTGCTTAACCAACAGAAGTAAGATCCATGCAATTATTATAATTAGTGGCAAAGTAGTATTGTGTCCTAGGAGGGCTTGGGGGAGCCCAGGGTGACCAACCATTCTGGTTTTCCCAGGGCTGAGGGATTTCCAGGGATGTAGAATGTTCAATGTTAAAACAGGGACAGTCTCTGCAAACCAGGATGATCATCTTAGCGGTGGCCCATCTAGAGCTGGGATGGCTAAAAAAATAAGGCATACTGGTCAGGCATGATGGCTCACACTTATGTTCCCAGCACTTTGGGAGGCTGAGGGGGGTGTATCACCTGAGGTCAGGAGTTCAAGACCAGCCTTGCCAATATGGTGAAACCCCTTCTCTATTAAAAATGCAAAAAGTAGCTGCGTGTGGTGGCAGGCACATGTAATCCCAGCTACTAGGGAGGCTGAGGCAGGAGAATCAATTGAACCCAGGAGGTGGAGGTTGCAGTGAGCCAAGGTGGCACCACAGCACTCCAGCCTGGATGACAGAGCGAGACTCCGTGTCAAAACAAAAAAAATAAGGCATACTTAGGAGCAAGAGAGACGGACAGACTTGGAGGATACTGCTCAATACACAATCGGGATGTTAAGGGCAGCTAACCCAATACAAAGTAAAGATCCCTTGCTCAGTTTTCAGAACTAAGCCCATATTCAAACTCAGAACACATCGATGGAGAGAGAGGCCAAGTACCCAGGAGGAAGGTCCTGCAACACCATGGCAAACATATCTGGCAGTGATTTCCCCAGTCCTTTCCCAAAGCGATCTATGGCCATTTATTCAGATAACTACCCCCAGGGGAAAGGGAGATAGCTGAATATTTCAAGGATTATTGGACACAGGGTCCAATATATCATTGATATTTAAGACCTGAAGGGTTGACATGTCCCTGCCAGTAGATTTGGGGCCTGAGGTACCAGGTAATAAATCGAGTCTGGCTCACTATGTTTCCACTGTGTCCACAGATGAACCTAGTGGCCACTTCTCCAGTCCAAATGTGCAATTTGAGTGTGTATACTTGGCAAATCACTGAGCACCCACGTTAGTTCTTTGGTTTGTGAAGTAAGAGCGAGTGTAGTGGGAAAGAGCAAGAGGAAGCTCTTGAAATTGCCCCGTCCCCACAGCCAACATGGTTAACCAAATTAATATTGCATCCCTTGGGGGACAGTAGAGACTAGTGCTACCCTTAAAGGCCTAAAAGCATGATCCTTGACCATGACTCCACTTAATTCTCTCATCTGCCTCCTCCAAAGGCTAGATGCATCCTGCAGGATGACAGTGGACTCCTGCAAAGACATTATTTCAATTGTAGCTGCTGGGTCAGAAGTCAGATCTTAATTAGAGCCGGCTAGCTTGGTCTCAGGTACGCTGGAGGCTGCCACTGATTTGGCAAATGGGTCTTTTCTTTTTTTTTTTTTTGGAGACAAAGTCTCATTCTGTCACCCAGGCTGGAGTGTGGTGGAGTGATCTCAGCTCACTGCAACCTCCACCTCCTGGATTCAAGTGATTCTTGTGCCTCAGCCTCCCAAGTAGCTGGGGTTACAGGCGTGTACCACCACACCCAGCTAATTTTTTGTATTTTTAGTATAGACGGGGTTTTGCTATATTGGCCAGGCTGGTCTCGAACTCTTGGCCTCAAGTGATCTGCCAACCCTGGCCTCTCAAAGTGCTTGGATTACAGATGTGAGCCACCACGCCCGGCCCAAATTCATCTTTTTGGTCTCTATAAGAAAGGAGAATGAGAAGCAATTTGCATTCATTAGAAATAGATACCAGTATATACATTTATGGTCTTGTCCCATAGAGAGGAATGAAATGATATGCCAGACGAGTATCAGGAGCTAGCACATATTTGTCAAAGTGATCTGGACTATCCAGACATTCCAAAGGACATCACATTGGTTCATTATATTGATGGCATCATGTTAATCAGACCAAATGAACAAGAAGTGGCAAGGATGGGGGAGGTCTTGGTAAGACACACATGCTCAAGAGGGCAGGAAATAAATCCTGAGAGTCTAAGACCCTCCACAGCAGTGACATTTGCCCAGTTTTTAAGGTAAATAGACAAAGGCAACAGACTAGACAAAGGGCAGCATCTCTAGGGGCTCAGACCACTCAGATGAGGGTCTGATCACACCAGCAGGTAAACCACCTAGATCAGCCGAGATGTTATCTGAGGGCAAGGGAAATCTAGAATAGCAGAGAAAGGAGGCCATCAGAATCAGTTACTTGGAACCAGCTACAGTGGCACAGGTGTAGTTCACCTCATTCACTTCTGTATACAAAGCAAAAGAGTCCAAGAGGTACGGGGGTGGACTGCAGTGGAGCCTGAGGTACACCATCCAGATCCTCTCCTTCAGGGCCCAAGCATCATTCCACTAGCCACTGCAAGTGTTGAAAACTGACAGCTCAGCCGGATTCCCCACTGAAGATTCCTTGCTACAGCAAACTTTAGTCAGGCTCCTGAACCTTCCTAGGCCCATCTGTGCACTTCCTTGTAAAATCCAGTTTTCGAAAGAACCCTGCTAAGTCCGTTAATAAGAGCCCCCCGCCCTTGATATCTGATCAGGTTCCTTAGCCTCTCTACCTCCCGGGTGGTGTCTGCTCAGTTGGTTCAGCCAGAATTCCCCTTACTCCTGATGTTTCCTCTTAGTAATTCCCATCCACCAACCTTCACCCTGCGTCTTGGCTATACATTCCCACTTGCCCAGGCTGCATTTGGAATTGACCCCAGTTCTATCCTAGTCTCTTTTCCCTTATTGCAATAGACTTTTTTTTTTTTTAAAGAATCTTCATTGGCTTTCTAATCAAGTCACACAGAATCACTGTCAATCAAGTTATCTCAGGTTGTATATAACTGAGATGCAGTTTGCACAATAATGAAGGTTTATTGGGAGAAACTGGCTAATGAAATGAGTTGGATTTGATAAAGTAGGAAAGGAAGCAAATTCCTTTTCCCCATTGTTTTCTTTAAATTCTGTTATATTTTTCTTCCCTACCCCAGGTTAATATCCAGGGAAGATCCCATGGCTTCCCCAGGAACATTCGGGTACTACAGGTATTAACAATGTCATTTCCAGGTATCCAAGCGTCCAGTGCAACATAATATCAAAACTTCAGCTTCTCATTCAATTCCAAGTTTGAATTGAGTGAGCTCAGACCTAACCCCAGCGGGGAAAGCAGGAGGGTTGTTGTTTCTTCTTGTTCTGCCTCCTCTTTTAATCACTCTCTGCTACTTCTGGACCCCATAGAACTGGTAGTAGTCTTGAATAAAATCTGTTTTTACTGCTTTAACAGCTCTGTGTTTTTCTTCAATACCACTCCCCACCCTCCACTGCCACAATTGTCCTCAGTTGAAAGGGTTCCTCACAGCCCCCCCACCCCACCTGCCCCCCACCTGCCAACCTGGTCATAGCCCCTCCCCTTGGCAACCTGCATCCAATGACCGCTTAATGTCAGGCTATAAATGCCTGGACCCTTTTTGACAATTGAGAACAACTCTTTAGTGCTATCCCTGCTCCAAAGTTGGCATGGATGGGCTGAGGTCCTTGTTGCAACTGTATCATAGCCTAGCTTCTCCTTTGGCCCAATTCTGCTTCCTGCTGTCTCACAGGCATTGATCCCCAAAGTACTCCTTGTGCAAATCTGCATCTCAGAGTCACCTTCCCATGGAACCCAACTCCAACACACAACTTTGTATATCTAATTTTTTTTAAGAAAAGAGCTATTTTTGAAATATCTGAAACTTCAGCATTTTCAGAACTCCAAACATTATATATGAATGTATTATATATGAAAGAGAAGCCTTTAATGCCGTCATGTGGTAACATGGCCCACCATTGCCAGCACATAAAAAAACAAAGGAAAAAGTGGGGAAGGCTGGGTGCGATGGCTCACACCTGTAATCCCAGCACTTTGGGAGGCTGAGGTGAGCAGATCACGAGGTCAAGAGATGGAGGCCATCCTGGCCAACATGGTGAAACCCCATCTCTACTAAAAATAGAAATATTAGCCCGGTGTGGTGGCGGGTACCTGTAGTCCCAGCTACTCGGGAGGCTGAGGCAGGAGATTCGCTTGAACCCAGGAGACGGAGGTTGCAGTGAACTGAGATTGCACCACTGCACTCCACCCTGGCGACAGAGCGAGACTCCGTCTCAAAAAAAAAAAAAAAAAAAGTCGGAGGGATAGGGGCAGGGGGAGTATAGGGAGTTTTGTTACACCAGAGTGTCTCCAGGCATGGGATTTTCTGTCATCCAAAAAAAACAGGGAAAGGAACGCATGATTGATATGATCCCAGAGTCGTAAAAGTGCTTCAGAAGAAAATTACAGCAATGCAGGCTCTATGTGGATAAAAGCCGATTACTAAGTGCTAGGCCCTGGCCAAGGTTCTTTCCCATATCATCTCACTTACTCTTTGGAGATGGGTAAGGTGATCACTGTCACTTTGTAGATGAGGAAATTGAGGCTTAGCAAGGTTAAGCCATTTGTTCAAGCTCGTACAACCAATAAATGGTGAAGCTGGGTTTAAACCCAAGATGTCTGATTTCTGAAGCCTGATCATGTTCTCCTGCCTTCTTACAGAAAAATACTGGGATATCTGGAAACTAAGCATTGCCTTATCTCATTCCGTTCCAAGCAAAAATCCTCTACCTGAATTATTCATACCCTGAGAACACATACCTTATTTTTATTGAAAGCTATTAATAGCAAAAGATGAGTTGCTTGGGAAATTTACTTTGCACTTGTATTTGCTGGGACATAATAAATCAGTAGAATAAAGGATATTTCTATAAATCTGTTTCAACTGCTTGAACTCTAGCTTTGTAAAGAGGTGACAACTGTGTTGGGCTTTGACATGTCTTCTCTCAATAACTCCCTATATGGTGAAAATACAGTGCTCAGAAGCTATTAGCAAGCAACTGACAGTTTAAATAAAAATGTTCGGATTTCTAAAAAAGTTTGTAGCAGTTTACACACTCATCAAAAGTATGTGTTTATGATAATTATAATTATTAAAGGAAAAAATATATAAATAGAATAGCGACGATCAGAGCCACATGAGATTTGTCATTGTTTATTTGCTTTCTAAGCAAAAGTTTTCTGCCAGATTATTTACATCTTAAAAACACACACCATGTTGTTTATAATGGAAGCTGATAAAAACTTAATGGATTTGCTTTCTACAAATGTACTTTGTACAAATGTGGAATATGTAGGTTTTGCCTGATACATAATATTTCTTTCTTTCTTTTTTTTTTTTTTTTTTTGAGATGGAGTCTCACACTGTCACCCAGGCTGGAGTGCAGTGGCGCGATCTCGGCTCACTGCAATGGAGTGCAGTGGCGCGATCTCGGCTCACTGCAAGCTCTGCCTCTGGGGTTCACACCATTCTCCTGCCTCAGCCTCCTGAGTAGCTGGGACTACAGGCGCCTGCGACCTCGCCCAGCTAATTTTTTGTATTTTTAGTAGAGATGGGGTTTCACTGTGTTAACCAGGATGGTCTCAATCTCCTGACCTCGTGATCCGCCTGCCTCGGCCTCCCAAAGTGCTGGGATTACAAGCTTAAGCCACCATGCCCAGCCCATAATATTTCTATAAATATGGCATTATAAATGTATATGTAACTTACATATAAATATGTAAACATTACATAGTATATACATAGAGTTTAACACTTATTATTTACTGTGTGCAAGGCACTGTTATAAGTGTATTGACTGATTTTTTTCCTTTTCTTAGAGATGATGTCTCACTCCATCACACAGGCTGGAGAGCAGTGGCGCAATCATGGCTCACTGCAGCCTCGACCTACTGGGCTCAAGGAATCCTCCTGCCTCAGCTTCCCAGGCATGTGCTACCACACTTTGCTAATTTGTATTAACTAACTTAATCCTCACAATAATCCTACAAGATGAGAATTTACTACATTTTACAGATGTAGAGAATATAGTGCTTTGTACAGATAAGAACACTGAGTCGCAGTAAATTTAATGAACTTGACCAAGAGCACATAGGCAATGACTGGTAGAGGTGGGTTGCTAACTCAGGCACTATGGATCCAGGGGTCTATACTCTTTTGGTGTAGGATTAAATCAACCAAGGGAGGAAAGAGCACCAAGTCTGCTCCTAGTTCTTCTCCTCATGGACCTAACCACTTTTCTTCCAACCCAACGGGGTTTATTAGTGTGTATGTTATAAGATGAACCCCAAGGGATTTTGAATTTTCTATTCATAGCACCAGGGAATTATTTTATCCATAGCAGTGGCATAAACCCACAAACAACTGTTCAGCCACGTCTACATGTCCAGAGGGATTTGAGACACTTCCAGTGAATCATATGCTTACTTGTCGTGAAAATGACCTACATGAATGAAGCAGGCGAGAGTGCTCACATCTGTGGCGGGTGGGGGCACTTACACCTGTCTAACAGGGGCAGCTGCTACCCAACTCAAGCTAGAGCTACCGGTAGGAAAATGGCTCCCATGTAGACAGAACTTTTTTTTTTTTTTTTTTTTTTTTTTTTTTTTTTTTTCAGAAGAACTCAGAAATATACATGAAATCTCTTGATTTTTAAACATTAGTGACTGAAAAAAATGGCAATACTCTGCAAGCTAAACAGAATACACCTGGAGTCCAGTTCTGGTCCTTGAGCCACCATTCTGAACTTCCGACCAGAATGAAAATTAAGAGGGTGATCTCCCAAGTGCTATGAATGGAGGAGCATTGGGAAAGTGGCATCATTCCCCAAAATATCTTCCCCTGTGTGGCCTGACTCTCCACTCTTTTTAATTTATCCTCCGAGTTAAAAAGTTGAGTTCTCCATGTTCATAAAGAAAATACGGCAGGGAGAGATAACCCACCAAAATCCATCAACATATTAAGAAAAAAGCGATCAGACACTCCAAACCCTCCAGCCAAATGGAGACACAGTCAAAACCATCTAAATCAGTTGGAATCGGGAGCCCAATAGAACCAGATTCTGTCGTTGGCCCCGGTGCCTCAGACTTCCCTTAGCAGACACCACACTGAGCCTGCCCAGGCCTCAAGCCCCTCTCCTTCACTGCACTGGACCCCACTGGATTTTGTGAATTAGGATACCTTTAGTTGTGAGGAACAAAAACAACTCAAAGTGGCCTAAGCAAAACAGAGCAAGAGTGAGAGTGAGAAGGGGAGAGAGAGAGAATGTATTGGCTCTAGAAACTAAACACGGACCCCTAGGAAATCTAGGCCAGATGGGGCTGGACCCAGGACTCCGTGTGTCTCTCCCTCTCTCAGCACCACGTTTCTCTGCACTGGCTTCATTGTGAGGCCGGGTCTCCCAATTAGGTGGCCAGGGTGGCCAGCACAGCTCCTGTTTTACCTTGTACCCACTTGGCAACCATGCAGAAGCACTCCCCCCAACACTTCCCAATGACCCCAGCAGAGTCCCAGAGCTGACATTCTGGACTGCCTGGGGCCACCTGTCCATTTCTGAACCCATCACTATGGTAGGTAGAGGATGGAGTTCTCATATTGGCCAAACCTACGTACAGGTCATCTCCCCACTTTTCCAGAAGCCAGAATATAGGGTCAACACTTTCTAAAAATTCATAGACTCACGATCCAATGGGTAGACAAGCTTCAAAATAAAAATATTGAGGGGCTGTTACCACAAATGGATACTGGGCAGGTGAAGCACTATCCCAGATTTTATCCAAGGGAGACCTGGGCAGTTACTCAGTCTCATTGCATCTTGACTAATAAGGAAATGTGAATCCAGTGGCAAATGAAGCAATTTAAGACATTTTCTTCCCTGTGAAGCTGATCTCATGAGTTCCAGTCCTGCTCGGAGTCCCGGCCTCTGCCCCTGGGCTCCTGCAGGGCCCTCAGACTCAGGCTGTGGTGCTGAAGCCAATCTTACAGGGGCAATGAAATGTCTTCCACGGACACAGCTGCTTCACTTTCTTCAAAGTGCTACCCCTGAAATTTTCACTGCTATTGTTACTGTTCAGCCAGCACCCTTGTGAGCATGCGGAGAAAACAGGTTCAAAACACAGCTCCAGAGTCTAGTTTTCCCTCGCAGGCCTGACTATGTACTTTCTTAAAGAACTTCCTGGCTGGTCTTGGCTATAGACTAGGGCTTAGACTTCTTACTGTGGCCTTTATAAGACCCTCTGTGATCTGGGCCCAGCCTGCCTACGACTGTTTTTCAATAGCACTCTCTGCATTACACCACCATTCTGGCTACAACCCCAAACTTTTCTTCTCCTCCACCTTTACAGATTCTGTTCCATCCTGGCATGCTTTTCCTTCCAGCTGCCTACTATTGAGGTCCTACCTACCTCTGAAGGACCTTTGTCTCTTTTTTTGCTGTCTGGTACCCAACATCATTTCCTTCCTATTAGAACGCTGATCTCCCCTCAGGGAATTCTCCATGTCTTTGATTCTGATAGAAAGGAGTGATGCAGTCTGAATGCTTGCATCTCCCCCCAAATTCACGTGTTGAAATCCTAACCCCCAATGTGATGGTATAAGGAGGTGGAGCCTCTGGTAAATGATTAGGTTACAAGGGCGGAACCCTCATGAACAGGACTAGTGCTCTCATCAGAGAGGCCCTAGAGAGGCTCCTTGCTTCTTCCGCCATGTAAGGACACAGTGAGAAGTCATCATCTCTGAACCAGAAAGGATGCCCTCACCAGACATGAAATCTACTATACTGCTGCCTTGATCTAGGACTGCCCAGCCTTCAGAACAATGAAAATTAAATTTCTCTTTTTTTTTTATAAGCTTCCCAGTTTATAGTATTTAGTTATAGCAGCCCCAATGGACTAAGAAAAGTGGCCCATCCTGAGTTCTCTAAAGAAGTCAAAGGCAAGATCTGTCTATCCCCACCCTGGCTCACCCAGCATCTGGTTGTCTGACTTTGCTCAGCCTGTCATTCACTCTGTTGTAGGACTTTGGTTTTTAGAGAGTGATACAAGGACATTTAGGCAGCAGTGAGGATGAATAGGCCTCTTCTTTCTGCCTCTCTCTGCTTGGATTTGTATTCATTTTCCATGGCTCTTTGTTCTGCCCATTTTCCAAATCTGGTCATTTCTGCCTTCTGGCAATTCTGATCCCCTTCCCACACATTCCCCTTTTTTGTTTAAACTAGCCAGAGGGAAGCTTTCTGTTGCTTGCCACCAAGAGCTCTGAGTGGCATACTCCTGCTTTAAGGCCCAGCTCATATCTTACTGCTCATATAAAACTTTCCTTTGATCTATCCCCTTTTCTACATTCCTGTAAATTCTCTAATCATTGAAAAAGCAAATCATTGGAATGAACTCTTATTCTGAGTTATCCACTTACAAGTCTATCCCTCACATCAGACTGTGAGTTCCTTGAGGACAGGGACTGGCATACAGTAGGTACTTAATAATTGTGTGTTGAATGAGTAAATATGGGTTCAGCTGAATTATGGCAATTGATTCTTTCAGGAAATTGCACTGCTGCAGATATTTATATAAAATAAATATATTTGTTTAAGAAGGAACTGAAGACTGCATGGGAAAAAAATTCATTATTACTTTATGTCTCATTTTGATCAGTCTGGCTAACCTTTTACTCTTCTACCTTTATCTAGGCATTAAGAAGCATACATTAGGGATTTATCAGTCTCATTTCCTTTCTTCTCATCCTGCCAGCAGGGCCTTAGAGACGATAACAGCAATCACACTTATGCAGCTTTCACCATCAACCATGCCCTGGACCAGCTGCTCTACGTGTAGTATCTCATTTAATTCTCCCCAATAAGGTAGCTAAGTATGATTATGATCCCATTTTATGGCCGAGGAAACCAAGATTCGGGAAGCTCAAGTGGTTTTCCCAAAGTCACAGAACTGATGAGACATGGAGCTGCTGTGATCCGTGTACATTTCATTACTTCCTATCCCCTTAAATGATTCTCTCAAGCTATCAAATGTCTATAAGATCAGAAAAAATGGAAGGAGAAGCAGGAGGCTGAATAATCCTCAAAAGAAGATAATTAACTCTTAGATGGATGAGAACTATCTGCATATTTTTATACTTTTTAAACTCTCTCTAGAAGCATCTCACCAAGACTGTCATTAGAGTTTATTCATTATGGAATCTTCTAATTCATTAGATTTCAGTTCATTTTTGCTGACATAGATTTCACATCCCCAGTGTTTAAAACACCAGGCAAGGATCCAGAAGTGAGAATGCTGTGGACATAAAGATGAACGCTTTAAATACCAGTCTGAACAGAACTCCCGCATGGTGGGGGGCCAAGGCTATTCATATCCCACCACTAGACAAAGAAATCCTAGTGGGGCCAGCACTGTGCTCTGAGAGCACACAGCAGAAACAGGATGACTTCCAAAATATGTATAGGGGAGCATCCTCACAGGGCAAGAGACAAAAAGGATGAGTAGGGGAGGAGCAAAGCAGGGTGGTGTTGAAGAATGTGGATTTTGTCTCTAGCAAAATACTAGCAAACCAAATCTAGCAACACATCAAAAAATTAATTCACCACAATCAAGTGGGCTTTATTCCAGGGATACAAGGATGGTTCAACATAAGCAAATCAATAAATGTGATTCACTACATGAACATAATTAAAAACAAAACCATGTAATTATCTTAATAGACATAGAAGAAGCATTTGATAAAATCCAACATCCTTTCATGATGAAAATCCTCAGCAAACTATCAAAAGAACATCAAAAGAACATATCTCAAAATAATAAGAGCCATGTAGGACAAACCCAGAGCCAACATCATACTGAACGGGCAAAAGTTGAAAGCATCCCGCCTAAGAACTGGAACGAAACAAAGACGTTCAATCTCACCACTTCTAGTCAACATAGTACTGGAAGTCCTAGCCAGAGCAATCAGGCAAGAGAAAGAAATAAAAGGCATCCAAATAAAAAAGAGGAAGTCAAATTATCTCTGTTTACTGACAATATGATTCTATACCTAGAAAACCCTAAAGGTTCTGCCAAAAGACTCCTAGACCTGATAAAGTACCTAAGCAAAGTTTCAGAATACAAAATCAATGTAAAGTTAATTATCAGTTGCATTTCTATACCCCAATAAGGTTCAAGCCAAGAACCAAACCAAGAATGCAATCCCATTTATAATAACTGCAAAAGAAAAAAAAACCTAGGAATACACCTAACCAAGGAGATGAAAGATCTTAACAAGGACAACTACAAAACACTGCTGAAAGAAATCATAGATGACACAAACAAATGGAAAAGCATTCCACGCTCATGAGTTAAAAGAATCAATATCTTTAAAATGTCCACATTGCTCAAAGCAATCTACAGTCAACACTATTCCTAAGAAATTACTAATGTCATTTTTCACAAAATTAGAAAAACTATTCAAAAATTCATATGGAAACAAAAAAGAGCTTAAATAGTCAAGACAATCCTAAGAAAAAAGAATAAAGCTGGAGGCATCACACTACCTGACTTCAAACTATACTACAAGGCTACAGTAACCAAAACAACATGGTATTAGTACAAAAATACACACATAGACCAATGCAAAAGAATAGAGAGCCCAGAAATAAAGCTGCACACATGCAACTAACTGGTCTTCAACAAAGTCAACAAAAATAGACAATGAGGAAATGATAACCTATTCAGTAAATGGTGCTGGGAAAGCTGGCTAACCATATGCAGAAGAATGAAACTGGATCCCTACCTCTCACCATATACAAATATTGACTCAAGATGGATTAAAGATTTAAATGTAAGACCTCAAACTATAAAAATCCTAGAAGAAAACCTAGGAAATACTCTCCTGGACATTGGCATAGGTGAAAGATGTATGACTAAGTACTCAAAAGCAAATGGCACAAAAACAGAAATTGATGATTTGGACCTAATTAAACTAAAGCACTTCTGCATGGAAAAAGAAGCCACAAATAGAGTAAACAGACAACCTACAGAATGGGAAAAAATATTTGCAAAGTATGCATCCGACAAAGGACTAATCCAGAATCTAGAAGGAACTTAACAAGAAAAAAAAAACCCTATTAAAAAGTGGTGGCGGGTGTGGTGGCTCACACCTGTAATCCCAGCACTTTGGGAGGCCAAGGTGGGTGGATCATGAGGTCAGGAGTTCAAGACAAGCCTGGCCAAGATGGTGAAACCCCATCTCTACTAAAAATACAAAAATTAGCTAGCCGTGGTGGTGGGCACCTGTAATCCCAGCTACTCGGGAGGCTGAGGCAGAGAACTGCTTGAACACGGGAGGTGGAGGTTGCAGTGATATCGTGTCACTGCACTCCAGCCTGTGCGACAGGGCGAGACTCCAAATCAAAAAAAAAAAAAAAACAAAAAGTGGGCAAAGGACATTATCAGACACTTCTCAAAAGAAGACAAACCAGTGGCCAAGAAACATGAAAAAATCCTCAGTATCACTAGTCATCAGAGAAATGCAAATCAAAAACACACTGAGATACCATCTCACACCAGGCAGAATGGCTATGATTAAAAAATCAAAAAATAACAGATGTTGGCAAGGTTGTGGAGAAAAGGGAATACTTATACTATTTTGGTTGGAATGTAAATTAGTTTAGCCCCCATGGAAAGTACCATTAGACCTAGTAATCTCACTATATATACCCAAAGGAAAGTAAACCCTTCTACCAAAAAGACACCTGCACTCATATGTTTATCACAGCACTATTCACAATAACAAAGACATGGAATCAGCCCAGGTGCCCATCAACAGAGGATTGGAAAAAATAAAGAAAACATGGTACATGTACAGCATGGAATACTATGCAGCCATAAAAAAGAACAAAATCTTGTCCTCGCTCAACATGGATGCAGCTGGAGGCCATTATCCTAGGTGAATTAATGCAGAAACAAAAACCAAATACCACATATTCTCATTTATAAGTGGAGCTAAACATTGTGTACTCATTGACATAAAGATGGCAACAGTAGACACTGGGGTGTCCAAACGTAGGGGGACAAGTGTTGAAAAACTACATAATGGGTACTATGCTCACTATTTGGATGCCAGGACCATTAGAAGCCCAAATCCCAGCATCACACAATATACTCATGTAACAAACCTGCACATGTACCCCTTGAATCTTAAAAAAAAAAAAAAAAAAGAAGAGAATATGGATTTTGGAGCCAGCTGTCTGGATTTGAATCCTGCCTTCAGTGGTTGCTAGCTCTGGGATCTTCAGCAAGTGTCTGTTCCTCTGTTTCTCTACCTGTAAAAGGGGTAATAATCACGGTAGCTTCCTAATTAGGGTCTTGTGAGATGAGATGAGTTATTATTTGTAAAGTCTTAGAATAGCAACCTGACACTGAGTGAGCACCCATAAGTGACTGATAAACTATCAATCGCAAGTGTAGGATTAACAGGCAGAGAAAGGTGCAGAAAGGTGTTCCAGCCATGAGACCACAGCTCAAAGCTAGGAGGTTTGCATGGCAAATGGAGGCCAGGTCACTGTCCAAGAGGCTGCAGCATTGCACGTACACAAGATGGGGATTGAGGAGGATGTCTACAATGGAGATGAGCTAAGCCATCCCAAAATGCAAATGATCCCATGTATGTAAAATAGCAAGTTTCCTAAGCAGTAACTCCTATCTGGAGCCAGAGACGGTAGCCAGGCACGCCATGGATCTGGCTCCTACCACCAAATAGGTGGTAATAGATGGTAGGAGACAGCTGAGTGCTTCTAAAAGTAAAAACCTGGAGAAAATAATTTTGACATAAATTTTTACAACGCACTCATAGAAGGAGAGGGAGGCTTTGCTCTCTTCCAGGCAGCCTGCACATGTCTGCAGCAGCCCTCATAGAAAAAGTTGGCATGAAGACAGGGCACAGAATCAAGAACCCTAAATTGCTACTCAGTGCTTGCTGTGCACCCCTCAATGAGTCACTTAAGATTTCCGGATCCCTAGCTTCTCCACCCTCACAATGTGGGCAAAAGCACCTTTCTCTGCTAGGAAATTGATGACATAAAACACTTAGCAATAAAGAGGGTGCTGTGTACAAGCTGGAAAATAATACCGCATGTAAATATTCCCATAGCCCTTCCCACGGCCACACAATTCCCACAGCTGTGATTAATACCTTCTGAAAGCTCTGTACACATATCACTCTCCCTGCCCCTCTCCCAAGAGGGCATGGTTAATCCATTCTGAACTTCTCAATTGCCCTAGGACTGTTTAAACTTGTAAATGGTGGTTCTGTGATTTGAACTGGTGGAGGGTTGTAAGGTCTGGCACACCAAGGAGCCACAAACCCACAGAACAGATGGAGAACAGGTTCACCCAGTCCCAGACACTCTGCAGGATCATGAGAGGGGCAACTGAGACAGGTGGAATTTCATGCTCTGATCACAGGTGTGGCAAGGAATGGCTGCATTTTCTCATGTGGGAAACTTCTTTTTACAAAATTGTGCAAATGGCCAGGCACAGTGGCTCATGCCTGTAATCCCCGCACTTTGGGAGGCTGAGGCGGGTGGATCATTTGAGGTCAGGAGTTCAAGACCAGCCTGGCCAACATGGTGAAACCCCCTCTCTACTAAAAATACAAAAATTAGCCAGGCATGGTGGTGGGCACCTATAATCCCAGCTACTTGGGAGGCTGAGGCAGGAGAATCACTTGAACCTGGGAGGCGCCCGGGGTCAATATACACAAACTTTGTTTTGTGCACAAAATTATGTAAAATATTGTATGGCCAGGTGCAGTGACTCACACCTGTAATCCCAGCACTTTGGGAGGCTGAGATGGGAGGATTGCTTGAGCCCAGGAGTTCAAGACTAGCCTGGGCAACATAGTGAGACCCCATCACTACAAAAAAATTTTTAAAATATTAGCCAGGTGAGGTGGCATGCACCTATGGACCTAGCTACTCAGGAGGCTGAGGCTTGAGCCTGGGAAGTCAAGGCTGCAGTGAGCTGTGATCGTGTCACTGCACTCCAGCCTGAGTGATAGGGCGAGACCCTGTCTCAAAATAAATAAATAACTAAACACAATATTGTGTAAAATTACCTGCAGGCTATGCACATAAGGTGTATATGAAACATAGATAAATTTCGTATTTAGACTTGAGTCTCATACCCGAGATATCTCATTATATATATGCAAATATTCAAAAATCTTTTTAAAAATCTGAAATCTACAACAATTCTAACCCCGGCAGCTCAAAAAAGCTCAAATAAAGGATATTCAACTGTATAATAATGGAATAGTGGGAACTCTGAGGGAGATAGGAGCCCAACTCAAACTGGTTCAAGCACCATTGAGGAAATATATTGGCCCATGAAGCTAAAAAGTCTAGAGGTAGACTTTAAGCATGGCTGGACCCAAGGACTCAGACAACCCCCTGAGAACCAGCCTCCCTTTAACTCTTTCCTTCCTTTTTCTTGGTGTTGGCTGCTCTCAAGTGGGCTTACTTTCCTGCATGCTTAGGTCCTACCAGCCCCACATCTAGTAGAGAACCCCTCTGTCCCAGTTGTTCTAACACAAAGTGCCTGTGTAGATTTCCATTGGCTTGGCTTAGCTTGAATCGGTCACTATTTCCAAGGCTTAGAATGCTCGCACCGACCAGGCTGGGGTTCACCTGCCATTTCATGGGACTGGGTTGGAGATTAGCCCTTTCCTGCACCAGGAAAATAGGTGTTTCTCCAGTAAAGTTGGGGTGCTATTACTGGAAGGAAACAGACAGTTGTGAGACTGAGTAAAACATACAGTGTTTATTAAATATACTAATCATTCTCCTTTATTAAGAATCCCAAATAGGCCAGGCATGGTGGCTCACACCTGTAATCCTGGCAGTTTGGGAGGCTGAGGTGGGTGGATCAGCTGAGGTCAGGAGTTCAAGACCAGCCTGGCCAACATGATGAAACCCCATCTCTACTAAAATATAAAAATTAGCCGGGCATGATGGTGGGTGCCTGTAATCCCAGCTACTTGGGAGGCTGAGGCAGGAGAATCACTTGAACCTGGGAGACGGTAGTTGCAGTGAGCTAACATTGCACCACTGCACTCCAGCCTAGGCAGCTGAGCAAGACTCTGTCTCAAAAAAAAAAAAAAAGAATCCCAAATAGATCTGGCACCATGCTCATTACCTTGCAGTATCTCATATAATAATGGTCAAATACCCCTAGCAAGGTTAAATAGTTTGCCCAAGATCACAGAGGGAGTCGTGGGAGAGCCCAAGCTGTTTGACTCCAGAGTCAATATTTGCAAGTGTTATATGTTCCTGGATAGACCATGGTTTACTTGACCAGTCCCTATTGTTGGAAGCTGGTAAGATCAATGGGTTGAGGATCCTGATGGAGCTAGAGAATCTTTGACATTGAACACCAGAAGGAGTGAAAAAGAAGATGGTGATCAGGGAAAGAGAGATGGATAAAATTAAGATTATAGAAGGTGGTGCAGATATTGAGAATAATAAGACCTAGGGTATAACCATGGTGGTGGGTAGCCGAGATATAAGATCCTTGGAGGTGAGGAGATCAAGGAACTGAGAAGCAAGGACACTGCAAAGTTTACCTATGTGGACATTGAAATCATCAGGAACTAGTTCAGGAGTAGTGATGGAGAGAGTAGAAGTGGGCCAAGACCTAGAATCTGTAGGACATAATAGGAAGTCACTCAGGGGTCTGGTAAAGACTGGAACCAGAAAAGGTAATAGGTGGTATCATCTGTCACATGACCTTCAAAGCTGGTGGCCCTCAATAGTGCCATGTCTTGGTTAGAGCAAGAGGGTGAAGGAAACTAGAGAAACTAGAGAAAAGGTTTTGACCTTATATAGGATTTTGCTGATAGTGATCAATGGATTTTGGAAGACACACTGGCAAATGAGAAGATGGGAGATGAGACAAAATCAACTAATTATGGAGCTTGGGATTTGGGACCTTCTTGTAGGAGCTGTCAGAAAGACAGGGATTAAGAGCAAGGCCTGATGATCCCAAGACAGAGAGTAGAGTTGAGGCTGTGAGTTTTGCCAGGGAAGGAGAGAGTGGGTGTTCTGAGTCTCCTTTTCACGCCTTCCAATGAAGGTGTCTGATTATTCTTGCTTATGGGTTACTCAGTCAGCCCCCATTCCAGTTTTCTCCTCCAAAATAATTTCCCCAGTCCTAACACATCTTCACTTTGGCAAGGCTGCAGCAGAATATCTTGAACAAAAATAAAAGCTCTGGTCAACACAGGAAATGTAATTTGTCACAGGAGCAGAGTAAAAAAAAATAAAAATAAAGACAACAAAATAAAAATAGGAAATATGAGAGTTTGTTTAGATACAAAATATAGAAGGTCTGGTTTTTTTACACTTAAGACTTTTTTTTAATAGAGGTATAATTCACATGCCATAAACTTCACCCCTTGAAAGTGTATAATTCAGTAAGTGTTAGTATATTTACAAGCTTTTGCAATCATCACCGCTATCCAATTGCAGAACATTTTCATACCCAAAAAGAAACTACATACCCATTATCAGTCTCTCCCCATCCGCTTCCTCTTAGCCCTTAGTAACTAGTAATCTATATTCTGCCTCTGTGGATTTGCCTATTCTGGACATTTTAGTAAAAGGCAAAAGATTTATTCATTCTGAAGGGAAACCAGAGATGGACATTTTATAAAAATGGAATCATACAATATGTAGTCCCTCGTGACCAGTTTCTTTCACTTAGCATAATGTTTTCAAGGTTCATCCATGTTGTAGCATTCATCAAAGCTTTATTCCTTTTTATGGCCAAATAATATTTCATGATATGGATACACCACATTTTATTTATCTATTCATCAGTTGATGGACATTTTAGTTGCTTTACTTTTTAAGTATTATGAATGGAGGTGCTATGAATATTTGTGTGCAAGTTTCTGTGTGGCCATGTTTTCAATTTTCTTGGGCGTATACCCACTCTCAAGAAGTTTGTGTCTAGTTGGGGAAGAAGGATTCTGAGGAACTAAACTGAGGTCTCATAAATAATATGATATTGTCCCATCAGAAAGTATATCCAAAATAATGTCTGCCCATTATTATGGAAGTATGAAGTTCCAGGCCCTTAATGGAAAGAAAATCTTACCTTCAGCTGATCACTTGCCTGCAGAGTCTAGAGGAGGATGAAGGAGTTCTTTGTTTTCCTACTGAATTGCATTTCTCACCGTGCAAAGTTCCACCTTGGACAGGCCTCCAGCAGCCCCTCTGGGAGGTCTTAATACTCTTCTTCATTCTCCGCACAGATCTGCCTTGCAGTCAACCATAAACATTTATTTAGGTGCTGGAGATCCAGCAGAGAACAAAATAAACATAGTTTCTGCACTCGGGGAGCCTACGGTCTAGCTGAGAAGAGAGATTAACCAAATGTTTACAGGCAACTAAGCCTGCTGGGATGGTGCTTGGAACAAAAAAAAGAATTGGACAAACAAGCCTGGCAGGGAGTGGAAATCAGGGCCAGGGTGTCCAGGGTGATGTGAAGGACTTGCTCTGGACACCTTGTTTCTGCTTGTCTCCCTGAATTGATTGCCTTTATTTTCACAGGGTAGAACATGGGCAGCTCTGAGTTCTCAACCTTCAGCTCCAGAGTCAAAACAGAAAGGAACTCTTCTCACACAGCTCCATTTAGAAAGTCTCAGGAAAGGGTCTGCTTGGACCATGTCCTGGGAAAGAAAATGAAGTATTCTTTTTTTTGTTTGTTTTTGAGACGGAGTCTCGCTCTGTGGCCAGGCTGGAGTGCAGAGGCACGGTCTTGGCTCACTGCAACCTCCACCTCCCAGCCTGAAGTGATTCTCCTGCCTTAGCCTCCTGAGGCACCCACCACCACACCTAGCTAATTTTTGTATTTTTATTAGAGACAGGGTTTCACCATGTTGGCCAGGCTGGTCTTGAACTCCTGACCTCAGGTGATCCTCCTGCCTTAGCCTCCCAAAGTGCTGGGATTACAGGCGTGAGCCACTGTGCCCGGCCAGAAATGAAGTATGCTAACTGGTCAACTATGTTTTTAGAAGTGCAGGATTCTAGAAGAAGAGGAGGAATAAGCAGACAAAAACAATAAATGCCCAACACATGGCCAATCCTAATTTTCTTGGTTAGGATTGGGAAGGAATGCATGACCAGAAAAAGTGTCGATTCTGAGAGAGATTAAGACAGGAAAAACAAGCCGAGCTAGATTATGTAGAGCCTCTTATGCCATAAAATAAACTGGGACTTCATTTCATTGCCCTTGATAAGCCATTGAAAAGTTTTTAAGCAGAGGAGAGATATGCATTTTACAGTCACCAGCTTTGAAGGCAGGAAGAGGGATTAGGGAGATTTTGAAATTATCTATGTGAGAGATGATGGGGGTCTGAACCAAGAAAGTAGAAATCGTGAAGAGAAGATAGATTTAAAATATATTAGGGGGACATGCTTAAAGAGCTCAAAGATGCAATGGATGAGGGAGAAGGAGAGGGAGAGTCAGGCATACACATGTTCCCATTTGATAGGTATTAAAGTTCACCTATAATGAACTTTAGGCTCAAGGCAATTCAAAATTATGCCAGAAAAAGCAGGGTGCTGCAAATACAAAGAAAAGTAAGGCACGATCCTTGCCCTCAAGGAGCTCCCTAAATGTTAGGAAGCTAAGAAAAGTACATGAGAAATGTATAGTGTAAAGTCAACTAAGTCAAACGAAATAAGTAAAATTGGAAGGAAACAATGCTCCTATTGGTTGGCTAATGAGGCTGGGTATTATACAAGAAACCAGTTGAGATAGGTTTTCAAGAATGAGAAGGATTCTTACAGGTAGAGAGTTGGTAGGGGATATTCCAGACAGAGAAAATAGCATGAGCAAAGTTATGCTCATGGGGAAGTAATGGGGAAGCACATGACATATTTGAAAAGCATGCAGTGACTCATTTGACTGGATGTTAGGAAATTGCAAAAGATAAACCAAGGAGATGTGGATACAGGGAGGGGTGGAGGATCTTTTTTTGCAATCTTCCTCACATGTCTAAGCTATTAGTGGAAAGAGGAGTTTAAGTAAAGAAGACCACTCAAGGGAAAGATAAGTTTTGTTTGGAGCATATTGCATTTGAGGCAACTGTAGGACAACCCAGTGGAGATTCCCAGTGAGCAGTGACAAATTCTCATGTGTATTTATTATGAAATTTAAGGGCCAAATATATTGTATGGATGTTTGGTACATATATATATGCATGCACTTATTTACATGATGCATTAAAAAATAATTTGAGTGGCATATACAAATATGCACAACAGAATTTTAAACACAGAGAAACTAGATAAAGGAAAAATGAAGGAGAATTGAATTAAATTTAATCCATAAGGTTAACACATAATCCTCATTCCATAGGTCCTGTAAAATGCTAGAGGTGGATAGCAAGTTTGGCTTTGGGTTTCCTAGCAGCCAAAGCAAACAGGGAATCATGATCAGTTATGAGATTTCTAATGGATGAGAAATACATTTTTGGAAGTCTTCCAGACGAGGCAAGAGATGAGGATGCTGATGTGTGTGAGATGGCTCTGAAAGAGATGCCTGATGCTCTCCACATTCAAGAGCACACGCCATCTTGAACTTAGAGGCAGGAATGTGATTTTTTTCCGTCCAGCAAAAGGTCTTATTTCCAAATGAAGGATTAAAGAGCCAGTATGCAATTCTCCATTTACCCTTCCTCCTGCCACTTGCCTGAGACTGCAAAAAAGAAGAGAATATAGAGAAATGAGGGAAGAAAAGACAAACGAGAACAGATGATTTGGCAACATCTGATTTATGGCAGAAAGAGAAGCTGACAAAAAAAAAAAAAAAAAGAACAGGGCTGGGCACAGTGGCTCACGCCTGTAATCCCAGCACTTTGGGAGGCTGAGGTGGGTAGATCACGACGTCAGGAATTCGAGATCAGCCTGACCAACATGGTGAAACCCCATCTCTACTAAAAACACAAAAATTAGCCAGGCGAAGTGGTGGGCACCTGTAATCCCAGCTACTCAGGAGGCTGAGGCAGGAGAATTGCTTGAACCCAGGAGGCAGAAGTTGCTGTCAGCCGAGATCGTGCCATTGCACTCCAGCCTGGGTGACAAAGCCAGACTCCATTTCAAAAAAAAAAAAAAAAAGAGAAGAGGAAGAAGAGGAGGAGGAGGAAGAAGAAGAAGAGGAAGAAGAGGAAGAGGAAGAGGAAGAAGGAGGAGGAGGAGGAGAAGAAGAGGAAGAGGAAGAAGAGGAAGAAGAAGAAGAGGAAGAAGAAGAAGAAGAAGAAGAAGAAGAAGAAGAAGAAGAAGAAGAAGAAGAAGAAGAAGAAGAAGAAGAAGAAGACGACAAACAGTTACATACTCAGAAGGGAGAACACGGGACACAGTATCCCAAGAACTAAGACAGACACTTTTTCCAGAGGGAGAACCTTAGTAAGATGAAATATTTGCCCACAGTCACACAATTAAAATGTGGTAGAACTAGAATTTGAGTCCAGTTCCTAATGGCCCGGAGAGCTATGTTCTTAATTGATAGATTATGCTTCCTTATGAGGAAAAGGAAACTATAGACTCTACCACTTTCTAGCTGTATAACCTAGGGCAAAATTAACCTACAGTTGACTCATCTGTAAGATGGGGATACAATTGTACCCCCTTATGCAATATTGTGCATATAATAATATATTGCCTACAATGTACAAGGGTATACAGTTCTGTGCTTTGAAGACCGAAATTTACAAATGTGACTTTTACATTTTTTTTTACCTTTTGAATCCTAAGGCGTCAGCAATAGGCACATTGCAGAGAAGGGAAATGAAGTCTTAGGCATCCATTCCCAGAAACCACACATCTCCAGATTCTGCAGCCCACAGAAGTTCTGAAATCCAGACCTCGGGCAATACTTTCTCTTGCCTTCATGAGAGAGATGGAATGAAATCACGGTGCTTGCCCAGATCCAATCCTGCAAGAGCCCAAGGACAGTCTCTTGGTAGGAAAGGAAAATAATCTTATTCCTCAACCCCTTGGATAGCAGTTTGAGCAAAAGGCCTGTTTTATAAAACAAAGGCAGTGATTTGGCAAAAATGATTTTTTAAATTGAGTGCTTAATTACAAGAAACACTACCACCTATACACCAAGCACTGTGCTGGGGGCTCACATGCATCTCTTTTTTCTAAGGCTGTGCTTTGAAAGTCATCTGATACCCAGGTGTGGTTCCATCTTTCCTAATGTCTGTCATGCTGCCTGGCTTCCTTCAGTGACTGCCAGCTCACTTCATCTGTCCTCGCTCTACTTAGGTCCCCACTTAGGTAATGGCTTTGGAAACTGGTAAATTTCTGGAACTTGTTTGCAAGGACACTTTGTGTTAGTTTAGTCCCAGGTTGGAAGATGTCTGAAAGATAATTTAGATCTATGACATTTTCAGGGCTGGCCACAGTGGTCTTCCTGACTGTATTAAATATTTCAAATGACAAAGCTATTTCACCATCTATCAAAGGAGAGTGTTCTTTCAAGCAGTGTCCTCACTCAGGCCATGTGTTTTTCCACATGCAGGCTTTGCCATGGAAGTTCCTTCTTCTCGAAACGTTACCTTTTCTATCCTTCTGTACACAGTCTAGTCATCCTTCATCCCTACACACAGTGGTTTTCTTCCCCCTCAGTACAATTTTATTATGCTCAATGTCTATACAACAGGGTTAATTGAACATCTACTACATGCTAGACACTGTTCTAGTCTTTAGTTAGAAAGACAAATATGACAGTTCTGCTCTCAGAGTTAAGAGCACAGTGTTGGAGTTAGACTGAGCCAAGATAGAACCTGTTTACAAGATGTGTGACATTGTATCAATTATTGGCCACTCTGAGTCCCAATTCCTTATTTGTAAAATGGGCCATTTATTTCTACCTCAAAGGGTTGATGTGATGTTTAGATCAAGTAATGAATATAAAGTTCTCATAGGAGCATCTGATGCAAAGTAAGCACTTTGTAAATGGTGGTTGATAGGTGTTAGGACATTTGAATGCACTGTTGCTTTTGCTTGGAATTTTCCTAACTGTCTAGTTAACTCACGTGCATTTTAGATCCTGGTTTAAGCACCAGTTGCTCAGAGAAGCCCCCATCCCAGACTTTAGGGCAATGCCCTGAAATTAGAGTATTGCGTAATTTCATAGTCTTAGTAGTGCTGCTTACCGTCATGATAGCACCACCAGAGCTGTGATGTCACCATCATTCATGTGATTTTTAATTTATGTCTGTCTTATACCCACTTCCCACTGCCCCCTTCCAATCAGCCTTCTCAGGACAAAGATTGGGTCTATTTTTACTGATGGTTCTAACCCTTGGATCTCAAACAGTTTCTAAAACAAAGTAGGCACCCAGTAAGCATTTAAATTAATAAATAAGTAAATGAACAAATACATAACTTGTCATATTAAACATATTCTAATGACACCACATTAAAACTTTTAGCCTCCAACATACCAATTAGTATAATAGTAACTAAGTGGCTGGCATGGGATCTGAATGGGAAATAACTTTGTCCTGACATTCTGAGCAAGAAAGTTTGAAGAAATGTGGAAGAGCAGAATCGACTTACAGCTCACTAAAGTAACAGCTTTAAGACAATAATGACTAATATTCATGTAGCACTTACATTATGCCAGGCTGACTTTACAGATGAAGACTTTGTGCATATTAACACATTTAATGTTTCTACAACGCAAAAAGGTTGGAGCTATGTAGAGGGGTTAAATGATCTGCCCTAGGTTTGTGTGATGGGGTCATGTTCACTTTGGACATTACTAGTATTACTAGTATTTGGGTCTTCTTCTTCATGACCTTCTAGATTCTGGATAGTTGAATACCTTAGCTCCTCCTCTGGATCCCAAACGACCACATCTCTCTAACCATTAATAAATACAGACTTTACCTCTTACTTTCCTCCATGTGGTTTGATTACCAATGCCCACAAAGGCATTTGCACTCAAGCAGGTAACCTTGGAATATTTCTATTTATTTTATTGCTACTCACATCCTAATGGGGAAGAACCAAATACCCTCCTTTCACTCAAAGATTCTTTTCTAACTTGAACAGATTTGTCTCAATTGTTTACTTGCCATTCTTTGTAGAGGCTCATGAAATCATCTGGTGTCTCAAGGTCATTTAAGGTAATTCCCCCATTGAATTCAGTAATCTACTGAATAACATTCAAATAGAGTGGCTTTCCAGCCTCTATTTGAACACTGCCAGTGATGGATAATTCATCAACCTCAAGATAGTACATTCCATTATTTCCTGTTGGAAAGATCTTTCTTTACCAAAGCTAAAACTTAACTCCCTATAATTTTTCCTCATTGGTGGTGGTGTAACAAGCGGTGGAGGGGCAGTGGGAGCTGTCTGTTCCAGCAGGAGGGAACATTTTATCACTAAAGTTTTTTAGAATTTCCAGTATGCAATGCTAATAAAAGAACATAGACTTTTTGTGAGTTTTATCACTGTTTTCAAATTCTCCACTGACAATACACTGCCTCACTGCCTGTGCTGGGGAGGAATTCTCCCAGCAGGACTCGATGGTCCTAATCCGTCTTCTGGGGCCACACAGTATAAGTCCTTCCTCATGATAGCTCTTTCTATGTTGAAAGCGACCCATGTGGCCCACCTCTAAATTTTTCTTTTATCTAGTTTTTCCTAATATGCCTTTATCATCCTGATTATCCTTCCCTGAAGAAATGTGTTTCAACTGACAACATCTGTACCATTTATAATGCTTTCAAGTTGCCTATCACAGGAAATTTACTCAAAATGGCTTAACCAGTAAATAAGGTTTATTGGTGTTGGTTGGCTTCAAGCAAGGCCTTTGATCCAGAGGTTCATGATGGTATTAGGGATGTGTTTCCATTTCTCTGTAATTTTCTCAGACTTTTTCTTGGCTTCATCTTCAGAATGACTTTCCTTTGGGTAGCAAGATGGCAGCCAGAGCTTTTTGGTCTTCTTGTTTCTCATTCTCCTCTCAGGAGGAGAGGATATTTCTTCTTTAACCAAGGAACAAAACAATCCTGGGCTTCTCCCTGTTTGGTATCTCTTAGGTCACATGGCCAAATTGTCCACTCTCTCCTACTGCATGACCACAGCAAAGGGGTAGAAGGGACATTGGGAGGTGGATTCATTTGCTAGGGCTGCTGAAATAAGGTACCACAGAATGGGTGGTTTAAAGAACAGACATGTGTTATCTCCCAGTTTTGGAGGCCAAAAACCCAAGGTCAGGGTGTCAGCAGGATTGGTTTCTCCTGAGGACTAGGAGGAAAGGATCTGTTCCAGTCCTTCCTGCTTAGCTTACCAGTGGCCATCTCCATCTTCTGCCTGTGTCTCTTCACATCATCTTCCCTCTGTGTGTGTCTCTTTCTCTCATATGGCTTTATTTTATAAGGATATCAGCCACAGTGGATCAAGGGCCAACCTTTTTCCACCATGACCCCATCTTATCACATTTGCAGCAACCCTGTTTCCAAATAAAGGCACATTCTGAGCTACTGGGGGTTAGGACTCCAACACATCTTTTTCATGGAGGACACAATTCAACCCATAACAGAAGGTAACCACGATGTTGGTTAAACAGTCCATCTTAAAACTGGGGACCTAGAACTGAGAACAATCTGCATGTGTGGCTTAACTTGTATAGAGAAATGTAGAGTGGACTTAGTCTCTGACTATGGAGGAATCAATGTCCTTGACTTGTCATCTAGTTAGCGACCCATCTCCAGACAAGATTATGCCAATGCCATGTAATAGCATTGAGAGAGCCCTATAATGTTTTCAGCAACAGCTTGACATAATGGCAGAAACTTACATCATGATTGCATCAGTGAAGCACCATATTGGAATCACTGAGGCAGTCAGCAAAGGGGGAGACTCAAGCATTAACGTCACTAACATCCTGCTCATGAGACCTGCATGTAGTTAGTCTTGATCTTTTGGGGTAAGATCTGACAATATTTTTCCTGCCATAGAGGTCATTCATTCATTTATAGATTCATTTAAGACACATTTCCAAGTACTTGTTCTATTCGGTACTCTATGCTACATGACAGCAGTGTCACTTATTTACACACCTTCAATGCCTTCCACACCTCCATGCCTTTCCACATCCTAATCCTGCCACCTGTAATGCACTCTTGCTTCCTCTGTCAAGGCCCAGATGTTTTTGCTAAGTCTTCCCGGGCCTTTCAGCTGCTTGAAATTATCTCTTCATTTTCCCATGGGGCTTTGTACTAATGATACAGCTCAGTTTTAGGACTTACCACATCCTAATGCAATCATTTACTTGAAAGACGGACTCTTCCCCATCCCTTCTTGACTGGGAGTTTCTTCTAGTTCATGGATTTTTTTTTTTTTTTTTTTTTTGTGACAGTTTCACCATTCCCTAGGCTGGCACACAGTGGAGCAATCTCGTGTCACTGCTACCTCCACCTCCTGGGTTCAAGCGATTCTCCTGCCTCAGCCTCCCGAGTAGCTGGGATTACAGGCACCCACCACCACACCCAGCTAATTTTTGTATTTTTAGTAGAGACAGGGTTTCACTATGTTGGCCAGACTAGTCTTGAACTCCTGACCTCAGGTGCTCCACCTGCCTCAGCCTCCCAAAGTGTGGGATTACAGGCGTGAGCCACCGCACCCAGCTCTAGTTTATGGATTTTATGGGGTTTTTTGTTCTTTTTAAATCATGGTAGAATCTAGCACAGAGCCTGACAATAGTAGATATTGGTAAAGATTTGTTAAGAGAATGGACACCCTGACCTGGTGGAGCTCACAGTCTCAAGGAGGAGAGAAAGGAGAATTGGACAATTGCAATAGAGTACGATAAGTGTTATGATGGGGAAATATAGAATTCCAGGAGAAGAACAGCTAATCCAGACATAGAGGGTCAGAGAAGGCTTCTCAGAAGAGGTGACTCCTGATATATAAATGCCCAGTCTCCTGTGTTAAAGAAAGTTTATAGGAGGCCATTGATTTGGACTGAGCTCCTACACTAGGCCCAACAGACCAAACCAAAATAAAGTCACAAATACTAAAATTCCACGTCACCCAACTGAAACTAAGCTGTTTATCTGACCTTATGAAAAATCAGAAGAGAAAGAGAATAGCCAAATCCCCAAACAGGCCAGTTTTAGCTACTATCCTAAGGAAGTCCTCTCTGCTTTAACCCTATAAGAAAATTAACTTTGAAATGACCAATTTCCTTTTTTTCCCTGGTTTCTGCCTTCTTTAGCCATTTTCTGCCTATATAGCCTACCGCCTCTGCTTAGCTCATCAAAGTGCCTTTTCTAAATTCGTAGAAGAGACACTGTCCTGATTCATAAGTTGCAAATAAAAGCCAATTAGATCATGTGTGTAATTTTGTCTTTTGACACTTGTGATGTATTGTCTGACGGTGCCCAAGTGCTGGAGAGGATGGGGATCAACTCCATCTCTTACACATTGCTGGTGGGAGTGTGAACTGGTACAACCACTAAGAAAAATCACCTGTTATTATCTTGTAAAATTGAATGTCCACATATTCTACCACTCTGACTCCTGGGTATACACCAAGGACAAATCACTCATTCATTCATCCATTTAACAAACACATATTTGGCATCTACCGCATGCCAGGCCCTGTGACAGGGGCTGGGGACAGAGAGATGCATAAGACACAGCCCCTGAATCCAGAGGCTCCTAGTCCAGTAGGAAAGACAAACCAGTAAACTCTGTGGTGGGAGAGACACTGTCACAAGGGCCAATCTGTGCAGAGGTGATGCAGAGGAAGTGGTGATTGTGCTGTGGTCACAGGCCTGGGTCTCTAGTGGGGAGTGTGTGGGAGCACTGAATTTGGAGTCGATGGGGAGGTGGTAATAAGGGCTCATTGCTTGGGAGCAGGGTGAACTCAAGCAAGTTGCTCAGTTGCTTTGGGCCTCAATTTCCTCATGTGATAAAGGAGGCACAGATCAAGGTAGACATGTGCTGCATAGAAAACCCGAAAGAGCTGTGCGCATGCTCGTGATTGCTCCCATGCTGAGCATCTGGGGCTCCAACAGGTAGGGATATTGCAGCTCCAGGGACTGAAAGGAGGACAAGGGTGGGAGCCCAGCCAGGGCTGGAGGGTGAAAGCAGCAAGGGCTGATCAGAAAATTATAAACCCAGGAATTGGGGCAGTAAACAAAGTGGGGATCTGACCCAGGATCATTTTATACTGATGATCATACCCAACAACAGTCAGTGAGCACTATGTCCTGTCCTAAGCACTTTGTGTAAATTAATTCACTAACCTCACGACAGCTCTAAGAGGTAGAACACTTATTATCCCCATTAGGCAGACAAGGAAACTGAGGTACAGAAAGACCAAGCCCTTTGCCAAGGAGGTCACACAACTGTAAGAGTAAGAGCAAGGATCCAAACCCAGATTGTCTGGCTCCAAAGCCTGGGCCCTTGGACACTCTGCTCTGTGATGCATCAGGAGATTAAGCCCAGGGTGAAGGTGCCACAGGGCAGGTGGGTGGCATGGAGCATGAGGTCCTGAGATTTAACCTGATGCCAAGGAGCAAATGAGGCTGGATGTCTGATAAGGGAAAGAAGAAAACTACCAGCAGAGAGAAAGAAATGTAAGGAGCAGAACAAGGCATTGGAGCTCAGCTTCACCATCATCAGTATTCCCAAGGTTAAGTCCACTTGGAAGAGCATTTGCCAGACTCGACATCATAAATAATTCCCAATATGTGCCAGGCCCTATGCTAAGCACGTTGCTTATATGCTCTTGTTTACCTTGCACAACAATTCTGTGAAAAGAGTGTCCCCACTTTATAGTTGAGACAATTTGGCAGTAAGATTAAATAATTTACCCTTGTTTGCAGAGGTAGAAACAGCTGGGACAGGAACATAGCTTTGTCCGATGCCACCTGTCCCAGATCCCCTTGGCTCCCTTTTACGATTTCTGAGCACCCTGCTCTAGCTTCTACCTTTTTGTGCTAATGGCCTGTACCCAAGGCTTTTTTCCAAGACCTGCCCTTGAGCAACTGGAGCTGCTGTGCCCACTCAGAGCAGGAAGTGTTTGAGAGCTTAGAGCCCAAGGCAGCCCTGAGCCAGTGGGAGTGTGAGAGCCCTTCTTCTCCTGGTGAAGGCACAACTTCTGCTGCAGGGTCAGGCTGCTGCTGGGACATTGCGAGAATCACTCATCAGCCAAAGGATGAAGAGTCCTTTTTATGGTTCAAGGTCAGGCTGCTCCTTTGTTTAGCTTCTTCCTCTTCCCTGTCCCATGTCTCCCACTCCTATCTTGGGCCTTCCTGGGAGCACCTCCTTAATAAGTGAGTCATCTGTCCTTTTCACTGTGTTTGCTTTGGGGATCCCAACACAGGACACCCCTTGGCCTCTTAACCACCATCCTGTGCTCATAGCCTTATGTTCTGTGAGCTGCTCCACACCCCCACAGGGAGCAGAGGCCAGTTGCCACCCCCAACCCTCTCCCACTGCCTGAATGCTCCACCGGACTTCCCTTCTACAAATTCCTGGGGCCATGCTCCCAGCCAGAGCCCAACATCTGACGCTCGTGCCAACCTCCAAGCAGGGTACAGGCTGAACAGGCTTGGGCCAGACTTTGTTGTTCCCAGACGTGAGCAAGCCCAGACACAGCCTACCTCCCAGGGCGTGGGACAGTGGGTTGTGGAGTCAGAGGCGGTTTTCAGGGCCCTGTTGAGACTTGTGGGTGATGTTGAGCCAGATGTGTGAGGGATCAGCCCTGGTGTGTCTGGGGTGAGAGAACCAGACAGACCACTCTTCAGGGAAGCAGGCCAAACCAATAAATAAAGGCTCTGCACAAAAGAATAGGTCTTGGACTAACAAGTTTCCCAAGGAATGAGTAATACGGAGTGAGAAACAGCCACCTAAGGTGCATTGAGTCCAATTTCTCCCATCATTTGGCTGCAGCTCACTGGAGAAAGATGCTAAACCCAGTGATCCCTTTTAGATGCTGACTCAATGATTTCCCTATCTGGGTCTATGTGGACTCAAGACTCAGGATTCACTGTTTGCCACTTCCACTCTTTTTTTTTTAACTTTTATTTTAGGTTCAGGGGTACATGTGAAGGTTTGTTACATAGGTAAATTCGTTTCATCAGGGTTGATTGTACGGATTATTTCATCACCCAGATATTAAACCTAGTAGCCCATAGTTATCTTTTCTGCTCCTCTCCCTTCTCCCACCCTCCACCCTCAAGTAGACCCCATTGTCTATTGTTTCCTTCTTTGTGTTCATAAATTCTCATCATTTATCTCCTGCTTCTAAGTGAGAATATGTGGTATTTGGTTTTCTGTTCCTGCATTAGTTTGCTAAGGATAACAGCCTCCAGCTCCATCCATGTTCCCACAAAAGACATGATCTCATTCTTTTTTATGGCTGCATAGTATTCCACGGTGTATGTGCACCACATTTTCTTCATCTAGTCTGTAATTGATGGGCATTTAGGTTGATTCTATGTCTTTGCTATCGTGAATAATGCTGCAACGAACATTTGTGTGCGTGTCTTTATGGTAGAATGATTTCTATTCCTCTGGGTATAGACCCAGTAATGTGATTGCTAAGTCAAATGGTAGTTCTGCTTTTAGCTCTTTGATAAATTGCCATACTGCTTTCCACAATGGATGAACTAATTTACACTCCTATCAACAGTGCATAAGTGTTCCCTTTTCTCCGCAACAGAAAAATAACAGATTGCCAGCATCTCTTCTCTTTTTGATCATAGCCATTCTGACTGGGGTGAGATGGTATCTCCCTGTGGTTTGATTTGCATTTCTCTAATGACCAGTAATATTGAGATTTTTTTCATATGCTTCTTGGCTGTGTGTATGTCTTCTTTTGAAAAGTGTTTGTTCATGTCCTTTGCCCACTTTTTAAGGGGATTGTTTGTTTTTCTCTTGAAAATTTGTTTAAGTTCCTTATAGATGCTGGATATTAGACCTTTGTCAGATGCACAGTTTGCAAAAATTTTCTCTCATTCTGTAGGTTGTCTATTTACATTGACCTGACCTTCTTACAACACAAAAAGGAAGGGGAGGGGAGGGGCAACTTGACCTGAGATCTAAAGAGTGGTCAGGATCCATCTCCGTGAGCCTCAGTCTCCTCCTCTATGAAGTGAGCCTCTCTCTCCGTCCCTCAGCTTTTTGCCACCTTCCAAAGCTTCTCTCCATTTCCATTCATCTTTTCCTTTAGCACCTCCTTCATCTTTCCCAAGCCCTCCCTCCCCCATCTCAGAGCGTGAGGAGTCCTTCTGACTGTCCAATCTCAACTCACTCACTCATTTTGCCTGGTCACGTCCTATTCATCTTCGAAGGCTCAACTCAGGCCACATCTTCCCTGGGAAGGCTTTTTGATATTTTCCCCACTGCTTAATTAGGTTGGTGCCCTTTTCTCTGCCCTCCTTCATCACCTCAAATTTCTCTGTAGTTGCATTACAGGTTGAGCATCTCCGATCCGAAAATCCGAAATTTGAAATGCCCCAAAATCCAAGACTTTCTGAGTGCCAACATGATGCCATAAGGGAAAAATTCCACACCTGACCTCATGGGATGAGCTGTAGGCAAAAGGCAGTCAAAATTTTGTTTCATGCACAAAATTACAAAAATGTTGTGTAAAATTACCTACAGACTATGTGTACAAGATATATATCAAACACAAGTAAATTTCGTGTTTAAACTTAGGTCCCCTCCCTAAGATATCTCATTATGTATATGCAAATATTCAAAACTTTTAAATCATCCAAAATCTGAAACACCTCTGGTCCCAAGTATTTCAGATAAGGGGTACTCAGCTTGTATTGGTTTGTGTGTGGATCACTGTGACTAGATTAGACCTTGCACACCATGGCCATGTTATTGCATCTCTGAAACTCCAGGACCTACCACAGTATCTTGGACATGATGAGCACTCACTAAATATTTGTTGAATAAACACCCACCTTGGGGGGTGTTTGAAGATTAAACAAGATAATAAATGTGAAAACAAACTGTAAATTGCTATTACATTTATATGGTTTTCCATGTATATTTTTATGTTATACAAATGAACATTATCATATGTATTAATAATATTATTATAATAGTAATATGTGCCAAAGTCTGGGAAGAGAGATTTGTTCAAAGTTAAATGTTGAGATAATGATCAGAAATACACATCTCTCTATATAACTGTTTATTCATCTCTAAATTCATATCATGAATGACAGGAACTTATTCAAACTCCTAGGTCAAAGATGACAGTTCTGTAAATTATTTGTCCAGTAAGGTGGAGGGGTGCTGGCCTAGGGAATGAATATCACCATCTCTGCCTTTCATGTGATGAGAACTTTGGACCATTGGTTCTTACATTTGCCATAATAAATTCACCTAAGAAATCAGCCGATGGAAGGAAATAAATGCCATAGGCCCTTCCCTTTATGTTTATTCTCTTTTCTCAGGACAGGCAGCGTCAACAGGCTAAACCTGTGTCCTCCCTGCTGGGAGGGTGGGGTACCTGAGGAGGGGTTCATGAGAGTAGGGGTGGCTGCTGATCATGAGGGCAGCCCAAGCTCACTGTCACACCCCTGTCAAAAGTCAGCCTGCCAGGTACAGCTGCCACTTCTCCTGGTGCGAAATTCTGTCTGGTAAGTGTCTCCTTCCTTATCATAACAAACACTCAAGGCCAGCCAAATCCAGTGCACAGTGATGCTTCACACGCCTCTCACCTCCTCAGCCAGGACAGGCCTGCTGTCCTTCAGACACATCAGATCACCCTTACTCTGTCCAGAAGGACTGCTAGAAACAGATCCCTCTTCTGTCATTTTCTTCCCTCTCTCCCTCCCTCCTTCCTTTCCTTCCTTCCATTTTTCCTTCCTTCCTTCCTGCTTTCCTGCCTTCCTTTTTATTTCTTAATAAAACTTAACTTTATTTAATTTTTTGAATAGGTAATATCTTCTCAAGGTTGCAAGAAATAATTATGAAAAGACAAAGTGGAAAGTCTCCCTCTTTTGATTGCCACCTAGAAACCTCGGTGCCCACTGTGTATCCTTGCAGAGATTTTTAAAAACTGTGCCTACAAACATATTTACATGCTGATAGGATTATATATCCCTGACTCCTGGAGTCCTTTTTAAACAAAGGTAAATATTTGTAGAGTGATACATAGTGTTCTGCTTCTTAATTTTCTCAGTAAATGATATATCTTAGAGATGTTTCTATATGAGACTATGAAGAGCTTTCTCTATCTTTTTTTAGAACTGCATAGTTTTCTTTTTGAGACAGAGTCTCACTCTGTCACCCAGGCTGGAGTACAGTGGCGCGATTTTGGCTCACTGCAACCTCCACTGCCTGGGTTCAAGCAATTTTCCTGCCTCAGCCTCCTGAGGAGCTGGGCTTACAGGCGCATGCCACCACGCCTGGTTAATTTTTGTATTTTTAGTAGATATGGGGTTTCACCATGTTGGCCAGGCTGGTCTCGAACTACTGACCTCAAGTGATCCTCCCGCCTCAGCTTCCCAAAGTGCTAGAATTACAGGCGTAAGCCACTGCGCCTGGCCTATAACTGTGTAGTTTTCTAATTCATAACTCATTTAATCAGTCCTGAACTGCTGGACATCTATAATGAATGTTGCAACAAATAACTTTTCAACTGTATATCTATAATTAGAAGTGGAATTGTTGGGTCTAAGTGCAGATGTGTTTACAGTTTTGATAACTATTGCCAAACTGCCTGTCATAGAATTGCACCAACATACACTTTCACCAATAATGTATAAGAAAAACAAATTTCTAAAACGTTAAAATAGAAATAATTCGGCTAGGTGCAGTGGCTCATGCCTATAATCCCAGCACTTAGGGAGCCCAAGGAAGGAGAATCACTTGAGACCAGGAGTTCCAGACCAGCCCGGGCAACCTAGCAAGATCCATGTCTATACAAAAAAATTAAAAAATTAGCGAGCACGTAGCACTCACCTGTAGTGCCAGCTACTTGGGAGGCTGAGGTGGGAGGATTGCTTGAGCCTGGGAGGTCGAGGCTGCAGTGAACTATGATTGCTCTACTATATTCCAGCTTGGGTGACAGAGCAAGACCCCATCTCAAAAAACAAAAAAGAAAAAGAAATTATTCTACTACCAATTTTCATGTATTAAGCTAGCACAGTGGTGGTGTTACATTTTTATCTTAATCTCCACCACAACTTTCCAGGTAGGTTATTTTTGTCATTATCAGAGGGGCAATCCAAGAATCATTGATAGTAAATAATATTTGACTCTACTATACCCTTTTGTACTACTCTTGGTCTCTTGTCTAGAAGTCAATAAGTCAACAAGTATCCACTATGACCATCACAAGAAGAATACTAACAGCCAGCATTTACCGAGCACTGAATTACATCAGGTACATTATCTTGCTTAATCCCTACAGTAGCCCTGCTATGGTTTGAATGTCTCCTCCAAAACTTATGTTGAAATTTAATTGCCATTATGATTGTACTTGGATGTGGAACCTTTAAGAAGTGATTAGGCCATGAGGGGTGTGTCCTTGTGAATGGGTTAGTGTTGTTGTAGAAGGAGTGGGTTATTGCAAGAGTGAGTTGTTATGAAGGTGAGGCCAGTCCTCTCTTGCTCACTCTTGTAATCCTCTGCCTTCCGTCGTGGAATAATGCAGCATGAAGGCCCTCACCAGATGCCAGCACCTTGATCTTGGACTTCCCAGCTTCCAGAACTATGAGAAATAAATTGCATTTCTTTATAAATTACCCAGCCTGTGGTGTTCTGTTACAGCAACACACAACAGACTAAGACAAGCCCCATAACACAAGCTCTGTTATTATCCTCCATTTTTGATCATGAAAAAAGCCAAAGGCTGCAGAGATAACAAGCCCTTGGCTCAAGGTTACACAGCAAGCAGGCCTCAGTCCCAGAGTTTGAGCCCAGGCAGTCTGACTGCACAACCCAAGCCTTGGGCAACACTAAATGGAGATCATAGCTTAGGAGTTTCCAGAACATGCAGATCTTGGTAATCAGCACCTGTAAAACCCATCATCTACAGGTGGGGAAACTGAGACCCAGAGGAGAGGAGAAGGGGCCTGTTTAGTGGCTACGCTGGGTTAGGACGCCCTACTCTTGACTCCCTGACAGTGCTTTTTTCTTTACACCTTGCAGTCACACAATGCCTGTGACATTTGTAGCCCTGGGTTGGTACAGAAGTGTAGATGGCAGGTCCAGGCTTCAGACCTGCCTGTCCAATGAGATACAAACAAAGGTAGCATAGGCACAGCTCACAACACAGCTAGTAAGAACCAGTGTCTCTCCAGGAGCACTGTAGCCCACCTGGCAAGTTCCAGCCAAGGAATCAAAGACCCTGGCTTCTCAGGTCAGTTCTCCTACACACTTGCTACCACTTAATACAATTATAACAAAGGCCAATATGTATTCAACACTTACTATGTGCCAGGCACTATAATTAAGCACATTGCTTCACTTAATTCTCACAATAGCCTTCAGCTCAGAGAGATTAAGTGACTTGCTCAGTGTCACAGTCAGTTAGTGGCAGAGTTGGAAACTTGAACTCAGATATTTTTGATGTTAAAACCCATGGTTTTTAGCGGTAGGATAGTGCAATGGTTGGGAACCCTATTTTTGGAGTCACAGAGACTGGTTCTCCCATGAATTATTTGACAAACTGGGAGAAATTAATACGTCTGCACTTCAGTTTCCCTCACTGTAAAAAGGAGATTAATATTGTTGTTGTAGAAGGAATGGGTTATTGCAAGAGTGAGTTGTTATAAAGGTGAGGCCAGTCCTCTCTTGCTCGCTCTTGTAATCCTCTGCCTTCCACCATGGAATAATGCAGCATGAAGGCCCTCGCCAGACACCAGCACCTTGATCTTAGACTTCCCAGGTTCCAGAACTGTGAGAAACAAATTGCTTTTCTTTATAAAGCAATTTTATTTACCTATTTTATCAAAGAAATATCTGTACACTCATGTGTACAGATTATTCACAATAGCCAAAATTATTCTCAATAACGAAAATGTGGCAACAACCCAAGTGTTCATTGACAGATGAACAGATAAGCAAAACCGGATGTATACATACATGGAATATTGTTCAACCTTAAAAAGGAAGGATCCTTTATAGAGGTTCATACACACACACACACACAAGGAAATTCCAGTATATGCTGCAACATAGATGAACCCTGAGGATATTATGCTAATTGAAATAAAGCAGTCACAAAAAGACAAATACTATATGATATAGCTGGAGTGGTCAACTTCACAAAGACAGAAAGCAAAATGGTGGGTGCCAGAGGCTGGAGGGAGGGGGGAATAGGGCGTTATTGTTTAAAGTGCGTAGGATTTCAGTTTGGAAAGAGGAAGAATTCTGTGGATGGTGTAGTGACAGTAGCACAACAACGTGACTGTACTTAATGCTCCTGAACTGGACATTTTGAAATGGTGAAAATGGTAAATTACAGGTATTTTTATATATAATATATATATAAGGTACATGATATTTATATTTAACAAAACAATTTTTTTAAAGAAAATAATATCTGTTTTAAAGAGCGATGAGAATGAAAAGAGACTGTGTTCATCTAGCACTTAGCACAGGCCTGGCACACAAGAAGTACTGAATGGGCAGAAGCAACACTTGTTATCCCTACCATTGGTCACTGCTGTGCGTTGCATCTGCCATGGGTACCTGGGAGACTTCAGGCCTCGCATCTATCACAGGTGGGGAGTTTCTGTTGTCTTGCCTGCTTCACTGGGTGGTTGTGATGAGCAAAAGAGATCTTGTGTTGAGATGCTTCATAACCTTTTATTTTTTTTTTTTAAGTGAGGCTGGGCACAGTGGCTCATGTCTGTAATCGCATCGCTTTGGGAGGCAAAGATGAGAGGATTGCTTAAGTCCAAGAGTTTGAAACCAGTCTGGGCAACATAGTGAGACCCCGTCTTTACAAAAAAAATAAAAAATAAGCCAGGCTTGGTGGTGCAATACACGTGGCCCCAGCTACACAGGAGGCTGAGGCAGGAGGATCGCTTGAGCCCAGAAAGTTAAAGCGGCAATGAGCTGTGTTCCTGCCTCTGGGTGGGGTGACTGCACTGTGGGTGGGGTGACAGGATGAGACTCTCAAAAGAAAAAAAAAGGTGGAGGAATGATTGATCAAGGTGTTATTAGCCACATTTCTTAGCTAGCTGAACTTCTTGTCTGTCTTCTCTTTGCACTTCATATTTATCCTATCACTGCACTTGCAAACCTTCCCCAGGGGTAACTTCTTCAGGCCTCTCTCCCCCTCACCTGTCATGAAATCCTCAGGCAGGATCTTCCTCATTTCCACATTCCAGCACCCAGGGCAGCACCTGCACCCACACAGAAGAAGCTTCATTTATTTTTGCTGATCTCAGCTGTTCTGGAGACTTGAAACAACTTTTTAGATGATTTTAACCAGAAGATCTTCTGAGGACTGAAGGCAAGAGGTTTGGTTCTGCTTTACAGATTGGCGTCCCCTCCTAGGTGCAATTCACCCAGTAAATGTGTAATTGTCTATACCTGCGCAAACGCAGGCTCCTTGATTAACACGCATCGCCCTCTGGGGAAGAAAGGGAAGGGAAGGGAAGGAAATGGAGGGATAACTCAGGGAAAGCAGGAAAAACTCTCCTGGACCTCCCAGGAAAAGGTGACTTCAGGACACGGGCTGCCTGGTTGTTTTCAATGGTTTTCATTACTTGGTTTGAGCTCCTGGGGAGTAAATGTTTCTCAGGCATATTTTGGGGATCTAATTCTGGAGTCCTTGAGCTCGAAATAATGCAATAAAATACCTGCTCCGTGGAAGTAAAAACGGCTGCTTCGCAGGCTACCGAAGCTCTCTGTGCACACCCTTCACAGACAGGAGCTTCCAAGAGGTTAGGTAAGGTGTCCAAGGACTCAGAAGGAAAGTGTCAGAACCGGGACAACAGCATACAGTTCCTGGACAGGAGGGATCCCACAACCTGACTGACAGGCTGAGTGTTGCAATAAACTGAGGAACAAAGGCTGCTTCTCTGGAGCAGGTAGGCAGTTTGCATATTTAAGTACCAAGTGTACTGTAATCCCAGCTACTTGAGAGACTGAAGCACAATTGCTTGAACCTGGGAGGCGGAGGTTGCAGTGAGCCGAGATTACACCACTGCACTCCAGCCTGGGCGACAGACAGAGTGAGACTCTGTCTAAAAAATAATAATAAATAATAAAAATACTAAGTGTATTCATCCTAGAGTTTCTGTACCTTTCATGATGGTTGAAGCAGCTAACTTTTGGACTGAAGTTGCCCTCCAAACTCCAGACCAGAAATACCACCTATTTGTCATTCTTCCTTTTGACTCTTACTAATTCCTCAGCATGTCCTACAGAAGGGAGTGTTGATAAGCCATGAAAAAGAGGAAGAACATATGATGAGGTAGCATGAGGGGCTTTCTTACTCATCAAATGTAAAGGAACAAGCTTACTCAGCCAGTCTCAATGATAGCAAGGGACTTTCTTAAGGAAGAAAAGGAAATGGCCGCCACAGTACTTTCCCCTCACAGTGCACAATTTGCCAATGAGTTCAAAGTGTCTCCGTAACTTCATGCCATTTCTTCTGGTAAGGTTTGGGGGCCGTCAGGGAGGGGTGGTAATTAGTGTTAGATTGGCATACCGAAATAAGGCATGGAGAGGATAACTGGTTTGTTCAGGGGCACACGGCAAACCCATGAAGTCAAACTCAAGTGGCGTCAGGGAGCGCTCAGGCTTCTTCCTGCCTCTAGAAGATTTCACAAGGCCAGGAAGCCAGCAGCCCTAGGGTCAAGTGAAGGGGAGGCAGCTCTGGGACCCACCCAAGAGCAGTTTCTGGTCAGGCATTCCTGGCAACTTGTGGTACCTCGGTCCACCCACGCCTCCTCCACGATGAAAGCTGATAGGCAAGGCCAACGGTCCTCTGGGGCCAGGCAGTGCCTGCAGCCTGGTTTAGGGGGCACTGAGAGGTCTCCCTTCTAAAAATATCTCCCTCCCTTTTCCTGCTGTGGAGGCTGAAGTGGTCACATGCAAGGCTTACTCCCATGGTTTGAAGCATTATAGTCCTAGCAGATCTGATTTAAAAAATAAACGCCATTATGAGTGGAACAAACAAGTATTACCACACCGTAACATGGGACTTGGCATTTACTTATACCCCTCTCTAAATCCAAAGAAGGATTTGAGAGTATCATACATTTATTTCTCAGATGAGCCAGCTGAGGGAAACAGACCCTGCCCTGGCAAATCCATGGGGCAGCTAGAGAAAACCTTAACTCTACCTAGGACATTTCACCCTCCTGCCCAACACACGCCAAAGCTTCCCATTGCACCTTGAATGGAATCCAAACCCAGGATCTTCCCAGGCTCTCCCTGACCTACTCAGGCCCTTGCCTGACTTGCCTCTTGCATTCCATACTTGTTCTCCCGTCTTGTTCTTCACACTCCCACTTCACCACGCAAGTGCAGCTGTCCTTCCTCCCACTGGGACTATACAAGCGCCCCTTCTGCTGGTAAACCTCTCCCCTGCGCTCCTGGTTCCTCTCTATCCCTTAAGCCTTGACTTGAAATGCCACCGTTTTGGTGGCCTCCCTGACCGTGCCACCTAAGGAAGGGGTTCTCTCTTGTCTTTGAAAATACGCTGTTATTTTCCTCCACAGCATTTCATACAATTTGAATGCGCGTGTATGTGGGCACAGTCTATCCTCATTATTTGCAGGCTCTGTATGTGTGAATTTGTCTAACCCCTAAAATGTATTTATAACTCCAAAATCAACACTTAAACCACGTCAAGGTCATTTGCAGACACATGCAGAGCTACAACAGATTTGAGTCACCCAATGCACCCATCCCCAGCTGAGATCCAACAAGGAGACACTTTGCCTTCCTGTTTCTGCTCTCATGCTCTCATACTCAAACAAGTGTCCTTTTCATGGTCAGTTTAGTGCAAAACATTTAGAAAACAATTTGGTGAAAAACATTTAGGCCGGGCGTGGTGGCTCACGCCTGTAATCCCAGCACTTTGTGAGGCCGAGGCGGGTGGATCACAAGATCAGAAGTTTGAGACCAGCCTGACCAACATGATGAAAACCCGTCTCTACTAAAACTACAAAAATTAGCCCAGTGTGGTGGCATGCACCTGTAGTCCCAGCTACTGGGGAGGCTGAGGCAGGAGAATCGTTTGAACCTGGGAGGTGAAGGTCACAGTGAGCCGAGATCACGCCATTGCACTCCAGCCTGGGCAACAGAGAGAGACTCAAAAAAAAAAAAAAGAAGAGAAAAACATTTAGAAAATGTTTTTTTCTCAGCTCCCTGCAGCCTCCGCCTGCCGGGTTCAAGAGATTCTCTTGTCTCAGCCTCCTGAGTAGTTGGAACCACAGGCACGTGCCACCACATCTGGCTAATTTTTGTATTTTTAGTAGAGATGGGGTTTCACCATGTTGGCCAGACTGGTCTCAAACTCCTGACCTCAAAGGATCCACCCACCTCAGCCTCCCAAAGTGCTGGGGGATTACAGGCATGAGTCACCGTGCCTGGCCTACATTTTCATGATTTTTGTTGATGGTGTCACTGGCTGTTTCAAATGGCCCCAAGCATAGTGCTTAAGTGTTGCCCAGCGTTCATGAGCATGAGAAGGCTGTGTTGTGCCTCACAGAGGAAATGTGAGTATTAGGTCATATTCACTCAAGCATCTTATATTGCTATTGGTCTTGAATTCAATGTCAATGAATCAACAATGTGTATTCAGTAAGGTGTCTTTAAACAGAAACACACATAAAATAAGGCTACGTATTGATTGATTGATGAAACCAGAGGCTCACAGGAACCTCACCCTATATTTACCCTAGGATCAATGGTTCAGTATTCACTAATTCAGTGCTTGCAGTGACTTTATAAAACATAGCTACTGTGAGAAGTAGAAATACCATTTGACCCAGCCATCCCATTACTGGGTATATACCCAAAGGATTATAAATCATGCTGCTATAAAGACACATGCACACGTATGTGCATTGCGGCACTATTCACAATAGCAAAGACTTGGAACCAACCCAAATGTCCATCAATGAAAGACTGGATTAAGAAAATGGGGCACATATACACCATGGAATACTATGTAGCCATAAAAAAGGATGAGTTCATGTCCTTTGCAGGGACATGGATGAAGCTGGAAACCATCATTCTCAGCAAACTATCGCAAGGACAAAAAAAACAAACACCGCATGTTCTCACTCATAGGTGGGAATTGAACAATGAGAACACTTGGACGCAGGAAGGGGAACATCACACTCCGGGGACTGTCATGGGGTGGGGGGAGGGGGGAGGGATAGCATTAGGAGATATAACTAATGTAAATGACGAGTTAATGGGTGCAGCACACCAACATGGCACATGTATACATATGTAACAAACCTGCACGTTGTGCACATGTACCCTAGAACTTAAAGTATAATTTAAAAAAAACATAGCTACTGTGAAAAATGAGAACCATCTGTATTTTATTTATTTATTTATTTATTTATTTATTTTTATTTATTTATTTTTTTTTTGAGACAGAGTCTAGCTCTGTTGCCAGGCTGGAGTTCAGTGGTGCGATCTCGGCTCACTGCAACCTCCGCCTCCTGGGTTCAAGTGATTCTCCTGCCTCAGCCTCCTGGGTAGCTGGGATTACAGGCATGCACTGCACAGCTAATTTTTGTATTTTTAGTAGAGACAGGGTTTTACCTCGTTGGCCAGTATGGTCTCGATCTCCTGACCTCACGATCTGCCCAGCTCGGCATTCCAAAGTGCTGGGATTACAGGTGTGAGCCACCGTGCCCAGCCCATGTATATTTTTGTAAGTTTCTTAGGGCTGCTGTAGTAAATCACACACTTGGCTTAAACCAACAGAAATGTCTTCTTTTCTAGTTCTGGAGGCCAGAAGTCTGATATCGAGGTGTTAGCAGCAGGGCCGGGCTGCCTCCACAGGCTCTAGAGAAAAATCCTTTCTTGCTTCGTCCTAGTTTTTAGTGGTTTGCTGACAATCCTTGGCTTTCCTTGGCCAGTAGCTACATCTCTGCCTTGGCCATCACCTGTCATTCTCCTGGTGTGTGTCTGTCTTCATGTCCCTTCTCCCTTTCTTGTAAGGATACCAGCCATACTGGATTTAGGGCCCGCCCTACTCTGGTATGGCCTCATCTTAACCAATTACATCTGTGAAGACCCTATTTCCAAATATGATCACATTCTGAAGTTCCTAGAAGGACCTAATTTGGGAGGAGGACCGTATTCAATCCAGTAATACACATACATGCACACATAGTGTTTATTTAATTCATATATTTTTCCCCAACCAGACAGCAAGCTCCATGAGATGAAAATAATGGCTTTCTTAGCATCCTTTTATCCACAATACCAAGGCCAACCTGATACATGGTAGGAGCTCAGTAAATACTTGGTGAGGAAAAATGGATGAACCAAAGAGTGAATTTCAAAATTCATTAGAATGTTAGAGATCCTTGAACCAGCAGTGATCCAATTTTCCCAGAACCCTAGGCTTCTGGTCTATCAGGTCAGACAGAGAAAGAGGCCAAGTGAGTGGGCTTGCTGCCCCAGCTCCCTCCCTACTCCATTTCAACCAGTGACCCTGCTGTATCTGTTTTATATATTCTGCTTCTAGGCAATATTGTTTTTATAAAAGTGCCTTAAAGGGTTTTAAAAGTGTTGGCTGGGCACGGTGGCTCACGCCTGTAATCTCAGCACTTTGGGAGGCCAAGGCAGGCAGATCACCTGAAGTCAGGAGTTCGAGACCAGCCTGGCCAACATGGTGAAACCCCATCTCTACCAAAAATACAAAAAATTAGCCAGTGTGGTGGCAGGTGCCTGTATTCCTAGCTACTGAGGCAGGAGAATCCCTTGAGCCTGGGAGGCAGAATTTGTAGCGAGCTGAGATTAGGCCACTGCACTCCAGCCTGAGTGACAGAAAGACTGTCTACAAAAAAAAAAAAAAAAAGAAGAAAAAGCAAAAAGTGAGGAAACCCCTGAGCCTAGCTGCCCATTTTATAGATGAGGAAACTAAGATCCAAAGACCTGAAGATGCCTGCCCCTCACCACCAGTGTGTCACCAGTCTGTCATGGTGGAAGCAGGGCTAAGACTCAGGTCTTCTGAGCCTTATTCCAGAAGTTTTACCTTTATGCTTGCTCTCCTGCCAAGGTATACAACGGGAGTACTTTGGTGTTTGCCCTCCCCTGGGACCCTGTTTTTCTATCCAGAGTAACTTCTGAGAGAAAAGAATGGAGTCCTTGGCATGTGCCCCTTCCCCATAGCTCTGAAAGACCCTTTGTGCCAAGTTCCTTGGACATTCCACAGGCTAGTTCTAGGCAAATCCATCTGCCAGCAGGTCACAATCCTCGCCTTCAACTCTAAGCTGAGATATTTTGGCCTTTCTGCTGTTAAATGAACCCTTTGCTTTCTTGGAAGCTAAAGCCAAGTGAGGGAGGCCAGGCTCAGAGGACCTGGGGCAAAGCGCTTGGGCTGGGCTGGGGTGAGCTGGGGTGGACTGCCAGGGGAGATGGGTCTGTTTTGCAGACCTGGCTTGAGAAAAAAAAAAAAAAGAAAAAACTGTGCTGATTATCTCCCAGCCCCAGCTGCAGAAATGCCTTAGCTCGGCAGCAGCAGATTATAAATAGCCCAGAGTCCACTCCCAGCCGCCTGAAAACAAGGATATTTTTTTTCATGTTAGAAGAACGGGGCTTTAGAGCTATCCTGGGCTCCCTTCTCAACCCCACCCGCAAAGAGCTGTGATTTATGTCTTAGCACCATTACTGGGACCAAGGATCACATAGCCCCGATAAACAATGATTAATTCATTGCCAAGTTCTATGAAAAAGAAGGCATTCCTTTAGAAGTCATCTCTTTCACTTTGGCACAGACATGCTGACCCATGAGACCAGAGGGGCAGTTTCACTGCAAGTTCATCCCCCTGGGTTTCATCAGGCCCTCTCTGCCTTTGCACATTAAGGGGCTTGGGAATGGCAGGTGGCTCACTGACCTGGAGGGCAGGTGGGGGCAGACTGCTGGAGAAGAACTGGTCTGAACTTGACTATTTGCTGAGATGCTCTGGAATGAAAAAACCAGGGACGTGGGACTGGTTCGTTCACATTTGACTTATTCTCTCTGGAGGGAAATCAGTCTTTATCTTGAGGAAATCAGGAATTGGATCTCAATGCAAACTTCCTAGAGATCTTTGGACCAACTGGCTCACTCACTGGGACCTTAAGTTTGAATGGCAAGTCCTAATGTACAAAGCACTTGTCATGTCCTGCTTTCATCTGACCTCTACGACAACTGTTTTGCTTGTTTTGTTTAGTTTTCTGAACTCAAAGATAATCCTTGCTTATTGTAGAAAAGGTTAGGCCTTTCAGAAAAAGCAAAAAGAAGAAAAAAAAACCCCACCCAAATCCCAACACACTGAAACAGTAATATTTTCATGAACATCCTTCCAGACGTCTCTTATTGGATATATGAATGGATATGAATTTACCTACATGGGACTGTGTTATTGTATTGGTTGGGCTCTTGGCAGAAAGAAATGGAATACTCAACTGGGTAACTGAGGAGACTTTAATAAAGGAACTATTTACATAGATGTGGGCAGAGATTAGGAAAACCAGCAAGGAATAGCGTAGTACATCAGGGCTAGCAATGGGAGAGAACCATTAACACCCTTAGGGCTGAAAGGCAATTAGAAGGAGTGGTTACTGCAAATTAGAGCCTGTCAGAAAGTGTAGCCTTCAGTGCAGTCACAACCAGCCCTAGAAAACCAGCAGAGATGGAGTCAGAGGAATAAACACTCTAGCCTCACTCTTCTCTCAACCTCTAACAAGCTGATGTCTCCCACTGGTCAACCCAACCAGAGTTAGAGGGTATGGAAGCCCATTGGCAACAGTATATAGAGTGGATAGGAGAGGCAAGTAGAAAATACCCATGACATCCACTGTAATGCTGCTTTTATCATTCAATAGAAAGTCCAGGAGAAGTTTCTAACTCAATGAATATGGATTCGTATCATACTTTTTTGTGGACCTTATATGAGTGTGCCATCGTCTTTTGTTTTTGTTTTTCTTTTTGAGACGGAGTCTCACTCTGCAGCCCAGGCTGGAGTGCAATGGCGTGATCTCGGCTTACTGCAACCTCTGCCTCCCAGGCTCAAGGGAGTCTCCTGCCTCAGCCTCCCAAGTACCTGGGATTACACGTGCCCACCACCACGCCCGGCTAATTTGTGTGTGTGTGTGTGTGTGTGTGTGTGTGTGTGTGTGTGTGTGTATTTAATAGAGGCGGGGTTTCACCATGTTGGCCAGGCTCGTTTCGAACTCCTGACCTCAAGTGATCCGCCCACCTCTGCCTCCCAAAGTGCTGGGATTACAAGCTTGAGCCCCAGTGCCCAGTCAAATGTGTCATAGTTTTTGAACTGATCCCTTATTGATGGATCTCCAGCAAGTTTCTAATTTCTCAAGGGCACAGACGATACTGCGATGAGCAGATCTGTAAGTACAAAGCCTTTGTATGCTTAGGACACTTATTTTTGTTTCCTCCTAGATATTTTTTTAGAAACTAAGGCTCAGAACTGAAGAGATTCACCCTAGTCACAGCTTTTCCAAATCTTCTCATTTTTTCAACAATGAACATGGAGTACTTCTGTAGTAGAAAAAGGAATAATAAAGTAAATTTTTAGGTTTAAAACGCACCCCATAATATATATATACCTTACTGTGTACCCATAAAAATTAAAAATTAACAAAAAAGGATGCTTCTTCCCTTCAAAGTTGTATCTCTCACAGGGCTCTGAAAGGGAGGGGACTGGGTAGTCACTCCTCCCCGAGGGCAGCCTCCACTTTCATTCATTCATTCAGAGCAGGGCCTCGGTGGGTCACGGGGGATATGGGGTGTGCTGAGTCAGGGGGCAGGGACTGAGGAGAGTCAGGCCGGGGCTTACAGCACTGTCCCAGACAGGGAAGATGCCACGGTGAACTTCAGGAGGGGAAGAGAGGAAGTGCGCTGGGCAAAGAGGAAATGATGTCACAGGACACCCTTTTGCTGTCTTTGCTGCTGTCACCTAAAAGGTGGACACGGCTCCAGAGGACTTACGGTGGAAAAAGGGGGAGGGAAGTGAGTGTGAGGGGCAGAGAGTGGGAGCCTCTGCCTCTCCCATGCACTTCCTGTTTGCACCTGAGCTTGCTCCCCTGAAAAATGGAGGGGATGCTCCCTCCCGTGCAGGCCTGGCACTTCACAGGTGCTCGACAAATGCGTGTTTCTTCCTTTCTTGCCCAAAAGCTAGAAGCCAAGCCAGTTTCCTCACCTGAAAAATGGGAACAGCAAAATATCCTACCCTACAGGGTTGCTGTGAGAGCTGAAAGCGTCTATCCATGCGAAGCACGTGGGACGGAGCCTAGCACAAAGAAAACGCTTCTCAGTAAGCATTAGCGTTGTTATTACTCATCATGGCCCACCTGGCACAGAGCACGGGCGCAGTGGACATTTGGCAGAAGAGTTAGTGATGTATATTCATTACCAAAATAGTAGGATAAAATGTGATTCCAAAATGGCCCAAAATCAACAGCACGCAAAGGGCAAGACGCACCATGTAGCATGCTGCAAAAGAAAGGTTTCTGTGACAAGCAGCCTAATGAAGAGGTGCAGGTGGGCCTGAGCCCAATACCCAGGAGGGGTTAATGCATGGGACATAAAGCAGAAACAGAGAAGGGGGCTATGGAGTCCCAGTCCCAGATCCATCACTTCTTTTTTTTTTTTTTTTTTTTTTTTTTAACAAAGTCTCACTCTTTTGCCCTGGCCGGAGTGCAATGGCACGATCTTGGCTCACTGCAACCTCCACCTCCCAGGTTCAAGCAATTCTCCTGCCTCAGTCTCCTGAATAGCTGGGATTACAGGCATGAGCCACCACACCTGGCAAATTTTGTATTTTTAGTAGAGACAGGATTTCACCATGTTGGCCAGGCTGGTCTTGAACTCGTGATCTCAGGTGATCTCTCCACCTCGACCTGCCAAAGTGTTGGGATTACAGGCATGAGCCACCGTTCCCAGCCCCAGAGCCAGTGCTTCTTGGCTGTGTGACTTTGAACAAGACCCTTACCCTGTCTGGCCTTCAGGTCACATTTTTGAAATGGGGATAAATAGCCCAGTTCCCATAGTTACTATGAAGGTGCAGAGGGGGAAGGTGAGGCATGCTCCAGGTGCCCAGGGAGAGGCAGGCTGGCTGCTAGGGTTGTAGTATTCTTACTGCACTAGGCAGCACCATCCTGGGGCTCTCATCTGCAGTCCTGCTGCAGGATAGCTCTTTACCCGGTAAGGTTCCTTTGAGCTTCATGATCCAGAATTTCCTGGTCTGGGGAGCTTTGTCGGGCTCAAGAGTGGAGAGCTGTCCTGTGCCAGCAGAGCCCGGCTCGGCTGAGTTCCAGGGCTCTGCTGAGAGCCCATCTGCTGGGTCTGCCAAGGCCAGAGCGATGAGATGGAAGTCAGGGAGGGGGTCTTGGGGTCTGAGCTGTGTGCCAGGCTGGGCACTGACTTGCTGCTTCCCATGGTGTCCCCACAGGCTCCATCAGCCCACCGCCCCCTCTGGCCTTCCCTCAAGAGCAGCCACTGGGCCTCGGTTGCCATGGAGACAGTTTCCCTCAGAGGCTTCGCTTCCCATCTTCTTTTCTTTTTTCTTTTTTTTAAATTTGAGACAAGATCTCGCTTTGTCACCCGGCCTGGAGTGCAGTAGCGCAATCACGGCTCACTGCAGCCTTGACCTCCCAGGCTCAAGCAGTCCTCCCACCTCAGCCTCTCAAGTAGCTGGGACTACAGGCATGCACCACCATGCCCGGAACAGGTGGAAGCCGGGATCTTAGAAGATTGTTGTAGTAATCCTGGTGAGATGAGGTGGTGGCTTGGACGAAGATGCCCATGGCCAGTGATGACAAATGGGTGGACTCAAGACCAACTTTGAAGGTACAGTCAACACGCTGCTCACCAGGAAGTGGAGTGCAAGAAAATGTTGTCAAGAATGACCCCCAGGCCAGCCGCTGTGGCTCATGACTGTAATTAGCACTTTGGGAGGCCGAGGCTGGTGGATTACCTGAGGTCAGGAGTTCGAGACCAGCCTGGCCAACATGGTGAAACCCTGTCTCTACTAAAAATACAAAAATTTGCTGGGCATGGTTGCAGGCAACTGTAATCCCAGCCACTCGGGAGGGTGAGGCAGGAGAACCGCTTGAACCCAGGGGGCGGAGTTTGCAGTGAGCCGAGATTGTGCCCCTGCAGCCTGGGTGACAGAGTGAGACTCCTTTTTTTGTTTTGTTTTGTTTTGTTTTGTTTTGACAGAATCTCGCTCTGTCGCCAGGCTGGAGTGCAGTGGTGCAATCTCGGTTCACTGCAACCTCCACCCCCTGGGTTCAAGTGGTTCTCCTGCCTCAGCCTCCTGAGTAGCTGGGATTATGGGCACCTGTTACCATACCCGGCTAATTTTTGTATTTTTAGGAGAGACGGGGTTTCACCATGTTGGCCAGGATGGTCTCGACCTCTTGACCTCGTGATCCACCCGCCTTGGCCTCTCAAAGTGCTGGGATTACGAGACTCCTTTTTTTTAAAAAAAAAAAAAAAAAGAAAGAAAGAAAGAAAAAAAATGACTCCTAGACTTTTGGTCCCAGCCAGATGGTGGTGCTTTTTCCTGAGATGAGGAAGAGAAGGAAGAAGAAAATATTTGGAAACAATACAGAGTTCATCTTTGGACATGTTAAATTTGAGGTGTTAAATGAGAAAATGCACATTCTGAGGTGTCTCCTAAAGAAAATGTCAAGTAGATGTTTTGATAGTCTTTGAATCTGGAACTAGGGGAGAAATTGAGACTGAAGATAAGGAGCAAAGAATATGTATAGGTCCAACGGCCTGAGTGCGATTCCTACACGGTGAATATAGAACCCTTGAGGACTGAACTCTAAGGCCCTCTGGCATTTATAAATTACAATGAGAAGGAAGACCAGTAAAGAAGTCTAAAACCAGTTCAGCAGGAGGAAAGCAATGAAAGAATGGCATTCCAGAAACAAAGGAAAGAAAGTTTTTATAGAATCAGTGGAGTAGGCAGAGTAATGACCCCTGAAAGATGTCAGGTCCTAATTCTCTGACCCTGTGAATATGTGACCCTACATGGCAAAGAGGCATTGCAGATGTGATTAAGGTTAGGGACCTTGGAATGGGGAGACTGTCCTGCATTATTTGGGTAGGACTTAAAAGCAGAGACTATTGCCTGGTTAAGGTCAGAGAGATGACTACTGAAGAATGGACAGAGATATTTGGTGTTTCTGGCTTTGAAGATGGAAGAAGAGAGCTACAAACCAAGAAATATGAGCAGCCTCTAGAAGTCTCTAGAATCTGGAAAAGGCAAGGAAACAGATTCTTCTCTAGAGCCTCCAGAGAGGAATACAGCCCTGCCTGCATTTTAGCCCAGTGTGACCCATCTCCGACTTCACCCACAGAACTATAAAATGATAAATGTGTGTGGGTTTTGTTGTTGTTGTTGTTTTTGAGATGGAATTTTGCTCTTGTTGTCCAGGCTGGAGTGCAATGGCATGATCTCGGCTCACTGCAACCTCCTCCTCCCAGGTTCAAGTGATTCTCCTGCCTCAGCCTCCCAAGTAGCTGGGATTACAGGCATGTGCCACCACGCCCGGCTAATTTTGTATTTTTGGTAGAGACAGGGTTTCTCCATGTTGGTCAGGCTAGTCTCAAACTCCTGACTGCAGGTGATCCACCCGCCTCGGCCTCACAAAGTGCTGGGATTACCTCGGCCTCCCAAGGTGCTAGGTGTGAGCCACCGCACCCGGCCAAATGTGTGTTGTTTTAAGCCATTAACTTTGTGGCAATCTGCTGCTGCCGGAATGGAAAACCAATACAACAAGGCAACGATGAGCTGGTCAAATCACCATCCAATCCCAGCAAAAGGAGAATGAAAATTCTCCAGTGGTTTGGGCAGGATGGAGATCCTTGGAGACCTTCATGGTATTAAATAGTGGTTCAATGAAGATGAAAGCAGATTGGAGTAGACTGAGGAGAACCTGAGAGGGTGGGGAGTAAAGTCTGGGAATAGGCCCATCCTTAGAGGAAATTTGTTAGGAAAGAAAGCCAAGAAGTGTGTATGTGGAGGGGAGGAGCAGAAGAGGGTGTGGGCTCAAGGGAATCTGCTCTTATTTCTTAAGAGGGGAGACAGTGCTGCATGCTTGTATGCTGGTAGGGATGACCCAGGAGAGAGGCACAAATGTGATGAGCAAGACAGTCTGCGATCCCTCTGGAAGTCCTCTGCCCCACCCATGAGTGCTCTGCAGCCAGGAACACAGGTGGAAGATAGGCAGAAGACCAATGCCTCAGCCCAGCCTTCCATGGAAGATGAGGATCTGTCCCAAACAGCGGGGACACAGGAATCCCACCTGGAGCCACTCCCCTCTCCGGGTTTGATTCTGTAGCCCCTTGATGCATCCTTTCCATAACCTGTATCCCAGGGGCTGTGAGGTCTCTTGGGCTTCTGTTTGCATGCTTCCCTGAGCAGCAAGGCTGCATCGATCTTGTTCTTTGTGTTTCCCAGCCTTGTTGAGATACGACACACCGATAAATGCTTTGTTAAATGATGATAACGCCACCTTTGTTGAGCACTCACTCTGTGCCAGGGGCTTTACTAACCACAGGTGTGATTTCACATAATCCTGACAAGCACCCAATCATCTCCATTTTATAGGCAAAAAAGTCGAAGCCCAGGGTTACACGGTGGGTAGATGGCAGGCTCAGGACTTGAACCCAGGCAGTCTTGCTCAAGAGGCCCCTCCCATAACCAGCACACCACTTGGCCCATGGCAGGTAACAACTGAAGGTTCTAAGGGAGCCCAGTGGAGGGGAGCTGAGGCCTTGGAGATGACACCTGAGCTTGGGTTTGAAGGATGAGGAAGACTTAGCCAGTGAAGAAGGTGGGAAGAGACACCTAAGTGAAGAGGAAAGCATAAGCAAATGTACCAAGGTGGGAGGTTCATGCAGAGTGACAGGAAGCTCCCGAAGCTGCTTCCATGTTGCTGTGTAATCGGAATGTGGAAACGAGAGGGGGTGCAGGGTGCAAGGCCCAGCGAAGGAAATCTGCTTTATTTTGTAGGCAATGGAAAGCCCTGATGGAGCCCAGTGTAAACTATGCAGGGTGCCAGAGCCCCCACTGACAGTGCTGGCGCCCACATGTGGTCACAGGGACACAGCGGCAGCATCCCAAAGCCCCAGCCTGGTCCATCACCCTCAAAACTGCCTCTGGTTTGTCCAAGTCTACCAGGATTCGAGTTCATTTCAGAAAAGCAGTGGCCAGAAACCAAAGCCTGGAGGGGGCTGGGGAGGTGTCAGGGAAGGGATCAGAGGCCAAGCTCTGTGTTCCCTCAGACAAAGAGAGAAAGCAGGCTGGGAGATGGCTGCAGCATGTGACACCTGGGCCACAGGCCTGGGCAGCAGCCGCGGCAGCCAAGGGGATAATGGCTCTCTTTGTCCTGCGTGTAAATTCTCTGGAAAAGAAAGGATTCCAGGGCCTGCTTCTCCGGCTTGCACAATGCTGGCCGCCTGGGGCCCCACTGCGAGGGCCTGCCGTGGCATTCGGGGAGCAGTGAGGCCCCTTCTCTGTCTCGTTCCTTCCAGGCGTGCAGAAGCGGAAAGTCAGGCTGCTGTGCCAGACATTCTGCAGGGGGTTGGGAGGCTGGGCTGAGGCACAGCCTGTGCCAGGAGCTTTGTTTCACAGCCTCGAGGAAACCAAAGCATCTTGAAGCTCTGAAATAGAAAGGGTCTTAGAGAGCATCCATGCCAGCTCTTCCTAATACTCGTCCCACCTCCCACCTTCTCTGCCCACCACTCCCCACTCCCCTGCCTTCAGCAGCCAAGAATGGTTACAAACACAGGCTTTGGAGTCAGAGAGGGCTGAGTTCAAATGCTGACAATGCCACTCACAAGCTATTTCATCTCTATGGGCTTCAGTTTCTCTATCTGCAAAATGGACATAATAGCACCTACTCATAAGATTGTCAATAGGAATAAGTGAGAAAATGCATGTACCATGCTTAACATGGACATAGCCTCCAGAAGCGCTCAATAAGGGTAGACAGTCCAGTAGGTCACCCAGCCTGTACTTGATTTCCTCCAAGGGCAGGTGATCACTGCTTGCATTCCATTTTCAGACCAAGTTCAAATCTGTCTCTTATACCCTCATGGGTGCTGAGGGTAAAGGGGAGAGGGCCTATATACATTAAACATTTCCTACATGTTACTGTTGCCATAAATTACTCACAGAACTTAAGGGCTTGCCTTAGTCTATTTGTGTTGCTATAAAGGAATACCCGAGGCTGGGTAATTTATAAAGACAAGAGGTTTATTTGGCTCATGGTTCTGCAGGCTGTACAAGAAGCATGGAGCCAGCGTCTGGTCTGGTGAGGGCCTCAGGAAGCTTCCATTCATGGAAGGGGGAAGGGGAGCTAGTGTGCAGAGATCACATGCCAAGAGAGGAATGGGGAGGGGGTGGTGCAGAGGTGCCAGGATTTTTAGCAGCCAGCTCTCATGAAAACTAATAGAGTGAGAGCTCATTTATTACAATGCAAGAATGGCACCAAGCAATTCATGAGGGATCAGCCACCATGACACAAACACCTCCCATTAGGCCCCACCTCCAGTATTGGGGATCACATTTGAACATGAGGGTTGGAGGGGTCAAATATCCAAACCGTAGCAGGGCCTGTCCAGGGCCACACAGAGGAAGTGACCAGGATTTGAGCCTGAGTCTTTCCAGCCTTCTGCACCATGATGCCATAAGGGAACATTTCATATATGTGAAAACAGCTCCACAGCCCCCTCAGTGTCTTCTCTTCCCCACAGAAAACATCTCCTAGGCCTCAGGGTTTCGTTTTGTGTTCTGCCACCATCCTGGCTCCTATCCTCTTGACAGGCTCTAATTTGTTACTGCCTCTCTTAAATAAATAGCTTGCAGACTTATTCCAGCTGTCTTCTGACCAGCGAAGAATAGGAATGCACTCTCACCTCCTTTATTCTAGGGACTATGTTTTTGCTAATAACACCTAAGATGATGTGGCCCTTGGACCATTCACATTATGCTGATGGCTCTCTCATACTTATGATCTTCAATCTACAAGAATAATGAGAGCCTTTGTGCTCTGAACAGCTCATAGCAGCCATTGCAGATCTTCATTGCAGGTAATAGAACCTTCTTCAACTAGTTTAAGCAGTCAAGCCTTTTATGTATTTGGTGGCTCACAGAATCTCAAGCAGGGCTGAAGAGTCAGGCTTGGAAGAGACACACCCAGGAACAACTCACCAACCACTCCTGACCCGGCTTCTCCATTGGAGACACCACTGCCATTAGACAAGAAGGAACCTGCACACCTTGCTGATGCTGGTGTAGCACTGTTGCTAGAACCTCTGCCTCTGCTCCTCTTGGTCTCCCACACTCAGTACCTCCTTCTTCACCTTGGTCTCTTCTAAGCCTCCGTGGGTGCATTTCAGGGTTTAAATGAGTTAATAGATGTATAGTCAGCCTCCAACATGGCTCCAGTAATTCTCACCTCCTGGTATTGTGTCCTTGTATAGGCCCCTCCCACAATGGATAGGGCTGACCTGTGTAACCAACAGGATGTTGCAGAAATGACATAGTGTGACTTCAACACTAAGTCATATAAGACATTGTGACTTCTGCCTTGCGCTCTTGGAGCACTTGTAGTGAAAACCAGCTGCCATGTCATAGGAACACTTAAGCAACGCTCTGGAGAGATCTACATGGCAAAGAACTGAGGCCTCCTGCCAACCCCCAGCACAAAGAAGCCAGGCGTGCAAGACATCATCTTGGAAAGGGATCCTGCAGCCTCAGTTGAGCCTTCAGATGATGCAGCTCTAGCTGACATCTTGGCTGCAACCTCATGAGGGACCCTGGGCCAGCACCACCCAGCCAAGCTGCTCCCAGACACCTGATCCACAAAAACGTTGTGAGATAATAAAATTAAATACATTTTAACATTTGTTGCTTACATTTTGGGAGAATTTGTTATGGAGCAATAGATAACAAATATATAACACACGTAAAGACTTAGAACACTGCCTAGCTCAGGGTCAGCAGTCCTTAAGTGTTGTCTTTTTAATTTTATTTTATTTTATTTTATTATTTTATGACAGAGTCTTGCTCTGTCACCCAGGCTGGAGTGCAGTGGCATGATCTCGGCTTGCTGCAGCTTCTGCCTCCCAGGTTCAAGCAATTCTGCCTCAGCCTCCCGAGTAGCTGGGACTACAGGCATGCGCTGCCACGCCCAGCTAAGTTTTTGTATTTTTAGTAGACACAGGGTTTCACCATGTTGACCAGGATGGTCTTGGTCTCCTGACCTCGTGTTCTGCCCGCCTCAGCCTCCCATAAATGCTGTCATTATTTTTATCTTCACTGGCCTCTGTGTCAAACATCAGAAGCTGTCACCTCTGCAACCTGGGGAGTCTGGAAAATGAAAAATAGTGATGATTGCCCTTAATCCTCCCAGAAACTCTATGACTGGGCACACTAGTATCTTTTTACAAATCCTGAGAGGTTGAGTCACTTGCTTTGGGTTCCAGAGAGAAACGTCCAGGATTTGAGCCCCGGCCTGACTCCAACCCACCATCCAATTCTGTCCCATGTACAACAGGCACCAAGAACAGGCTGGAATTTATTGTGGGAAGCTCCCAGCTTTGTGAATTGTCAATTCAAGCCTCCCTGAGGATGGTATGGAGAAGCTGGAGGATGAGCAGAAGCGGAAAGGGAGAGAAGCACAGAATTGTAATGAATCCCAGGAACAGGGCTTTTGACATCAGTACTCAGCCCTTTTGGCAGCTGTGTCCCAAGAATCCAAGGCAATTTGGCTGATGGGAAGCATCGGAAGCTGACAACTCCTTATCAAATATTTTTCTGGATTAAGGTTGCAGGCTGTCTGGGAAACTACCAGTTTTTCTCCAAGGAAGCCCCCAGGGCTCCCTCTTGGGCTGAGCTGTTTCCTCCACACAGAAACTCAGCTTGTTTCTTTACCACTTTAAAGCTGCTACCACTGGCTCTCATCTTGGGGAGCCTCGCTGTCCCCATCCCAGAGCTACCTGTGGAGTGGAATCTAGCCTCCCCTCCCCACTTCTTTTCTGTCTCCCAGAAAAGAAAGAGGCCTATACCTAGGCCTCTGTCACTGTAGAGTTTTTCTTGGTGATTGTTACAGGGTGGGGAAGGACAATATAATAGACAATGGAAAGGGCTTTAAGAACTGATAGCCTGATAGAGTGGAGTAATGGGGAGAATAGGGGTTTGAAGATAGGCCCACCTAGACTCAAACTGTGATAAAATTATATCATTTATATGGCCGAGGTCAAATGGCACAACTTCCCGGAGACTCAGTTTGGTCATCCGAATAATAAAGATAATCCTTTACAGAGGGTGATTCAGAAAAAGCTCTCAAAATCTAAAATGCGCACACTCGGCCAGTCGCAGTGGCTCACTCGTGTAATCCTAGCAGTTTGGGAGGCCAAGGCAGGTGGATCACCTGGTGTCAGGAGTTTGAGACCAACCTGGCCAACATGGTGAAACTCCATCTCTACTAAAAATACAAAAAAATCAGCCGGGCGTGGTGGCACTCATCTGTAGTCCCAGCTACTCGGGAGGCCGAGGCAGGAGAATCGCTTGAACCTGGGAAGGGGAGGCTGCAGTGAGCCACGCCACTGCACTCCAGCCTGGGCAACAGAGCGAGACTCTGTCTCAAAAATAAATAAATAAATAAACAAAATGCACACACTCTTCCACCACAAAGAAACCGCCCTACAGAAATAACTCTAGCCTATGATCAAAATTCAGTGCACAAAGAGTTCCATGACAACAATGTTTATAGCAAAAATTTGTCAATTTTCACCCATCGGGAAATTGGGAAATGAATTATGGAGCATCCGTAAGATGAAATTGTTTTGCGGTTTTCAAAAAAATGAAGTAGAAAAAGGGAATATGTCAACGGCTCTTTCTTCTCCTCCAGTGGTTTCATGTATAGTCCTGCCTTACCTCGGTTGCCTTCCTTGTTGCCTGCGACCATGCCTTCTCACTGTATTTGGCCCCACACCTAGAGGAGCATCTTGAAACCAGTGGAGGGTCCACAGGAGCTGGTGAGTAGTGGAATGCCACAGAGCTGGGCTCCCTGCTACGTAACAGCTGATCTTCTGACCCTCCTGAAACCACCTCCCTTTACAGACAGACAGTGGCAGCATGGCAGTGGAACCCAGGCCTCCCACTTCTTAGCCCAGGGCTCTCGCAATTCCCCAAGCCCTCAAGCCTTTCCCATGAGTGTCCAGACTCAGGGTCTCCTCATCACTGTCCTTGGCTATTGCCACAGCCTTAGCTAAGGTGCCTTTCTGCCAGTCTGTCCTCTACATTGTTGCCAGAATATCTCTTAAAGCACAGCTCTGCCTTAGTCTAGTTTCTGGGCGGTGACAAAGGAAGTCCCACACCACTAGCCAATCTCACATTATCTTCCATTAACCTCTTTTAAGAAGAGCCTTTGGCAGGGCACAGTGGCTCATGCCTGTAATCCCAGCACTTTGGGAGGCCGAGGTGGGTGGACCATCTGAGGTCAGGCATTCAAGACCAGCCTGGCCAACATGGTGAATGAAACCTCATCTCTACTAAAAATACAAAAATTAGCTGGGCGTGGTGGCACGAGCCTGTTAATTCCAGCTTCTCGGGAGGCTAAGGCATGAGAATCTCTTGAACCTGGGAAGCGGAGGTTGCAGTAAGCCAAGCTCACCTCACTGCACTCCAGCCTGGGCGACAGAGCAAGACTCCGCCTCCAAAAAAAAAAAAAAAAAGAGAAGAGCCTTTGCTCCAGCCACCCCCATGCCTGGCAAACCCATGCCACAGAGCTGGGTTCCCTGCTACATAACAGCTCTCACCTTTGCCTTTGTTTATACTTTTTTCTCCTCCACCTGTAAAGGGGATTCTTCCCTGGATCTGCTTTTCTGCTGGGACCCTTCTCCATCTTTTTATACCCAAATCCTACTGATCCTCTCACAGGTGACCTCCAAGAAGCCTTCCCTGGTCACAGCCTTTCCCTCCGTTCCTCCTACCCAGTGGCTCGGAATGCCACCATTTATGGGACTGATCTCTACCTTTAGGCAAGGAGAGTAATCACCACAGAGGGTTTCCCTTCCAGTCTCCACCCCCGCCCCTGGGACCTGGCATTTCCTAGGCAGCAGATGCTCAGTAATGACTTGAAAAATGATTAATGAGTAAACCAGAGCAACGGATTACTACAGGAATAATTTCCTAGTGACTGAAAGAGTAAATTAATGAATTGGCCTGAATTCGTGAAGGAATGATTAAAGCTGACCTTGGAGTCTCAGGGTCACTGGTTCCTTTTTCCCCAGATAATTGAAAGCCAACCATGCACGGGTCCCTGTCGTGGTAAAGAAAGTCCAGATACACACTAAGGTTGCAACTTTCTGGAGATTCCATGAGGACATCCCAGTCGAGAAACAACATAAACAGTAGCCACAGAAGAGGACATATAGATGTCTAAACAAATATAAACATACAGTCACTTTCACTTATAGTTTTTAAAACGTAATTTAAAATGAGACATGGTTTTGTTCTTCTGTTACATGTGTAATGCTTAATTGGCAGAGGAGGGGAAACAGGTAGTCCCCAGTACTATTGGTGGGAACATTACCATATCTAACTTTTGTGGAAGTCAACCTGGAAATGAACTTTCAAATTTTTAACTTGCAAATAGGTGTGCCCTTTGACCTAGCAATTTCACTTTAACAATAAATCCTAAAGAAATAATTGGGCAAGAAGACAAAGATGTATGTACAAGAATTTTGGCTGAGTGTGGTGGCTCATATCTGTAATCCCCACACTTTGGGAGGCTGAGGAGGGTAGAGTCTTGAGGTCAGGAGTTTGAGACCAGCCTGGGCAACATAGTGAGACTCCCCCACCTATCTCTACAAAAACTAAAAAATCAACCAGGTGTGACGATGGCACATGCCTGTAATTCCAGCTACTTGGGAGGCTGGGGTGAGAGGATCCCTTGAGCCTGGGAGGTTGAGGTTGCAGTGAGCTATGATTGCACCATTGCACTCCAGCCTGGGTGACAGAGTGAGACCCTGTCTCTAAAAAAAAAAAAAAAAAAAAACCTTGTTTCTAAGAACAAAAAGTAGGAAATAATATGTCTATCATTAACACTCTAAACAATTTATGCTTTATCCACGCAATGAAACAATCAAATCCTGTACAACCATTCAGAAGAATGAGGGAGGGCTTTCTGCAGAGACAGGACATGATACTCCATATCATTAAGTGACCAAAGCAGATGAAAAGTCATATGATCTTTTTGATATATGATTAATAATTTTTATATGTGAATGGAAGCAGTATGGAATTCTATGCACCAACATGGTTAAGATTGTAAAAGGAAGAAATACTTTTGTGTTTTTAAATAAATAATCAGTGATTACTTTTATAATCAGAGAAATACATGATAGAGACAGCACAAGGTCTTGGTTTGGGTCTCAGCAGCCCTGCTTCTGTTTTCCCTGCTCCTGGCCTCTGCTCAGTCACCGCCCAAGGCCTCACTCCCTGGAAAAGGCTGCCCTAGCCCACTTCTTTCCTCTCCTCTCCTCTCCCCTCCCCTCCCCTCCCCTCCTCTCCTCTCTTTTCTTTCCTTTTCTTTTTTTTTTGAGACAGAGTTTCACTCTTGTTGCCCAGGCTGGAGTGCAAAGGCGTGATCTCAGCTCACTGCAACCTCTGCCTCCCGGGTTCAAGCGATTCTTCTGCCTCAGCCTCCCGAGTAGCTGGGACTACAGGCATGGGCCACCACGCCCGGCTAATTTTGTATTTTTAGTAGAGACAGGGTTCCTCCATGTTGGTCAGGCTGGTCTCAAACTCCTGACCTCAGGAGATCCACCCACCTTGGCCTCCCAAAGTGCTGGGATTACAGGCATGAGCCACTGTGCCTGGCCCAGCCCACTTTCTAGAACAATGGAAACAATGGTATTTTCTACAGCCACGTCAAGAGCAACCTCCAGAATAAACCATGGGCTTACTTCAGTCCCTGCACAAGGGAGTGACGGTGTGAAGCTGCCACAGCTCAGTGAAAATGGCACTGGGCAGACCCTTAGTGACAGGCGTCCTCTTCCGGGCCTTGCCCATCTTTGTTTCAAGGTCACATTGCCTGTGGCTACCGCACTAACCACTCTTAGAACTCACTGACTTCATCCACAGCCCCAGGGTATGAACTAACAAGGCTTGGGCAGAGTCTCAAATCAACCATATTAGGGGGAGGGGGAAAGGGTGTTATTTAACCCAAAAGCTCCGTGGAAAGGAGACAACATAGTAAAGCAGTATTTGCTAACATCTGTTACTATTATTATTATTATCATCATCAATTATTTAGAGACAGGATCTCACTCTGTCGCCCAGGTTGGAATACAGTGGTGTGATTGTAGCTCACTGCAGCCTTGACCTCCTAGGCTCAAGCGATCCTCTTGCTTCAGCCACCTAAGTAGCTGGGACTACAGGCATGCACCATCATACTCAGTTAATATTTTTTAAATGTTTTTATAAAGACGGGATCTTCCTATTTTGCCTAGGCTGGTCTTGAACTCCTGGCCACAAACAGTCAATGGCTTTGGACCTAATCTCTATGAGCTTCAGGTTTTTCTCATATGTGAAATGAGATAGTGATTCCTATCTTTTAGGATTGCTGTGTGGAATAAACAGATTGTGCATGAAAAATACTTAACTCAGTGCCTAGCAGATAATAACTGACCAATAAATAGTCATTGCTATATTAATCTTATTGCTGTTACGCTTTGGTTTGTAGAAGGTGACATTCCTTCTTTACCTGCCCTCTCATCATGCCAGCTAGCCTGTTTCAATGGGGAGAGTGCCTGGCACCACCGGGAACTTCATCAGCAAGCATAGGACCCCTGACAAGCAGTTGGCTGTCAGCTGATTAGAATGTCAAGGAGGAGATCCAACTCTAAGCTGCCTGAAGCTGTCTTAGGGAGGAAGTGAAAGAACTGCAAGTGAGAGACACCAAAGCCTCGAGTGGGTTAAATTGTGTCTGTCCACCAAAAAATGTTCAAGTCCTAATCCAAGATACCTGCGCATGTGACCCTATTTGAAAATAGTGCCTTTGCAGACGATCAAGTTAAGATGAGGCCATAAGGGTGATCTCTATACCAGTATGACTGTGTCCATATAAAAAGGGGAAATTTGGACACAGACAGACATGTACACGGGGAGAATGCCACATAAAGGTGAAAGCAGAGATCAGTGTGATGCACCTACAAGCCTAATAACACCAAAGGTTGCCAGCAAACCACCAGGGGCTAGGAGAGAGGCAGGGGACGGATTCTCTTTTGCAGCCCTCAGAAGGAAACAACCCTACTGACACCTTGATCTGGACTTCTAGCCTCCAGAACTAGAAAGGACAACACATTTCTGTTGTTTAAGTTACCCAGTTTGTGGTGCTTGCTTACGGCAGCTCAAGTTAACTAATACAGCGGGGTATACTAAAGAGAGGACAGCCCTCTCCTTCTTGCCAACCGTGTGACCCTTGACAAGTTACCTACCCTCTCAGAGGTGAATTCCTTTTTTCTGGGCAATGGAGTTTTTGCTTTTATTTTCAAGACAGGCTCTCACTCTGTCACCCAAGCTGGAGTGCAGTGGCATGATGACAGCTCACTGCAACCTCAAGCTCCTGGGCTCATGCGATCGTCACACCTCGGCCTCCCAAGTAGCTGAGGCTACAGCAGGCACCACCATGTCTGGCTAATTTTGTGAGGTTTTTTGTTTGTTTGTTTGTTTTGTTTTGTTTTGTTTTGTTTTGTAGAGACAGGGTTTTGCCATGTTACCCAGGCTGCAGTGGAGTTAACACTACTGACTACCACAGGAGGTTCAGTGAGATGCTCATGACACAAATGCTCAGCATATCACAAATGTCCAAATTAGTCACCACTGGAGATCATAAGAGAAGGCCATGAAATTCATGTTAAGTTGCTTCATAAGTACATGTTTGTTTCCCCTTCGAAACTCTAAAATCTTTGTGGAGGAAATGATTCATCATACTGAATCTCCAAAAACACCAGGACAGTTCTCTGAACTCCATAAATGCTTAATAAATGTTTCTTAGTAAGGTATGTTCCAAATTAGGATTTTATTAGAGTATTTATTAGAGTAAGTTCTATAATAAGAGCTTTTTTTTTTTTGAGAGAGAGTCTCACTCTGTCACCCAGGCTGGAGTGCAGTGGCTCAATCTCAGCTCACTGCAACCTCCACCTCCTGGGTTCAAGCGATTCTCCTGCCTCAGCCTTCCAAGTAGCTGGGACTACAGGCATACACCACCATGCCTAGCCAATATTTTTTTCTTTGTATTTTTAGTAGAGACGAGGTTTCTATGTTGGCCATATTGGCCAGGCTGGTCGTGGCCAACAAGACCATGTTGGCCAGGCTGGTCTTGAACTCCTGACCTCAAATGATCCACCTGCCTTGGCCTCCCAAAGTGCTGGGATTACAGGTGTGAGCCACTGCGCCCAGCCCTATAATAAGATTTTTATGCTTTTGCATCCTCAGTCCTGTCACAGTGTCTGCCACACTTAAGATGTTCAATAAATATTGGTTAATTAGTATTGAATAAACAAATTAACCTCATGGGGCACACGATTTGGCCTGTAGGATAATTGAATCTATGGTAAGGGGTATTGTTTTATCAAGAAGTAATTTTAGCCAGTTCCTGTTATGATCTTAAACTGGGGAAATACAAAACAATAAGATAAGGCTTATTGAACATTTACTCTGTTGGATCCTGAAGCTTCATGCAGATTATCACTTGCATCCCTTAAAACAACATCAACTACAGCTCTTCTTTTCATTTTGCCGTTGTAGAAACTGAGGCTCAGAGAGATTAAAAACCTTCTCCAAAAGTCACAGCAAGTAAAGGAGAGTCAGGAGTTGAACTCAGGAAATCTAATTCCAGCTTCCACACACTTAACCATTATAGCTGACTCCTTTCCTCTTACCAAATAAGTGGAACCCTGCCAGGCTCTTACAGTCTAGTTCTAGAATCACTGAGTGTTACTGGCAGGGAACTTTAAAGGTATCTAATCTAATGGTCTTTTTAAAAACAATGAAACTGAGAACCCTCAAAGGCATGTGACTAGCCTCGATGAGAAAGTGGCCCAACTGGGGCTTGAGCCCAGGTCTCCTGCCCTCCAGGCTGGTGTGCCTTGGTAGGAGTGTGGACCTGGACTACAACAGGTCATTCACCCAGGCCCCCAGCTCTCCATCCCACAAATGGGCAGGGAAAGGCAGGGAGGTATTGAACACTGGCTTCCTACCTTTTGCTTCAATCCACAGAGAAGACTTGGGCCAAAGTGACCCTGCACATCTGCCTTTCCCCTTTCAGGGACTCCCCTCTTTCTGAGTTTGAGTCTTGCCAGTCTGAACCACATGCGAATAGAATTCCAAAAGCACAGGGCCCAGGCTTTTTTCTGGGCGAAGTGCTGTTTTTGTTTTTTTTTTTATAACTCAGACCATGGCTGTTACCGTCCACGGGCTCAACTAATGCAGGGAATTGTAGGACACCTAGCCCTGCTCCTAAAGGAGGCAAAATGATCCTTATCATGCCTGTTATAGCCAAGGAAGGCTGGACCCAATTCCACAGAAGTTGAGATGGCGCTTTTCATTTCAAAGAAAAGACACTATGAGCCTTTCTCATATTTCACAGCATGCTGTGTGTTGCACTTGACCTCTACTCTTGCCCTCAGCTTCCCCAGGTGGCCTCGCCTCCCTGCTGGGGCCCCAAAGCAGTAAAGCTACAGCTCTGGGCCATGGGCTGTGGCTTCAGTGATCTGGGACCTGATTCTCCTAAAAACCACAAATGGATAGTTCTTCCAAAGACCCAGGGTCCTCATAGAACTCTCTAGAAACAGAAATGATCTCCTTGGAGCTCAAACAGTCCCTGAGCTATCAGACCCTGCCAACACCAGGGCTTAATGCTCAGGGTCACATTTTATGAGAGCAGCTGTCACTCCTGAGCTTCTGTGGGTCACTTGAAATCACCCAGTTATTTTTCACTCAGCTGAGGGGCAGTATAGTTCTGACGAGTGGCTTTGGGTTCACTGCCTTCAACTGCAGTCAGAAAACGTTAGTGCTGAAATGGATCCGGGGCACAAATGGTTGGGTTGTTGACCCAACCGTTTCTTCTGTTTTATACATAAAGCTTCCACATACAAAAACCTATTTGCAAAGAGAGGTCAGATGCTTAAATGTGAATAATAAAAATGCTTATCCATCGGTACTCTAGTTTAATCTCCTCATTACAAGAGGAATCTGAGGCCCAGAGAGAGAAAGCGACTTGTCCAAAATCATACAACTAATATCACAGCCAGCAATAGAACAAAAAGAGCTCAGGAATTCTGGGTCCCAGTGACTATGGGCAACAATTGTCTGAAATTTCACCATTAGAAATTGCTACTCCCCGCCCCACACTACCTGAGTCTTATTTAGGTAAAAGATAGTAAATATAAACATTATCATTGTAAAAAAATGTTTTAAAGACCAAATATATTTATAACGTTTTTTAAAGTGATCTTTTGTACCTCTTCCCATTCATTTCCCAAAGGATATCTGATGTTAACAAATGAGTGTCAAGTCCTTCTAGGCCTTTTTCTATGCAGTTAGGAATGTGTTTACAATATATGACTGGGTTTTTAAAATATATACTTATATATTATATGTATGTAAATATAAGTATAAATTTATAAGCCCTATTTATTTATTATGCCATTTATAAATATAAAATCAAATTGTCCTGTTTTGAGACTTCCTTTGTTCACCTAACCTTGTGTCTTGGCACTCTTTCTTTTTTTTTTTTTTTTTTCGAGACAGAATTTGCTCTTGTTGCCCAGGCTGGAGTGCAATGGCACAATCTCAGCTCACTGCAACCTCCACCTCCCAGATTCAAGTGATTCTCCTGCCTCAGCCTCCTGAGTAGCTGGGATTACAGGTGCCTGCCTCCATGCCCAACTAATTTTTGTATTTTTAGTAGAGACAGCATTTCGCCATGTTGGCCAGGCTAGTCTCGAACTCCTGACCTCAGGTGATATAACTGCCTCGGCCTCCCAAAGTGTTGGGATTACAGGTGTGAGCCACTGTGCCCATCCTTGGCACTCTGTCCATGTTGGTCCATAGAATCTTGATGTTTTGTCAATGGCTTCATGGTATTCCACTGTATGGATGTACCACAATTTCTATTTAGCCAATTGTCTATCTTTAGGCATTCAGAATATCTAAAGATGGACAACTGCCTAAATAGACACTGTGGTACACAATGGCTTTTTCTGTTGCAGCCATGGTTGCAGTAAACTTCCTTGTATATAAATCTCTGGGACATAAGCCAATGTTTCTTCAGAAGAGATCTCTAGAAGTGAAAATGTGAGATCATTTGTCTACAGAAGGTTTCACTTTAAGTTGTAATGACTCATCTTAATGTTGTCCAAAGTTTCCTTTTCTAAACCTTATTTGAGGGCCTACAACAATCATAAACTTTTACCTATGTTTCACCTAGAATCATCACAGCAATCCTGTGAAAGCAAAGTATGATCCCTATTTTTCAAAAAAACTCACTGAAGTAGGAACAGAGCAAAAATAACTTTGTGAAAAAGCATTTACAAAAGAAAAACATCTAACATCATACTTAATGGTGCCAACTGAACATTTTCCCACTGAGATTGGGAATAAGACAAATATGTCTGCTTTCAACATCTTCTTCAACAGGGTAATAGAAGTTCTAGCCAGTGCAATACAGCAAGAAAAAGAAATACAAGACATACAGATTGAAAAGAAATAAATAAAATCATCTCTATTTGCAGATAACATGATTGTCTATTTATACAATCCTAAAGAATCTAAAATAAACCTTCTAGAATTAATAAGTGAATTAGGTAAGGTCACAGAATACCTGATCAACACTCAAAAATCAAATGCATTTGTTTATTCTGGCAATGAACATGGGGAAACTGAAATTAAAAACAATACCATTTACAATCACTTCAAAGAAAATAAAATACTTAGGTATAAATATATATACTATGTCTCTGATGAAAATTACAAAATGCTGATGAAAAATTAACGTTCTACATAAATGAAGAGAAATACCATGTTCATGGACTGGAAGACTCATCATAGTGGAGATGTCAATTCTTCCCAAATTATCAATAGTTTAACACAATTCTTATCAAAATCCCAAAAAGATTTTGTAGACAAAGCCAAGCTTATTCTAAAATTTGTATGGGAGGCAAAAATATTGAAAATAAAATAGCTGTGATAACTTTTTTAAAAAGTAGGAGGAAGCACTCTACCTTGTGTTAAGTCTCACTACATAGCTACAGTTGCCAAGGTAGTATGATATTGGTGGAGAGATAAACCCACAAATCAATGAAAGAGAATAGAGGACTCAGAAACAGACCCACACAAATATACTCAACTGATTTTTTACCAAAAATACCAAAAGTGCGAAAGCAAGTGAATGAAGGAAGGAAACTCTTTTCAACAAGTGGTGTTGGAGCAAAAAACAAAACAAAACAAAATCTCTTGTTTTTAACTTAAGTCTCGTACTTTATAACTTTATACAAAAATTAACATAGATCACAGACTTAGATGTAAACATAAAACTTCAACACTTTTAGAGAAAAATGTGGGAGAAAATCTTTAGAACATATGGCTAAGTAAAAGAGGTCTTAGACTTAAAATCAAAAGCACAATTTATAAAAGAAAAAATTGAGGCATCTTGCTACTTCATCAAAATTAAAAATGTTTGCTCTGAAAAACACCCTATTAAAAGAATGAAAAGGCCGGGCGCAGTGGCTCACACCTGTAATCCCAGCACTTTGGGAGGATCACGAGAGGTCGGGAGTTCGAGACCAGCCTAAACGACATGGAGAAACCCTGTCTCTACTGAAATACAAAAAATTAGCCAGGCTTGGTGGCAGATGCCTGTAATCCCAGCTACTCAGGAGGCTGAGGCAGGAGAATTGCCTGAACCCAGGAAGTGGAGGTTGCGGTGAGCCGAGATGGTGCCATTGCACTCCAGCCTGGGCAACAAGAGTGAAACTCCATCTCAAAAAAAAAAAAAAAAAAAAGAGAATGGAGAAATAAACCAGAGACTGGGAGAAAATATTGGCAAACCACATATTCATCTAACAGACTTGTATCTAGACTATATAAAGAACTCTCAAAACATAACAGTAGAAGACAAAACAATCCAATTACAAAATGGGCCAAAAACCACAAATAAACAGTTCATAGAAGAAAATGTACAGATGGCAAATAAGCATATGAAAATATGTTCAACATCATTAGCCATTAGAAAAATTCAAATTAAAACTACAATGAGTTGTTACAATGTAACTATTAGAATGGCTAAAACAAAAAAATAGCAATAACACCAAATGCTAGTGAGGATGTAAAGAAACTGGATCACTTACACACTGCTGGTGGAAATGTCAAATGGTAGCATCACCCTGGAAAATAGCTTCCCAGTTTCTTATAAAACTAAGCATGCACTTACCATTTGCACATTTGTGCATTTATCTCAGAGAAGTGAAAACTTAAGTTCACATGAAAACATGAGTGTTCATAGAAACTTTATTGGAGATATCTAAGACCTAGAAACAACCCAGATGTCTTTCAATGGGTAAATGGTTAAACATCCATACCATGGAATACTATGCAGCAATAAACAGGAATAAACTCTTAATACAGCCAACATGGATGAATCTCAAGAGAATTACACTGGGTGAAAAAACCCAATCTCAAAAGTTACATATTGTAACCTTTTGAATTTTTATAGTATTCTTGAAATGACAATTTTATAGAGATAGAGAATAATTGATCAGTGGTTTCCAGGGCTAGGGATGAGGAAGGAGAGGAGATAAGTCTGTAAGAGGTAGAATAAGGGAGCCTTGTTGTGATGAAACAGTTCTCTATCTTGATTATGGTAATGCACACGTGATAAAATTTCATATAACTATACACACACATGGGCAAACACACATACAATAAGTGCATGTAAAACCTGTGAAATCTGAATAAACTCTGTGGATTGCACCAATGTTAATTTTCTGGTTTTGATGTTGTACTATAATCACACATTGGGATATTCAGTGGGAAACTGGGTGAAGGGTACATAGACCCTCCTCGTATATACATATACACGCCCACACATACACACACACTCTCTCACACACACATACACACACACACTCTCACACACACAGAGATATATATTTGTAACTTCCTGTCAATCTATAGTTATTTCAAAATAAAAAGTTTAAAAAATTCTAGCCATTGAATTCAAAACCCAGCTCTACCACTCTAGTTATAAGCTGAGTAACTTCTCTGAGTCTCTATCTTCATTATTATAACAAAGATAAAAAACCAATAACTAACTTCTATTTTTTTTTGTCTGTCCACATTCATTTTCCATTCTTCTGTAACAAACTCTAACTTTCCTTGGGGAACTATCCCTCCTCTGTTCTTAGTTATAAGGTTTGGGTAGGGCTGCCTCCGCCCCTGGCTTCATGGAGGAAGACTTGGACCAAGTATCACAGATACTGGTAGTTGAGGTCACAGATAACCAATCACTGGAACAGACCTTTGGAAAGAAGAAATTCACTTTCTTCTAGCTTTACTGCGAGGACATGCCAGGCTAATTTTTGTATTTTCAGTAGAGATGGGGTTTCGCCATGTTGGCCAGGCTGGCCTCGAACTCCTGACCTCAGGTGATACACCCGCCTTGGCCTCCCAAAGTATTGGGATTATAGGTGTGAGCCACCACGTCCGGCCCAGATCAGCCTTATCAAATGAAAAGAGGCTATTTCTCCAATTTTCACATCTTTTAAAAGAAAAAAACAGAAGTCCTCTTGTGTCTCCCCCTTCCTCTGCAGACTACACCCCATTTTATTTCTTCCCTTTGCAGTAAAACTTTTCTCTGCCTCATCCAGCAATTCCACTCCTGGGTATATATCCAAGAGAATTGAAAGCAGGGTCTCAAAGAGATATTTGTGCACCCATGTTCATAGCAGCATTGTTCACAATAGCCAAAAGGCAGAAGCAACCCAAGTGTCACCCATCAATAGATGAATGGATAAATAAGATGCAGTATAATCCATACAGTGGAATATCATTCAGCCTTGAAAAGGAAGGAAATTCTAACACATAGTTGAACCTTGAACATATTATGCTGAGTGAAATAAGCCAAAAACAAAACGACAAATATATACTATTCCACTTACAAGAGGTACCTAGAGTAGTCAAATTCATAGCAAAAGAAAGTAGGATGATGTTTTGCCCAGGGCTGGTGGGAAATGGGGGTTCTTGTTTGATGAGTGTAGAATTTCCATTTTTCAAGAGACGAAAAAGTTCTGGAGGGTGGTCGCACGACAACGTGAATGTATTTAACACCACTGAATTGTATGCTTAAAAAATGGTTAAAATGGTCACTTTCATGTGTATTTTACCACAATTAAAAACAAAAATTTAGGCCCCCGGCCCGCCCGGCCTGCGGCAGCAGCGTGGCCGCGGCGCGGCGTCAGCAATAGCAGCAGCAGCGGCGGCAGCGGCGGGCGGCCGCGCGGGTGTTTCTGTCGGGTCGCGGGGTCTCGCGGCAGCATGGCGGACTACCTGATCAGCGGCGGCACCGGCTACGTGCCCGAGGACGGGCTCACCGCGCAGCAGCTCTTCGCCAGCGCCGACGGCCTCACCTACAACGACTTCCTGATTCTCCCAGGATTCATAGACTTCATAGCTGATGAGGTGGACCTGACCTCAGCCCTGACCCGGAAGATCACTCTGAAGACGCCGCTGATCTCCTCCCCCATGGACACTGTGACAAAGGCTGACATGGCCATTGCCATGGCTCTGATGGGAGGTATTGGTTTCATTCACCACAACTGCACCCCAGAGTTCCAGGCCAACGAGGTGCGGAAGGTCAAGAAGTTTGAACAGGGCTTCATCACGGACCCCGTGGTGCTGAGCCCCTCGCACACTGTGGGCGATGTGTTGGAGGCCAAGATGCGGCATGGCTTCTCTGGCATCCCCATCACTGAGACAGGCACCATGGGCAGCAAGCTGGTGGGCATCGTCACCTCCCGAGACATCGACTTTCTTGCCGAGAAGGACCACACCACCCTCCTCGGTGAGGTGATGACGCCAAGGATTGAGCTGGTGGTGGCTCCAGCAGGTGTGACGTTGAAAGAGGCAAATGAGATCCTGCAGCGTAGCAAGAAAGGGAAGCTTCCTATCGTCAATGATCGCGATGAGCTGGTGGCCACCATCGCCCGTACCGACCTGAAGAAGAACCGAGACTACCCTCTGGCCTCCAAGGATTCCCAGAAGCAGCTGCTCTGTGGGGCAGCTGTGGGCACCCGTGAGGATGACAAATACCGTCTGGACCTGCTCACCCAGGCGGGCGTCGACGTCATAGTCTTGGACTCATCCCAAGGGAATTCTGTGTATCAGCTCGCCATGGTGCATTACATCAAACAGAAGTACCCCCACCTCCAGGTGATTGGGGGGAACGTGGTGACAGCAGCCCAGGCCAAGAACCTGATTGATGCTGGTGTGGACGGGCTGCGCGTGGGCATGGGCTGCGGCTCCATCTGTATCACCCAGGAAGTAATGGCCTGTGGTCGGCCCCAGGGCACTGCTGTGTACAAGGTGGCTGAGTATGCCCGGCGCTTTGGTGTGCCCATCATAGCCGATGGCGGCATCCAGACCGTGGGGCACGTGGTCAAGGCCCTGGCCCTTGGAGCCTCCACAGTGATGATGGGCTCCCTGCTGGCCGCCACTACGGAGGCCCCTGGCGAGTACTTCTTCTCAGACGGGGTGCGGCTCAAGAAGTACCGGGGCATGGGCTCACTGGATGCCATGGAGAAGAGCAGCAGCAGCCAGAAACGATACTTCAGCGAGGGGGATAAAGTGAAGATCGCGCAGGGTGTCTCGGGCTCCATCCAGGACAAAGGATCCATTCAGAAGTTCGTGCCCTACCTCATAGCGGGTATCCAACAGGGCTGCCAGGATATCGGGGCCCGTAGCCTGTCTGTCCTTCGGTACATGATGTACTCAGGAGAGCTCAAGTTTGAGAAGCGGACCATGTCGGCCCAGATCGAGGGTGGCGTCCATGGCCTGCACTCTTACGAGAAGCGGCTGTACTGAGGACAGCGGTGGAGGCCGAGGTGGTGGAGGGGATGCACCCCAGTGTCCACTTTCGGGCACAGCCTCCCTCCATAACTGAGTGGTCCACAGATTTGCACTACGGGTTCCCCAGCTCCTTTCCAGGGAGAGAGGAGGGGAGGTCCCGAGGGGACTGCTGCCCCTCACTCGGCATCCCCTGCAGAGCCAGGACTGCTCCCTGGGCCAGGCAGCCCTGGGAGGCCCCCCGAGCCCAGCCAGCCAGGCTCTCAGGCCCTGTGCCTGCCTCAGGTCTTTCTTGCTGCAGCCTGCTCCAGCCTGGCCCCCACCCCAGGGGCAGGCGGCCCCTCCTGGCTTCTCCTGTAGGGCACCTCCCTGCCCCTAGCCCCCCAGGAAATGGTGCTCTCCTGGCCCTGCCTCTGGCCCTTCGCGGGCCGCTGCCCCTCAGCCATGTGGCACTTCTGAGCTCCTGACCTAGGCAAAGGGGAGGTCTCTGTCCCCTTCCCCGGCCCTGGGCTACCCTTGGGTCCTGCTCCTCAGGCCACTCCCCTGTCCCTGGCCCTGGGGAGGAGGCTCCCCTGGTCATGGCCGCCTGCCTGTCATTCCTGACTCACCACCGTCCCCAGGTGAACCATTCCTCCCCTCTCCTCAGCTGCAGTTGAAGGCTTTAACTTTGCACACTTGGGATCACAGTTGCGTCATTGTGTATTAAATACTCGGAATAAAAAAAAAAACAAACACAAAAATTTAAAAAACACAATCCTGTTTTTCTCTACCTCCAGTTTCTCTCCTTCCATTCTTCCTTCAACCCACTCCAGTCAGTGTCCATGCCCGCCCCCGAGCAAGATGGCTCTTGTCAAGGTCAACAGTGACCACATCAAATCTCCCAGGTAGCCCCAGCCCTCACTGGCCAGACCTGTCAATATGATCTAATGCGCCCTCTGCCCTGGTCCACTTCCTTCCTTGGATTCTGGAGCTCATTCTCTAGCTTTTCCTCCAGTTTCATCATAATCCACTGGCCCTTTCTTCAAAATGTATATAGAAGGTGACACTTCCTACCTCTCTTCTGGAACTGGTCTCATCCCCTGTTCTTGCCATTACCACCTACATCCATTCTCAACACAGCAGCTGGCATGATCCTCTTAAAACGTGCCAGGTCGGCCGGGCGTCGTGGCTCACGCCTGTAATCCCAGCACTTTGGGAGGCCGAGGCAGGCGGATCACGAGGTCGGGAGATCGAGACCATCCTGGCTAATACGGTGAAACCCCATCTGTACTAAAAATACAAAAGAAAATTAGCCAGGCGTGGTGGCAGGCACTTGTAGTCCCAGCTACTTGGGAGGCTGAGGCAGGAGAATGGCGTGAACCCGGGAGGCAGAGCTGGCAGTGAGCCAAGATCGCGCCACTGCACTCTAGCCTGGGCAACAGAGCAAGACTCCGTCTCAAAAAAAAAAAAAAAAAGTGCCAGGTCATGCCAAGCCCTCTGGTGGGCCTTGTCTCTTTCTGATCAGAATTCAAGTCCATACAAAGCCCTGAACTCCTTCTCAATGACTTCCCCTTAGATAGCAGGCATCTTTCCACCTTATTATCTGTTGCACTCTTCACAGATGTCCGCAGAGCTAACTCCTTCACCTTAAAATGTCAATGCAATGTCACCTTTTCTGTGAGGCCTATTCCGAGCACCTGGTTTTAGATTCCAGCCCATCCCCATGTCAATCATGCTTACACCACTTTACTTTTTTTTTTTTCCATATTCCCTCATCATTTAAGGGATACATCATAACACACTTTAGAATTTTTACCTACTTAGTAGGTCTGTTTATTTTTTATCTCCTCCTGATAGAACATAAGCAGGGACTCTATTTTCTTAATTCACTGACATATATATGCAGCTCCGAGCACATAGTAGGTGTTCAATAACCACTGGTTGAATTAACTAGCAATGAATTTCCAGGCTATTTCACTACCGTAAAAAGCTCATTATCTTATTTGATCCTTGGAAGTTTTGTGAAGGCTACCAAAATATATCATTATATTCATTTTACAGATAAAGAAATGGAATCTCAAAGAGACTAAGGCGGCCAGATCCAGTGGCTCATGCCTGTAATCCCAGCACTTTGGGAGGCCAAGGCAGGTAGATATTTGAGCTCAGGAGTTCGAGACCAGCCTTGGCAACATGATGAAACCTCATCTTCACAAAAAATACAAAAATTAGCCAGGTGTGGTAGCGCACGCCTATAGTCCCAGCTACTTGGGGGGCTGAGGTGGGAGGATCACTTGAGCCTGGGAGGTCGAGGCTGTAGTAAGCCGTGTTTGCACCACTGCACTCCAGCTTGGAGTGCAAGACCCCGTCTCAAAAAAAAAAATCACAAAAACCAACACAAAAGGGCTAAGCGTCCTCCTTTATTTATTTAAAATGCAGTCCTTCATTTACTCAGCAAAAATGTATTGAGTGGCATCATGGTATAGCTAGGCTTAAAATAGAGATTTGTTCATGTCTATTCCTGGAGTTTTCTACTTTTAAACACCCATGCTCCCTTTTGAGAAACATGAACCTTGCATGCATCCCCAGTTGAAAGGTGGTAAAGTGCAATGGCTGGGAGCAGGGGCTTTGGATCCTGACTGTGTGGCAACTCCACCTCCCCCACTCCCTGGCTCTGTGGCCAGGCACTTTCTTCCACAATTTCCTTTCTCATTCACTCGTAAGATGGAAATGGCAATAGCAGTCACTTCATAGCATTGTCAAAGAATGCATGTAAAGCATTGTGTTGTTATCAGTTGATGTGTTTTCTGCCTATTCTTTTTTTTTTTTTTTGAGATGGAGTCTCGCTCTGTCGCCCAGGCTGGAGTGCAGTGGCGCGATCTCGGCTCACTGCAAGCTCTGCCTCCTGGGTTCACGCCATTCTCCTGCCTCAGCCTCTCCGAGTAGCTGGGACTACAGGCGCCCGCCACCACGCCCGGCTAATTTTTTTTTGTATTTTTAGTAGAGACGGGGTTTCACAGTGGTCTCGATCTCCTGACCTCGTGATCCGCCCGCCTCGGCCTCCCAAAGTACTGGGATTACAAGCGTGAGCCACCGCGCCTGGCCTGTTTTCTGCCTATTCTTATCAGCCAAGAGGATTTTATCTGATTTGCTTCCTATAATTTGCATGACAAAACCAACAAGCTTTATTTTCATTTCCAAATATAAAGATAATATTGGATAGGCTGTTTCAAACTCAAGAGTTTTACATGCTCACTCTCCATTGCCCTGGTGCCTCTCAGCATTCAGATTGCCAAGTGTGACCCCAAATCAAAAGAGGGTCCTGATTCGTGCTTTCTTCCTTTTGCATTTATTTCTAACAGGGGTAGAGGTGCTGATTCCAGCTGCAAGGTTGAAATGAAAACCAGCAAAAGTGCAAGCCAAGAGTTCAGTTTCCCAATAGCTGCAGCTGTCTAGCACCCGGAGCTATTTTTAAACTCCTTTTCAGAAACTCCAGTGCTTGCGATGGATCTATTTTCTTAACTGCCAAGAGATAATGCTAAAAGGGATAGCTTGAAAGTATTCCACAGCGCTCATAAAAATGACTGAAATAGATAGCGTACAAGATGGCCTTTGTCTGGAGCAGCAGAGGAAAGCAGGATGAAGTCTTTCAGACCCCAGGACCATGGTGCTGTTGGATCTGCTGCTGACAACCGTGGCTTTGTGTCTTGAATGTGCACTGTGACCAGGAAAGGCAAGAAAACCAAACAGTAATTGTAGAGAACATCAGAGACCTGGCATTTAAATTGGTCATTGATTCCAGGAAACAGGAGACCCCAAAATAGCTCCCAAAGAATCCCCCTTGACTTGAGCGCTGCCTTATCTGGTAAACCTGTCCAAACTGTCTAAACTGAACTTGTCTTTTGTGCCTTTCCTGAACTCCACCTGGATTTCACTGCCTCAACAACCAGTCATGCAGTCATTTGTGTTACAAATTTAAGAATCATCCCAACTCTGCTTTCTTCACCTCCCACATCCAATAAAGTCTTACTAATATTGTCTCCTATTTCTCAAATCATGCTCTTTTAATAGCCCCACAACCACTGCCCTGACTCAATGTTTCATCGTCTCTCATCTGGATTTTTGCAAGAGCATCTAGACCAATCTCCCTGTGTCTATTTTGGATCCCCGTCACAAAGATTGACACAATTTTTTTTTTTCTAATTTTAAATCTTATTATGTAGATCTTGCTTGGGCTCCTCTGGTGTTTCCTAATCGCCCTCAGCAGACAGTCCAGGCTGTTTAGTGTGACACCTCCATCACCTGTAACTGACACCTCTTCAGCCTTAGCCCTTTTTTTTTTTTTTTTTTTTTTTTGAGATGGAGTCTCGCTTTTTCACCCAGGCCGGACTGCAGTGGCGCTATCTCGGCTCACTGCAAGCTCCGCCTCCCAGGTTCACGCCATTCTCCTGCCTCAGCCTCCCGAGTAGCTGGGACTACAGGAGCCAGCCACCACGTCCGGCCAATTTTTTGTATTTGTAGTAGAGATGGGGTTTCACCGTGTTAGCCAAGATGGCCTCGATCTCCTGACCTCGTGATCTGCCCGCCTCGGCTCCCAAAGTGATGGGATTACAGGAGTGAGCCACCGAGCCTGGCCTCAGCCTTAGCCCTTCTATAACCCACTCCTGGTTTTATATTCCAGCAACATTGAGCTACTTGTCATTTTCCACATATCATATTTTTCCCTCTCCATGTCTTTACTTATGCTAGCTCCCTGCCTGGAATGCCATTCATCTCTATTTAAAAAACAAACAAACAAACATTTTAGTGACATATAACATAGACAGAGCAACGTGTATAAGTCCTACTTGTACAGCTTGACGTAATTTACAAAAAATGACACATTCAAGTAACCACCATACAAATCAAAGATTTGAAAATTACCAGCACTCCAGAACTTTTCCTTCTGCTTTCTCCTAGACACCACCCCCTAAAAAGTAGCCAATGTTCTGACTTCATTCCAAATTGATTAGATTTGCCTAATTTTGGACTTTATTTAAATGACATCATACAGTATATGCTTTCTTATCTGGCTTCTTTCACTAAATATTATTTTGTAGAATTCACCCATGCTATGGCTTATGGCAGTGGTTTGTTTTGTTGTCTTATAATATTCCATTGTATAAATATACCACAATTTATTTATCTAGTCTAGTGTTGGTGAAAATATGAGTGGTTTCCAGGTTTTAGCTATTATAAAAGTGCTGCTATGAACATGCTTATGCGTTCCTTTTGTGAATGTATGTATGCATTTCTGTTGAGTAGAATTGCTAGAGCATATATATATATACATATATATACACACACACAAAACTTTAATATGGATGGATTGCCAAATAGTTTTCCAAAGTGATTATACCACTTTACATTCCCACTAATAATATATGAGAGTTCTAGTTGCGCCACATTTTTGCCAAAATTTGGGATTGTCAGTTTTAAAAACTGTAAGCCATTTTGCTGGATTTTAAAAACTATGTCTGATAACATCTGACTTTTAATTGGACTGTATAGACCATTTACATTTATGTAATTATTGATATAGCTGGGTTTAAGTCAACCATCTTGTTATTTGTATTTAATTTATTCCACTTAACATTGTTCCTTTTTTTCCTTTTCTTGCCTTCTTTTGGATTATTGAGTATATTTTAGTGATTGCCCTAGGTTTTTATTATGCATCTTTGAATCAATACATTCCATCTTTTATCATCTTATAAAACTTAATATATAATGTAAAGAGCTTATGAGTATATTTAATCTCTTTTCCTTCTGTTTTTGGTGATTTTATTGTTGTTATACTTGAACGTATATTATAAAATCTACACTACTTTTTTTGCCTTACACAGTCAATTCTCTTTTTTAAAAATTAAAAATAAGAAAATTTGTCTATGTTTACTCACATATATACCATCTGTAAAGCTCTTTATTGCTTTGTATAACCAGTTTCAACTTATCATTTTCTTTCAGCCCAAAGACTTCTTTAATATTCATTTTTCTGTGGGTAACCTGGTAATGAATTCTATTACCTTCTGTTTATCTAAAAATTGTTTATTTCACCTTTATTTTTGAAAAATATTTTAGGTAGATATGGATTTTTGGTTGACTTTATTTTCTTGAAAAATATAGTTCACTGTTCAGCTGAGTGCAGTGGGGCACAGTTATAGTCCCAGCTACTCAGGAGGCCGCCTCGGAGGCAAGAGGATTAAGCCCAGGAGTTCAAAGCTACAGTGTGCTTTAATCACATTTGTGAATAGCCACTGCACTCCATCCTGTGCAACATAGCGAGACCCCATCTCAAAAAAAATTCGTTTTCTTAAGCAAATCAACAAACAAAACAACTTCATTAAAAAGTGGGCAAAGGACATGAACAGACATTTTTCAAAAGAAAACATATGCACAGCCAAGAAGCATATGAAAAAATGCACACATTACTAGTCATTACAGAAATGCAAATCAAAACCACAGTGAGATACCATCAGTGTGTAAGTTAGAATGGCTACTGTTAAAAAGCCAAAAAGTAACATGCTGGTGATCTTGTTGGAGAAAAGGGAATGCTTATACACTGCTGGTGGGAATGTAAATTAGTTCAGCCACTGTGGAAAGCAGTTTGATGATTTCTCAAAGAACTTAAAACAGAGCTACCATTTGACCCAGCAATCCCATTATTGGGTATATGCCCAAAGGAATATAAATCATTCTACCATAAAGACACATGCACACACATGTTTATTGCAGCACTATTCACAATAGCAAAGACATGAAATCCATCTAAATGCCCATCAACTGTAGACTGGATAAAGAAAACGTACATATATGCCATGGAATACTATGCAGCTATAAAAACAATAAAATCATGTCCTTTGCAGCAACATGGATGGAGCTGGAGGCCATTTTCTAAGCAAACTAACACAAGAACAGAAAACCAAATACTGGATAAGTGGGGGCTAAACATTGAGTATGCATGGACACAAAGAAGGGAACAATGGACACTGGGGCCAACTTGAGGCTGGAGAGTGAGAGGAGGCTGAGGATTGAAAAACTACCTATCAGGTACTATGCTTATTGCCTGCATGATGAAATACTCTGTACATGAAACCCCCCATGACATGCAATTTACCTATTTAACAAACCTGCACATACACTCCTGAAACTGAAAGTTTTAAAAATTTTTTTTCAGAAAATTTACATCTATCATGCTTCCTCAGGAAGTTATTCGAAGATGTTCTCCAGCAAAATAAGAGGTAACCCGGGATCCATGAAAGAGTGTTTTCAACCCAAGAGTGTGACAAAGAGAATTTCCAGGATGACAGCCCTGGTTCAAGTCTGGAGATCAACTGCCATATATGTACTTGAGAATAAGTATGAAAATGTCTCTGAGGGAGGTATCCAGGGAACAAATAAAGGGGAAAGCATGGCAAGTATTTCTGATATGATAACTGCCCAGAGGAGAAGAAGAAAATAAGAAGATTGCTTACTGGTGGAGCATTTAAACACTTCAAAGAACACTATTTATATAGCCAACAATAGTGCTTTAACAATATTAAGAGGATGATGTGGAGAGGTGCAGATGATGGTGTAAGAATTAAATGCTAAATAAACATATGCATTAATGTGAACCCAGTTAGTTCTTAAAAGATGCTCAAAAAAGTATCAAAATATCAACCAAATCAATAAATGCTGTTTGTTTTTTTTTTTCTAACCATAGAAGTTACTACTAGGATTGCCAGACCTACTTTTGTGATCCTTTTCCACCTCTTAGGTGTTCTCCTACTGGCCTTAAAAACATGACTGCTAAAATCAAGTAATGTGCCCTATGTATCCCACCACCTTTAAAAGTCAGCAGTGATTCTCCCATTTCACCTATTTCATCTTCATGTTTCTCATATGTGAAATGGGAGTATGTGAGTCAGTTATATCTTTTTTTTTTTTTTTTTTGAGCTGGAGTTTCGCTCTTGTTGCCCAAGCTGGAGTGCAATGGCACAATCTCGGCTCACTGCAACCTCTGCCTCCCAGGTTCAAGCGATTCTCCTGCCTCGGCCTCCCAAATAGCTGGGATTACGGGTGTCTGCCACCACACCCAGCTAATTTTTGTATTTTTAGTAGAGATGGGGTTTCACCATCTTGGCCAGGCTGGTCTTTAACTGCTGACCTCGTGATCCACCCGCCTCAGCCTCTGAAAGTGCTGAGATGTGAGCCACCGTGCCCGGCCATAACTTTATCCTAAACACACATATTTTGAAGCTAAACTGTCTGAGTACAGATCCTAGCTAAGCTTCTCACAGCTGTGTGACTGTGAGCAAGTTACTTAGCTTCTCTGTGAGAGTAAGAAATTAACATATCTAAAAGTCTTAGAGCAGTGCCTAACAGCAGAGTCACTATTAGCCATTAGTATCTTATGAGGATCAAATAAAATACAATATAAGAAATCTATAAAATACCACGTGAGTTAGTACCATGATGATTTAGTATCATTATAATTAAATCACTTCCCCTAGAGAAGAGCAGCTCAACCAGGAGGCTTCTGTGGGTGCTACCAAATGACGTATTTAACACTAAAATATGAACATCCATCCTTTTACTGCTGGCTTCTTTAATTTACTCTTTTAAAAAGGTGCTTCCAGCTCTAATATTTACTCTGAATGACTCATATATGAGAACTGAGGTTTTCCCTGTAGTTCCTAAAATCTCTAAACCAGAAACTCAGAGCCTTCCATGTTTCCTCAACCACAGGCTGTGGGCAGACCTGAGCCAGACACAGCAAAGGAATCTACTAGGCAGAGAGCAGAGGCCTCCAGACAGGGCTGGGCCCTTCTGCCTTGTGTCAGGGACCTCTGCTCAGGACCACAGTGGTACCATGAAGTACCATGAGAATGAGTCTCTGTGACAAGGACTTTGATCTGCTAGGCCAGAGGAGACTGGGAAGTGAAGTTTCAGAAGAGTTAGCAAGATCCGAGGGTTAGGCAAGCAAGTGCAAGGGTTCAGAGCAGACAAGGCCTGAGGTGCACAGGAATCAGAATGTCCCCAGAATGAGGGTCCCTACCTGAAGCAGCACAGAGTTGCAAAGGTGCCAGCTGCCTGGAGAGTCCAGAGGGAAAAGCAGATACTGGCAGACTGAACACCCACAGAGCATGGTGGATTGAAGAGGGACACAGGAGGGTCAGTTACAGAGTCAAGAGTTTGTTTAGGATTGGACAGAGGTGGATTCAAAGCTGAAACAAAGTGGTCAGCAGAAACAGAGGAGATTTGCTAAAACTTTAGAGGGCATAAGAACTTGAACTTGATAAAATGCAGATTATCAGCCCCAAACCTCAGAAAGCCTGCATATGGCAATCTGAAAGGAGTATAAAATTCTGCATTTTTAACCACCACCCAGATTATTCTGACATGATTCTTGGGCCACACTCTTTAAGAAACCATTAGTCTGTTGGCGTAAGGATCAAGGGTGTGGCCACTTTGTAGGAAGGTCCTGCCGGTGCTCATGGTCCTGAGCACCCAAGGGTAGACAATAACCAGTAGGAAGACAAAGAAGGTGAAATGAAGAAACAGCCCTTATGTACCCTTGACAGCTGCTTATCTATTCAGTGCCTTTGTGTGAATTCAAAAAAAAAGTGATCCTTGTGGACAGATGAATTTGATAAAGGCATCCATTCCTCTGGGTGGAGAAGTCAGATCAAGGCTTGAGGAGCAGAGGACAGGATGGGTTTCAGTCTCCCCTGTCTGCTTGGCTTGGTGGCCTCATAGAAACTGAGGGAGAGGAGCTGGGATTACCGTTTGAGGTTCTCCTGGTCACTGACCGTGCACACAGGAGCACTGGAGGCCAATGGGGAATGCTGGTAGGAGTTGCAGGAGCATAGAGGCAAGAATTCATGTTCTGGAGTCAGTCTGGACGGAGTTCAAGTTTTGGCTCTTCTATTTCCTGGTCGTGTGACCAGGAGTAAACTTCCTAACCTTTTACCAAGGCTCTGGAACTTAATCTATAGAATACTATGGCCTGTCAGTGAGGCATGATCAAAGCCAAGCAGCCATTCAGCACTTGTCAGGAACGCTGGCAAACGTTAGTGGCCTCCGATGACTACAGAAGAGTTGTCTTTCCTCCCACAACCTCACCACCAGGAGGAATGTCATAATGAAACCACATACGAGACGCCATTCTCCCATTTACAAACATAATTAGTAGACAGGCACAAAACACAGCTGTTCTCTACGCGTGGCGAAGTCTCTGCTGTCGATCCTTAGGCATGCCACCAAGTGCCTTGTAAGAAAGTCCTTCCCAAAGCACATAAAACCTGGTCCAGATGTGCAAAAGGCAATGAAAGAAAGAGAGCCAGAATCCTAGTAGGCTTAAAATGAGTGACCTGGTTATGCACAACTAGGTAAAAGAGAATCTATTGTTCTTGCTATAGCTTTTCATTTTTCTCTGGTAACGGTGGTATTTAGTAATTCAATGATCGTTGTCTTAGTCCATTCAGGTGGCAGTCACAGAATCCCATAGACTTGTGGCTTACAAACCACAGAATTTTATTTCTCACCCTTCTGTTGGCTGGAAGTCCAAGATCAAGTGGTCAGCAGATTTGGTGTCTGGGGAGGGCCCGTTTCCTGGCTCACAGATGGCCACCTTGTCACTGTGTCCTCACACGGTGGAAGGGGTGAAGGGGCTCTCTGGAGTTTCTTTTATAAAGGCATTCATTCCACTCATGAGGGCTTCACCTTCATAACCTGATCACCTCCCAAAGGCCCCACCTTTCAATGTGGAGAGACACATACGTTCGGTCTCTAGCAATATGTTAGATGTATCACTGGTTGGGTCTAAAGACTTCTCCAAAAAGGTTTTGTTGTACACTGCTGTGGAAGACTTCATGACTCCCAAATAAAAGGCAACCCCAAAACTCCACCAGGAAGGTTTTGCTTAGAAAAAAAGAGTGTTGATGAGCAGTAGCTATCGATTCTTGACAGGGCAAGCCACATGATGTGTGGGACCTAGTGCTAAATGAAACATGAGGCCTCTTGTTCAAAAACCAGAGGAAAAAAAAAACCCTTTTTCTTTTCTTCCATCATCTCTCTCTCTCTCAACCCATCATAGTGTTTTTTGTTCACTAACATCATTCTCCCTCAGGCATAGGAATGCTACTGGGGTGAGGGCAGCCCCTCACAGGCACCTGGGGCCTGTCCCGTGACTTGGTCCATGGGGTGCACATACCCTACTCAACCCTCCCCAAACCTGCTCTCAGACCTGGCCAGGGGCAGAGGGAAGCAGCAGTCACTGGGTGTGGAGAACCACCTCCAGCAGCCGAGAACCCACTCCAGCCAGGCGGGGTGGCAGCAGGAAGTGGAACTCCACGTGAGTCGAGGCATCAAGCATGCTGCATACTTCACTGTCCCCTCAAACTTCACTATCAAAACACAAATTCAAAGACTATGAACTTCAGAATGGCCATTGCACAGCCTTAAACCCCAAGCCTGGGGCCTCCTTCTGAGTGCAGGACCCTGCGTCCCACCTTGGTAACCCACCCGGATGCTGGAATTCAGAAAACTCAGATGGAGGAAATTCACTGCTGAGTGAACCATGGGGTTACTGATTGAGACATACCAAAGGGTTAATACTAGAGCACCTCCAACAGCATCTGACTCCAAATTGGTGTTCAAAAATATTTCGACACTGGAATTTCGAAAGTTCAAAACTGTTGAAAATAGGCCTTAATATAGAGAACCAATGCAAAATTTGCACCAAAATAAAACAGTCTAGATCAGGGTTTCTCGGCCTCACCACTGTTGACATTTTGGGCCAGGTAATTCTCTGTTGTGCTAATTGTCCTATGCGTTGTAGGATGTTTAGCAGTGCCCTTGGCCCCTACCCATTGTATGCCAGTAGCACATCCTTCTCCCCTCTTATGGCAACCGAAAAGTTCTCCAGATGTTGCAAAATTGCCAAATGCCCCCTGGGGCAGGGACTGGAAAATTGTCCCTGGTTGACAACTGTTGGTATATAATTTAGCACATTAATGTTTGGTTGTTTTACTTATATTTGATAAACAAATTATGTATTATACTTTCATATTTAAAAGTTAAATTCCAATGGGCTATGTATATGGCATTTTTAATTTTTTAACTTAAAAGGTGTCTGTTCCTCAACTTCTGTGGCTTGTTTATTATCCGGACATGAGCATCTTACATCAGCCATCGACAGTAAGTGGGGGGAAGCTATCTCCATGAGGAGGAAATGAGGAGCCCCTTTCAGAATATGCCACAAGGACCCATCGAAGGCACTGCCATAGAATCAACACTGATTGCCAAGGTCTGAAGAGAAGCAGATGTGCTCATATCTAAGGGGGAAAAAAAACCAGATTCTGCAAAATTCATTTGAATGTGGCTGTGTTTTTGTGTTGCTTTGTTTTTGCTGGAGATCGATCTAAGTGGGTCTTGTTTGGGCTGATATTGAAGTGGAAAAGGACGCCATCTGGGCTGGCGAGAAGCTGGAATTCAGAAGGAAGACAGGAGGTCAACAATTTGGATTTGACCACAGACACAGTAGTGAACTAAAGTCTCCCCTCTTCTACTTTTGGAAAACTTCTTGGTGATCACTTCTTGTAATAAAGAAAATTAACAGAGTAGAAACTCCGTGGAGGCCCCTGTTGGTCTCCCCACTCAGGACCACCTTTTGACCAGCTATCTGACTGTCCCTGTCCCCTACTTCTAAAGACGGTGCTGCTACTTTCTTCACAGTGTTGCCCTCCAGAATAGGGAGGTATAGGGTACAAACTGTGTGGGGTCACGGTTCTTTTGACTCCAGGTGGGACAAGCTTGGAGGTGCAATTTATACTCACTGTCCCCATGGGGATCAGGATGAGGGGTGGGCGTCAGCTGGAATCACACCCTTGCCTCCCACCTTCCCCTTCCCTCTCCTGCTTCCTCCACTTCCTTACACGCTTCTCCTGGGAGCACTTCCGGAAGGGTACATTTGAATCCTCCACTCAGGGCCGGCTTCTGGGAAAAAACTGGCCTAAAACATTTCTTTTTCCCCACAGGACCATGAGTGAAATGTGGCCTGTGCATGCCCACACACCAAACCCAGAAGACATGGCTTAATTTCAAGGGCATCAGTGAGACCTTAAGATTTTAAAATATCCTCCCTACACTACCCATTTTTTAGATACTTGCTATTAGATCCAGAGCCAGAGAAGTTGCCTGTGCCAGATCCAAAATGGCTGCCCAGAGGAGGGGCCTGGGGTCAAGCTGGAGAACCTCGTCACCTGGAGTTCAGTCTACAATGTATGCTGAGAGAGGAAAACCATCCTGAGACCAGGGACCTGAGGCATAAGGGCAGGAGCCAAGGAAAGCCTTAGGCTTCAACTCAAATTGAGAAGTCTACTTAATGGCAGAGCTGGCCTGGAAGCCTAGTCTTCTTACTCCAAGTTCAATGACCTTTTTCTTTTTTCTTTTTTTTTTTGAGACAGAGTCTTGCTGTGTCACCCCGGCTGGAGAGCAGTGATGCAAACTCAGTTCACTGCAACCTTCACTTCCTGGGTTCAAGCAATCCTCCAACCTCAGCCTCCCGAGTAGCTAGGACTAAAGGTGCCTGCCCCCATTCCTGGATAATTTTTGTATTTTTAGTAGAGATGGGTTTTCACCATGTTGGCCAGACTGGTCTTGAACCCCAGACCTCAAGAGATCCGCCTGCCTTGGCCTCCCAAAGTGCTGGGATTACAGGCATGAGCCACCACGCCCAGCCTCAGTGCCCTTTCTCACATGCCCAACTTCTTGCTCTTCTGTCCTGTCTTGTTTCATTAACTCTCGTTTCACCTGATTCCCCTTATAAGTGAGATGCAAGCCTCCTTGAGAGTGGAGACAAGCCTAACCCTCACCCTTACCTTAACTCCAACCCTAACCCCACAGTACCTAGGTCCAGACTCTCAAAACACACATTTTGGTGGATGAATGACTGACTAAGCAATGCTTTTCCGGCCTCAATGTTTCTGTAAAGAAGACATATAGGGCTGCCATTTTCAGTTACATGGATGCTGTTCACACACCCTGCAAAATGGACAGTCCAGAGCTGTGTGGTGTTCAACATGCTCAATCCTGGATCTGGAGCATCCTCTCTCTAAACAGTTCCACTTCATCCCCCAAGGAGATCCAGAACATAAATTTGCAGCGCTAGATCTAACAGCCTTGAGGCAAAGGAGATGGACTTTTGTTCTCCCACACAATGCCTGGTATATAGCGGCTGTCTTAAAAGATCAGTTGCTTGGATGAGTACATCTGCAGGCTGATTGGTACAGCATGATGCAGTGAAGAAAAGGCACAGGCATTAGTTTTTTTTTTTTTTTTCCCCAAGACAGAGTTTCACTCTTGTTGCCCAGGCTGGAGTGCAATTGCGCGATCTTGGCTCACTGCATCCTCTGCCTCCCGGATTCAAGCAATTCTCCTGCTTCAGCCTTCCGAGTAGCTGGTATTACAGGCATGTGCCACCATGCCCAGCTAATTTTGTATTTTTAGTAGAGACAGGGTTTCTCCATGTTGGTCAGACTGGTCTCGAACTCCCGACCTGAGGTGATCTGCCCACCTCAGCCTCCCAAAGTGCTGGGACTACAGGCGTGAGCCACAGTGCCCAGCCAGGCTTTAGGTTCTTTATAATGAGCTCCACCCTGGGCTGAGCCTTGGCTCTTCATAGCTGTGTGACTGCAGGCAAGTTTCTTACCATCTACCTACATCCACTTCACACTTAATACTCTCTACCACCAAGCACACATAAAAATTGCTGGTGGGAAAGAAGCAACAAACAGGTGGGAACCACTCTCCAATACACACTCTTTTGTAGAAAAAGAAGAGCCATGTGGCATTGTGGTTAAAAACACTGGTTTGGAAGTCAGACCTTTGGTTTCGAATCTCGACTCTGCTTGTGCAAAAACAGACAAGATCTTTAAGTAAGCTATACCCCTAATCACTCATTTATGGCAATGGAGATAGTCATAGCACCCACCTCATGGACGTTCAGAGAGCACAAGATCATACGTGCATAGTGCTCAGCACAGGATTGGCACAAAATAGGTAAATGTTGAATGAATAAATGAATGAATAAGCAAAAGGATGACCTGAATGGGTGATGACCAGGAGGGTCATGGGCTGTACACCACAAAACATGCAAATTCAACAAATGGTTGGCAGCTAACTTCCATTGCTCAGCCCAGCCGGGAGCTAGAGAATGCTGTTTATGATCTAAGTCACTGTCCATTTCTCTCCTCATGTGTTGTGTGGTTCCAGAGGAGGTGGAGAAGGGAAGAGGCCCTGGTGAGTAATCACAGGATGAGAGAAAATGACAAAACATGGAAATTTGCTTCCTGTGTCCCTGTTCAAGCCAACTCTTGGAAACACATGCTCTTTCAAGCCTGACAACCACATTGAACTTCCGTCTGAAGCACCTGCCATGTCAGGAAAACCATCAAGGAGATAAGATAATAAATATTAACGTTTGAAACCAGTGTAGTCAATGTGACAAACCCAGAGAGCCAATTAGTTTGATTGTTGGTGAATCAAAGAGAGGACCTGGCTAGGAGAAAAGTTGAGGCTTGAGCCTTGGTGGGCAGGATGGGGAGGACAGCTTAGGAATTGATCCGGGCACCAACAAGAGCATAAAATCATCCCAAAGAAAGGGTATGAGAGCTATTTTCAAATGGCAGAAATATTCTCATGTGGAAGAGGAACTCAAGTAATTTGGGGGCAGCTCTGCTGAAGTGGAAGTTACAAGGAGGTTGATTTTGACTCAGAATAACAAGACTTGCTAGCAATTAAAATGATCACTTTTAAAAACCTATTAGGCACCAGGAACTGAACTGGATGTTTTGCAAGTATCACCTAATTTAACTCTTGCCAGAGCTGTATAAGACACACATTGTTAGGCCTCAATTTTCAGATGAGGCAGTAGAAACTTGAAGACGTTAGGGTGAATGCTCAAGATGGCAAGTAGAGATGACATTTAAATTCGAGTCTGCCTGACTCCAAAGGCTGCCACTGTGGCTGTGCATTTTATGCATTGCACAAAGACATTTGGGCTGTTTTTGCCAGAAGGAAGCATAATTTATTCTTTTTAGAAAGATGCTTTCCTTTAGCCAAACCATGCAGTGGGGTTACATCTACCTTGAAAAAGCACCTTTTTTTGTTATTATTATTTACACAAAACCCCATGTTAGATAACTGTCTCTGGGTTTACACTCCTGCTAGAAAGAATTCCAGCCGTGGAGTGAACTGCCACATACGATGAGAATGGTTCAACCCCAGAAAGATTTTATAGACATGGGAAGATAACCGCCTCTTATCCTTATTATGATACAGTTATTTGTGTCATTCTCTAACCTAGTGTTCTTTAATGCTTTGTGTCTTTCCAAGGTCCTGCATGATTGACCCTCACTTACCCCCCTCCATTCTTCTAGAGCACTTACTTTTGCCATATACGACTTCTCTGTTTCTGCTTCAGAGACTTTGTATTTTTAAGTTCCTTTATTTCCTGTCTTCCAAACAGACAGAGTTGTATCCCCTGAATAACTCTTACTGATCTTTCAAGTCTGAGCTCTTAAATGTATTTCTTCAGAGATGCCTTTGCTGACCTGCTGGTCCAGGTTGAATACCCCATGGATGGGTCAGGCTCCAGGCAGGACTGTAGAAACTACACTAGGTATTTCAGCCAGAAGGAAGTTAATACAGGGGGGTGGTTACAGAGGTGTTGCAGGGTTTAAAGAGCAAAGAGATATGCAGCTGAGCCACAATAGGTAAATTACCAGAACCTTCCAGTAATACACATAGCTCCATTTTTTTTTCTGTTCTTACTTTTTTAAAACTTCTTTTCAGTTTTTATTTTAGATTTGGGGTTATAGGTGCAGGTTTGTTAAAATGGTATATTGTGTGATACTGAGGTTTGGGGGTACCATTAATCCTTTCATTCAGGTTGTGAGCATGGTACCCATGGTACCCATCTATCTTAGAGATAGATTTTATTATTATCATCCTCATCCTACAGATGGGGCAACCAAGGCCCAGAGAAGTTAAATTGACTTGCCTAAGTTCATATGGCCAGTTATGAAGTAGAGTACCCAGGATCTGGACACAGGCTGACTATGAGGCCACAGGCTACACTCTTAGCCACCACACAACCCTAGCCCCCTCGCTCATGCCTCTTTGAGCCCTGGCTTTTGCATCTATCAAATGGAGGTGATGACACATTTTTTTGTAAGGGTGAGTTGCAGAGCTGTAACTAGGCCTCCATTTGTGAGAATTCCCAGTCCTGCTTCCACTTCATTACCTTTAGTGGAAGTCATCCTATAAAATGCAAATACTGAAGCTGTGGGCCCTCGATCCTAACGTGTTTGTGTAAATTTGTGTGTCTTAAGAGTGTATTCTTCCTCCACCAAGGGAGGGATGGAGGAGAGCACCAGACAAGAGGGTGCAGGTTTCCTGTGGCTGTTGTAACAAAGCCCCACTAACTGAACGGCTTAAAATGACAGAAATGTATTCTCTCACTGTTCTGGAGGTTGGGGTCTGGAATCAAGGTTTCAGCAGGGCCATGCTCTCTCCAAAGGCTCTAGAGAAGAATTTTTCCTTGTCTCTTCTTTGCCCTTAATGGTTGATGTCAACGTTTGGCGTTCCTTGGTTTGTGGCATAGAACTCTAATCTCTGCCTCTGTCTTTATGTGACCACCTTTCCGCTGTGTGTTTGTGTCTAAATTTCTCTCTTCTTATAAAGATGCCAGTTATTGGATTATGGTTCATCTTTTTTTTTGTTTTTTTTTCAGACAGAGTTTTGCTCTTGTTGCCCAGGCTGGAGCACAATAGCACGATCTTGGCTCACCGCAACCTCCGCCTCCCGAGTTCAAGCGATACTCCTGCCTCAGCCTCCCAAGTAGCTGGGATTACTGGCATGCACCACCACACCCGGCTAATTTTGTATTTTCAGTAGAGACAGGGTTTCTCCATGTTGGTCAGGCTGGTCTCAAACTCCCAACCTCAGGTGATCCTCCCGCCTCAGCCTCCCAAAGTGCTGGGATTACAGGCATAAGCCACTGCACCCGGCCTGAATTATGGTTCATCTAATCCAGTATGACCTCACGTTAACTGAGTTACATCTGCAGAGATCCTATATCCAGATAGGTCAAATGCTGAGGTTCCAGGTGAACATGAATTTTTGGGGCACACTGTTCAATCCAGTACAGAGGGAAAAGGTGACAACAGATGGAGAAGCAGGGAAGGAGGGTGCTGGGAAGGGAAGGGAAGGGAAGGGAAGGGAAGGGAAGGGAAGGGAAGGGAAGGGAAGGGAAGTGGGTGCTCCAGGAAGGGGAAACTGTCCTCTCCATGGTTATGTTCAAATAGCTGCCTCTGGGCCTGGTTGGCATTCTAGTGTTGTAGGCATTTCACCACTCTGTATGTCCATCTTTTTAGCCATAAAACAACAGTGTTGATCTTTAAGGCCATGTCCACCATGAAGGCTCTCATTTCCTAGGGGAGGAAGCAAGCAGAATTGGGCAGCATAAAGCAAAATTGACTTTAAAGCCATCTGGAAGACAACCTGCCAACAAAATCCCATCATGACAGGCCTCCCATTCTAGATACTCTGCAATCAGGAAACAGCTCCTCCAACACCACGCCAGGACTTTCAGTGGCTCATATGATGGGCAGTGAGTGGGAGCTGTAGTTTTGGCTCCAGGTGAGATCACAGCTGATGGCCTTCCAGAAGCCAGCCATGCAGAGCTCCAGAAGGAACAGTTAGAATCACAAAGAGATTGAGACGACCTGAGGAGGAAGGGTAAGAATGAACAGCATCAGTGAGCTTGAGTAAGGAGGGCATGTGGACACATCTGCAAGATTCCAAGCAGGTTAAATGTCGGATCTCCCATCAAGGGGCTTTAGGCGCTGAAAGGAATAGGATGGTATTAGAAGACTGGTTTGCTGAAAAAGTGCCAGCCTTTGTACCAAGATTTTATGTTATCTCATTTAATCCTCAAAACATGTAATTATAGAGTAAATATGATTCTCTCTATTTGAAAATTGTGAAAACTGAGTTTTAGGGAATGATTGGCGTGGGGGTGCACTGTTAGTAAATAGCAGAGCCAGGAATTCAAACTCGAGTCAGTTTCATTCCCAGCCCTGATCAGAGTCAAGTTGGGTGTGAAGATTCGTTTGGGGCTCAGGGCTTTGCATTTTGTTTTTGGCATTGGGCTTCCTCCTTGCAGCCCCCAGTGCACACGTGTCTGCAGGCCTCTCTGCCTCTGCTCTCGGGGCCATGGGGCCCTCTGTGTGAGGACAGTCAGTTATTTGTCCAGGAGCCAAGGGCAGAGATCAAGGGTTCAGAGTGGTTTTACTTCCTGAGTAGGGAGGCGGCCTTGCTCTGTGGAATCCATCCTTTCGAGGGGGATGAATTTAGCTGCCCTCCCTAGTTGGTGGTGGGGGAGGCGGGCAGGTCCTGTCAGACAGAGGATGTAGGCTTAGCTCCAAAGGGCTTTTGTCTGAGGCCGGGCCTCAGGCCAGAGTGACATTCTTTGGTGGAGGCTGCCAGGCCACCGCTGAGAGAGGCACCTGCAGGACAGGGAGGGAAAGAGAGTGAGAGGTCTATCTTTCTTCCAGAGAAGAGGGAGCCTGGAGGGTGGAATCTGCTGTTTGGGGGCCCCGAGGGTGCTAAGGCCACACCAGCAGGCGCTTCAGGCTTGAGAAGACATGCCAAGGCCCAGGCTACTCAGAGATGCGGGCTATTAACTTTCCAGCTTCTGTGATGTCTAATAAAAATCCCACAAGATGAAAGAATTGTGCTGCTTCTTGGACTTGTTTCCTATAGCCATCTTAAGATCACAGAACTTTCCGATGGAAGGGGCATTGGCAGCGTCTGGTTATAACTCCCGCACACCAAGTATGTCTCTATTTGTCATGCATGCTGTTGGTGCACCATCCAGATCTCCTGTGCAGATGGGTGCACCCACACCTGAATGCTGTGAATGATGCCCACAGCTGCCCCTTTCTCTGAAGAATTGCCCTCAGTCATCAGGAGACGTCCTTCTGCGAGGTTACACACTCCCGTCCGTCCCAACCACTTGCAGCCGATGAGTAACAGAGGGGCCTCAAGGAGGCAGCAAGCCTGTAGAGAATCCCCACCCCGGAGCACCCTGGAGGTAAGGCTGAGACTGGCCTCTGACTGAGACCACATCCCTCCTTAGGACTTGCTCTCACTCTCTTTCTTCTGAAAGCCCGTCTTTGATAAGTTTCTTGTGCAAGGGTCCGCATATTAGGCTCTACTTCTAGAAAACCTGACCTCAGACCCCCTTCTTTCAGTAGTTCACTCCAGTGAGCAATTATTGAGCATTTCCCATGTTCTAGATATGGTTGTATATGCAGAGAACACAGCAGTGAACCAAATAAACTTACTTTTCCCTCGGTAAGCTTATGGGATGGTGGGAGAAAACAAATACTAAATAATCACAAAAAATACAATTAGGGTTATAATTAGGATTATGTATTAAAAGTGTGGAGCTAATTTCCAGTAGCTAAGGCATGGAATCAACCCAGGTGCCCATCAGCAGTGGGTTGGATAAAGAAAATGTGGTACATATACACCATGGAATACTATGCAGCCATGTAAAGAATGAGATCATGTCCTTTGCAGCAACATGGATGCAGATGGAGGCCATTATCCTAAGTGAACTAATACAGGAACAAATACTGCATGTTCTCACTTATAAGTGGGAGCTAAACATCGAGTACACATGGACACAAAAATTGGAACAATAGACACTGGAAATACAAGAGCCAGGGTGTGGTTGCGGAAAAAGAGGGGCAAGAGTTGAAAAACTGCATGGGTACCTGAAAAATGGTGATAGTTTTGTCACCATTGCCCAAGATCACATGGTTATAAGTGACAGAGGCACCATTTGAATACAGGTCTGTCTAAAGATTTTGGTTCCATGATTCTGTACTGGAAAGAGGTCCATAAAGTTCTAAGTACCAGCTTCATTCGGAGACTTCCTCTCAAGAAATGGCCCCAAGAGTGTTGTGCTAGGTGATTCTATGACTTGCTAGGGAATACTCTCTGCCCAGTCAAATGCTCTGCACTGGACGGCCACCAAGCCCTCAGTTGGGACATTACTTTGGGAAGCAGGACTTCTGGGTGCTTGTGCAGAAAAAAGGATGCTCAAGCTCAAGCTGTAGACCCAACAAGGCCAAGCCAAGTCTTAAACAATGAGGTGTGTGTGTGTGTGTGTGTGCGTGTGTGTGCGTGTGTGTGTGTGCGTGAAGCCAGAGGACTCGGAATCACTATCCCCCTGAGAAGAGTCAGCCGAGAGGCAGTGTTGCAACAACTGCTGTAACTGAACATTGCCTGCAGATATCTGCCCCTTGCAGCCTTAAGGAGCTCAACCAACCTCCCCCTGGGAGGTGATATAGGTGAGTGGTTAGGCATTCAGGCTTTGGAACACAAAGCCCTGAGCATAAATCCCTACTCTGCCATTTCCCGGCTGTAGGCACATGGGCAAGACATAACTGCTCTGAGACTTCATTTCTATTTTTTGTAAAATGACCCTGTGTCATTGGGATAGTGATGAAAAGTAAACCAGATACTATCTGTAAAGCATCTAGCCCAAAGGAAGTACCTAGATTTGAGTAAATTGATGCTGCTCTGATAATGGTGATGATGAGCATGAAGGTGATGCCTGCTCAGAGAGTAAAAGCTACCAAATGTCTGTGCAGACCCCCACCACCCACCTCTGACTGTGCAGCCTCCCCACAGGTAGGACTGGAAGGGGAAATCAGATTAACAGACTTCAGCCCTTTAAGTCCATTTGTAAATTTCTGGTTGTAATGGATGTTGGCAAAGCCCTTCAATTTCGTTTCCCTGGGAAATGTTATTAATATTCTGCCTGGTAAAACTTCGCAATCAATACATAAAGACCTCCTTCAAGAAGGTTGATCCTAAAGCCAGCATCTCTGGTAAACACGGCTTGTTGTTTGAGATGGTAATAATCACTGCGGCTCTTTGTTCAGTGTCTTTTGGCTGACTTTCAGTTCATGAGGAAGAGTCTGTATTGAAGCCAATTTGAATTGATTTTGCAAGTAAAATTTCAGGGGACAATGTGCCAGGTGTCTCAGAGAGCTGGAGTCTGGTGGATTCTCTGTCATCTGCTCACAAGAACCCTAACTCACGTTTGTATAGTGAGCCACAGTTTTCAAAACACTGTACTTTCACATTCGGTATTTCATTCTATCTTCACAATAACATTGTTAGGCTAATATTGTTCTCCTTATTTTGCAATTTTCCCATTTAACAGATGAGAGAAACAATAAGAGCTTAAAGGCGAAGCCTAAAGCTATATATATTATTTTACAACTGAGACCATAGAAATACAAAGAATTATTACAGACTATTATAAACCACCAGGAGGCTGAGGTGGGTGGATCACCTGAGGTCAGGAGTTCGAGACCAGCCTGGCCAACATGATGAAACCCCATCTCTACTGAAAACACAAAAAATTAGCTGAGTGTGGTGGCAGGCACCTGTAATCCCAGGTACTCAGGAGACTGAGGCAGGAGAATCACTTGAACCTGGGAGGCAGAGGTTGCAGTGAGCCGAGATTGCATCACTGCACTCCAGCCTGGGCAACAAGAGTGAAACTCCATCTCAAAAATAAATAAATAAATAAATAAATATTAAAAAATAAACAACTATACACCAACAAATTGGAAAACCTCTAAACGGATAAATTCCTGGACGTGCATACAACCTAACAAGATTGAACCATGAAGAAATAGAAAATCCCAGCACTTTGGGAGGCCAAGGTGGGCCGATCACTTGAGGTCAGGAGTTTGAGACCAGCCTAACCAATATGGTGAAAACTTGTCTCTACTGAAAAAATAGAAAAATTGGCTAGTTGTGGCAGCGGGCGCCTGCAATCCTAGCTAATCGGGAGGCTGAGGCAGGAGAATCGCTTGAACCTGGGAGGTGGAAGTTGCAGAGAGCCGAGATTGCGCCACTACACTCTAGCCTGGGTGACGGAGTGAGACCATGTCTCAAAAAAAAGAAGAAAAGAAATAGGAAACCTCAATAAACCAATAATGAGTAATGAGATTGAAGCCATAATAAAAAGTTTCCCATTGAAGAAAAGCCCAGGATCTGATGGCTTCACTACTGAATTCAACCTTACATTTAAAGAAGAACTAATACCAATTCTATTCAAATGCTTAGAAAAAATTGAAAAGGAAAGGATACTTCTAAATTCATCCTATAAGGCCAGCATCTCCCTGATACCAAAACCAAATAAAGGCACAACAAAAAAAGAAAAATACAGGCCATTATTATTGATGAACATAGATGCAAAAATTCTCGATGAAATACTAGCAGACCAAATTCAACAACATATTAAAAAGATCATTCACCATGATCAAGTGAGATTTATCCTAGGGATTCAAGGATGATTCAACATACATAAATCAATAAATGTGATGCAACACCTTAACAGAACCAAGAACAAAAACCATATGATTATTTCAATAGATGCCAAAAAAGCATTTGATAAAATTCAACATCCCTTTATGGTAAAAACCCTCATCAAACTGAGTATAGAAGGAACATATCTCAAAATAGTAAAGGCCATGTACAACAAATCCACAGCTAACATCACACTGAATAGGGAAAAATTAAAGATTGTCCTCTAAGATCTAGAACAAGACAAGGATGTACACTTTCACCACTTTTATTCAATATAGTCCTAGAAGTCCTGGCCCAAGCAATTAGGCAAAAGAAAGAAAGAGAGGGCATCCAAATTGGAAAGAAATAAGTCAAATTAGCCTTATTTATAGATGACATGATCTCATACTTAGAAAAATCTAAAGACTCCACCAAAAAATTGTTAGAACTGATAAGCAAATTCAGTAAAGTTGTAGGATACAAAATCGACATACAAAAATCAGTAGCACTTATATACACAAACAGTGAACAATCTGAAAAAGAAATCAATTCCATTTACAATAGCTACAAAGAATATAAAATATCTAGGAATCAATGTAACCAAAAAAGTGAAACATCTATACAAAGAAAACTATAAAAATGCTGATTAAAGAAATTGAAGAGAATACAAAAAAATGGAAAGATATTCCATGCTCATGGATTGGAAGAATTAATATTGTTAAAATGACAATATTACACGAAGCAATTTACAAATTCAATGCAATCCATATTAAAATACCAATGACAATCGTCACAGAAATAGAAAAAAATCCTAAAATTTATATGGAACCACAAAAGACTCCGAATAGCCAAAGCAATCCTGAGCAAAATGAACAAAGTGGGGGCATCATACTACCTGACTTCAAAGTTTACTACAAAGCTATAGTAACCAAATCAGCATGGTACTGGCATAAAAACACACATATAGATCAATGGAACAGAATAGAGAACCCAGATATAAATCCATGCATTTACAGCCAATTCATCTTCAACAAAGATGTCAAAGACATATAATGGGGAAAGGACAGTCTCTTCAATAAATGTTGCTGAGAAGACCGGATATCCATATGCAGAAGAATGATGCTAGACTCCCATCTCTCATCATATACAAAAATAAAATCAAAATGGATTAAAGACTTCAGTCTAATACCTGAAACTATAAAACTACTAGAAGAAAATAGTGAAGAAATGCTCCAGGACATTGGTTTCGGATTTTTTTTTTCTTTTTTTTGTGACAAAGTCTTACTCTCTCCCCCAGGCTGGAGTGCAGTGGCACGATCTCAGCTCACTGCAACCTCTGCCTCCTGAGTTCAAGCGATTCTCCTGCCTCAGCCTCTCAAGTAGCTAGGATTACAGGCACCCACCGCCATGCCTGGCTAATTTTTGTATTTTTATTAGAGACAGAGTTTCACCGTGTTGGCCAGGCTGATCTTGAACTCCTGATCTTAAGTGAATGGCCCACCTTGGCCTCCTTAAATGATGGGATTACAGGCGTGAACCACTGCGCCTGGCCTGGTCTGGGACTTTTTTGTGTAAGACCTCAAAAGCACAGGCAACCAAAGCAAAAACAGACAAGTGGAATTACATCAAGCTAAAACCTTCTGCACAGCAAAACAAAGTTAAGAGATAACCTACAGAATGGAAGAAAATATTTGCACACCACCCATCTGACAAAGGATTAACAATCAGAATATATAAGAAGTTCAAACAACTCAATAGCAAAAACCCCAAATAATCAGATCCAAAAATGGGTAAAATGTCTGAATAGACATTTCTCAAAAGAAGACATACGAATGGTCAACAGGTATATGATACACCAGACCTGAAATATAGGAATGAGCATCTATGAAAATAATTGGAGGAGAAGCATTTCAAGAAGAGGAAACAGAGATGCTAAGGATATATAAAGATAGAAAGTAAAGAAGAGAGTGATGTATACATTTCTTTCTGTTGCTTTTTTTTAAAATGGGTTTATAGAGTTTTATACATTTATTTTAACTTAATATGTCATAAGCATCTTTTCATGTCATTAAACACTTCCAGGTTTGTTTCATTTTGTTTGCTGTTATGAACAATGGTGAATTGAATACCTTGTTTGCAAAGATATCCATCCACTAGAATGGTTATACTGAAAAACACATTACAAAGGATTGCTGATGATATAGAGCAACTGGAACACTTGTGCACTGGTGGTGAAAGTATAAATTGATACAACTACTCTGAAAAACTCCTTGGCAATATCTACTACAGCTGAGCATACACTTACCCTGTGATTCAACAGTTCTACTCCTGGATATATACTCAACATAGATATGTAAATACATCCATCAAAAGATGTGTACAAAAATATTAACAGCAGCACTATTTGTAGTTGCAAAAAACAAAACAGAAACAACCCAAATATCCATCAACAGTAGAGTAATGGTGGAATAGTCATAGAATGAAATCTGCATGGCAATTAAAAGTAAACAAACTGTAGCTCCCCACAACGTGAACGAATCTCAAAAACGTAATGTTGAGCAAAAGAAACCAGCCACAAAAGGTGGATTCTGTATTATTCCATATGTACAAAGCTCAGCAGTAGACAAACCGCACCTATGAGTGTAAGGGTGAGGACAGGGGAGGGACAGAGGAAGGCCTCTGCAGGAAAAGTAACGTTCTGATTCTCAGTCCAGGTGCTGACGACATGGCTGCGTCACTTTGTGACAATTCATGGAGATGAACGCTTACGAGTTTGTGCTTCCTTGTGTGATGTTATATTTCAATAAGAATTTTTAAAATATTAATGATTATTTCATAAATATTCCTCAGTATGTATTTTCTCTATGTTAATGTTAAAAAATTCTAAGTTTTTAGCAAATAGCACTGTTGTGGGTTGAATTGTGTCCCCCAGTGAGAGATGTCAAAGCCCTACTCCTCATTACCTACAAATATGCCTTTATTTGGGAATATGGCCTTTGCAGATGTAATCAAATTAAATAAGGTCATACTGGATTGGAACGGGCCCTAAATCCAATGACTAGTGTCCTTATACAGAGAGGGAGGTTTGGAGGCACACAGACACACAGGGAAGAAGCCCATATGACACAGAGGGACAGAGGTTAGGGCAGCAGTGCCCAAACTTTTCATCACCAGGGACCAGTTTCATGGCAGACAATTTTTCCATGGACCAGAAATAATAATATAATAATATATAGTAAAATAATTATGCAACTCACGATAATGTAGAAGCAGTGGGAGCCCTGAGCTTGTTTTCTTTCCTGCAACTAGATGGTCCCATCTGGGGGTGATGGAAGACAGTGACAGATCATCAGGCATTAGATTCTCATAAGAAGCACACAACCTAGTCCTTCACAGATGCAGTTCACAATAGGATCCGAGCTCCTATGAGGATCTTATGCTGCGACTGATCTGACAGGAGGCAGAGCTCAGCTGGTAATGATCACTCACCGGCCGCTCACCTCCTGCTGTGTAGCCTGATTCCTAACAGGCCATGGGCCCTCTGTGGCCTAGAGGTTGGGGACGCCTGGGTTAGAGTGGTGCAGCTACAAGCCAAGGATGCCAAGAATTGGCCACAGCCACCAGAAGCTGGGAGAATGGCATGGAACAGATCCTTCCTCAGCACCTCCAGAAGAAGCGAACTCTGACAACACCTTGATTTCTGACTCCTGAACTCTGAGACAATAAATATTTGTTGTTTCAAGCCACTCAGTTTGTGGTAATTTGTTATGGCAGCCCTGAGAAACTGATATAAGTACCAAATTCCAGGAAGGATTACTTTGTAACCCTCATTCAGCCTGTTGGTGGAAAGTAGAGAATGTTCCCAAGCGGCGGTTACAATTAAATCATTTTGATGACCCTCTTGTTTTCAGCTGAGCCCAAATCATGTCTGTGACTTTCCACTGCAAATGACTCAGTCAGTCAGCTCACTGTGAGCTAATAAGTCATGCACAGAACCTGGAGGCAGAAGAGGAAGGAGAGATGAGGAGGAAAAGGTGAGCAGTGGGAAGAAATGTGGCACAGCTTTCAGACACTATCGGTCTTCTTGGCTATGAGTGTTTTGGATAGATATTACTACTTTTTTGCTTAAATCCTTTCTTATTGCATAAATAACTCAGGTTTACTTTATAAAAAGTAGAAAATGCAGGAAAGCAGATAAATTAAATAAACACAACTCTTCATAATCCACATCCAAAGACAACCACCATTCATATTTTGGTGTTTTGCCTGCCAGATATTTTTCTTTGCATAAGTATATATACACACACACACACACCCCTTCATTTTTACAAGAAAAGCATCATCCCTTCCTAATTGCCTACATGCCTTCTCTTCCTCTTTCTTGATAAATACAGATTTTTAAATACACTCCTGAGACCCATTCTCCTGCCCACACACACATTTCTGCTTTTGTTTTTCATCTAACGGACCTCACCCTGGGCCCCTTCCTGTGGCCAACCCATTCTTTCACACAAGGACTCAATTCTCTCTCCAGCCCCGGGTTCAGATGGGACGATCTGAGTTGCAACACAAACAGTATGGGGGAAAAGTATGTTTTCCAAAGACTTCTTTAGTATGGTTGCTGCCTTTCTAGCAAACGTCAGATTTGCTTTCTCTTTTCGACCTCAGAGTTGAGAGTTGAATTAATTAGACTCCTCCATTTAAGACATGATTATCCTCAACATTCGTGCAAACAGCTTCTTGTTTTTGTATGCTCTTTTACATTCCAAGTTCTCACTCCCTTTCCACTCCCCCACCCCTGCCCTGTTAACATTTATCCTAATATGGTTGATTTATGTCCTGCAATATTGTGCTGGATGGCTTCCATTTGCACCTCTAGATGGGCTCTCTGTTTATCTCAGCCCAGGTCTGGTCCCTGGAGGCTCATCTGCAGGGTGTGCATCAATGCACTTGTTAGCTCCTTGCCTTCTGATTGTGTTTGGGCAATGGGAAGCACCGTCAGGAGATCCAGAAGATGGCAGGCCAGAGTATTTACACCCCTCCCTCCCTCCCTGCCAGGGAGCAAGGTCCTCCCCTGGAGGCAGCTGATGGCTGTATCCCCATAGCTCCTGTGAGGTGGCCCTTTCCAGGTGGCTCTCTCAATGGAGTTGGCCTTTACAGTCCAGGACATGGTTAGGTCCCATGGCTGTTCCTAGCTCCAGGGCACCTCACTGTCATCGGGTGCTTTTCCTAACCCTGCCCACACTTCTGTAAATGGTCCTTTCACCAATTCTCCAACTATGCAACATGTGTGTGTCCATCTTTTCCCTGCCTGGACCATGACAGATACAAATACACACGTATAATAATGCAGATCACAGAAACAGCGCTATGGGAAATGAAAAAGAAACAGGATGAGATCCGGAGGACAGTAATATTCTATTCATTAAATACATGCATACACACACATACACATGACAGAATATTCTATACCTTACAAGGGTACTGGCACGGTTTGGCTATGTCCCCACCCAAATCTCATCTTGAATTGCAGCTCCCATGATTCCTACGTGTTGTGGGAGGGACCTGGTGGGAGGTAATTGAATCATGGGGGCAGGTTTTTCCCATGCTGTTCTTGGGATAGTGAATAAGTCTCAGGAGATCTGGTAGTTTTATAAAGGGGAGTTTCCCTGCACACGCCCTCTTGCCTGCCACCATGAAAGGCATGTCTTGCTTTCCCTTTCTTTCCACCATGATTGTGAGCCCTCCCCAGCCATGTGGAACTGTGAGTCCATTAAACCTCTTTCCTTTATAAATTACCCAGTCTTGAGTATGTCTTTATTAGCTGTGTGAGAACAGACTAATACGGGAATATACATATAGTCAAGTGTTGCTTAACAACGGGAATCTGTTCTGAGAAATACATCATTAGGCAATTTCATCCTTGTGTGAACACCATAGTGTGTACTTACACAAACCTAGATAGTCTAGCCTACTACACACCTAGGCCATATAGTCTAGCCTATTGGTCCCAGGCTGCAAATCTGTACAGCAGTTTACTATACTGAATATCATAGACAATTGTAACACAATGGTAACTATTTGTGTATCTAACCATAGAAAATCTACAGTAAAAATATAGTATAAAAATTAAAAAAAAATGGTACACCTACATAGGGCACTTACCATGAATGGAGCAGGCAGGACTGGAAGCTGCTCTGGGTGAGTCAGCAAGTGAGTGGTGAATGAATGTGAAGGTCTAGGACATTACTGTCCACTAATGTAGACTTTTTGACTCTTGTATTAACACTTAGCTTAAAACACAAACACATTGAACAGCTGTACAAAAATATTTCCTTTCTTTATATTTTTATTTTATAAGATTTTCCCTACTTCTAACAATTGTTTAGCTTTTTAAAACTTTTGTTAAAGACTAAGAGACAAACACACATGTTAGCCTAGACCTACATGGGGTCAGAACCATCTATATCACTGTCTTCCGCCCCCACAACTTGTCCCACTGGAAGGGCTTCGGGGACAATAACACGCATGGAGCTGTCATCTATAATAACAACACCTTCTTCTGGATACCTCCTGAAGAACCCGTCTGAAGATGTTTTACCATTACCTTTTTTGTATAAGTAGGAGTGCTCTCTAAAATAACAACAATAAGTATAGTAAATACACGAACCAGTAACATAGTTGTTTACTATCACGATCAAGCATTCTGTACTGTACATGATTGTTTTGGTATCATTGTTTTTGCTCTGTTTTATACCACTAGCAGCACAGTAGTTTGTTTAGAGCAGCATCACCAAGCACAAGTAATGTCTTGCACTCTGTACTGTGGCTACAACATCACTGCGTGGACTTTTTCAGCTCCATAGTAATCTAATGGGACCACTGTGGCACACAGGTCCGTTGTTGACCCAGCACATCGTTTTGCAGTGCATGACAGCACTCCAGGTTGCTGCTTCTGACCGCCGCACAGCACCGCCCACTGTGATCCTTCCTGTTGCTTCTCCAGCCCCTGGTGAAGAGCTGCCTCCAACTTCCTGCTCTCACCTGCAATACTACAGTAAGTCGAAATTTTTATACTTTTTAACTCAAAGTTTTGTAGTTCTTTTCCAGGTCTCAGTTCTGAATTTATGCCAAACACAGTAATTTTATGAGTAAACCATGTTGCACGGGCATCCCTCAAGTCCATGTTCCTCGGTTAAATAATGCGACCTTAAAATCATACAAAGGTGCACTTAAAATGTGTCTTTCCTGACTTTTCTACTACAATCACAAAGTGTGTAACAAAATAAATGACAAGAATCACATTGGCTACCATTTAGAGAGCACTTTACATATGCTGAGTTCTCTCCTGAGCCGGTACAAGCTGTAGTTCATTCAACAGTACCTGGAACCAGCTTGGACTGGCTTGCAAGAGCTGATTATTAAATTTTCAAGAATTTGCAAGCCAGTCACTAAACACAACAATTATTAAAAATCACTAAACACAGCAATTATTAAAAATCAAATGATATATACTCACAATTAAAAAATTAAATACATTGGATTGTAAACAAGTATAATAGAAACTCATCAGTTCCTAATTATTATTTTTATTATTATTTTTTTGAGACACAATTTCACTCTTGTTGACCAGGCTGGAGTGCAATGGTGCAATCTCAGCTCACCGCAATCTCCACCTCCCGGGTTCAAGTGATTCTCCTGCCTCCTGAGTAGCTGGGATTACAGGTGTGCGTCACCACGCCTGGCTAATTTTGTATTTTTAGTAGAGATGGGCTTTCTCCACGTTGGTCAAGCTGGTCTCGAACTCCTGACCTCAGGTGATCCGCCCGCCTCAGCTTCCTAAAGTGCTGGGATTACAGGCATGAGCCACTGCGCCCAGCAGTTCCTAATTATTTTACTACCTTTCACTGTTATCCAGGCTCAGATAATGCCCACTGTATCTGCATGGTGCAAGTAAGATATAATGGCTCCCATATCTAATTCCACATGCAATAATGTTACATTGGTTCCTTGAAACCAGCCTTAGTGGGAGTATTTGCACCACAGAAATCATCAAATGCTATGAATCAGGAGTCCTCTGTCCTCAGAGCTGGTTGTTAAACATTGACCAGCATACCACTGTGCTCAATCCTCACAACAGCCCTATGAGATGGGTCCTTTTTTATTTTACAGATGAAAAAGTGAGGCCTCTGGAATTGGACATCTAAGTGGAGATGCCCAAAGCGTAGTTGGGTGTATTGGTCTGATAAGGACTATTAAAAGAATTTTAGAACGGTCATTGGATTTGATAATTATGCAGTTAGTAGTGGCTTCAGGGAAATGATGAGGACAAAGAAGCCAGATTACAGTAGGTTCAGAGTGAACAGGAGCAAAGGAGCACAAACAGCGAATATGGACTGACATTCAGGACACGTGGGTCATTCAGGAGAGAGATAGATGATAAGTAGGGTGGTTCACATAGGATCAAGTTTCTCCCCTTCTTTATTGATACAAAACACATCAAATTAACCATTGTAAAGTGTTCAATTCAGTGGCGTTTAGTACATTCACAGTGTTGTGCAACCATCACCTCTTTCCATCACTCCCCACCCAAATAACCTCCGTATCCATTAAGCAGTCAGTCTCCATTTCCCCCTCCCCCCAGCTCCTGGTAACCACCAATTTTCTTTCTGTTTCTATGGATTAACATATCTCAGCATCTAAGACAGGACCTGCCACGTAGATCCTCCGTAAAAATTTGTTAAGCTAAACAGACACTACCTATAAGTCACATCTGCATCCTTGCAGATCACCCTAGCTCAACCTCTGCAACTTACAAATTCAGGAAGTAGTTGTTCATGTTGCCTCATCCCTTTCAGGGCAAGGACCGTGTTTTACACACTTTGCATTCTCCACAGCAAATGGCACAGTGCCTCGTACATAGTAGGTACCCCATAAGCATTATTAAAGGCTCTAGGAATTATTTTGCATCTCTCCAAGTCATATGTTTTTTTCAGGTGAGTTTTATGTTTAATCCCTTTTTCTTTTGATTTTGAAATTAAAACATACTCATTGTAGAAAATTTATTTTAAAACATTGAGATATCTGAAGAAGTTCAAAATCACGTATAATCCCTCAACCCACACAGAGGTTGCTATGGGATTCCTCCATGTCATTTTCCAAACGCAGGATCTTGGGGAATTTAAAAGGGGAGTGCAGGTGTGCACATGGGTATTTAAATCCCACTGCTCCATGGTTCTCCTGCTAGTTAATTAACTATTAGCACTACTGCTTTGGCTAAATCTCACATTTTTACAAACAGTGGAGATTAGCAGGGAAGCCCCTTTGAGTTCTGAAAATTAACGCTTCTATCACCTCCATGTTCTCATATTAACAGGAAAGCAAGCAGAGCGCCTTATAGATGCACCAGAGAGTCTACATCTACAAAGAACAAGGAGCTAAGAACCTACCATAAAAAACTTCCATCAAAAGGAATACGTATCTTGCTTCTTGGAAAGGGAAGTTTACTTTTCTGGGGCAGGGCTTAAGGAAGTGTCCCAGCAAGACACTTGCTGATGACTGAGCTCAGGTCAACACTGCTAGGAAGTGTCTTGGGAGTGGTGGGAAAGAACATCAGCTCGGGGTGGGGAGCACTGAGGGAGTTGCCTAAGAGAGGACATAGAAGGGGCAGAGTCAGCACTACAAATACAAGAAGTTTACTTTTGGTGCAAATGACAGCTCCTGTTTATTGAAAGCCTGATGTGGAACATGTTGAGATTAGAGCAGGTTTCTAAAGGATACCCATCACCACCTTCTTGTAGTCCCCACCCTGTTCTGAACCATTTAAAATAAGAGAGGAGTCTGGCAGGTGGAGAACAAAATGGGAGAGACAGTATTGGAGAGCTCAGCTTAGGTTTAAGGCAACAACAGGCTTCTGCTGACCAGAATCAGCCTGACTCGCACCTGGTCCTGGGCAGTGGTGGAAAAATGCTGACCTCCCCATGTAGTGTGCCTCCCCAGAAACACATAACGTATGGAGGAGCAGGGCAGAATGTGTGCTTCTGGTGGTGGCTGAATTCCAAAGGAAAAGTAGATAGGGGGCAGGTGTACATATGCCCATTTCCTACTCCCAAATTTGCCAAGAAGGTAATTCCTCCTTGCGGAATCCTGAGCACAGGACCAGAAAGAAGCCAGGAGTGTTACGTGCTTTGATGTCCCTCCACATGGAAACACATAGCAAGGGGAAAGGAGGTTCCACATAAGAGGTACTGTCCTAGGAGTGTTAAGTGTTTTATCTCTAAAATACTTCAGAACAACCTGTAAAGAGGATATTCAGATCTCCATTTTAAGATGAAGAAACTAACAAGATCCTGTAATTTGCAACAACATGGATGGAACTGGAAGTTGTTAAAGGGAGATAAGTCAGCCGCAGAAAGACAAACTTCACTTATTCTCACTTGTTTGTGAGAGCTAAAAATTATAACATTTGAACTTATGGAGATAGAGAGTAGAAGGGTGGCTACCAGAGGCTGAGAAGAGTAGAGGGGGAAATGCTAGCGGGAAGTGGAGATGGTTACTAGGTACAGAAAAATAGCTAGAAAGCATGAATAAGGGCCAGACACAATGGCTCACTCCTGTAATCCCAACACTTTAGGAGGCCAAGGCAGGGGGATCGCTTGAGCCCAAGAGTTTGAGACCACCCTGGGCAACATAGTGAGACTTCATCTCTACAAAAAAAAGGAAGGTATAATGGTGTGCACCTATAGTCTCAGCTACTCGGGAAGCTGAGGTGGGAGGATCATTTGAGCCTGGAAGGCAGAGGTTACAGTGAGCTGAGTTTGTGCCACTGCACTCCAGCCTGGTTGACAGAGCAAGACCCTGTCAAGAAAGAAAGAGAGAAAGGGGGTGTGGGGAATAGGAGGGAGGGAAGAAGGAAGGACGCAAGAGACCTAGTATTTGATAGCACAACAGGGTGACTATAGTCAATAATAATTTAATTGTACATTTAAAAATAACTAAAATAGTATAATTGGATTGTTTGTAACACAAAGGATAAATGCTTGAGGGGATGGATATCCCATTAACTCTGATGGGATTATTGCACATTGCATGCCTGTATCAAAATATCCCATCTATGTCATAAATATATATACCTACTATGTACCCACAAAAATTAAAAATTTAAAGTAAAACAAAGATGAGGAAGCTGAGAAGAGTTAATAAGGGCACAGCATCATACAGCTGGCAAGTGGTGGAGCTGGGATTTGCATGCATGTCTTTCTGAATTGCTATCTCTTGCTCTTTCTAGCAGGATGCACTGTCCTTCCACTTTAGGAACACGCCCACTTCCTCATAGCCCTTCTCCTGTCTGAGAACCCTTGCTAAAAAGGCAAGCAGTTAGGTCTGGATGTAGGTGCCATAAACATGGTAAAAATATTTAATAAAAAAAAACTTGATTAAAGAAATTCGGAATAGGGAGTGGTTGTTCTGATGAGAGTGATCAGGCAGCAGAGGTGCTATTTAAGCTGGATTTGGAAGAAGAAATCGTGTTCCACTGGACAGTATGCTTTTTGCTTCTCATTATTCTGGTTTGGTGGGGCATAAGAACCAGTCCAGGGATCCCTTGCTCTTTTCTCAGGTGTTAATTTCAAGGTATTGGTTTAAGTTTGGGTTTCACCATCAGTTAGCTGGGGCAGGTTTCTTACTCTTTCTAAGTTTTGGTGTCTTCATCTGTAAAAGGTGATTGTGGTAAAGACTAAATTAGATGGCATCTATGAAAGTGTTTGGCTCATAGCCTGTTTTTTTCCCCCCTCTTTCCTCTCTTGATTTTGAGTCATTTTCATTGCTGCTTTTAGAGAACCTGCTGCATGTTCATTTCTAGATGGCTCCCTGACTTTGATGCTGTCTGACCTTGAAGTGGTGGCTGATGGACAGCCGCCCCAGGCCCCTTGTTTAAAACCTTATCTCCAATCATCACACAAACATGATCTCACCTCTCCCAAGGGCAGAGACAGATGTTGTCCCTATCTGATTCTTCCATGGATGCCTGCTGCTCTACACAGAGAGGCACATTTCTGTTTCAAAAAGGAGAACTGGTGACAGTGTAGAGCTGGGTTCCCCAAAGGGGAGAGTCTTGGTTTCCTTCAATCCCCCAGACAGGGCCATTTAGGTCCTCTAGCCTCTGGGTTGGGGAATGAGCATCTGCCGTCAGAACCAGGAGTGTTGTGTGTGGAGGTTTTGTCCTGTGTGGGGGGTTTTGTTTTGATCGCAGAAGATGTTGAACTGGCTTGGACCTACTCAGGTTTCTGAATGGCTCCTTGATCTCCCAAAATGACTTCCAGAATCAATTTTACCTTGTAAGGTGATTTGCCTCTTGTACATAGGGGTAGCTCCTCCTTTCCCTTCCACTTCTAATCCCTCCAGGCTATACTCATCTTGACAGCATGGACCATATTTGTTTCATTTTTATACCTCTTGCTTATCACCTGCCCACTCCCTGTCACCACCCCAACACACACAGTAACTAGCATTTTGCTTAATACATAAAGGGCACTCACTCAATATGTGATGAATGAATGAAGCCGTAGTAAACTTAGTCTGATATGCTGAACTCCAGGAGTCTGGTGACTGCAGAAAACAGAATGGGAGTCAGGAGATCATGTATCCTAGCCCACCTCTGCCAATATATAATAATAAATAATAATAGTAGCAAAGTCATAACACCTAACATTTATTCATCACCTTCTACATTCCAGGTACATATAAAGGTCTTTCCGTTCATTTGTTACCTTATTCAATCCTTACAACAACACCTAAATTAATTATCATTATTCCATTTTATAAATGAAGAAGCTGATGCTTAGAGAACTTATTCACCTTCCCAAGCTCCCCGCAGCTAATAACGGGTGAAGCTGAGATGTGACCCATTTTTCTACCCAGGTGCACCAGCTTTTTACCAGTGTGCTCTGTTTCCTAAGTCTCCTTGCCTGTTGGATAACTTTAGCCAAGCCCCTTCTCCTCTTTGGCTTCACTGTCCTCCTCTGCAAAATGGAGATGGAGAACAGACAAAGTGATTACTAAGGTCCCTGTTAGAATTCTCTTTCCACGAAATTAGTAGCAATACCAAATGGTAATCTCTCCTATTTGCACAGCCTTTTACAGTTCATAAAGACTTACTCATCCTTCTCATTAGGAAAATTACCTTGGAAACAAGATTTGCCTAAATGCCTTGAGTCACTGTTCTAGGGGAGTCTCAGCAGGAAGAGGCAGTTCTAGGAACAGGCCTCCCTGTGCTCACCCTGAGGCCCTAAAAGGTACTGCCTGTCCTTCCAACTCAGGTTGCCTTCTCGGAGGCTGAGCAGGGTTTCAATTTAGAGTGGTTAAACCAGTGAAGCCACTTCCTTGCACAATCCAGGCAAGATAGGACCAGGGACTGGGCAGTGTAGGCCTCTAGGAAATACCTGGACAGAAATGATATAAACAGTTCTTTGACCCTGAACTCATTCAGACCTGTGGGCTGCAGGAAGGGGACTTGACGTCCGTCACTTCTGTAATAGTTGACTCATTCATTCATTCAACAAGTAGGTACGGCAACATCCATAATGGGACCTGACTGTGCAAGGTACTTAGAATAAAAGATGGTGCCTTCTTCTCTTAAAGAGCTCCTCATTGGGCAGGAGTGGAGAGCCGGATGCCCAAACAGATAAATCCAACACCATGCAGTACTCCTTTTCTATGGGGCCCTAGAACATTGCATACCTTGTCTGTCTGAGCCTCAGTTTCTACATCAACCAAATGGGGTTGATAATATCCCATCCTATCTTTTGCCCCATCTTCTCCAGCTTCCCACCTCCTGGGAACCACTCCCTGTTTCCCAGGAAACACTTAAGCTTCCTTTACCTCACTGTCCCTACTGTTCCCTCTGCCCCGAATGCCCATCCCCTATTCATGTCTTAAAAATACCCACTTGGACCGGGTGCAGTGGCTCACATCTGCAATCCCTGCACTTTGGGAGGCCAAGGCTGGTGGATCACGTGAGGTCAGGAGTTCGAGACCAGCCTGGCCAACATGGTGAAACACCATCTCTACTAAAAATACGAACATTTGCCAGGCTTGGGGTCGCATGCCTGTAATCCCAGCTACTCAGGAGGCTGAGGCAGGAGAATCTCTTGAACCTGGGAGGTGGAGGTTGCAGTGAGCCGAGATCACGCCACTGCACTCCATCCAGCCTGGGTGACAGAGTGAGACTCGTTCTCAAGGCAAAAAAAAAAAAAAAATACTCACTCAACCTCAGCACCTAGCATAGTCCTGGGCATATGGTAGAGGATGAATAAATATTTGCCTAATGAATAAATCCCACAAGATCAAGCTCTCCCTCTGTCTCTTCACCTCCTTCTCGTAGCCTTACATGACTTCCCCAGGCAGAACAATTATCTGTTTGTCTCCCCATTAAATCGCAAACTCCTCGTGTGCAGACACTGGGAATGACACAGAACATCAGTGTTTAGTAAACATTAGGAAAAGTGAAAAACAAGTTGGTCAGGAAAGATATTATTATCTTTGTTTTAATAATGCCTCTTAGGTTCTGAAAAATCCCAAAGGACTTTGCGAATCCTCCTGAAGGTTAAGCAACTTGCCCAATCGCACAGGGCCCCAGGCAGCCTCATTTCTTGACCTGAATCTGAGCTCAGACCACAGATCTCAGAGGTACTTTTTAAAGTACTTATTTCACAAATTCTAAGTGCACGTTTCAATATTTCAGAAATTGGGATGCACTGTTCTTTCTTTAATGGCACATAAAATAATGGTGACATATCTTACAACCAGTGTGTCCTTCGATTTGATGAAATACATTATTAGCTATCATTGGAAAAAGAAGAAACACAAGTGCTCAAGTTCACTGTCAGGAATAATCAAAGAACTACAGATTAGAAGCACAAAGTGGAGACCATTCCCTTCACTGCATTTGGCAAAGACGAAAGGTGAAAAATCAATACAATTGGAGGTAAGGGAATTGAAAATAGATAATCTCATAAAAAACTGGTGAGGCAACGCATTGGTATAAACTTTTGGGAAGGAAGTTTGAAAATTTTTTACTCATGTCAAAAGCTTTAAAAATATGTTAGCCCTTTGACCTAGGTATTTCATGTCTAGTAATTTATCCTAAGGACAAGTTCATTTCTGTGCTCAGAGATTTATCTACAAGCATATTCTCAGAAGCCTTGTTAATAGTGACAAAAGGCCAGGTGTAGTGGCTCATATCTGTAATCTCAACACTATGGGAGGCTGAGGCAGGAGGACCACTTTAATCCAGGAGTTTGAGAGCAGCCCTGGGCAACATAGGGAGACCCCATCTCGCCAAAAACAAATTTTAAAAAACTAGCTGGGCGTGGTGGTATGTGTCTGTGGTCCCAGCTACTTTAGAGGCTGAGATGAGAGGATCACCTGAGCCCAGGAGGTTGAGGCTGCTCTGGACCATGATCTCTACTGCTCTCCAGCCTGGGTGACAGAGCAAGACCCTGTCTCAAAAAAAAAAGGGGGGGGGGAGAAAACTGGGATTAAAAAAAACCTACATTTGGCAACTATTGATTAGATAAATAAAGGCAATTCAGTATAACTGAATAATACAAATAATGATACTGTTTTTTTGTTTTTTTGTTGTTTTTTTTTTTGAGACAGGGTCTCACTCTTTTGCCCAGGCTGGAGTACAGTGGTGCGATCTCAGCTCACAGCAACCTCTACTTCCCGGCTCAAGCGATTCTCTTGCCTCAGGCTCCTGAGCAGCTGGAACCACAGGCATGGCTCATTTTTGTATTTTTAGTAGAGACTGGGTTTCACCATGTTGCCCAGGCTGATCTCCAACTCCTGAGCTCCAAGTGATCCACCCGCCTCGGCCTCCCAAGGTGGTAGGATTATAGGCGTGAGCCACTGCGCCTGGTCTTACTGTTAATAATTATGATGAATTATAAACCACGTGTATGTATGTGTGTGTACAGAGAAAAGCCATGGGCAATACTTTGCTTTACTAACAAAACTTTGGCATCATTCTAATTCCAGTTTTGTTTGAAAAGCAATTCTGGATTGAGCACCACCATGGTGTAAACAAGGATCACCTGACGTTAATAAAATTACAGGGTTTCTTTTTGTCACAGCTGAGTGTTTAAAAACTAGGTAACTCCAGGCTGAGCGCAGTAGCTCATGCCTGTAATCCCAACACTTTCGGAAGCCAAGGAGGGAAGATCACCTGAGGTCAGGAGTTTGAGACCAGCCTGGCCAACATGGTGAAACCCCGTCTCTACTAAAAATACAAAAAAAAAAATTAGCCGGGTATGGTGGCTTGCACCTGTAACCCCAGTTACTTGGGAGGCTGAGGCAGGAGAATTGCTTGAACCCGGGAGGCGGAGGTTGCAGTGAGCTGAGATCACACCACTACACTCCAGCCTAGGCGACAGAGCAAGACTTCATCACAAAAAAAAAAAAAAAATAGGTAATTCCAACGTTGTTTTTGTTCTTTTTAGAATGTATTATTTTGGAATAATTTCTAACCTACTGAAAAGCTTCAAGAGTAGTACAATCCTACAAACAACTCTGCATCCCCTTCCCCCCGACCCACCAATTGTTAACACACTGTTTTATTTGTTATTATTTCTGTCTAGCACAGGCTCTACGTTCTGTCTACATTTATGCTTGTATAAGTCTTTTTTTATGAAACATTTGAGAGTAGGTTACAAATATCATGCCTTTTATCTCTTAATATTTCAATATGCGTTTCTTAAGAACAAAGATGCTCCCTTACATAACTACAGAACCATTAGCAAATTCCAGAAATACAATATCGATACAATGCTTTTATCTAAGCTACAGTCTAAATTCCAACTTAATCAATTGTCCCCATTTGTCCTCTATAGGAATTTATTTTTTCCTTGTCCAGAATCCAGTTCAGCACAGAGCATCCCATTTAGTTGTCACATCTTTTTGTCTTCTCAATCTGCAAGAGTCCATTGGTTTTTCTTAGTCATTTATGACAGCAACAGTTTTTAAAAACACAGGACTATTATTTTATAGACAATTTAGATTGTCTGACACTTCCTCATAATTGGAATCACATTATGCATTTTTGTCTGAAATATTACATAAATACTGTTGTATCCTTCTGAAGGTATCACATGTAGAGACACGTGATGTCTTTTTGTCCCTTAGGAGTGATATTAACTTCTATCATCTAGCTAACATTTGTGCTTTTTCCATAGTATGCCTTCTATTTCTCCTTATGTATCTAATAGATAATTTGAGGGAAGATACTTTGAGACTATTGTACATTTTCAATCCCTTATCAGACTTCTTCCCCATCTTTGACTTAGAATTCATTGATGAAACTTGCCAAATGATTTTTAATATAATCATTCTATGTTTATTAATTATGAGGAATTAATTATCATTTATTTATTATCAAAACGGGCTCATAGTCTTATTTTCGTCAATGGATTATAATCCATTACTGTCCATATTTATTTTGATGCTCCCAATTGTCCTCAATTTGGCCAGTAGGAGCCCTTCAAGTTGGCTCCTGTACCTTTTTAACAGGCTCCATAATATATTTTGAGCACTCCCTGTCTTTCTGACACAACATGATGTTCCAGACTTATCTTGTACTTTCTAAGCCTTGAAATCAGCCATTTCTCCAAGGAACCTGGTTGCTTTTAGTGGATAATGGCATTTCCAAGCCAAGACCTGGGCACCTATCCGTGTTTTACTTTTCTTCTTTTCAGTTATCTGTATCTTCTATTAAAAAAAAATCAAGTATGCATGCCCTTATAGTGAGAAAAAATTAAAATCATTTTTATATTATTATTATTTTTTTTTCCGAGACAAGAGTCTTGCTCTGTCACCCAGGCTGGAGTGCAGTGGTGTGATCTCGGCTCACTGCAACCTCTGCCTCCTGGGTTCAAGCAATTCTCCTGCCTCAGCCTCCCGAGTAACTGGGATTACAGGCACACAGCACCACGCCCGACTAATTTTTGTATTCTTAGTAGAGACGGGGTTTCACCATGTTGGCCAGGCTGATCTCGAACTCTTGACCCCATGATCTGCCCGCCTCGGCCTCCCAAAGTGCTGGGATCACAGGTGTGAGCCACCGTGCCCGGCCCATATTATTCTTAAAAATAAGGAAAACAAGCAAAAGATAGTGGACTGTTATAAAATCCCCTTGGGAGCCAAAATTCCTTGGACCCATGAAAACAGCGTTCATCTGCTGACTTTGTCAAATGCCAAAGGAAGTAGCTCCAAAACAGAAATGTCTGTCAGAAGTCACTGTGGAGGGCTGTCCTCTGTCTTCAGAGCACAGGAGGCACACAGAGTCTGTCTGCTGAGTGAGAGCTGCAGGACCAGTCTGAAGACCCGCAGTGGTACCCCAGGCAGCAAGGAGAATAGGAATCCAACAAAGAGGAGCGGTCACCCAACTTGCTGCCAGCAGGAGATAAGCCTTTTCCCCACCCCAGCCACTGAATTTCTACCGAAACCAGGCCAAAAGACAGGTACATCCACCACCCCACCTCCCGACCCACATCACACACATCCATCCAACCCAGCTCTGGGCACAGACCAGAACTGGAAGAAGGAAGGACTTGTTGCCAAGAGACTGCAAATGCTTATGTCCATTTAACTATTTAAATGAATTTCTGATGTGCTGCCAACATGACTGACCCCTGCCTTTTGCCAAGGGCAATTGGCTGGGACCCTTCCCTTCCTCTCCTAGTAGGGACCCCTTGGCCTGTGGCCCAGTGTGGCCCTGAGTGACCGCTTCACTTTGGTACTGTCCTTAGCTGGCATCTGTTAGAATCAAGGCCGCCGCAGCAGCTATCCTCAGCCTGCAGAGAGTTACAAAGGGAAGACTGCCTCCTCGCTGGGCCACTGCATCCCTTTCTAGTTCTTTCAAGAAAGGGTGTAAATCTTGGACACTCCATTTTTTTTTCTTATGGAAAACTGAACTCTTATGCTAAGGCCTACATTTCCTGCCATGAAATTCTTCCCTGTAGACTTCCCGGGGCCCCGGTCTCCACAGCACTTTGCTGGGCTCTTTCCAGCACTGATCTCATCACTTTGCCATCAAGTGTCACCCTGCTCCTCTGTGAGCTCAGGAGCGGGGAGGCTGTGGCGTATCATTCCTGTAGTCTCAGCACCGAGCACAATGTCTGACAGCACGTGGAGTTCAATAAACACTGGAATGAATGAATAGATGAGATAAGCTGGGGCAATACAACTCAGGCTGATGGAGGCCAACAGAGGCAGGAAGGATATGGGGATTCAGTGATTTGTTCTGAGACAAAGCTGAGTGGCTGACCTCCTAGTCGAAACCACCCTCAGCTAGCTGGGCACGGTGGCTCACTCCTGTAATCCCAGCACTTTGGGAGGCTGAGGTGGGAGGATCACTTGAGTGCAGGAGTTTGAGACCAGCCTGGAAAACATGTGAGACCACATTCCTTAAAAAAAAAAATTCTTCGCAGAGCATGGTGGCACATGCCTGTAGTCCTAGCTACTTTGGGAGGCTGAGGTGGGAGGATCACCTAAGCTTAGGGAGGTGAAGGCTGCAGTGAGTTCTTAACATGCCACTCCACTTCAGCCTAGGTGACAGAGAGAGGCCCTGCTCCAAATGAGTAAATAAAAATAAAAATAATCTACCCTCGGGGTGCGCTGCTCCCAGACAGTATCACATCACTCTGTTTGGGTTTTCCCCACAGCCTTTATCACCGACTGAAATGTTACTAACTTGTTTAGTTGCTTATTCTCTGTCTCCCCAAACTTGCCCTCTTCCCTCACCTGCTCCATAATAGCACAGAGAATCTGCCTCCCTGCTCACAGCCCTGGCACAGCCTGAGGCACAGAATAGGCCCTCTATAGCTACTTACTATACAGCTAAAGTGATGGGTGAATGAATGAATGAATGAATGAATTCTTGCTCCTTTCAAAAGCCAATATTCTGCCCTCAAGGCCTTGCTTTTGCCTGTCTTACAACGAACATATTAAACTCAAGATGCATCCTTTCCTAGGGGCCTCTTGGGGATGGTGGCAACTTCTAGATCTTTCTCTCTTTCTCTTCTGCCAGCTTCTTTTGTTGTCTTCCTTTTTTCCATGTCTGTGTAAACATTCATTGAGTGTCTACTAGGGGCTGCACATTGTCCTGGACACTATGGATACAAACATGACTTGGGTGTGGGATCTCGATGAGGCTGCTGACAGAGGAACATTAGAAAGAAGGCGAGAGCAGGTGAATGTGGGCAAATGGGCTTCCTCATGATAAACCTCATCTGCCTTTACTGGGGACCAAGTGACTGCATGTTTTATGAAACTATTTAGGAGGTTGATTAAATGCTAAGCAATATTTATTTATTTATTTATTTATTATTTTTTTATTTTTTTCCAGACAGAGTCTTGCTTTGTCGCCCAGGCTGGAGTGCAGAGGCATGATCTTGGCTCACTGAAGCCTCCGCTTCCCAGGTTCAAGCAATTCTCCTGCCTCAGCCTCCCAAGTAGCTGGGACTACAGGTGCCCGCCACTACACCCATCTAAGTTTTTTTTCTTTTAGTAGAGACAGGGTTTGACCATTTTGGCCAGGCTGGTCTCGAACTCCTGACCTCTGGTGATCCGCCCGCCTCGGCCTCCCAAAGTGCAGGGATTACAGGCATGAGCCACTGCACTGGCCCACAATATTTATATAGTAGTATTAAGTGTGATGATTTCTAGTTCGAGAGGTTCTATTTGATGTGGAAGAACATGGTTATTTGAAATTCTTGCAGCGAGATGCTCAAGCTGTTCCAGGTAAAAAGCTGACATACCCTTATCACCAGCTGTGAGACACATGGAAAGAGATGTGGGGAAGGCAGGATCTCTTCTCCTATGGAGAATACAGTGTAAAAAGACTTCTCTGGGGGTGGAGGAGAGGGGTGTCACAGAAACAGGACATTTTCATTCATTATATGTATTTTTTCATAATTTTATTCTGATTATAAAATTAATATGTGCTATATCTAGAAAATATATGCAGAAGAAAAAGGCAATCTCTCTAAATCCTCCCCACATAAGATAATAAACAATTAATATTTGGGAGATAGTCTCTTTTAGTTTCTTTTCTTCTTTTTTTTTTTTTTTGGAGACAGAGTTTTGCTTTTGTTGCCCAGGCTGGAATACAGTGGTGCCATCTTGCCTCACTGCAACCTCTGCCTCCCGGGTTCAAGCAATTCTCCTGGCTCAGCCTCCTGAGTAGCTGGGATTGCAGGTGCGCAACACCAAGCCTGGCTAATTTTTTGTATTTTTAGTAGAGAGGGGTTTCATCATGTTGGCTAGGTTGGTCTCGAACTCCTGACCTCCAGTGATCCACCCACCTCAGCCTCCCAAAGTGCAGGGATTACAGGCATGAGCCACCGCACCTGGCCTAGTTTCTTTTCTAAGCATGAGTTTAGTTGTACATATTTGAGATGATGCTGTTTGTATCACACATCTCTTGCTTTTCTTACTTGGCATGCCATAAATATTTTCTCACATAATTTTTAAAAATACAACCCAAAATAATAATGCGTATTTTCTATGCACACATGGAAAGTATTTGTGTGGATCTCTGAATGGACACATTTCAAACCCAACATAGTGGAATATCTCCAGGAAGACAGAGATCTTCAAAAAGAGACTGATGTTAAAGAAAAGAAAATCAGAATATTAGCTTTATCCACAATGCTCAATTTGAAAAGAGAGAAGGAAATTTAAGTTTTTAAGTATAATGCATGTAATCAAAATTCCTTTTAAGAATTAAACTTGATCATACTCATCATCATATTGTTTGACATTTTATCATATGACTGCATCCTATTTTACTTAACCTTCATTCTAAGGTCAGACAACAGAACTGTTTCAAATAATTTTGTGGTGAGCTCCTCTGGGTGTAAATTTCGGTCTTAATCTTAGATGATTTCCTTTGAATGGATTCCTGCAAGCAGAATTCTTGGACAGTGTTCATCAATTTTGATTCCTCTGAGCAATGCACATTAGTGTGTTTGTCAACACATCCTCACAAGCACTGAGTACTATCATTTTTAAAAATCATTACTAATTTGGTGCTGATTCATTTAATTTTAACTGGTACTTCTCTATTACTAGTGAATCTACAGCTTTTTAATACAGTTTTCCCTGAGGAAGGATGTTTCCTCACTGAGTTTAAGAGAAGAAGCAAGACAGAAACTCTTGAAGGTGGGGAGGAATGAGGATACACACTGAGCTGTGGTTTTATTTGCTTGGTTGATTGTTTTTGTCCTTGGAGGTTTCTTCACTGTTTGGAAGAAGGAGAAGCCAAGAAAAGGCAGCTTGGGGACCAGGTGTAGTGGCTCATGCCTGTAATCCCAGCACTTTGGGAGGCTGAGGCAGACGGATCATCTGAAGTAAGGGGTTCGAGATTAGCCTGGCCATTATGGCGAAACCTCGTCTCTACTAAAAATAAAAAAAAAAAATTAGCCGGGTGTGGTGGCAGGTGTCTGTAGTCCCAGCTACTTGGGAGGCTGAGGAGGGAGAATGGCATGAACCCGGGAGGCAGAGCTTGCAGTGAGCCGAGATCATGCCACTGCACTCCAGCCTGGGCGACAGCAAGACTCCATCTCAAAAAAAAAAAAAAAAAAAAAAAAAGACAGCTTGGAGTCCAGGACAGCAGGAGTGACATCTGTTATGAGTCAGCCTGAAGCTCACAAAGTTAATTTTCCTAAGAAGCAGCCCTAGTTACATCACCGGCCTGCCCCACACCTTTAATATCTTCCCATCACCTATCAAGAGAAAGTCTTCCTTGGTGGAAGCCCAACTGCCACCCCCTAAGCATATTTCCTGCAAATTTTGCATACGTCCTATCCTCCATTCGATACACTCTTTACCCTTCTTCCAACACACAGCTCAATTGCAGCTTCTACCCTTTGTTCGCATTGTTATTCCTCCACTGGAATGCCCTCTCTACTTGATCCCTGACTCAGTCTTTCCATCTTTCAATGATTCCAAATGCCATCTCCCCTTCAATCACGCTTTTGCTCATCCCCTAAAACTCAAGTGATGTTTCATCCCTCTGAACTTGTATTTGTCTCTGAGGTAGGCGTTAAAGGCCAAGGTTCAAATCCTGGTGTGTTGGTATGGTAGTTAATTTTATGTGTCAACTTGACTGGGCTAAGGGATGCCCGGATAGCTGGTAATACACTATTTTGGGGTGTGTCCATGAGGGTATTTCTGGAAGAGATTAGCATTTGAATCCGGAGACGGAGCGAAGAAGATTCACTTTTACCAGTGTGTGCAGGCATCAGCCAATTCATTGAGCACCCGAATGGAGCCAAAAGATGGAGGAAGGACATATTTTTTTCTGCTTGAGCTGGGATATCCATCTTCTGCACTCAGACATCAGTCCTCCTGGTTCTCAGACCTTTGGACTCAGACTGGGACTTAGACTATTGGCTTCTGCAGTACTTAGGCCTTCAGGCCTGGACTGGAACTATACCATCAACTGTCCTGTGCCTTCAGCTTTAAAATGGTAAATTAGGGGACTTCTCAGACTCCATAATCATGTGAGTCAATCCCTCATAATAAATCTCTTTCTATATATCTCTACATCTTCTATTGGTTCTATTTCTCTACAGAACCCTGACTAATACAGTAGGATTCTCCCATTTCCTACATGTGTACCTTGAGCAAATTATTAAGAAACCTGGGCCTCTGATGCCTTCTCCATAAAACCAGAAAATAAACTGAGATCATGTACATAAAGTATCCAAGGTTCCTGACCCATAATAGAATATCAACGAATGTTTGCTTTCACCTTAGTTGGTCTTGTCTTGTATTACAGTGAGGTAAATAATGTTTCTACCGTCCCCAGCTCATTTCTAGAGCAGAAAATCCTGGCAGGAAGTTCCCCAGTTCTTGCACATTTAAATGTCCTCCACGCTATCGCTAGCACAATGCCTTGCACACAGTAAACATGCAATAAGTATGTGTTGAGTTTGGGTAACAGTAAGGAAAATCAGTAAGAATTTACTTTTAACTAAAATTTAGTAACCGAAATAAATGTACAGTTTCTGTAATAAACTAACCTAGGAAGCAGAGAGAAATGATAAAGCATGACCTGGGGCTCCAAGACTGGATTTTACATTCTCTGGCTGTGAGACGCCGGAAAAGACATTTACTTTATAAAACAGCCTTAGTTCCTGTGTCTTTGAAGGGAGATATTAATAGAACTTACCTCATAGAGTTCCCGGGGAAAAGTAAATGAGATCATACTTTGAGTGGACAGCACCGGGTACCTAGGTAGCACTCAATCAAATCCAAACTAGTGTTATTTCTATGGGGATTATAAAGAAGCCAAAGATGAAGTATCAAGAGAATTAAAGTTATTGAGAAGAGACTGAAATATAAATCTAATTAATTTTTTTGAAGTCCCTAAATATGTTCTTTAAGTATAGCATATGTTTAATGTTTACTTGTTTAATGTTTTTATAAAGAGAAATATTTTATAAACATGGAGTGAAATGTTTTAATTAATATGAGTTGTCCGGAATTGCTAAGAATGCCATCACACCATCATCTTAAGTGTGGAAAGTCTGTATCTAGCCACTAGGATGGCGAGACCGTGCTGCAATTTTATTGTCGTCATTCATTTATTGAATACCTACCATATGCCAAGCACTTGACAAAACATACTCAAAGTCAAGGAGCATCCCTAGTGGTCTAGTGGTCAGGATTTGGTGCTCTCAAAGTACAACGGCAATACATTAAAAAGGTTCCTACCAAATTACTCCTTTTTGTACTAAAACTGTAAAACAAGAGAAAAACAGAAGAGAATTGACACATACCTAGTGTCATCCTTTGATAAGTTCGATGGTAGAAAGGGGAACATCATACACCAGGGCCTGTCATGGGGTGGGGGGAGGGGGAGGGATAGCATTAGGAGAGATACCTAATGTAAATGATGAGTTAATGGGTGCAGCACACCAACATGGCGCATGTATACATATGTAACAAACCTGCACGTTGTGCACATGTACCCTAGAACTTAAAGTATAATTTTTAAAAAATGAAAAAAAAAAGAAAACTGGTAGAAAACTTCACTTTGGTGGTTTCTGTATTCTCTTGTTGTAGGACTCAGAAAAAAAAATCTAGACAGAAATAGTTTAAAAGCATTAGAGAAATACAGAGCAGTATTTTCACTTAATCACCTCCTTATCACCTAGCAGAGAGTAGAGTTTTGCAGAAATGAGACCCCAGGACAGTTGGGTTTTGATAAGCCTAGACTCAGGAAGTCAGAGGCAGGCAGAGAAGGGATAAAGCATTGAGCTTGACCTGCCCCATAATTTGGACAAAAGCCACGCCTGAGAAGGCAGTGTGGGGAATAAAAGGCTACTGTGAATTTGTGCCCAATTATCTTTCGTATGGGTTTAGGCCTGCTGGCAGCATCCACTGGCTCTGCGAAAGGAAGGCTCTGGATTTACCCAGGCATTGCACAACATCCTGTTCTCAGCTGCTCTGGGCTCAAACACGTCCACAACCAGATATTGCTGATCATCCTGAATAGAGTGGCCTTTGGCTCTTGGGACAGAAGAGCTGGTAAGCAAGCAGCAACTGGGCTGTATGTCTCCTCATTCTGCTTGAACTGTGACTCTGCATCCCTCACTGGCCTGAAGGGTTTCCTGCTCACTCACAGCCTGGCCCACATTCTGATTCACCCTTATTGTCCCGTGGGGAGACAAGAGTCTGTCTGTGCAGAGCAGCTGAGCAGGGAGGAAGTGCTCTGGCTTAAAGAGTCTGCATGGCAAGCGTTCTTCTCCCTTTTGTCTTCTTTAAAAATTTTTTTGGCAAAGCACATGCTTATTGTTGAAAAAGCCAAATGTACGGATAAAAATACATCACCCCAACCCCCACCATCCAGAAGTAATAATCTTAACATTGTGGTATATACTCCCTCTGAAATATGTATGTATAATATACATGTAATGTGTCATGAACACAAAAAGCAGGAGAGGTGAATGGAGTTCAAGTACTCTCGTAGGTCCTTGCATTTTCTGGGAAGTAGTAAAAGTACTCTCCATTAACAATAAGATATCAAGGAAGCACATAAAAATCTCAAGTATAACCACTGAAAGAACGGTAAAAGCATATATAACTACACACACTACCTGGAGACACTGCAGAGTGAACAAAAATAAGTAATTCCTGGAAGACATATAACATTTGGAAGAAAGAAACAGTACAGGATAAATTTCATATTTTATGGCTTTTTGTCTGAGGATAGGTCCTAGTCTGTGCCATACACAGCAGTTAAATCTCCAAGAGATAACCTGCAGTGTTTTTGACTTGAATAATCAGAGAATAGAGTTCAGGGTAATCATAGCTGATGTAAAACAAGAATGCCAAACAGCACAGCTAACGTTAAAAGATATTTAAGCTGCTGCAAACCACAGGGAAGACAGAGTTTGCATTTCAAGTTCAGTCAAGTTAATGGCCTACTTTGAGAAATTAGCATTGCCTGTAGTAACACAACAGAATACAGAGTTTCTACAACAGATCACTCACAATGTTCAGTATACTATCCAAAATTAATTTATATACAAATCAACAGGAAAACTTTACTATGTCTAAAAATTGTTTAAAGAGAAAAATGGCAGAGATAGCCCATATGTTCAAATTTAACAGACAAGAATTTTAAGGAAACTATCATAACTATGTTCAAGGATATAAAGGAAATATACTTGTAATGAATGAAATGATAGGAAATCTCAGAAGAAAAATAAAAATAGCAACAACAACAACAAAAAAACAACCCAAATGGAAATCCTAAAACTGACAAAAAATACAATATCTGAAATTTTAAAGTCACTGAATGGCTTAATAGCAGAATGAGAATTCACAGGAGAAAGAGCCAGTAAATTTGAAGATAGATCAATAAAATTATCCAATCTGAAGGAGAGAAAGAGAAAAGCTTGAAAGAAATGAACACAGTTTTAAAGACCTGTGGGAAAATACCAAACAGTCTAATATACATGTAATTGACAACCCTGAGGGAGAGGAAGTGGAGCAGAAAAAATATTTGAATATGAAATAATGACCAAGTGTTCCCAAATTTGGTGGAAGATGTGAACTTACAGATTCAAGGAACTCAGTGAATACCACTGAAGAAAACTTCATCTAGTGAAATCATAGTCAAACTGCTAAAAACCAAAGACAGAAAAAAATCTTGAATGCAGAGAAAACTAATAACTCAGTAATAATAATATGAATAATTACTAACTTTTCATTAGAAATTATAGAGAAGACAGCAGAATATAATCTTGAAACTGCTGAAGGAAAAAATCTGTCAATCCAGAATTCTGTATTGAATGAAAATATCCTTTAATGCAACTGAGTGAATTTGCTGCCAGAAGATCAGCATTGTAAAGAAGCAGTGGCCAGGCACGCTGGCTCACACCTGGAATCCCAGTACTGTGGGAGGCTGAGGCAGGTGGATCACCTGAGGTCAGGAGTTGAAGGCCAGCCTGCCAACCTGGCGAAACCCCGTCTCTACTAAAAATACAAAAATTAGCCGGGCATGGCGGCCTGCGCCTATAGTCCCAGCTACTTGGGAGGCTGAGGCACAAGAATTGCTTGAACCTGGGAGGCAGAGGTTGCAGTGAGCTGCGATCACACTACTGCACTCCAGCCTCGGTGACAGAGTGAGAATCTGTCTCAAAAAAAAAAAAAAAAAAAAAAAGAAACAGTAAAGAAGGTTATTAGAGCCGAATGGAAATTATACGAAATGGAAACGTATCTTTAGGAAAGAAAAAAGTGTATCAGAAAAAGTAAATTTGTGGATAAATATGAAAATTATTTTTTATTTATTTAAAATCCATATACTTGTGTAAACAAAAATTAAAGCATTGTCTTAGAGGTTTATAGCTTAAATAGATGTAACACCTATGACAACTTGGCACAAAGAATGGAAGTGGGTGGGTGAAATGGACTTGTATTATAAAGTTTTTACATTTTACATGAAGTGGTACAACATTAACTCTAAATACACTGGGAAAAGTTAAAGATGTTTATTTTAATCTTTAGAGCAACAAGTAAAAAAATACAAAAAAGCGTAGCTAAGAAGCCAATATGTAAGTTGAAATGAAGTTCCGTGAATTATTCAACTAAGCCATGCATTCTCAAACAGGGCAATATTGCACCAAAGGAGTTGAAAACTGGTTCTTGGAAATAAAATAATCTTACCTGTTTTTAACATATAAAGCACTGATATACATAGAGCATATAAACAGATATACAGTATATTTGTGGTATTAAAATTCAGGGGGATGTGATTAGGAAAAAATGTCTAAATGGCTCATTAGGAGGTGATAACGAAAAAGATTAAGAAACATTGAATTTAAAGCAAGAGACGGCAGGAAGGTAGAACATAAAAATTAAAAACAGATGAGAAAAACAGAAAACAAATATCAAAAGAGTAGGCCTCATTTCAAATTTGATGTATAGATAATTACATCAAACATTAGTGGATTAAACATAATGCTAAAAGGCTTGACATACCTGTAAGTAATGTGAAGTGGACTGAGTTTGAGCTTTAGAGTAAGACAGGACCATATTTGGATCCCAGCTCAATCACTTACAAATGTACAGTGGAGATGCAGGTAATACTAGCACTGCCTTCGTGGGATTAAATGAGATTATCTGTGTAATATGCTTTGTGTAGTGACTGATGTCAAGTAAGCAATAAATATCAATCCCCTCTCTTATAATCTAACATAACAATAAAGGAGACAGTGGGCAATTTCTCTAGCTTGTATTGGCATAGAAAAGCTGAGCTCATTTAAAAGAGGAGTTAAATTATGGCGACAGACAAAATCTAGACTGCTACCAACTTTTGCAATTAAGCTTCATTGGAACACAGCTACATCCATCCATTTATGGTTTGTGTATGGCTACTTTTGTGTAAGACAGGGCAGAGACCAGTTCATAAAGCCTAAAATATTCACTATCTGGCCCTTTATAGAAAAAGTTTGCCTGCTCTGTTCTAGAACATGATGGAATTTTACTTCCAAACTTCCAGCCTAGTTTCTATTTTTGAAGCTCTTTATGCCAACTTTTTGCATTAATACTTTTAATTTCATTTGTTTCACTTTAGATTAATCTATTTATAACCCCCAAATACTCAGGATTAAGATATTCACTAGGAGACAATTGCAATCTACATTTGCTCTCTGATATTCTACCCCCAAGGCCCTCTGACTTTCTTTGTAGCCTTTTACGGTGATAGCTCTAAAAATCACAATGGAAGAATTGTCTGAGAGTCACTAAAATCCACTATCTTGCTCCACTGTTAAAATCAAACACTTTTGCATGTATTGGCTTCAGAACCCTCACATGCGTGTTCTTACTTGTTATCCCTATTTTGCAGATGAGAAAACTGAGGTTCAAAGAGGTTTGGCCACTTGCCAAACAGTAGGCAGTGGAAGAGTATTCTGACACTTCCTCTGATACTCCAACTATCATATCACTTTGTGTACAATCTATTCCCTGATGTTTCTAGTTTTGTTGGGGAAGAATCAAAGTACATAGCAAGTATGAAGGTAGTCCAAAATCTGACATTAATAAGTAAACAAGGAGTATGGAAACTCAGAGATAGAGGCCCCATAGAATTCTAAAAAGAACTGAGGCCTCTGGTTAAGTAATTAGAACTATTAGATCTGGCTTGCATGCTTTAAAAATTTACAAAAGCAGGAAGCATGGACTGCAAACCCATTAACTTGGCACAATAAACAACACTTGAACAAACTACCCTTGTGTGATACTAGCACTCAGCAAATTTAACCAATCATTCTGAAGGCCCACAAAGTGCCAAGCTCTATGTTAACACCTGGGGAGAGAATGGCCATTGTCTGGAGTCCTCTGCCAAGGGCACAATTCTCGTCAACTGGCTCCTTCTCTCCAGTTCAGGAAAGCGCTGCTTACCCTGATGTCTTCAGACCTAAGGGTAGAAGCAGCTCCCTGCTGTTGCTAGCCCCCGGGGCTTCACCAGCCTTCCTCAGTTTACCTGAAAACCTCCCACACATTTGAACGGATCCCTTATTAAACTCCCCACAATAATGCCTTTAGAATGGGCCATCTGTCTCCTGTGGGGATCCTAGGATACGCTCTTAGAGAAATCCTAATAGCTATACCCTGTACTGTTTATGAATATGGACTTTGGAGTCAAACGACTCTGTATTTGAATCCCAGTTTCACTACATACAGATCCCTGTATGGACGAGGGCCACTTACCTAACCTCACTGAGACACAATTTCCACATTTATATAATGAGGATAAGAATACCTACTGCGTAAGTGTTATAAAGATGGAATAAGATCATACATGGGAAATGCTAAGTACTCAATCAATGGCAGCTCTTACAGGTATCCTAATTGCAGAGGGGGGAATGGGGACAAGTTAAGCTACAGAAGCAGGGAAGTGTGAAGACACAGGTACCCTGGTGCCTCCTGTGGTGAGGACTACGCTATTAATGAAGAAAACCCTTCCAGGGACCCAGCAAGATGGTATCCCAAATAACAGGAAAGAAAACCATTTGTCTGTTTCTTTTTATTTTTATTTTTTTGAGATGGAGTCTCACTCTTTCACCCAGGCTGGAGTGCAGTGGTGTGATCTTGGCTCACTGCAAGCTCCGCCTCCCAGGTTTACACTATTCTCTTGCCTCAGCCTCCCAAGTAGCTGGGACTACAGGCATCCGCCACCATGCCCGGCTAATTTTTTGTATTTTTAGTAGAGACCAGGTTTCACCATGTTAGCCAGGATGGTCTCAATCTCCTGACCTTGTGATCCACCCACCTTAGCCTCCCAGAGTGCTGGGATTACAGGCGTCAGCCACCGTGCCCGGCCTTGTCTGTTTTTCTTTTTTTCACCAGTGTGAGACCACAGAACCCACCTTCCCAGCATCCTCCTCCTTGCTCTCTCCCCAAGAGTCACAGCTTGCAAGACTTCTCAGGTGCACGCTCTCTAATTGTGCAGAGTGAGCGGCCTGTTCTGAAAACACAGGGGAAGAGAGAGCAGACTGTGTCCAGGCAAGAAGTCAACTTCTCCTTGGAAACGCCAAGGTCAAGGTAACCCAGGGCAAAAGAACAGTTGAGGTTGGAGCCAGAAAGAAGAGAGAGCAGAACTAGCCCTTCTGCTGGTAGCTGCAGAGAAACAAAAGGGGGCTTTCATTTGTCTCTCTTCTGCCATTTCTGTTTTCCCTTCTGGCCACATAGTCTGGCTTTTTAAAAACGATGAATTAATTGCCTGCATTCATGTGTCTCCTTGTTTATTCCACGATTCACTTCTTCATTTGTCCATTCACTCTTTCATTCATCCTTCCAACTCTCCATTGACTGATCCATTCATCATTCATTTGCTCACTGGTTCACTCACTTATCCAAGGATTCATCTCTCCATTCATTCACCCATCAAAATAGCATTCATTGAGTACCTTCTTACTATCCTGGGTCAGGCACAGTGCAGCTGTGTGTGGAAAGGAATAACATCACCACATATATCCTGCAGAATCCCCAATACCTAGAAAGAGAATTAGGGGTTTGTCAAGAAGCAAATAAACAATCCATGCAGAGGGAGCAGGATTTAAAATGCATGGTGTCGCCAGGCGCAGTGCCCATGCCTGTAATCCCAGCACTTTGGGAGACCGAGGTGGGCAGATCACAAGGTCAAGAGATCGAGACCATCCTGGCTAACATGGTGAAACTCCATCTCTACTAAAAATAAAAAATAAAATAAAAAAATAAAAAAAATTAGCTGGGTTTGGTGGTGGGCGCCTGTAGTCCCAGCTACTAGGGAGGCTGAGGCAGGAGAATGGCGTGAACCCGGGAGGCGGACTTTGCAGTGAGCCGAGATCGCACCACTGCACTCCAGCCTAGGCGACAGAGCAAGACTCCATCTCAAAAACAAACAAACAAACAAAATGCATGGTGTCGTGAAAGGGTATGGTTTGCCTGCATGATGGTGAGAAGTTCACTTTGATGAGAACACAGACACTAAAGGGACTGGGAGGCTGAGGAAAGACAGGAGCTGAGGGTAAGGTAGAGGCGCCCTGGATGAATGCCAGGCCAAGGAGTTTGACCTGATCCCACAGGCACCAGGTCATCCGCTGGTTTTGCATTAGGAGAATGGGATGTTGAATTTTTTTTAGGAAGAAAGTTCTGCCAAGAAAGGAGAGACTAAAGGCAAGAAGATCAGAGAGAAGGCTTAGGTTGAGCTATGGGGATGGAGGTGAAGAGTATTTGAGGAATGTTTCTGAGGAAGGTTTGACAGGTCATGTCTCTAAATCCCATCTAAATAGAAGCAAATTTTTAAGGAAAAATACTTTTATGTTTTGTTCTCCTTTCTCAGGACATGTTGAAGCCATTATCCAATCCAGAGCATTAACTATTCCACGGGCCCTTAAACAACAGGACCAGAATGACTCCCTTGGGCAACAGCCCATTCTTAACTGTAGCCTTGAGAGTAATGAAGCCTTGGGCTTAAAGAGATATTCCCTGTTCATTCCTGATACAATCTTCCAGACGCTCTCATTTTATAAATGAGAAATACTAAGCGAGGCCCGCAAAAGTTAAGTAACTTCTCAAGATCACACAGCTTAAAAGTGACAGAGCTGAGTATAAAACCCGGGCCTACTGAAAACAGACTCCAGCCTTTCCGCAACAACCCTAAAGGTACACTTACCATTGCATGCACAATTAGACTACAGCTGAGAATAAAATTATGGATAGGGGCCCCATGTCCTTGCTCATGCTTGTAATTCCAGGGAGGCCAAGGCAAGAGGGTGGCTTGAGCCTAGGAGTTTGAGGTTGCAGTGAGCTATGATCGTGCCACTGCACCCCAGCCTGGGTGACAGAGTGAGACCCTGTCTTTAAAAAAAGAAAAAACAATTATCAGTAGGGTATACAAAGAAAATAACTGCTGTGTAGGAGCCATTTTTTTCATGAAATTTATTTCATATCACTCTAAGGTTTATTTAATGGCTACAAACTTGAGTTTATATACATATATATTCACTACCATGTGTGCGTATATATCTATATATACACACTATATTATATATGGCACAAATGAGCAATATTGTCATGTAATCAAAGAAGTTAAGAAGAGAGAATCTAAATTCTTTCCTGGTGGTGGTCTCCTTCTATCTCTGAGACTTCTGCAAACTTGGAACATAATTCAGAGTGTTTGAACAATTCTGTGTAATGATTCCATGTAATTCAAGGATCCCGGAAACTCCCTTCTTCCCTCTGGCTTTCCTCCTTCCAGGATACTTCCCCTAACTGTCAATCCCGACTCTGCTTCTTGCTTGCCACTTCAGCATCAATTCTCACTTCTGCATGTTTTCCTCCAACTGCCCCTTCCCAAGGCTTCGCATCAGCCAAGTGCCACAGACGAGAGGTCACACGGCCAACTGGGGATCAAATGTGGCCCACGTCATGGTGGCCTAAACCAGATTTTAAAATTTGGAATTGAAAAATTAGCTGGGCATGGTGGCAGGCACCTGTAATCCCAAGTACTTGGGAGGCTGAGGCAGGAGAATTTCTTGAACCCTGGAGGCGGAGGTTGCAGTGAGTCGAGATTGCGCCACTGTACTCCAGCCTGAGCAACAGAGCAAGACTTCATCTCAAAAAAAAAAAAAAAAAGAAAGAAAGAAAAAATTGGAATTGGTTTTCAACATTTAAAAATTAGAAAAGTTTACATTTAAAAAAAAAATTAGATTTCTGGCTTCTCTTGACAAATTGAAAGATCTGGCAATACAGAGCCTACAGTACCACATGGCAATCATTGTCCAGAAGGTGTGCTGTTTGGTTCATCACGGTTCTTACCCCCTGCCTACTTCACTCATTCATGTAACTTGACTGATCCCAAAGACATTTGCGCCTGAGATCCTTGAAGGAGACAACTGTTGGCCTGTGTGAATTGAAGCCCCTGCCACTTGTGGTATTTCTGAGGACCTGGAAGATCCATGACATAGTATTTTGTGATTTAACTGATAAACAAGTGAGTTTGACTCAGGTATGGACATATGAATCAAAGAACGTGAGAACTCCCAAAGAGCATAACATTTGTTCCTAGCTTCACTGAACTCTAAACAGCAAAAACTGTACATATTCAAGTTGTAGAATGTGATTTTTGAAATATGTATGTGTTAGGAATAACACTAAAAATTTTAAGGAAATTGAACACTTGAAAAAAGAATTTTTAGCAAAGCAATTTTATTTTTGGGCAGCGGGGTGCCTCCTTGGCTAGTCGCCATGACAGCACACCTGAACAAAGGGCACGAGAGCCTTTATTTTTGATGCAAGTCTTGCCCCTGTACGCTTTCCCTATTGGCCGGGGTCGGGTTGTGTAATTTAAACTAATCCCAGTTGGCTAAACATTTGAATTTTTTTTTTTTTTTTTTGAGACCGCGTCTCGCTCTGTTGCCCAGGCTGGAGAGCAGTGGCGTGATCTTGGCTCACTGCAAGCTCCACCTCACGGGTTCACATCATTCTCCTGCCTTAGCCTCCCAAGTAGCTGAGGACTACAGGCACCTGCCACCATGTCCAGCTAATTTTTTGTATTTTTATTAGAGATGGGGCTTCACCATGTTAGCCAGGATGGTCTCGATCTCATGACCTTGTGATCCGCCCGCCTCGGCCTCCCAAAATGCTGGGATTACAGGTGTGAGCCACTGTGTCCGGCCAACATTTGAATTTTTTTAGATAAGGTGGGTACATAAAAGAAAGTGGAGAGGAAGGGGAAGGGGTGTCTGTAATGAGCTAGAAAGTAGTCTTCTTTTTAAATAAGGAAAGGAATGTGAGCTGGTACTGATAACGCCTGGTACTGTGGCATATCTGGGCATCTAACAAAGGCAAAAAGAAAAAAAGGAGAAAAAGGAAAAAAGGGGGGGTTATTATGAATTCAAGAATAAAAGATTGATTAGATTTTTTGAAGAGAAACCTTATCATATCCCACATATACATTGGGAAATGATTACTACTATCAAGCTATTAGGTTGGTGCAAAAGTAATTGCAGTTTTTGCCATTACTTTCCCACAACTCAAAACTTACGCAGATGAATGGAAGCCATAGGCTGACAGGTTTCACATTTGATGATGAGATTGTAGCGAGATTCAGCATCTAGTGGGATTTGGATTATACCACATCAAGATCCTGCCCAACACTGAGATTTTATGGTTCTCTGGTTTAGGGGAACATGTTATCTTTAAGAAAGGATGGCTCCAGGACAGCTGGAAACACACTTTTACAGCCAATGTACTTTTCAGATGCCCTTATATCCAGAGTCAACCAGGGTAAAATTATGTTCTCACCAGAGTCTTGTTTAACTTTCTTCCTCTCTCTTTTGTCTGTTTTCCTTGCACTTCTGACACTTCTCACTGGATGGTTTGTAGGGCTCAGAGAGTCTGTGGTAATTAAAAAGTCCTGTCTCTGGGGTCAGACTCCAGATTAGCTCTAGAATTCAGCCCTTATGAACTGTGTGATCTTGGGAAAATGATATGACTTCTCTGGGCCTCGATTCCCTCATCTGTATTATTTGGAGACAACAGTGGTACCTACCTCATGAAGTTGTTGAGGATATTAAGCAATACATCTAAAATAACTATTAGAGGTTCTACCATGAAGAAAAGGCTCAAAAATATCATCAACAGCAAGATCGTTATTATTAAAAGAGTCAGCTCCAGAAGCATTTGTCAAAAGTGACTTGGAAACACTTTGTGTTCCATAAGGAAAGGGCCCACATTCTTGTTTATTTTCTAAATTCTTGCCCCTAGTAGAGTTCCTGGTACATGTGGATGCTTAATAAGTGCCTGTAAATAAGTAAAGTGAAAGAATAAACGAGTGGACGAATCAATAGAGGTTGAAGAGTAAGAGATATTTCTGTTGTAAGGTTCTACAGAGGTTCCAAAAGAAGACAAGGAAGGTGGAAGAGGAGGAAAAACCCTCACCGAGTGTTGAGGGGAAAACAACAGCTGACGAGGTTAGTCAAAGAGTGATTCATGGGCCAAATAAGCCCAAAAAGAGAAGTTCCCGGTACCACCCCACAACTTGGTGGTGGAAACTTTGAGAATTAGTCAAGAGGGATGGCCCCAAGGGACCGTTTTGTACTGATTTAGGTTTCAGGGTTGAGAGAACACGATGGAAGTTTTCAGAGTGAGGCACTTGGGTAATCTATTTTGGAGGAATTATCTGGAGAAAAGAAAATGAGAACTGCTGGTAACCTTTGTGTGATTGCGTTAAGGCAGGAAGGAGGTGATTCCAGGACATTCTCATAGCCTGGTTTTTCAGGCCCGGTGCGCCGTGGTGTCCCATGCGAATTACAGTTGGAAATTTAACAGCGTGATGATGTGTGAGATAGACTAGCAAAGAAGCAAAGTGTTCATAGTGAAGAGACTGTGTCCTACATGGGAGGGGACTTTTTAAGCAAACTTTTTAAGATATAAGATTGATAAAGGAAAGCACATAAATCAGAAACGTATAATCCAGGAAGTTTCAAAACATGGAATGTCTACGTTGCCAGCATCAAGATAGAGAAGTGAGTTCTAAACATAAGGCACACTGCGCCCATCTGGGATATTTGGCAGAAAGGCAGATTTCCTGGCCCCACTGCTAGAGACTGTGATTCAGTAGGTCCAGCGTTTGACCCAGAAATCTGCATTTCTGTCTGCACTGCTAGATTCCAGTAAGGGTGGTCCATTGGGTGAGAACAAGCTTCAGAGTCATGCAAACCTGCACTTGGAATCCTCCCTTCTCCTTGAGTGAGTAGCTTGACCTTCTCACAAAGACATTGGGGGCAATAGGACTTCCTCATAGGTTTGCTTTAAGGATTAAATTAGAAAATGCATATAAATCAATGAAAAATGTTGGGCATGGTGTTGAGTACACAGTAAGCACTCGGTGAACATAGAAAAGCATAAACACCCACAAAAAGGATGAGGCTCGGTCCCCAGGTCTTTGTGCCCAGCACCTAGTCCAGAGCTCATCACACAAGGCTAAGGGAGTATGGTGTGAGAGTTGGCAACACGGGTGTTATGGTTTGGCTCTGTGTCCCCACCCAAATCTCACCTTGAATTGTATAATCCCCACGTGTTGTGGGAGGGACCAGGCAGGAGGTAATAGAATCATGGAGGCGGGTTCTTCCCATGCTGTTCACATGATAGTGAATAAGTCTCAAGAGATCTGATGGTTTTATAAAGGGGAGTTCCCCTACACATGCCCTCTTGCCTGCCGCCATGTAAGACGTTCATTTCACCTTCCACCATGATTGTGAGGCCTCCCCAGCCATGTGGAACTGTAAGTCAACTAAACCTCTCTCCTTTATACATTACCCAGTCTCGAGTATGTCTTCATTAGTTGCATGAGAATGGACTAATACAACAGGTTAGTAGTCAGATACCCTGGGGTGTGAGTTCGAGTCCTGGCTTTGCCACTTACTAGTTATGTAATCTTGGGCAAGTTACTTAACAGCTCTGACTCAGTTTCCTTATCTGTAAAATGAGAATAATAACACCTACCTCATAGGGTGACTGTGGGAATGAAATGAGAGAATCAGGAAAGCCCCGAGCCCTGAGCCCATGGCCTGGTCCCTACAAAGAGCTCAATAAAAGTTGGCAACTCTATTATTTACAGCTGAAGCTGAGAATGTTCCACCCCTGGGCAATAAAAAGAGGCATTCTGAGGAGAAACAGTCCCCTCTCTCTGATAACATTAGCTAAATGCTTCTTTGAAAGAGCAGTGTAATAAAAAGGCTAAGAGTTGGATGTTTATTACTAGGCCAAAGTGCTACTACCATGATTATGGGCCAGGTGGGACTGCCAGTGTTCAGGTGTTTATACCTTTCAAGGGGTTGCAGAAATGAGTTGATAGTGAACTTTTTGCTCTGCAACTGAAAACTGTTATTTAACTTCTGCCAAACACAGAGGATAAAATTTGAATTGTTGAAGGGGGTTGGGGGAATCAGGCTATTCTCAGCTACACTTCTTGGTGCTGACATCGGGGCTGGGAATTTCCACAAATCCAGCCTTGACTTTGAAGACTGGTTTTCAGGGGTCACTCTAAAGTAATTTATTTCTGGAGAACTAAATTATACTGGTCTTGGCTGGACATGGTGGCTCACACCTGTAATCCCAGCACTTTGGGAGGCCAAGGCCGGTGGATCGCCTGAGGTCAGGAGTTCTAGATCAGCCTGGCCAACATGGTGAAACCCCGTCTCTACTAAATATACAAAAATCAGCTGGGCATGGTGGCAGGTGCCTGTAATCCCAGCTACTCAGGAGGCTGAGGCAAGAGAATGGCTCGAACCCAGCAGGCAGAGATTGCAGTGAGTCGAGATCATGCCACTGCCCTCCAGCCTGGGTGACAGTGTGAGACCCTGTCTCTAAATAAATGAATAAATAAGTAAATAAATAAATAAATAAATATAAATTGTACTCGTCAATTTCCCAATAGATGGAGTATAGACACCATTCCAGATTTCAGTTTGCTGTCTCCTATGTAAGGTATCTGGGAGCCATGCCTTAGAATCAGAGGTTCCAGTCCTGCTACTGATAAATCAGGTAGCCTTGGGCAATTTATTTCAACCACCTTTCTTGAATATGTATAAGTCTAGCTCTGGGCTAGGCACTGGGAAATAAAAACCAAAGTACAAGACATGATCTTCATCCTTACGAGCAAGGTTGTCATGCATAGTTGTACAGGTTGGAAACTGCCCAAGCCCATTCAACCAGGAATGAGAGGTGGGGCTGACATCCAGCCTGCATGCTGGTCACATGGGACAGACTTTTATTTTCCTGGAGGAAAAAGTGCCTTCTACTAATTTGCACAAAGGTGCTAGATGGGCCAGTGGTAACTTTCTTGAGAAGGTCATGTCTGGCTGCTAACATAGAAATAAAAACTGCTTTTCTTCATGACATGAAAACAAATAATATATTTTCTCATGTAGAGAGTGGTTGAGAAAACCAAATGGGAGAATACAGATGAAAACACTTTACAACAACACATAAAAGAGAATTCAGCACTACTGATAGCACAGTGGAATCATCTCCTCTTGCACACTAGCTGTGTGATGTTAGGGATGTCACTTTACCTCTCTGGGTTTCATTTTCTTCCTATATAAAATAAATAAGCTGGATGAAAAGAATGGATATCGAATTTTAGTGTACGTAAGAGTAACTTGAGGAATAACTTGGTTCAGAGAAGCCAACTGAGCAGGTCAAGAGTTGGAATCAAGAATCTGTATTTTGAGCCAGTATATCAGATAATTCTGATGCCTATGGTTGGCAGGCCCAATGGATAAACACGGGCCCCTTCCAGATCCAACTTCTCTAAGCCTGTGTTACCGCACACAGAAGTCTTGACAAGAGTGAAGTGAGAGGAAAAATAGAGAATAACATCATGATCCCTAACCTGAACGTAACGACCTTCCAGAGGGGCTTAGCAGCAGGAACTTTCTGGCCCCCATCCCCAAGCTGAACTGGCAGGCCCTGGACACTCACCAATTACACACTCAGGGATGTGGTCACTTTGCCTGGGCTCACACCACTCATTATCCTAACTGAAAATCAGGGCCAACTCGCCCTAACAGATTCTCCCTTGGTCTTTCTTTGTTTTTTTGAGATGGATGCTCTGTCACGCAGGCTGGAGTATACTGGTGTGATCTTGGCTTACTGCAACCAGCGCTTCTCGGGCTCAAGCCATTCTCTTGCCTCGGCCTCCCAAGTTGCCGGGATTAGAGGCAACTTCTACCCCGCCCAGCTAATTTTTGTATTTTTAGTAGGGATGGGGTTTCAACATGTTGACCAGGCTGGGCTGGAACTCCTGATCTAAGGTGATCCACCCACCTCGGCCTCCCAAAGTGCTGGGATTACAGGCGTGAGCCACTACGCTTGGCTCCTCTTGATCTTTCTGAAAGTACAAGTCAGTAAATGTCAAAACAAGCCTCTGGCCAGCCTGGAAATTCTGCCATCAATAAGCTGTAAACATTACTGGTTGGAATTTGTGCTTTGGCCTATTTAGTAGTGATTCCTCCTCCCTTCATGCACTCCTCAACTATGTGCTAAGCCCTGACACTACATCAGGTAACGTGAGAGGGATTTCGATACAGAAATGAATAATGGGATAGAGATAGCTGAACTCCTCCTGCCCCCCATCACAGCCACTAATGCACAAATCACTGTCTGAAATCAAAAAGATTTTTCATGCTGTAATGCTGTTTTAGTCTAGTAGCTTCCACCTGAGCCAACTGGCATTTTAAACAATGTCCTGGGACTCAGGACAAACAAGTCCACTAAGGTAACTGGAAACATCCCAACGGGGAAAAAGTCAGTAACTTAACAAAAATGCCAGAGTTCCCCTGCCTTGGCCAGCATTGTCTTTCACAGACGTAAGTGAGAACATTTTGCAGCTGCTCACGTAAATATCACTCTTCTGTTCCAACCCAAGTTTCAACCTCACTGTCTGCAGGTTTGTCTGAAAGCCCAGTGTGGTTGGCAGTGGTCGGAAAAAGAACCACAGAGCTGGATCCCATGGTCTGCAACTATCAGATCTCAACCACAATGTCACTCTAAGCCTAGGGAAGGGTTTCTTTGCCCCTGATTTCTAAATACAGTTTGAGCATTCCTAATGCAAAATCTGAAATCCAAAATCTGAAACTGTTTGAGTCTCCTTTTGGACATGATGCCACAGAGAAAATTTTACACCTGACCTCATGTGATGGTCACAGTTAAAACAGACGCATGACAGTTTATTCAGCATCCCCAAGGGAAAAGAGACCCTCCCAGCTGTGATGTATCTTTTCCGAGCATACCCACAAAGGGTAATAAATGCTATGTGTGGAGGCTGGACCCGCCAGTGGCAGGTTCCCCACGATGCAAAGAAGACTTCTAAGACAAAACTGTTGTTGATGAGACATATGACTCTGGAGGAAAGATTTTTTAAAACATCCAACGGAATGCCTCCTCCTCCCTGGAGGACCCACTTTTGGTCCCTCAAGTGCTTCTGATGTTTCTTCTCACTGCAAAAAAATAAAATAAAATATAGTGTACAGTAACCTCTTAGTCAAAACACAGCATCGCAAGTGGAGACTAAAAGCCAGCCGCTGTTTGTTGCTGCTGTTGTTTAGCAGCTGATCCAGGTATTTTGGTGATGCATTGTGCTGCTTTTTACCCTGAACACACGATTTTTTACTGTATTAATGGTATGTCCATTTGTACTGCTAGGTCCTCATGTGTGTGTAAATATGAGAAAATGATTGTTTCTCAGTAGCATATAAATTCAGAGTCAGGAATGGTGGTGATGCCAAACAACCACAGATTGTCCACGTGGGTGGCTGAGATAATGACATCTTTGCTTTCTGACGGTTCTGTGTACACAAACTTTGTTTCATGCACAGAATTATTAAAGTATTGTATAAATTTACCTTCAGGCTATGTGTATAAGGTATATATGAAATAGAAATGAATTTCATGTTTAGACTTGGGTCCCATCCCCAAGATATCTCATTATGTATATGCAAATATTCTAAAATCCAAAATCCGAAACACTTTTGGTCCCAAGCATTTCGAATAAGGGATCCTTCTTCCTTATTTATAAAACAAACTTTTAGGTTCTCAAACTCCTTTTCCATCTGTGGGAGGGACAGAAGGAATGAAAGGCATGTCTCCCTCTTATTCCATGCTGGGATGGGCATGGGGAAAGTGACTTGGAGTTAGCATTTAGTCAACACCTACTGTATGCCAAGATCTTCCTTTTTGTTCTTCACATCAGCCTCATAAAGTAGAAGTTTTTTTTCCGCCATTCACAGATAAAGAAATGGCAGCCTTGGTAGATTTGTCCAACGTGCCCAAACACACACCCAATGACAAAAAAAAGAGCCATTGCTAACGTTGCTGAGCACTTCCCATGAGTTAGCCCTGTGCTAAGCACTTTTATGGACATTATTTCACGTACTTTTCTGAAAAACTCTATAAGGTGAATAGTACTGTTATCCCCATTCTATATTTGAGGAAACTGAGGTTTAGAGAGGTAAGTAATTTGTCCTGGATCACACAGCCAGTAAGTTTGGAGGAGAGAGTCAAGCTTTGGTCTGGAAAATACAGTTCAGACACTCTATTTAGACTCTTTCGGTCAGCTGGGCTTGAAACTCTGTCCTTGCTTTGTGGGGGAACAAAGTTTATTGGATAAAAAAATGGAGAGAAAGAGTGAGCCCCTACTGAGTACGAGGCTATACTAAAGGGAATAAAAGATGTTGGACTTGGGCTCTGCCCAGATTGTCTAATAAAGAGAATAGATGTTAAACAAAAATATAACTCTAGCAACTGTGATATAATTGCTATTATATAAACAAGCAAATCCTGAACCAGCCCAGAAGTAGGAGTGCTGATATGCAATGGAAGAAACTGAAAGGTGTCACTAAAGGTGACATTTCAGTTGACATTTATTCTAATTTTCTTGTTTTAAAGTGAGCAGTGAGCGTGCTTCCCAGTGCCCATGCCCTTCCCCACTGTGATGCAGCTCCCAGCTTGGGTTGGCACAGATCCAATCCCCAGGTCCAGCTTCCGGCCCTGGCTACAAACCAGGGAGACCCCCTCCTGCTTGCCTTGGTGTAAGGATGACATGCGATCTAAGCTCTTCTAATCAAAGTGAAGGCTGGGACGTCTGCTTGATGGTTTTCAGTTAAGAAGAGTCTTCTTCCTCTTCTTTTCCCGGGTGGCACATTCCCATGTGGTCTGGAACCGCTACCACATTCGTGCTACCAGGGAAGCCAGGCTAAAGGCAAAGCCAAAACAGTGAGAACAGTTTGGCCAAAAGAGCTACAGAGAAATAGATATGGAACCCAGGCCCGAGGCCTATGCTACTTTGATCTGGAATAGATCTGGAACCCAGGCCCCAGGCCTACACTACTTTGATCTGGAATAGATCTGGAACCCAGGCCTGAGGCCTACACTACTTTGGACTTTTTCAAGAATGAGCTAATGAATTCATTTATTGCTTTAGCCATTTGGAGTTAGGTTTTTCCATTATTTGTCACCCAAAGCATCCCAACTGATCCAAAGTCTATTTTTAGAAATATGTGAAGATAGCCATAAAGTGTTTTACTCTTGATGTCATCAGGATCAAGTATCGTGGTCTTCTGGTTTCAAGAGACAGAAAAACCAGCCTGAACTAACTTAAGCGAAAATAAAACGTATCAGCTGAAGAACATGAATAGTTAGGGAATAAGGTGGGCTTCAGGCATAGTTGACTGCAAGAATGCAGACAAAATCACCAGAATTCAGCTTTTTTCCATGTCTCTGCTCAATTCTGTCTTCCTTTCATGTGTTGGCCTTATTCTCAGACGTGACCTCACTTTCCAGGTGCAGTCTAGATCTTAAGACCTCTCACGTTCAAGTCCAGTGGGAAACAGTAGCTCCATTTTCATGTTAACCAAGAAAACCCCCTCGGGTTTTCTGACTGGGCCTTGACTCAAGCCTGTTCCCTCTCTCGGACTAACCACTGTGAGCCGGAGAAAGGACTTCCCAGGTGACTTGGACCGTACTCCAGTGATTCACCACTGGAACCAATGTAGAGGTCAGCTTCATGCAAAGCACGTGGCTGAAAGTGGGGGTAGGTGTTTTCCCCAAACCTAAATCAAGCAAGGTAGAAATAGGCAACAAAATAATAGATGTCCAGCTGGGCATGGTGGCGCACACCTGTAATCCCAGCACTTTGGGAGGCCGAGGCAGGCAGATCACCTGAGGTCGGGAGTTCGAGACCAGCCGGACCAACATGGAGAAACCCCATCTCTACTAAAAATGCAAAAGTTAGCCCGGTGTGGTGGCACACACCTGTAGTTCCAGCTACTCAAGGAGGCTGAGGTAGGAGAATCGCTTGAACCCGGGAGGTGGAGGTTGCGGTGAGCTGAGATTGTGCCATTGCTCTCCAGCCGGGGCAACAAGAGCAAAACTCCATCTCAAAAAATAAAATAAAATAAAAATATAACAGATGTCCCCTGCAGCTCATTTGAAAGTAATTCAGCCAACATTCCTAACATAATGTGGATTTGCAACAGGTGGGTTTAACAGCAAATTTTGTTTATCACAGCTAAGCATTCCTTTCCTGTGTTTGCGTCTAAACCAGAAATAGTTTCTGTGAGGTTTTCATTCTTCTTCTACGAGTTCATTTGTCCTTTCAAATATTTTCTGAGTACTAATGAAGACAATAAAAATAGTTTTCACACTTGCTAAACACACATATAACACATTATCTCATTTAATTCTACTACTAGCTGATCGGTTCTCAAGCCGGGGTGATTTTGCTCCCCCAAGGACATTTGGCAATGTCTGGAGACAGTTTTGATTGTCATAGCTCCAGGGCTGCTACTGGCATCTAGTGAGTAGAGGCTTTGAATGCTGCTGAACATCCTGCAATGCACAGGACAGCCCTCCAGAGCAAAGAATTATCCAGCCCCCAATGCCGATAGCGTGGAGATTGAGAGAACTTATACGTGCTCGTGACACTATCTTCACTTCTATAGATGAAGAAAAATGAAGCTTAGAAAAGTTAAGCAACTTGTCCAAGCTTATGCAAGGTACGAAGCAGTAGTGGTTGAGATCTTCATCCAAAGCCCTTGCTTTTATCTGTTGATAATTAAGCTTGGAATTGGAACTCAGTGTCCCTCCACTCTATCCCCACCCACTCTAAATTCTGGGTCAGTGGATTGGTACCCATAGGCGTTACTGTAACAGGATTGCAGATGATGTCAGTGTAAGCAGCTGACAAGTGTTTGGAGCGCCTGCAAGGAAGAGGCCCTGCACACATTGGTGCCAGGCCTGGGGGAGGCAAAGATGTGTGGTATCTCGAGGAGACAGGCTCATGGGCTGCTATGACACACAGTGGGGTGAACGCATAATGACTGCCATTTCACACCTCCAGTCTTGGTACGTGCTTTCTCCTCTGCTTGGAATTCTTTTTTGCTCTTCTCTTTTCTAGCTTCTCATCCTTTAAGCTCATCTAGAAAGCTTGCCTACCCTCCCTCTCTACAGTCTGTTTTAGGTGTCCTCTGTGGTCCCATAACACACTAAACAGAATGGAACAGTTCCACTCGTCATTCAATATTGTAGTTAGAATTTGACTTGGCTGTCTCATCCCCTGGGCTGTCAGCCACCTAAGAATGGAACCCACGGCCATGAATCTTTGTGCCCAGCCCAATGCCTGGTGGTGGGGTATTTGCCACAAATTACTATTTGCTGTTTGTCTATTCTAGGAGTCAGCAAACTTTTGCTGTGAAGTGTTAGATAATAAATATTTTAGGCTTTGCAAGCCATCTATTATCGTAAATACTTAATTGTTGTTGTAACATAAAAATATCCATAGAAAATATGAAAATGATGAGCTTGACTGTGTACCAATAAAACTTTATTTACAAAAGCAGGCGATGGGCCAGATTTGGCCTGTGGGCCGGTTTGCTGACTTTTGTCTATTAAAATAACCATTCTTCCATCAGTATGTCCCCATAAAATTTTAGATGTGCACATTGCTGCCCAACAACCTCCAAAATACAGTTATATTTTCCAGCCAAATATGGACACGTGAATAAATTCTAGCCAATGAGAAACAGGGAGAAGCGTTATTTGGGACTCCTTGGAAGGCTGTTTAAAAGCAGGTGATTCATTTGGGAAAGGCCCCTTTCCTCCCTTCTGTTTTTCCTCCTTCTTCCAACCAATGAAGAGCTCCAGGAACCACCTCAGGCCGGAAGGCAATTTTGAATAAAGAAACCGCAAGCAAGGAAAGGAGAGCAGAAAGTAGGAGCCGGAGTCCCTGACAACACCAAGGAGCCGCCATGCTTTTCCTGCATGGCCAACCTGTAGACTTTACATGAGAGAAAAATGAACCCTGTCTTGTTTAAGCCACTGCATATGTTTGTGTTATTATTGGCATGAGAACGTAATCTTAACTATATACCATCGCGTGGAAACACTCAACAAATATCAGAGCAGTGAGAGGAACGCTCAAAGCATCAGGGGGAGCCACAGAGGAAATGAGTTCTGCCAGGTGGGTAGGGAACCATGGAAACAAACACAGGGGCTTCCTCAGGCTTTTCGTGGTTAAGCACCCAGGGTGATTCACGTCTCTGGCCAGTTCCTTCCGGCCTCTTTCTTCCTCTCTACAGGGGACTTTCTTTTTATAGTGTCTTCCATCAGCTACTCTATCTTTGGAGGCATCCTTCTTCAAGTTTGTGTGTCATAGAGAATTCAGTTTGCTACAAGAGATTGTTCTGTTTCTTGTCAGTTTTACTTACTGGACACCAAGGAAGAGCAGCTGGGAGAATCTCCCAAGTGACAAAAGAGCAGCGCTTACCAGAGTGAGGACACGGAACAGGTCCTCCTTGCCATGGTCACTGATATGATTGCCTTCTGTTGCCAGCATGCGGGTGGCAGAAAGGGGAAAGCCTGGCTCTAGCGTCAGACAACCCTAAGTTTAAATAATGACTCAGTCTCTGGGCAGTGTGGCATTGGCCAAGTCATGTCATTTCCCTGAGAGTCAGTTTTTCTTTTTTCTTTCTTTTTTTTTTTTGAGACGGAGTCTCGCTCTGTCGCCCAGGCTGGGTGCAGTGGTGCGATCTCGGCTCACTGCAAGCTCCGCCTCCTGAGTTCACGCCATTCTCCTGCCTCAGCCTCTGGAGTAGCTGGGACTACAGGTGCCCACCACCACGCCCGGCTAATTTTTTGTATTTTTAATAGAGACGGGGTTTCACCGTGTTAGCCAGGATGGTGGTCTCGATCTCCTGACCTCGTGATCCACCCACCTTGGCCTCCCAAAGTGCTGGGATTACAGGTGTCAGCCACCGTGCCCGGCCAAGAGAGTCAGTTTTTCAAACTACAAAATAAGTCGATCATCACTTTCTCATAGCACTATTACAAGAATTAGACAGTGAAAGGGTGGCCGGCACAGAGTGAGGGTTCAAATGATGGTTCTGGAAACCCCTCTCTGCCTGCTACCCTGACAATGAGGATGAGAACTTGGCATTTGGGTGGATCCCATGCCACTGCTTTGGAAGGGCAAAACCTCCCAGCTTTCAAACTTAACACTTCCTTCCTTTCCTCTTTTCTTAGCCTGTCCGCACACAATTGAACTTCCTTTGTATTCTTTCACTTGATTTTAAAGTGCTAGCAGAACAATCATTAGAATCAGTAAAAAAAAAACCCTATTTTTTTCCCTGACATTATTTCATACAACCAGCCTCACTTGAGTCCTGCAGAGACATCCAGTGCCACAAGGACATTCTCAATGTCACACTTACTGGCCACGCACTTTCACTTTCCGATGAATGAGGCCTTGGCACAGTCATCTCCAACTGAACAAGTGGTCACATGACACTTTAAACCTGGAGGCCATTCCATAAAGGTGTCTTACAAATACAAAATAGTCCACATCCCAGGAGAGGTCTGAAAAAGCTATTAGTGCTATGCAGTGGAAATGAACAACCCAAAAAAACCTGCCAGCAACGAACAGGACCCCACGGCATCCAGTGTGGGAGCTGGGTTCCGTAGAGCGGCGGTCCTCACGGCTGTAAACGCAGCACTGCTTCCCGTAAATGGTGTCAAGGAGAAGTGGGCAAGCTCCAGAGAGAGGGCAAGTGAAGGGGACCTTCAGGTGATGGCTCTTTGGAAGCATTTGTGGCAGGGCCACTGATTGAGTATATCAATAAAAAACAACCCCCTCAAAGGGAAAGAAGAGCAAATTGTGACATAGATCTGGTGGCCAACAAGCAAATGATCCCTCTTTTTCCCTAGCATCTGGTGAAGTAAATGTTTCACTTTTTCTTTTTTTTTTTGACAAGGGCTTGTTCTGTCATCAGGCTGGTGTGTGATGGCACAATTATGGGTCACTGCAACCTTGACTTCATGGGCTCAAGTGATCCTCCCACCTTAGCCTCCTATGTAGCTGGGACTCCAGGCAAGTGCCACCATGTCCAGCTAACTTTTTCTATGTTTTGTAGAGACAGGGTTTTCACCACGTTGCCCAGGCTGGTCTTGAACACCAGGGCTCTAGCGATCCTCCCACCTCAGCCTCCCAAAGTCCTGGGATTACAGGTATGAGCCACCGTACCCTGTGTAAATGCTTCTTTTCATTCAACAGGGCATCCAAACCTCACAAGAGAAACAATTAGGTATCAGGAATATACGAACAAAAGCCTGATGGGGCAGAGTAAATGAGTGACTGTGTATAGTGAAGCCTTTCTCTTTGGTTGTTGACAATAACCATGGCCTAGGGAGAAAACAGAGTAAATGAATCAGGGAGGCTAAATAGTATTAACTGCCAGTGTGTATGGGAGGTTATGTTAGACCCTGTGCAGATTAGATAGAAGACATTCATTCATTCATTCATTCAGTCATTCCATAATACCTGTTAGGCCTGTGTCATGTAGTAGGCCTTGAGGTAGGTAATTGCTGGGGATTCAGTGGTGACCAGGCAGCCATACCTCTGCCCATATACAGTTGACATTGCAGGAGGTAGAGTGATAGCCATGAGCCTCCACATTCTGGACATGGCATCAAATTGCCTCTGTAGAATCCTGGTTCCATCATACCATCTGCATGATGATGTTGGCCAAATTACTTAAACCTGTCATACCTCAGTTTCCCTACCTGCAAAAAACGAATACTAATAGCATCCCCCTTGTGGGGTCAGAGTGAGGCTTGCATGAGATAATGCACATGAAACACTCAGAACAGAGTGCCATTCTCTGAGTTCTAGTTGTGGTGGCTGTTGTCATTATTATCAGCACAGGCCAGAGGGGCTGAGAAGGCCAGCCTGGAGCAAGTAATGACAAATGCGCTGAGAATGAGCAGAGCTGTGTATTATGGCAACACCTAAGAGGAGCTCATCTGAGAGCTAGATGTGCATTTGACGGCAGAATCTGGGCTGGGACCCAGCCTCCTGGGTTGTGACCTAGCCTCTTTCCTCAGGCTGCTGGAGACCTACTCAAAACACAACTAACTGCATGGGACTATAGCCCACAGAGTGAAATAGAAAACCAATGAGCCACTGTAACACACATGTTAGTATCACCTGTATCATGGCCGAGCAGAACAAGGGTTTACAGAGGCAGAGGGCAACCAGGTTAAAAAGTCAGGCTCTAGTGGAATGGATCGGGACACACCTTAATTCTACCCCTTGCTAGTTTTGCTACTTTAAGCAAATTACTTGGCTTTTTCCTGGCCTCCCAGTTCCTCTCCCTGTTAAATGAGGCTAATGATAGAACCTATCTTACAGGGTTACTGTGATGACCAAATATTCTAAAACTAGCAGCCTTTGTTGTTGTTGTTTTTATTGTTAAATCTCAGGCCCAGTTTACTGTGAGAGTGTATTAATCATTCAGTTCCTAAACTTGTGCCCTCTGTGTGAAGCTGTTCAGGGTTGACCTAAGTACTCAAAGGTTTACATGGTTCTGAAATCCTGGCTTGGGAGTGATAGCTAGTGCTGTGGTTTGGATCTGTGTTCCTCCCCAAAACTCATTTTGAATTGGAATCCCCAACGTTGGAGGGAGGTGGGGCCTGGTGGGAGGTGATTGGATCATGGGGGCGGATCTCCCCCTTGGTGCTGTTCTCATGATAGTGAGTGAGTTCTCAAGAGATCTGGTTGTTTAAAAGTGTGTGGTACCTCCCACCCACCTTCCTCCTGCTCTCACCATGTGAGGTGCTGGCTTCCCCTTTGCCTTCTGCCACGAATGGAAGCTCCCTGAGGCCTCCTCAGAATTAGATGCCGCCATGCTTCCTGTACAGCCTAGAGAACTGTGAACTAATGAAACCTCTTTTCCTTATGAATTACCCAGCCTCGGGTGTTTATAACGGTGCAAGAACAAACTAATAAAGCTGTTGTCCCCCTTCTTTTGATTGTTCCTGGCCCACACCAGGAACCTGCCTGGACGGTTTCCTTAGAATTTGGCTGAAGTAAGTTGAGGCCATGTCACTGTTATTAAAGAACCAGACATAAACTTCTTAACAAACAGGCAGGCTATTTCAAAAAAAAACATTAATTACACATTTTATTTGTAAAAGCAACATAACAACACCATTAGGCCATTTTTAATAACAGCTTTATTGTCATATGATTCACCACCATAAAATTCACCCTTTCACAGTGTACAATTAGCCACAGAGTTGTACAAGTATCACCACTAATTCCAGATATTTTCATCACCTCCAAGAAGAACCCCATGCCCTTTAGCAGGCACTCCCTAGTCTCTCCTCCCCCCTTCCCCAGCTCCTGGCAACTATGACTCCTACTCTGGACATTGCATAGAAACAGAATAATAGAGGCCGGGAGCAGTGGTTCCCAGCACTTTGGGAATCTAAGGCAGGTGGATTGCTTGAGCTTAGGAGTTCAAGACCAGCTTGGGCAACATGGCAAAACTCCAGCTCTATAAAAAATTCAAAAAATTAGCCGGGTGTGGTGGTGCACACCTGTGGTCCCAGCTACTTGGGAGGCTGAGGTGGGAGGATCACTTGAGCCTGGGAGGTCAAGGCTGCAGTGTGCTGAGACCACACCACTGCACTCTAGCCTGGGGGAGTGAGACCCTGTGAAAGAAGAAAGAAGAAAGAGAGAGAGAGGAGAGGGAAAAAGAGTGAAAAAGAAAGAAAGAAAGAAAGAAAGAAAGAAAGAAAGAAAGAAAGAAAGAAAGAAAGAAGAAAGAAAGGAAAAAAGAAAGAAAGAAAGAAAGAAGAAAGAAAGGAAAAAAGAAAGAAAGAAAGAAAGAAAGAAAGAAAGAAAGAAAGAAAGAAAGAAAGAAAGGAAGGAAGGAAGGAAGGAAGGAAGAAAGGAAGAAAAGGGAGGGAGGGAGGAAGGAAGGAAGAAAAGGGAGGGATGGAAGAAGGAAGGAAGGAAGGAAAGAGAAAGAAAGAAAGAAGGAAGAAAGAGAAAGAAAGAGAGAGAGAGAGAAGGAAGGAAGGAAGTGGGAGAGGGAGGGAAGGAAGGAAGGAAGGGAATATTTGGCCTTTTCCTTTCACTTAGCATAATGTTTTCAAGGTTTATCCATGTTGTAGCCCGGGTTAGTACTTTATTCCATTTTATGGTTGAATAATATTCCATTGTATGGTATAACACTTTGTTTATTCATTCATCAGTTGATGGATATGTTTGGCTATTATAAATACTACTGCTATGACCATTTGTGTATAAGTTTTAGTGTGGACATATGTTTTAAATTTTCTTGGGTATATACCTGGAATTGGAATTGCTGGATCATATAATAACTCTATTCTTAACTCTTTGAGGAGCTGCTAAGTTATTTTCCAAAGACACTGTACCATTTTTATTCCTACCAGTAATGTCTGAGAGTTCCAATTTCTCTACATTCTCATTAGCACTTATAATTGTCCATTTTTAAGATTATGACTATCCTAGCTGTTATTAGGCAAGTTTCTAAAGAGAAAAAAATCTTACAATTGTTTCTTCACATATTTCACTTGGCCTCCCAAAGTGCTGGGAGCCACTGCTCCCGGCTTTTATTATTCTGTTTCTATGCAATGTCAGGAGTAGGCAAATCCATAGAGACAGAAAGTTGAAGGCTTAGAACTGTGCCTGGCATGTAGCAGGCAACACTCAACATATACTTGTTAAATAAATAAGTCATTTTGTCATCTCAATGGGACTATTTCCATTTTGTTTTATTCCTGTCTAATCTATCTACACAATACACATTTCACACAGTTATGCCTATATTTGCAATTCTTCCTGCTTTCTTTCACCTCACACTAAACTTTAAAATATCCTTATGTTTCCACACAGCCTTCATAATTATTATTGTATTGGCTGCCTAATAGTTCATTTATTGGATGCAGTGTAATGGACTAAACCATTAGATAGTGTGCACGTGATTTTTCAATACTGACTTTTTAGCAAGTTGGAAGTGAAGGAGAAAGTTGCCTATTTGGCAGTCTTTTCCAGATGACAATGTGATGGCTGAAGAGAGCAGACAGAAAAATACCTGTATTCATCAGGGCTCTCCAGAGAAAGAAAACTAATAACGGATATGTATATACACATACATATATACATACACACACATAAATATATATGTAAATCCCTCTCTCTTTCTCTTTCATGTATATATATACACACAATGTATAAATATATTTATACATTATTTCATACATGCATATATGTTATATATATATATACACATGAGTATTTTAGGCTATTATTCAACACACAATGTACAAATATATGTAGACATTATTTCATATATACATCTATATTTTTTATATACACACACACACACATATAGGTATTTTAGGCTTGCTAGGGCTTTGCAGGCCATATATCACAAATACTCAGCTGTTGTTATAACTCAAAAATATTCACAGAAAATATGTAAATAAATGTGCTTTGTTGTGTACCCTACCAATAAAACTTTATTTACAAAAGCATGCGGTAGGCCAGATTTGGCCTGTGGGCCACAGTTATTGACCTCTGTACATATATATGTATATGTGTGTGTATATATATATATTTAGAGAGAGAGAGAGAGATTTACATAAACATATAGAGATTTATTCTAGTAATAAATAAATGTAGAGCTTCATTATAAAAAATCAGCTCATGTGATTATGGAGGCTAGAGGCTAGCAAGTCCGATTCTGCAGCATGGGCCCACAGGCGGGAGATTCAGGAGAGCCAGTGGTGCCAATGAAGTTCAAAGGCAGTCTACTGGAGAATTCCTTCCTGCTCAGGGAAGTTGGTCTTTTTTTCTATTCAGATCTTCAACTCTTTGGATGAGGCCCACCTATATTATGAAGAGAAATCTCCTTTACTCAAAGTTCACCAACTTAAATGTTAATCTCATCCAGAAACACCCTCTAAGTTGACACATAAAGTTAATCATCACAATCCTGAATGGATTCCAAGGTCCTGCTTTGGTTTCCTGTGTTGTTGTACATGGAAAAATTACCTAAGAGTCTGACCCATGTATGAACCCTGCCTTCCAAGCTTCATTGCTTAAACAAAGGCAAAATAGAATAAAGAGAGAAGAGTAGAAGTAGCTGCAAAATGAAGAACATTAGCTTCATTGTTAGGACGGTAGATTCCAAGCCAGTAGGGTTTTGATGAGCATTTCTGTCTTCCTTATTATACTGTCATTGCCTTATCCTGAGTTTCCCACCTTCAATCTGTATGCCCTTGATATAGTTTGGCTGTGTCCCCACCCAAATCTCATCTTGAATTGTAGCTCCCATAATCCCCATGTGTCATGGAAGGGACCTGGTGGAAGGTAATTGAATCACGGGGACAGGTTTTTCCCATGCTGTTCTCATGATAGTGAATAAGTCTCATGAGAGCTGATGGTTTGATAAAGGGCAGTTCCCCTGCACACGTTCTATTGCCTGCCACCATGTAAAACATGTCTTTGCTACTCCTTCACCTTCCACCATGATTGTGAGGCCTCCCCAGCCATGTGGAACTGTGAGTCCATTAAATCTCTTTTTCTTTATAAATTACTCAGTCTTGGGTATGTCTTTATTAGCAGCATGAGAACAGACTAACATACCCCTTGAAGGCAAAGATTGTGCCTGGAGCCCCATTGTAGCTCTTGGGTTCACCTGTTAAGTCCTCAACAAATTTTGATCCTTATTTATAAACTGCTATTGTTTGAATGTGTCCCCCAAAGTTCATGTGCTGGAAACTTAATCCCATGCAACAGTTTTTGGGAGGTGGGGCCTAATAAAAGGTGATTAGGTCGGAGGGCTCTGCCCTCATGAATGGATTATTGTTGTTATCACAGGAGTGGGTGATTTATCTCCAGAGTACCTTTGTTATAAAAGCGAGTCCGGCCTCCTCTTGCTTGCTCACTGTTGCCCTTTCTTGCCTTCCACCTTCTGCCATGAGATGACACAACATGAAAGCCTTTACCAGATGCAGGCACCATGCTCTTAGACTTTCCAGTCACCTGAACGGTAAGCCAAATAAACTTCTATTGTTTATAAATTAATCCATCTCAGGTATTCTGTTACAGCAGCAGAAAACAGACTAAGACACAAATATTCATGGTATGCTTAACTTGTGCCTGCCCCTGTGTAAACAGCTTAGGTGCGTGGTCTTTATTACATCTTACAACAAGCATATGAAGTAGGTGCTGTTCTCACATGCATAGTGGATTGTCTGGTGAAATGGAATTTTTTTTAAAAAGCTTGATATTTAGGAATTCCTGGCTGCTTCTTTGTGTGGGGGAGAAAGCAAACCTTCTAGAAACATCTTTCATTATTCTAGGAAAAATCACTTGAATAACACTTCTTAGTAAACATATGCGAAGAGGTAGATACCCATTTCCCGGGGAGATAGAAAGGTCAGGATAATGGCTTCCTTGTCCTCCTCTTATGAGGTAGACAAAGTCAGCACCTCTCCTCCTTCCATTTTCGTAAGTCCTCTCAGGGGATAAAGCTGACTGCTAGATGGTAGTGGGAGAGGGCATGCAGAGATAAGAGAAGGAAAGTTCTCAATACAATAGAGCCTCATGTCTAGTTTACTTGTACAGCTGCTCCTGGACAGCTATTCCCTCTCCTCTCCAGCCTTGTTCCCAGCTCGGCTCCACAGGATCTCTCCTTTCTCTCCTTTTCTAGAAAGTTCTTGTTCTGCCTCACTATTCTCACCATGCATAGCCTTTTGGTTCTCTGTCTCTGCACTGCATAATCTAACGCAGTGGCTCCCAATGTGCTTTTTAAATATGAGGCCATCTTTAACCATTTAAAATTGTATTTATCTGTATAAAACTAAAACATACTTGTAAACATAATACAAATAATACAGAAATGTATTATGTAGAATGTTGGAGTCCCTCATTATGACATCCATTGAGATAACTGTCACTGACAACTGCTTTTGTGTATTTTCTGGATCATTTTCTGCATATTATATAATAACAGTAGTATTAGTAGCTAATATTGCAATGAGCAAAGCACTTGCCACGCACTTTACATTTTGCCTATATTATTTTTAATCCTCACATCACATTCCTGATATAGGATTATTAGATTTCATTTTACAAAAGAGAAAACTGAGGCTCACCGAGCAGTAAATAAACTTGCACATGGTCCAATTAAGCAAGGGGTGGAGCAGGGTTTAAATCTCAGCAACTGAGCTCCAGAACTTGCTTTCTTTGCCACCATGATATTTGTTATTGTGTCTACAATTTGAGATAATAGTATAAATGCTAGTTTGCAACTTGCTTTTACACTTAGTATTTTTAAAAACTAGTACTTACAAATGCACTTTTTTCTTTTTAATGCAAGGGGTTGATGCATTGTACAATAAAGTGTTAGTGATTCCACAGAATAGGCATTGTACATTCTAACTGAATTTGTGTTTTGCACATCACGACAGTAGCTACAAATATTTGAAGAGAAGGGTATATGTATGAATGAGACATATTATTTCTTGGATTTATACTGTGGAAATGAAGAAAGACAAACCAAATGAGAAAAGCAAAAGCTATTTATTCTGAGCTTGCTATAGCAAGGGAGTCAACCACCAACTCCTTGTTCTGAAAGAGACTCAAAAGCAGGAAGAGGAGTGGGAAAACTTATCAGATGGGGAAAAAGGGAAGGCTTCAGTGTGCCCTGATTGGAAGCTGTTGTCCTGGAGAAGCTGGAGGCGGCTAATGAGAAGTGGGGCATCCTATGTGATTGATTAGGGTGCATATCTCGCTTTCTCTGGTTGGTCCTAAATTGGAAGCAGGGACGAAAACCAGGAAGGCTGTCGGCTATTAATCAAATCCTAGCCATTTTGGGTCAATTGTTACAGAAGTTATCGTTTAGCTTCATGGTTTGTTACTAGGGACAGCAATTCTGGCTTCCTGCAAGTCTGACTTATAGTAAGCTGGCTTTCCAGGCTGATTATTGTAGATAAGCGGGTTGGTTTCCTGGCCAGGCTGCTGCAGGTTTTGGGTTCAAGTTCTACTTTTATATATGGTCTGGCCGTTATCCATTTGTATATTCAGTCTCTCAGTATGCAAGGCTTGGCGGTTCATAAGGATGTATGAACCCCTTCAGTACATTCCATGGAGGACCCTCTCTTCACAGCCCATAGAAAGGAATCTACTGCTTTAAAATATCAGAAAATGATGCAGGCATGTATCCCGGGACTTAGACGCTTTGGGCAGGTAGCAGTCTTGCTTGGACCTCTGTGTCCTCAAATGTCAGATATTTTGCCAGGCATGGAGCAGAGTCCTCAGTCAGTATACACTCTTCTCCAGGGTAAAACAGAGTCCATCAAGGTGGTTTCAGCTGTGATGCACTGGGGAGATGGTGCTGTGTGTTGTTAAGAAATTTAGAATTAGAAATTTTGGGTTCTGGTGATATTTCTGCCACTTACTAGTTGTGTGCCCTTGAGAAGTCCACAGCTCCAAGCCTGTTTCTGCTCCTGGAATGTAAATCCAGTTTAGCCCTTTCACAGCCAACCCACCCCTGTGTCAGTGTGAGATCTGCACAATATCTGTGAAAATGCTTCATAAATTATGTAGAGTTATGCAAATGTGAGTACTATGGGGATTACAGTATGTTATTGCCTGGAATCATGCTTCCAGTATTTTAAAGAATCCATTAATGGGATGCTCTTAAGATTTTTTTTTTCCTGGCATTCTCAGCCAGGCTACAACAAGGAGTCTTACTTGATCAGTTTGGCCTTTACTTAGGTATTTACTTAGCTTTTAGGTCTTTAAAGCAGCACATGATTTTCAAGTGAGTTATTCAATTAATCGTTTCTGTATCAGTCTGATGCCCCTTTGGACTGTCTGCTTATTGAAAGCCGTCCCATCTGGAGGGGCTGCCCTAACTCTCTGCTCATCCTGCAAACAGATCAAATGGCCTCCAGGGGAAATCCCAATTAATGGCAAAATCAATTAGTCACAAGTTGGGAAGAAAGAGAGAGCCAAATGGTTACCCAACACATAATTTACCTTCCTTTACACAATGCGGTGGTCCAGTAATGCATCTAAATGGGATTTCTACAAATTGAATCAAAATGAAGGAGATTGCTATTTAAAGGACCCCCGGGGGGAATTACTTGATAAAAGATCTTTCCATATTCATAAATGAGTCTCTTGAGAGAACTGCTATTTCTAAATTTCAATTCTTAAAATCCAGTTTTCAAATTATTATTATATTAAAATAGTTTCTATAATGATAATAGTCATAGAGAGCCAATGACTAAAAAGTACATGAATTGTGTGGCTATAGGTATTTCTCCTCTGAGAGTCAAAGTTTAAAGAGAGATGGTACCTTGATGATAGGTTCTTTATACAAGGACCTTCCTTGTATACAAGTCCCTTCCTTCACTTTGACAAAGGAAGAAAAATTTCAACTCATGCTAAAGAAAGTCTCAAACGATTAGTTATAACCAATAAAGGAATGGGTTGCCCTTTGAAGTATTAAGCTGCCTGTCAGAAAAAAATTTAGATTATAAAGAACAACTTTGTGGAAATCTGTTTTCATTTTATGATTAGTCTTGAATTTGTTCTAGAAAATACACGTCTGTGGAGGTGTGAGGTGGGAAGCCCTCTCCTACTTCAACAGGTTTATGTTAAAATAGCTTTAGTGTAAAATAAATATAAACAACAAGTTCTGGGGGAAAGGAACTGTCCCAGTGGCCATTGGGAAGAAGAATGTGTGGCGGCCACCCGGTTTGTCTATTGATGCGGGTCTCCTGCTGTTTGTATTTATAGACACATCAAGGCAGGGACAGGGTATCAGAGCACATGGGGGAAGATGAAGCATCACCTGAGAAAGGCCTTTCTTCTTTCACCATGAATGCTTCCTTGAGTCACTGCCTGGAGCCAACAGCACCATCCCTTCCTTAATCTCTTTCCCCAGCTGTTTCTGCAACACATAAACATGCACATACACACAGAGATAGACATATATGCCTAGATATCTAAAACAGACAAAAAACCCAGAGAGAGCTTAAAATCAGGCCTGCAGGTCAGCCAGACTCATATGGAAGACATCACCTGGAAGGGACCAACCCTCTCATTTTACAAATGAAAAAAGCGAGGCACAGAGAGGCTATGTGACTCACCTGCCACTCAGGTGGGCAAGTCATTTCTTTTCCCTCCATCTCCTGATGTGCATCACAGCATCTTCCTGCCTTGAAGACAGGGAGCCAGGGGGTGTTGTGCTCATTAGTCGGGTAATGGTTGCCACCACCTTTGAAGCTGCTGGATAGGATCCCAGGTAAATAGCATTACCCCCTGCAAATGAAATGGTTGCCTGTACACAACCTGTTTTCACTTGTTGCCTGTGGCCGCTGGCCACTTGTGGCTGGAAAGATTACTACTGAACTTCAGGTCACAAGTCTCCATCTGCTCACAACCTTCAGAAAATAGGAGGGCTGGGTCTGGTTCTTATTATTAAAAGCAAACAAACCCATTATTAAAAGTAAACAAGACAGAACTGCTTTGAAACAATTGATTAAATGTCTCCTGGCTCAGAAGCCTAAATTCACCCCTATTAGCCCAAACCAAGCCTTCTTTAGTGAGAATCTAGAGAGGAAACCTAACAGTTTCTTATTAAAAAGAATCCCCCTGCCCCCCTGCCCCCCTGCCCCCGCCACCACCATTCTCTTGGGCATTCAGTAACTGCTGCAGGCTAAGCTCATTAACCATATTATCTCTAATTCTCAAGATTTTGAAATGAGCATTACATTTTGTATTTTATGCAATGGGATGGGCCAGTCAAGTAATTTGCTCACGGACACAGCTGAAACATTGAAACACCAGAATTAGAACCTGAGTCTCTATGACTTCAAACCCCATGCCCATTCCATCTTACATACTGCCTCCATTAAATATAGTCTCCCATGTCCCTGTTTCTGTTGCTGATTTCAAAGAAAATCTCAAGACCTAGGAGAAGAAAGTCTGCTGTCTGCTCAGGTAAAACCTCTTGCAATTGCAGGCATTCTGATAGAGTTGCTCTGGGGAGGAAGCTCTGAGCCACCCTGGTTACTTAAATGTATAAAGTGGACAGAGCAAAGATGATAGATGCTAAACTGCTGGTGTTGAACATCTTTCCCCAATGTCTGCCTAATTCCAGTGCCATTTAATATACTCTGTTGTCTGTTGTCCAAACAAACCAGAATACACACAAAGCTTGCAGTGCAAGGTACAGAATCTTGGCCTTGCCAGTAAATCCAGAGTTAAGCTCTCAGTGACAAACTCCTACTAGCCAAACTTACAAGAGACTGACATATAGTCAGACCATTAATTGACTACAATACAATTTTGTTTGCCTGAGTGTCTTAATGCTAGAAACATCTAAACAATGGTTTATTCCAAAATGAATGTTAAAATCTTTAAAATCATGCTATTTGAAGATTCAATAAACAATCTGCTATGATTACAAAGCTAGGAAATGGAGAGATTTACCACACCACCAACGATTATTTGGGGACCTCACACCAGCCAAATATGTTTTTTTTTTTTTTTTTTTTTTTTTTTTTTTTTTTTTTTTTTAGACAGAGTCTTGCTCTGTCATCCAGGCTGGAGTACAGTGGCATGATCTTGGCTCACTGCAAGCTCCACCTCCCGGGTTCATGCCATTCTCCTACCTCTGCCTCCCGAGTAGCTGAGACTACAGGCATCCTCCACCACGCCTGGCTAATTTTTTGTATTTTTAGTAAAGATGGGGTTTCACCGTGTTCGCCAGGATGGTCTTGATCTCCTGACCTCGTGATCCACCCGCCTCGGCCTCCCAAAGTGCTGGGATTACAGGCGTGAGCCACCGTGCCCGGCCACAGCAGCCAAATCTTTTTATGTGGATGGATGGTGTCAATTGTTACAAACAGATGGACAATGACTCTACCAGTTAGTTCATGCTGTAAAAAACCTTATGAATTAATGATTCCACCAGTTATTTCATGCTGTAAAAAACCTTATGAATTATAAGAAATAAAAATCCACTTATGGGAAAACACTCTGGAAGTTCCTCAAAAGGATACACATAGATTTTCCACATAACCCAGCAATTCCACTATAGGTATATATCCAAGAGAATTGAAAACATGCCCACACAGAAACTCACCCAAGTGTTCATAGCATCTTTATTAGTAACAGCCAAGAAGCAGAAACAACTCAAATATCTATCAACTGATGAATAAACAAGATGTGATATAACCAGACAATGAAATATTTTTCAGCCATAAAAAAAAAAAGTATCGATCCACACTACTGCATGGATAAACCTTGAGAACAGTATGCTAAGTGAAACAAACCAGACAAAAAAAGCCACATATTGTATGATTCATTTATATGAAATGTCCAGAATAGGCAAATCCATAGAGACAGAGCAGATTAGTGGTTATGTAGGGCTAGGGAAAAGGGAGGTTGTGCGGAAATGGAGAGTGACTGCTAATAGGTAGGGGGTTGGTTTGAGGGGTGATAAAATTGTTCTAAAACTGTTTGTGGTGATACTTGCACAGCTGTGAATATACTAAAAATCACTGAATTTTGCACTTTAAAAGGGTGCATTTTATGGTATGTGAATTATATCTCAATAAAGCTGGTTTAATTAAAAAGACATAGCCAGTCTTTTTTTAAACCCTAGCACTCACACCTGTAATCCTAGCACTTTGGGAGGCAGGCAGATTAAATGTCTCCTGGTTCAGAAGCCTAAATTCACCCCTGTGACCACAAGCCAAGTCTTCCTTATTGAAAATCTAAAGAGGGAATCTAACAGTTTCTTGTCAAGAAGAATCCCCCTGCCCCTCTGTGCCCCTGCCACGCCCCACTACTGCCACTGTTCTCTTGGGCATGCAGTAACTGCTGCAGGCTCAGTTAAGTTGAGCTCAGTAGTCCAAGCCCAGCCTGGGCAAACGGCAAAACCACATCTCTACAAAAAATACAGAAACTAGCTGTGCATGGTGGTGCACGCCTGTAGTCCCAGCTACTAGGGAGGCTGAGGTGGGAGGCTGTCTTGGGCCTGGGAAGCAGAAGTTGCAGTGAGCCGAGATCGTGCCACTGCACTCCAGCCTGGGTGACAGAGCCAGACCTTGTCTCAAAAAAAAAAAAAAAAAAAAAAAACAGAAAGACATTTACTACTGAGCAGTCAATGTTCATGCTGAATATTTTCCATTGCTTCCCTGACCCCCAATTCACTCTCCAACCTCCCCTGCTTTGCTTTGTCAGAAAGCTGTTCTGTATGGACTGTACCAACAGGCACCTTTGTACAAGTGATCAACACATTTATCATCCAAACTGTGGTACTTTTGAGAAAGAATGATGGGAGCAAACCAGGACTCTGTGGACAAATGTCTGTTGGAGTTTGATTCTTGCTGTGCAGGTTGGTTGCAGGGCCCTTCGGAGGGCCACAGCTCTTGCCACACTCAGCCCCCTCCACACAGCTGGCTCTCTGGGTTCCAGCTTACCCCCTCTTCTTGCCCTGTCCTGGCAGGGGTGGTGATGGCTTCTCACCATTGCTGGACCCCAGAGCTGCACCATCCATGGTTTTCCCTACACCCTGCCCATGTCTGTGCAAATAGTCTCTTTCTTAAACTTCCTTCTTACCAGTTTGAGTGGGCCATCTGTTTCCTGCCTGTACCCTACAGACATAAAACTCCAGAAAAGCAGCATGAAAGATAAATTTGAAAGGAAGGGTGTGGTCGGCACAGCGATCCTGCTAGATACCTTCCAAAGGGCCGTTGCGCCAACTCTCCTGTTTCTGCAGATTTCTGTTACGCCAAATCCTGCAAATAAATGATTTTACCACACCCCCCAGCAACAAGGATGTTACAACAAATACAATTTTAATTTTTTTATTATAAGGATTTTTTTGACACTTTGAAAAAGTTATACTGCAAATTACAATTTGCAGTATGAGAATTCAGTATGAAAAAAACCATTCGTTTGGCTTATCTTGTTCAGAACTTGCTGTGCTCCCTAAAACTGAGGATTGATGCATTTCAACTCTACAAAATTCTCAGGCAATATCTCTTGGAGTATCTGTTCCCCTTCCCCATTTTCTCTGGAACTAGCAATATGCTGTATTCTCATGTCCTCCGTGTCTCCTAACCTCTTTTGTCTATTTTCTATTAATATTTCTTTATTTCTGGGCTTCCTTCTGAATGTTCTGATTAAAAAAATTCCCTTTTCAGCTCCATGTCTATTCAGTTCTCTAACTTGTCCATATATAGTTCAAATATACATGGTAATTCCAGTGACTGTAATTTTCGTTTCTAGGCTTTCTTTGATTCCTTTTTCATGATGCTTTTCTCTTTTCATAGTGTCTGTTTTTGTGTCCTTCTTTTATATTTGAATTATTTTAAATTTGCTTACCTCTATCAGATTGTTGGATTAGCTTCAGTTCTTGTGGGTTGAGCCCTGCTGGGAGTTTGCTGATTCTTGAGTGTGATGAGTGCACTGTGGCCTTGTATTGATCAATTCTTTATAGTTTTGAATCGCAAGCTCTTTTCAGGAGGCTTTCTGCGGGAATCTTGTGAGGACTTGATTGAGGGTGGATCCCCTCAGAGCCATTTCTCATTTGCTTCTTCTGGGTTACCCAGGATTATTTTAGACCAGTAACAATTTTTCACAGTCATTTTCATTTTAAGTATTTTGGATCCACTTAAGATATGGCAAATTGAAACCCCTAAATGCAGCTGTGGTGCAGGCCTCTGTCACAAATTTTTCACTGAATGCTTTTCACTTCTACCCAGATCCCAGACTAAGACTGCCAGGCTGCTGTGTCAGCCACCTGTCCTGGTGGGAAGATTGTTTCTTGTCCACTTGCCTTTGAAGTGCTGCAGGTACGGGGTGTCCCAACTCTGTAGGTGGCTCTCAGTGGCACATCCCTGACTTGCATGGGACTAGGGACTCTTTTTCTGGTCCTCTGTGGGGGTGAACACGCAGGCCAAGCCCTTGGATTATTGAAACCAAGGACTCCTCCTGGGGCAATTGAAGCATCAGCTGTCATACATTCTTTTTGTGTGTGTGTTTGTTTTTGTTTGTTTGTTTGTTTTGTTTTTGAGGCTGAGTCTCACTCTATTGCCCAGGCTGGCGTGCAGTGGCGTGATCTCTGCTCATGGCAACCTCTGCCTCCTGAGTTCAAGCGATTCTCCTGCCTCAGCCTCCTGCGTAGCTGGGCTTACAGGTGCCCACCACCTTGCCTGGCTAATTTTTGTATTTTTAGTAAAGATGAGGTTTCACCATGTTGGCCAGACTGTTCTCAAACTCCTGACCTCAAGTGATCCAACCATCTCGGCCTCCCAAAGTGCTGGGATTACAGGCATGAGCCACCGAGCCTGGCCACACCTCGAACTTTCAATAAGACCTGGGATGAGGCTGGTGAAGGGAGGGATTTTGAGCAGGAAAATGACAAAAGATTAGACCTACCCCCTTAAATTAGATTCTTGTCCCACATTTGAGCATCTTTTTGACTTTCCCCTCCTTTCAAAACATCAAGCACTCACTGGGCAGACATCAAGATCCTATTAACATGCAACTCCTTTCATGACTATTTGTTTTTTTATTTTTTTTTTTTTTTATTTTTTGAGATGGAGTCTCACTCTGTTACCCAGGCTGAAGTGCAGTGGTGTGATCTTGGCTCACTGCATCCTCTGCCTCCCGGGTTCAAGCAATTCTCTGCCTCAGCCTCCTGAGCAGCTGGGATTACAGGTGTCCGCCACCGTGCTCAGCTAATTTTTGTATTTTTAGTAGAGATGAGTTTTCACCGTGTTAGCCAGGCTGGTCTCGAACTCCTGACATCGTTATCCACCCACCTCGGCCTCCCAAAGTGCTGGGATTACAGGTGTGAGCCACCGTGCCAAGCCCGTTAATTGTTTTTAATAGCTCCTACGAGGAAGAACCCAAAGGAAAGAATCTCTATTAGACGAATTTCAACCCCTGTGGTCTTGGGGAAGAGAGATTGAGAGTCAGTGAAGTCTTCCCAAAACAATTCCCCTCCCCGCTTCGTGCCAAACTGCCCAGTGGATGATGGGGTTAGAGTGTGCACTGCCTTCTCGTAGCTCTGTGACCTCTGGCAGGCTGTCTGATCTCTGGAGTCAGCCTCTATTTCCTCGTTCCTACCTCACTGGCTATTCCTAGGATTAAAGTGGATGGATGTCAAAGGCCTATCACATAGTAGGGCTACACACATGAGTTCCCTTGTTCCTCAGGACTGATTCTCAACTCTGGCTGCTCCAAGGACCTTGTCTGGTCCTCAAATTGGCTGTACATCGGAATCCCCTTGGGAATTTTAAAACATCCATACCTGGGCTCCATTCCCAGTGAGTCTGACTTAATTGTCCTGGGCTGTCACCTGGCCATCAGGCTGTTTCAGAGCTTCCCAGGTGATTCAAATGTGTGGCAACATTAAGAACACTGATCTAGGAAACTTTGAAAGAAAGTACCCAGGACCAGGTTCTACTCCTAAACAATTCAAGAAGAACCTCTGGCGGGGGTTGGCTATGGAATTTTTAAAAATGTATCATGCATGTTTTATTCCATTATCACATAAAGACATACAGACGCATGTGTATACGTGAATGGGTGTGTGTGGATGGATTTTGTTAGTGTTTGTTTTACAGAAGCAGGATCACATAACACATGCTTTTCTGGATCTTACTAGGAACACAATAATTTCTGCAGAAATCCCTCCAGGTTAATGAATATTATTCTAATTCATTCTTTTTTCTTTTGATTTTTTATTTTGACATAATTTCAGACTTATAGAAATGTTGCAAGAATAGTACAAAGATATCTCATTTTCCCTTCATTAGATTTCCCAAATGTTACCCCATTATGGTATTTGCTTCAAGCTTGGGTTTTTTTTGTTTTGTTTTGTTTTGTTTTGTTTTTTAATTGAGACAAGTTCTCACTCTTTCATCCAGGCTGGAGTGCAATGGCGTGAACACATCTCACTGCAGCCTTGACCTCCTGGGCTCAAGCGATGCTCTCACCTCAGCCTCCTGAGTAGCTGGGACTGTAGGCACACGCCAGACAGCCGGCTAATTTTTTTGTACAGATGCGGTCCCACTATGTTGCCCAGGCTGGTCTTGAGCTCCCAGGCTCAGGTGATCCTCCCACCTCAGCTTCCCAAAGTGCTTGGATTATACATGTGAGCCACCGTGCCCAGCCAAGCTTGGGTATGTTTTAAAAGCTCCTCAGGTGAATCTAATGCACAGCCAGGTTGCTCTGTGGGGCCTCCCAGTTAGCCATGAGACTTAAGGCAGTGTTTGTGAAACTTCTGACCTTCGAGAGGGGTCTTTGCATTAGAGGCAGTTATGTGAAGTGGTTAAGACAGTGGGCTCGAAGTCATGCTGGTATGTTTGAATTCTAGCTCTATTGCTTCCTCCCTCCTGACCCACCTTCTGTGCCTCAGTTTCTTCATCTGTAAAATAAGGATAATCGAAGTGCTAACTCCAAAGGCTTTGTGAGGATTGAGGGAGATTACTTAGGATAGTACTTGGCACACAGTAAGTATATACTAAAGGTTAGTTGTTTGTATATTTATCGTTACCATAGCTCATCTATGAAACAAAATTGGCTTAAGCTTGCCATAGTCACCTATAAGCAGAATTCTTTCTGATCGAGTCATTAAATTCTTTAGAGAAATTCGGGAGTTATCAGCACATAAGAGTTCCCATTCAGAAACAGGCCCCTTTTGAAAATGAAATTAGCGAGGATCAATTAAAAATATCTGTCACTTTGACTCACCCTAAGAGATGTTTCGTACGTGTTTTGTGGACGGCAGGCTGGAAAATGCCCAAATATAACCCTAATGTCCAGAATGTGTCACTGGGGCAGGAAACCAATGAAAGATGATGAACTGATCAGTAGCAAGGCTGAAGGGGGTGGCGGAGAGCGTAAACAGCAAGTTCTCCCCGCAAGGACCAGCTGCCCCCCAGGCCTAGGCCAGGTGGGAATGTGAGCCCTGAATTGCCACATGTTCCTGTCTCCCTGGAAGTGATGAAACTTTGTTCCTTGAGGTGAAGTTTCCCAATTTCTAAATATTTTTAGATTTCCCAATTTTTTTTTTTTTAATTTCCTAATTTTAAAAACTCCTCTGTAGGCCAGTTTGTAGCTTCCAATCGTGGGAGTCAAATATCGGGGTTGGAAGATCCGAAAGGGGAAAGAAGTCATAACATTTTGTATTTCTCCAGGACTGTTTGAGGAAGAGAGGCCGTATCTGATGGTTCTAGGTCGCCAAGACATCGTGTCTGCTCTCTAGTGGGGTAGGAACCTGGTTGGGTTCCATTCCTGAGACATTTCTTGAGCACCTGCTTTGTGCCAAACCACGCTTGTTCTCCTAGGAGCATCCAATCTCCTTTGCTTTGTTTATGTGCTCCCAAGCTGCCTGCTGACTACTAATTTGACTTCTGCAATGCCTTGATATGGAGAACTGGGCTCTCAGGGGAGCAGATATCCCTGCTGCAAGTTATAAACCAAGACTGTCCAGGACCTGATCTCCCTCTCATTAACAGTATTTCTGGGGCTTAGCTCTTTCTGTACCATATAAGCATGATAAGAAAAAAATATATTTTATAAGTAAGATAAGGGTCTGGTCAGAGTAGCAATAAAAGAGCATGAAAAATATATTAGTTTAGAAAACCTTATGTTTACATACCATATGAAGCAATTCAGAAATATATCTGGTTATTTCGAATCCATCAGAGGCATCTGAGTTTACGTAAAAGTGTAAAATATTATACATTACACAAAACCCAACATTCCATCATGTAAACAACAAAAAAGGGACACCCTATTGTCACAGAGGCAGATTCCATAACCTGAAACCCCTCCTGCCATAGCCACGTAGACACAGTTGGTAAAATGTAATCAGAATCTCTTTAAATATATGCAGAGCCAGTCTAAAAGAAGGGAAATCCCCAACAGCCAGAAACAAAGGAGAATCTGGAAACAAGGAAAGAATGTATGACAGCTAGCCAGGCATGATGGCTCACGCCTGTAATCCCAGTACTTTGGGAGGCCGAGGCGGGCAGATCACCTGAGGTCAGGAGTTCGAGACCAGCCTGGCCAACACGGAGGCTGTGGCAGGAGAATCGCTTGAACCTGGGAGATGGAGGTTGCAGTGAGCCGAGATCGCACTACTGCTCTCCAGCCTGGGTGACAGAGTGAGGCTCTGTCTCAAAAAAAAAAAAAAAAAAAAAAAAAAAAAAAAAGGGCCAGGTGTCACTCCCACTTTCCTGCATCTGGGAACACTTTTCCAGCCTCCCTTTCAAGGAGTTCTCATGAAAGACAAGGGCCTGGTGGTCAGGCCCAGGGAAAAAGGCCACAAGAGAGGTGTGCTTTGGCAAACATTGCTAAAGTTGGGGTATTTGGGGCATTGAAATTTAAGCATGTGGCAGGAAAGCTAGACCAAGTGTCCACTGGGCTAAGGCCCCTTATCCCAGGAGTTCAGGAGGCTGGGTAAAAGGGAGACCTGGGGCATGGAAGTCAGAAAACCAGGGTTGGATTCCTTCCAACAGTGAAACGAGGACCAGATGATAATTTCCTTCAAGTAGACATAATACATATAAAATGCCCAGATTGCACACAGTAGACCTTCAGCAATGTCCCTGGGACAGCATGCCAATGTTACAGAAGTGAAATGGGGCCAGGGCTGGACATGAGCCTTGGCCTCATTTCTGCTTCTTCTGTTGATAAGATTTATCGAATGATCATTTACGAGATGCCAGGTACCACTTTAAGTGCTTTCATCGATCAGCTCATGTAATGTTCAGAACAGTCCTATCAGGTAGATGCCATCATTATCCCCATTTACAGATGGATGAGGAAACTGAGGCCCAGAAAGGTTAAGTAACATACCCAAGGGCATACAGTTAGTAGGTTGTGAACTGGAGTTTGAATCCAGGCAATCTGGCTCTACAAGCAGTCATCTTGATCGTTAGAATATCAATAGTATTAAAGTCACAATAATGATTGGCAGCAAACTATGTGTCAAGCACCCGTTATTGGCAAGGTGAAGATGAGTCGGATGCATTTGAATGCCCTTGGGGACAGGATCCAGCAGGGGTGATCAAGAGATCAGTTACTTCCTGAAGGTAACACCCTTCCGGGTGATTTCGGGGAGACGGGTGGGGAAGGTGGGTTGCAGTTAAGAGTTGGGCAGAGTGATCCAGGGGAACATTATCTTCTGCAGCTGTGCTGTGTAACTCCATGCATCCCTTTGATCCATAAAGTTTTCAAAGCCAGACCTTTTCCCATTACGGAGTGAATCTGACACAAGTGTACAGCATTTTGCACTTGGTTTCTTTTGGCCCCACTCCCCCCAGTCTTTTCTTTTGTTATGTTTTGTGCTTCAAAGGGTTAGCTCAAGGGTTAAAGGAACTGTCCGGAGTTAGGTGCTTATGTCTTAAGATCTTTTAAAAGTTGCTCATTTGATTCTCCTCCCTCTGGCCCATTTGGCGTTTATCTGAATGAGGGCTCCTGGTTATGCAGATAGGCAGTGGAGCTGTGCAAACGGACCACTAGGCCCCAAATCAACCTGGGCACATGTGCGCTCTGCAGGTTCAACCTCCCACGAGGGCTCCCTGCGGTTATACCAACGCTGGCTGCTCTCAGTGGGCCTGAAAACCATCAACCGTCCAAGTCATAGGCAATCAGCAATCTCGATAGACTGATGGATCGTGGACAGAAGCTCTGACTCTGTTTCCATTCATTTAGCAACAGCAAATCAATCCACTTTCCCAGCATCCTGCAACTTTATCGAACTCGGCATCCCATTGCAGGACACGCCCCCGAACTCTCCTTAATTATGTATTTCGCTATTTGCAATCAGGACTCGGCGATGCAGTCCTGACATCAGAGAATGAGCGTCTTCTCAGAAGGCCGCAGTAGCTGCAGCAGCTTTCCCGCCCTACTGAGCGCTCACTACAAGCGGGCTCTGGGCTAGGCGCGCCACCCGCGCAAGTCCCCGGGGAGCGGCGGTGCACCCTCCGTCCCGCGCTCTCGCAGCCATTGTAGGGTGGGCGCTCGCCAGGCAGGGTGCCGACACGCCCTCTCCGCGCTGCGACGGGCGGCCGGAGGAGGAGAGGGTGCGCGGTGCGCACCGGAGCGAGAGGCTCCGGCCCAGCGCCGCCTGCCCGCCAGCAGACCAGCAGGCTCCTCTTTGCGGCGGGCGCCCCACGCGCCTGTCGGGCGCGCGCTCTCAGCCCCGCCCGCGTGCGGCGGCCGCACGGCCGCGAGAGCGCGCCCCCGCGAGGCGGACGCACGGCCGCGAGCGCGCGTGCGCCCCTCCGAACGTCCCCGGGAGCCCAGCCAGAGCGAGCGCCGGGGCCGGGCGCGCAGGAGTGAAAAGGAGGCGGCGGCCGCAGCTGCAAGCAACAGATCCGGACGCCGCGAGCTGACCCGCTCTGGTGTTGGGCGATTTTTTTTTTAATTACAGAAAAATTTATTAAATTGGAAAATCTTGCATTTTTCAATGGCGCTGGCCCCGGGTCAGCGGGCGATTTTCTCTGCATCAAGATGGGCTTTGCCGTTTCCGTAGTGGGCACCAGTGGTGGCCTGATTGTCAGTCTTCTCCCGGCATTTTTAAGGCCAGGAGCCGAGCGCTGCTTGTAGGCGAATACCCTACAGAGCGGTTTGGCTTTTTAAATTACTGTTATTATTTTGGGCAGAGAACAGTCGGTCTGGTGCACCCCGTCCTCGCTGCAGAAGAGGCTGCGAGTCCGAGGTGGGTCTCTCGGAAGGTGAAATTCCTCCTGGGGTGAGCGAGCCTCGGCCCCGCGCGCAGTCCAGCGGCCCCGCGTGTGTGCCCTCGCCCTGCCGGAGCCGGGAAAATGGAGGCTGTGATTGAGAAGGAATGCAGCGCGCTCGGAGGCCTCTTCCAGACCATCATCAGCGACATGAAGGTAGGACGCCGGGGGTGCGGCTGCGGCGCCGGTCGCCGCGCTCTGACCTCGCCGCCGCGCTTCGCCTCCACCCCGGGCCGGGCGCCCGGCCCTTCCCTGCACCGTGGCCGCCGGCCACCTGCGGGAGCTCCCGGCCCGGGTGTCACTTGCTCACCCGGGGCGCTGCTCCGGGCTCTGCTGGGTCACTGGGCGGGCGGCTTCTCTGGGGGGGTGTCTGCTGTCCCAAGCCATCTCCCCGCTCATTGTCCCAGGGGGCGGCACCATTTCTTTCCCTCGGCGGCTCAGGGCACTGGCTCCAAGTTTTCCCATTGTCTGTCCTGAAGTGAGTGTCTGGGACCCGCGGGGACTGGATGCCCGGGAGGACACCTGATTCCCCCGGGCACGGGGTGGGGGCGCCTGGCGCGGTGGTCGGGAGGGAGTGGGGGCTCTGCCCGCGCGCAGGAAGGAGTCCCCTAGCCTAGGAGACTGAGAGGGAAAGCCAGTCCCTCCTTGGCTGTCAGGTCTACTTGGAGTGGGGGATCTGAGCAAATTAGTTATTAATTGGGCTGTTCCGAAACTGGTAAAGGTGTGCGTGTCCTCTCTCAGCCCTCCCGCGGGTCGCGGGGCCGAAGTTCCCGGGCAGCCTTGCAGGGGCCCCGCCTTCCCCCAGCTGAGCCTGAAGGCAAGATTGGTGCCCCCGAAATAACTGTATCCCGCCCTCCCAGACCCAAACGGACACACACTCTAGGTTTTCTCTTGGAAGGGTTGTGAAGATGGTGTGTGTGTGCGCGCGTGCATGTGTGTGTGCGCGCGCGTGTGGGGGCGGGGAACAACACCCTGGCTTTTTCCTGCAAAGGGTGGGACTGCGGATAACCTGATCCTCGGATGTGGATTTTCTGGTGCCTAGAGATAGATCAGGGCCCCGTGTTATTCATCCAGAGGAAATAAAACCAGCCGCGCGAGCTGGCTGGAGGTGGGAATTAGGAGCGGTGGGGGAAATTATTTTTTTAATGTGTATTTAGGGAGCTTCTCTTTGGCTCTGGCCCAGCCCCAGTTTGCCTCAACAGATCCAGATCCGGGGAGGTGGTGTTTAATTAAAAGCTCGCTTCCAAAACGAGTGGGCAGGTTTGGAAAGCTGTGCACCGAGTGGGTGTGGACAGCCCCTCTCCAGCCGCTGCCTGGGCGCCTGGAGGAGCTTTTGTCTGATGAAGTGTAAGGTTTAGAGAGGCTTCGTGCCTCGGAGATGGTCTTTGGGAAGGAATGCTCAGCTGTCATGGCCTGCTTCCACCTTTCAGAATCAACTGCCACCTCACCCAGGGTGAAGTTTACCAAGGTGCCTCTGTCCTGGTGTTGTCCATTTTGAAATCTTTCTACAGCTCTTGTGCCTTTTGTCACAAATTGTCCTTAGCGTAGCATAATCTGCAGCCAGACTCTGCTTGCCCAGGAATGCTTATAATCCAGGCACTTGGAATTAGATGGATTATTCCCTGTTGAAAGACAGCCCCTTTCATTCTGTTGCCCCCAGTGCACACTGACGGATCTGTCCACTGCAGTCCTGGAGTGATCACATCTGGAGTTTTTTCTCTTTGTTCTTTAATCCAGAATCCAGGCTCGGTTCTTCCCATTCACTGGTTTGAATCGAAAGCCGTTCAGAAGGTGACCTGCCCAAAGGGTGGGCTGTCCTGCTTTCCACCTGCCATCCTGTGGCTGCGTGGCAGTATGCCCTGGCTGCGGACTCACAGGTGCCAAGGTGGTGTTTTTTCCCCTGCATGGTTCCAGTTAAAAATAAAGACATCTTCTTTAATGCCCAGTCACAGCGGAATCTAGAGTTTGTGTATCCTGAATTCTTTCCGTTTGAGTTTAGTAGGTTTGTTCAGTATCCCATGGGAAATCATTTATTTTAAAGGTTTTTTTTTTTTTTTTGGTTTGTTTGTTTTGGCAGTAAAATTTTAAAAGCAAGGTGGAATGGAAGACTAAAACATGCCTTGAGTTCTGCAGAGTTTTAGACTTTTGGAGACTCGAGAGATGAAGAGTGTCTGATTTCCAAGATTGTTTATGCATAAGACAATTCTTGAATATTTTCTTGGACTTTGCTTCTTAAGAGACTTCATCATGGATTAGATGACAGTGACATTTTAAATGGAAATTTAAAGTTTTAAAATTTGAACAGATCTGATAAGCAGTATATAGTGTGCAGATGCATGAAGTCACCAGCAACAAAAGTCAGTTTTTAATATCTGAAATCAACTGACTTTCTAATGACCTGCTTATCCTCTTTTTCTCTTCTTTAAGCTCCCATAATGGGTTTATAATGCCTTTGGTCTCCTATCTGTTTGCTCTCAGGGAAAAGCCTAAATGTCGGAAACCCATTTGGAATGCCATCTTGATAAAAATTTTTAGGTTATTTTCTCAGAAGCGATGTTAGGCTGGGTGAGAAAAGGATAAGGAAAATGGTTTTATTAGTAGCATTTGATTCTTCAAAATGTACAGCAGCACAGGAAGGGAGTCAATTTCCTCTTTGGAGAAAAAAAGAAAACAATAAAAAAAGGGAATAATTTCAAGGCCTGGCACCCTCCATCTTCTGCAACCAGAGAACCTCAAGACATGGAAAAGCAAGAGAGAGAGGATTCTTTGTGCTTTCTTGTATTACTTCATCTAAGTCCTCGGCTGGCTGTCAGGGCATGGGTTTTATCCTTTTCAGGGGGTAGGGGGTGGAAGAAATCCTGACTTTGTCTCCACCTGGGAACAGCACTATGTAAAGCAAGCAGCAGCTAGTAAATAGTGTATCGATTCCTTGACGAGAGGAAGCCTGGTGGTTTGTTTCCCGTTTATTCTACCCTGCTGTGGTGGTGGTCACTAATGAACGGTGTTGTGCAAAATCACCTACTGGCTGCCTTTCCTCCCATCCATGCAAATTAGTAAATCACTGATAAAATTGGCTGGTGTGAGTTGGTTCCAGAGGAAAGGGGAGACAAGATATTCACGTGGCTGCAGGAAAGAGCCCATAGCTGGTTTGTCCGGGGAACAGTAGTCTGGAAGTGACTGTTGACTGCCTTCTGATGTGTAGACAATCTTGACTGCATCAAGGAGGTCTTGGAATCTTTTTGGAGTTTCTATCCAAGCCCTGGGAAGGGAGGGCTCCATGTCTCAAACAGCAGCTTTGTGCCTTTGCTTTTGAGTCATTGAACCGGCATCGATTTTGGTGATGGTCAAAATTGAGGACAGCTCACTCTGCGGATGTCTTTCTTCTTTTAATAATTAACTTGGTTTAAAAAAACAAAGTTGGATGTCTGAAATCAAATATTTTCTTCACCCTTGTTGCTCAAGAATCAGCATGTCGAGAGCTGAACTGGGCCTGCTGCGGGGAGAACTTTGTACGAGGTTAGGAGTACAGAATGTGACTGGTGCAAGAAAACCCCAACCACACCTGATTCCTTCACCCCATGTGTCACTTTAGACAGGGGTGTCCTGTTACCAGCACCTGTGCTGAGCAGAATAGAGGCCTTGTTCAGTTCCTCCCCACCGCCTCCCACCTGTGTTTGCCATCACTATCCTCTCTCCTAAGTTCTGCCTAAAATTAGAACTGCTAAAGGGACTTCTTGAATTTCATGGAAATCTTTTTGTGGTTCGAAGCCACGTCGTGATATTTTCCCTCCCATATCATACGATAGAGAATGTGGATAGTTGGTCCAACACTGGGTAGTGATTTCAGGGTTTTTTTTACCCCTCACTGCTTTGTTTTGGGGTTCCCGTCAGAAGAGAGGTACACTTCCTTGCTGTTTATGGAGGGCAATTGTGTGGAAGGCCTTTTGCCAGGCTCTGCCCTTGGAGAGCTCCTTGTCCTGTGGGCTGTAAACAGGTAATGCGAATCCAATATGGTGGCCGTGAAGGAAGGGCTGTGGTTCAGCCTAGAGAAGAGCATCAGTCTCTGCAGGAGTTCCCTTGGAGGCCTCAGAAAAAGAGCTTCTCCAGGACAATACTGAAAACCCAGCCAAGGCCTCAGCCAGGTGCTCTGAGGGAGGTGGGCTGCTCCCTGTAAACGGTGACAGCCACACAAAGGCAGGACAAGCAGAGTACTTGTAAAGGACAGATGGGCCCCATGTTGGCTTTTCTCTTAGCAAATGGTTGTATTTGGCCAGGGTTTTACAGCTTCCTCATTTTGGGCCCGTGGGAGAAGAAGGTGAAGTAAAGATGTCATCAAATCGACAGCAGGAACTGCCTGGGATGGGTGCCCAGAGATTTAGGACCTCTTCTATGCAGATTCATCTTTTTGGTTTTTTGGGTGCCAATCTTGTTGTTTGGAAATCGTTTCTGGCCTGGTTTGAGTGTTTCTTTGTGAAAACCCCTTCCTATTTAGTTTTTGTGAAAACCCTTTACTATTTAGTCACATTTTTTGGAACTTCTAGCTTGATGCTGTGAACCTTTATGTTCTGAAATTCCGCAGTTTGTAATGCTCCAAATCAAGAGAGGTCATTCCTAGGTCCTGGTTTGCATAGAAGGTAAGCTGAGTTTGGATTTTGCCTGGTTCAGCCATTGCCCAGTTCTTACTAGAGTAACATATACTCATTCCGTAGTATTTATTGACCATCAGTGGTGTTTCAGGCACCAAACGTGGCATAATGATTTCAGCAAAACGTAGGATTTTCCATTAAATTTGCATTTCAGATATACTAAAAACGTAGGATGTCCCATTAAATTTGCATTTCAGATATACTAAAAAATTGTTCACTATTTAAGTATGTTCCCTGTGTGCCGTGTGTTCTCAGTTGCTGACCTCTTGCCCTTTGAACTCTTCTTTTGCACCTCAGCCACAGGGAAAAGGAAAAAAGCCAAAATGATGTCTGTCAATTTGGCTAGCTCACTTAAGGCTGTTAAAATGCTTGGAGGATGAAAAGGTTGAAACTATTGATTCATTAGATGCTTTATCTCCAATTTGCATCTCGGCTTTTTCCATCTTCCGCAGGCATGGGTGGCGATAGCTGGCAAGATTCCTTCTGTAGCGAGACCATTTAGATGTTCGAATTGTGTATAGACAAATGAGGTCACTTTGAGTTCCCCATTACTTCTCGGAACTGTCTTCAGGACACTTACCCCAAAAACCCACACCTCTGCAAAAACAAAGAAATACCTCACCCCAGACCAAACAAAAGCCAGAGGACAGATTTAGCTGCCTAGGATGTCAGACAAGAAATTTTGGGGCCATTTAAAGGGAACTAACTGATGCCGTGAGCCGTTTAACTCAGATTTGGAGATAGCACTGTTGATATGGCCTTATTAAGTAGCAAACAGGAGAGGAAACTGAAGTTGAGGAGTAAATTAATTGGCTGAGCATTAAGGAAGCCCATTGTCACGATTGCTGAGGTTCTCCCTTGAATTCGCAGTAGACTGCAGGTTTCATCTGAGTATGAGCCACCAAGGCAAATCAGAAACAACCAAACAACCAAAAACTTAAAAGTTGCAATTCCCAGCGCAGAATCCACTCCAGAGCAGTCCCCGTCTCAACGCCTGAAGTCCTAGGCTTGGGGCTCTCTCATCTCGCCTGCTTCCCGATTTGTTTGGAGGTGACAGTGTTTTTACCTACTGAGCAAATGGGAGGATTTGGGTTGTTTAAGATTCTCTGGGGGCTGGACAAGGGCCCTTGCAAGTCTGTGTTTGAAGAAGTGGATGGGCTCACCAACAAAACTCCTTCCTGTGCTGCCTTTTGGCGTATCTGGCCTTGGCCATAGGTTCTAAGTGGTTTTTCTTTTCCTGTCTAGTGTAAGTGGGTGGAAAAAAATCAATTGAGTTGAGTGCCTTTTGAACTGTGTGTCTTTTTATTTGCTTGCTTTCTCTCAAAGCAGTAGAAAGTTTCAGCTCACTCAGCACCAGCAGCTTCCTGGGCATGGAGGTGGACAGCAGGTTTTGCCTGGGTCTCCTCGGCTGCCTCCTATGCAACAGGGGCTCCAAGGGCCGCGGGAGTGGGTCTCACCAGCAGACGAGGTTCTAGGCAGGTGTACCTCATTTGGCAGTATGCGTGTGGTTACAGCGCAGGATCCATTGCCTTCCTTGGGAGCTTGGAGATGCTGCTGCCTGGGCCAGGGCTCTGATTAGTGCCCTGGGGTACATTCACGGCATTAAGATTTTGAAAAGCACCCCAGGTAATTCTAGTGATGGCCAAGGTTGAGAATCATTGAGCTGTGTAAGTCTTCCCTCAAAGCCTTTTCTGGTCGGGTGAAGTGACTCACACCTGTAATCCCATCACTCTGGGAAGCCAAGGTGGGTGGATCACCTGAGGTCAGGAGTTCGAGACCAGCCTGACCAACATGGCGAAACCCTGTTTCTGCAAATAATACAAAATTTAGCCGGGCGTGATCACGCACACCTGTAGTCCCAGCTACTCAGTAGGCTGAGGCAGGAGAATTGCTTGAACCCAGGAGGTGGAGGTTGCAGTAAGCCAAGATCATGCCACTGGACTCCAGTCTGGGTGACAGAGTGAGACTCTGTCTCAAAAAAAAAAATAAATAAATAAATAAAAAAGCCTTAATCTTACCCAAATCTGAATATAAAAGTACCTTTCGATAGTTGCACACCAATGTGAATATACTTAACACTACTGAATTGTGATGCTTAAAGATGGTCAAGATGGTACATTTTATGTGTATTTTACCACAATTAAAAATAAAAATTAAGCTGGGTGCGGTGGCTCACTCCTGTAATCCCAGCACTTTGGGAGACCAAGGTGAGCAGATCACGAGGTCAGAAGATCGAGACCATCCTGGCCAACATGGTGAAATCCCGTCTCTACTAAAAACACAAAAATCAGTTGGGCATGGTGGCGCACACCTGTAGTCCCAGCTACTCGGGAGGCTGTGGCAGAAGAATCACTTAAACCCGGGAGGCAGAGGTTGCAGTGAGCTGAGATCATGCCACTGCACTCCAGCCTGGCGACAGAATGAGACTCTGTCTCAAAAAAAAAAAAAAAAATTAAAAAGCCTTAGAGTTAAATGTTAAAGTAAATAAACTGAAACATAAAAATAAGCAGCAACAAAGGATCTTTAGAATACTTTGCCATGATTTATTGATTCTGTCCGATGTGATTTTTTTGCGATGATGGAAATTGTCAAATACGTGAGCCACTAGCCACGTGTGACTATTGAGTACATGAAGTGTGGCTAGTGCAATCAAGGAATTGACTTTATTTTTAGTCACTTTTCATTTGTTTAAATTTAAATAGCCATGTATGGCTGGTGGCTACCGTACTGAACAGTCGCAGATCTATAACATATCATCTAGATAATTAGAGTGTGCCTGCTTTGCAACACAGCTTTCTGACTATCTTCTACCTTCTGCTGGCTACAACACTGCCCCTAAACCTACAGCCATAGAAATTCTGGAGCTAGAGTTGACCTGGAAGTTAAAGGAATCTGATTCAAATCCCATGGGCGAGTTATTTAATCTCTCTGAGTCTTGGTTTCCTCTTCCGTAAAATGGGTCTAATGAACCTGATAGAGTTGTTGGAGGATTCTGAAATGAAACATTGCTTGTGAAGGTTTTCACACATTGCCTGGCAAACATGCACTCAAATGTTAGAAGTGGTTACTATTCTGTCTTGTAGATTTGGGAATGAGGTATTTTGAATTCTTAAAATCAGTGGAGTAATTATCTCCATTTCTTAGGCAGACACTGCCCCACCCTTACGGAGCTGTATTTAGAGCTTGCAGTGAAGTTGCAGGAAATGGAGAAGTTAAGTTTTTTTCTTGCTAAGTAAATCACCCCTGAGTTCATTACGAAGTTCAGCTGGCCCAGCAGGACCTATTTGCATTCTGTATTTGCAAACCCTACTGTTTGTTTATTAGGGAAGGAGAGGGTGGGGTACTTGGCTAGGACATTTGTAAGTCAGATACATTGAGGCCCGGGGCAGGGAAGTTGCTTTGTTAGGGTCATCTTTTCCCATCTACGTCCTTTGAGTTTCCTCCTTTTTCTGGGGCAACCACCAAAAGCGGCCATCCCGTGCCTCTAGTTTGCCTTGTAGCAGCAGCTTCCCAAGTCTTGGCCACATCTGGGTTCTTCCCATGGGCCGAATGTGGCAGTCGTGCCTTATCCTTTTGTGTAAGGACCCCTGTGATTTGGCCCCAGCTGAGTGGCCCGCTATGTGTCCAGCGCTCCCTAACTTGGACTCCCAGCCTTCCTTGAACACAGCCTGTGCTCCTCACTCTTGTTGTTTGTCCTGTCTTGTCTCTGCCATTGCTGCCTACTGAAATCTTTCTCATCCTTCAAGGCCCCATCAGACAGTGTGACCTTATTCTCTGGTGCCTCCTTTTCCCTCAAAGGTGGATAACACTAAAGCCATTTTTCACATTCTTTGTGACATTCTACCTAGTATTGATTATATCCTACCTTAAAAAGAGGTTATCCTTGGGCCTTGAAGCCTGGCTCTAGCGCTTCCTAGCTCTATTGCTCTGAGCAAGTTAAGTTTGCTGAGCCTTGATTTTCTTACCTGTAAAACGGGAGAAGAGGTGAATAATCCTTCCCTCTTAAAGTTGTTGAGTATTAAATAAAGTAAAAGTCGAGGGCTTAGCATGAAATAAGTGCTAAATAAATGCTCGTATCTATTTGAGCCACCCTAGTAATTCCTGGCAGAGCCTCCTGCTGATAGTGGCACTCAGACGTCTCAAAGAATAGAAGCAACCTATGTCTTCAGTTTGATAATGCAATAGAGACAAGTGCAGTGCTTTTCAACATTCAACATATAAGTAATTTGAGAGAACACAGTACATGTATTCGTCAAATAAGATGGCATGTCTACCGCATGCCAGGTGCTGCTGGGGGTGGAGGAACACCTGTGGACAGTATGGACAGTCATTGCCCTGAAGTGCTCAGTCTAGGAGACAGGCAGGCAGGTAATTAGAGTTCACTGTGATCTGCACCTCCATAGAGATCAGCCCAAGATTGTGTGGGGCCTCTGGGGAGGGCCTCTGATTCCCATTTAGGGTGGGAGTACGGAGTCCAGGAAGGCTTTTGATCTGGGTGACACCCTCGCTCGGAACTGAGTTTTATTTTGCTTATTTTAAAAGCATTTATTTGCAAACCGGGCACTATGCTAAGTGCTTGACACAAACTTATTTAATCTTCCAACCACCCAGCGAGGTAGTCTTAGTAACTATTATAATTCCCATTTTACAGATGGGGAAACTGAGGTGCTGAGTGGTTAAGCCATTTGCCCATGTCATACAGCTAGTGAGAAGCACAGCTGGGAGTTAGTTGAGTCCAGGCAGTCTGGCTCCAGGGTCTGTGTGCCTCTCCACCGGACTGGGTGGGCTGTCTCTCGCTTTTGCAGCATAGCAGTTTAGATTCTGTAACAGGTGTATTTCATTCATCTCCTTGATCGCTCTATTTGTACCATTAGGACTCAGGATGAGACAGATAAAAACACACAAAAATCTAGACTCGCCTCTGAGTTTCTTCCAGAAGCTCAAGGGGTCTCCCTCTAATTAGGAGGAATATGCCCTGGCCATGGACATGAAGTTGTTGGGCCAGGCCAGTGCAGTTTTTGGGAGCAGCTGAGCTGTGAGACTGAAGTGTGCAATAGGGTTGTCTAAGGTGGCAGCCACACGACACACGTTTGTTTTGCTGGAGGAGCCCCTCTGTCAAGGGTCGCTCCAGTAACCACTCTGCACCCCGCGTGATTGAGTGCAAAGCAGGAAGCAGGCAGATATTTGCAGTAGGAGGCTGGGAGAGCTCAGGGATTAGTTCCCAGGGAGACCTCCCTTCTGAGGCTGGACTCCTCTCCTGCAGCCGAGCACGCAGCCATTAAGGAAGTCTTTGAGTTTGGTTTAATGGCCCTTCTTTGTTTTGAAGTGGCTGTTTACTGAACCTTCAAAGCCCGCTCGGCAGCAGGATGTGATCGAGGGCCTGAATAATTGGATGAGGCACCCCAATAGGAAGCAGGGAGCGGGGAGCAGAGCCAGGACTAGCCAACAGCCAAGCCCTCTGTCTGAGCCTCCGCTGGAGGGACTGAGGTCATCCTGCAACCAGAAGTTGACCTGGAGCGGGGGTCCCCTGGAACCTGGCCTCTTTGATGTTGTGTTGGCCTTAATTAGGAACACCCTAATTAAGTCACTGAGGAGGAAGCTTTTTTCTAAAAAAAAAAAAAATTAGCAGATGTTTTGAGAGCATTTCATGAGGGATTACTTCTCAAAGATTATGTAAGTAATATAAAGTTAATGGAAGAAAAACTAGAAACTTCAGTTAAGTAAAAAATAAGTCACCCACAAGCGCTTGATGAGAAAGTGGGTTATGTTCACACTCACAAGAGTTCGCACATTTTCAGCAGAGGGTCAGGGAGCCAAGACTGCGTCAGAAACTTCTTTCTTCACTTAGCGGCCTGGTATCCTTGCCTTTCCGTGTGTGTAGTTGTTAGCAGTGCCACTGTTAATGGCTGTGTGGTGTTGCACTGCTTTGTATGTCTCTAATTAATTCATTTGGTCAAAACATATTTGAGAAGCTACTAGTACCAGGTTCTAAGTGCTGGGAGATAGCAGCGAACACAATGGACACAAATCGCTGCCCTCCTGGAACTTAACATTCCAGTGGAGTGAAGTGCAGGTGAAGGAGACGCACGGAATAAGTCAATTCTCTTGTATAGTAGAAGGATTATGTGCAATGAGGAAAAAGCACTGTTGCTGTTTTTATTATATATATACAATTTTTTTTTTTTTGAGATGGAGTCTTGCTCTGTCCCCCAGACCAGAGTGTGCAGTGGTGCGATCTCAGCTCACTGCAACCTCTGCCTCCCAGGTTCAAGCGATTCTCCTGCCTCAGCCTCCCAAGTAGCTAGGACTATAGGCATGCACCACCACAGCTGGCTAATTTTTTTTGTGTTTTTAGTAAAGATGGGGTTTCACCATGTTGGCCAGGCTGGTCTCGAACTCCTACTCAAGTAATCTGCCCGCCTCCCAAAGTGCTGGGATTACAGGCTTGAGCCACCGTGCCTGGCCTGTTGCTGTTTTTAGGTAGAGTGGTTAGGGCGGGCCTCGCAGGGAAGGTGACGTTAGAGCAACGACTTAAGAACTGTGAAGGTGTGGGCAGGGGGTGGGGGCGTGTTCAGGGCAAGGGAAAAGAGCATGCGCAGAAGCCCTGAGGCGGAAGCCAGTACCTCCCTCATTTGTGTTTAGGTTGCGTCCAGTTTTTTGTTTTTTTTTTTTACTAATTATAAGCAACCCTACAACAAGTACATCCTGTGACTAGACATTGATTTACATCAGTGGTTTCCCCTGAAGGCTTTTTTTTTGAGAAGGAGTCTCGCTCTTTCGCCCAGGCCGGAGTGCAGTGGTGCTATCTGGGCTATCTGGGCTCACTGCAAGCTCCGCCTCCCGGGTTCACACCATTCTCCTGCCTCAGCCTCCCTGAAGGTCTTTTTATCCTTGGTCAAAATGTGTGTTGTTTTCAAGGCTTCTGAAACCCATTAAGCCAAAGCCTACCAAAAAGCATGTCTCAGTTCCCAGTTCCCATGTTTGAGGGCTCACCACCGTGGATTATGTCTGAAGGAGCTAGATGTGGACACTGGGACCTAGCTGACACCCCTGCTTCCAAGGGCGCAAAGGGATATGTGGCATCTTATCTAGTGCAGTGATTCTCAAATCTTGCTGTGTGTAATTTTTAGCGAGCAAAAGTGTCCCTGGAGAATGGGTTAAAATGCAGATTTCCTGGCTCCATCCCAAGAGACTTTTTGTTGATCTGGGGTGGGGCTTAGAATCTGCAGTGTTAGCAAACACTTCAGGTCATTTTCTGATAGGTCTTGCTGGGATTGCACCAGGAGTAGGTGGGAGCCACTGAGAGCTTCCTCTGCAGCTCCTGAAGTATGTAGGAAGCTATCTCCTGCCCATGTGTCCCCACCCCTGACTCCACCATAGATATACCTGGAATGTGATCAGGCAGACGAAATGAGTTCTGTGCCTAGACAGAGCATGATCTTGACTTCCTTTCATTTGCTAATTCTGTCTTTTGCAGGGAATGCTTCCTACCTCTTTGTTTCGTTTCTCTTTGCCAAGAAAATTCCCGTTTATCCTTTGAGACCAAGGTGAAGCATTGCCGCCCTCTGGGAACTGTACTGTCCAGCACTTTAATATCTCAAGTATGCTGCCCTTGTGGCTTTGGGATCTGCAGTTCCACATCAGCTTTACTGCTAGACTGAGTTCCTCAACGCTTTGGTCTCTTTCTCTCTATGGCCCACCCCTCACTCAGTGCCTGCGCATAGTAGGTGCCCATTCATGGCCCAGTCAGGGTGACTGGCATTGTGCGTTGAGTCATCAAAGCGGAGTTGAGTTCTACTTGCTAGTCACCCTTCTAAACACTTGTCTTTTTCCCCATCATCCTATAACCATCATTTGAGGCAGGGACTGCCATCAGCATCCTTTACAGATGAAGACAGGGCAGCACCAGGTGATTAAATCACTTGCCCAGGGTCACCCAGTGAGCACATCTGGAGTTGGCAGGCTGACTCTAGAGTCATGCTCTTAACCACCAGGCCACACAAGGCCTTTCAGGTTCTGGAATATGGCTACACCTCAGCACCCTCTTTCCAGGCAGGAAAAATTACATTCAATGGAAAGACAGTTAAAAAAAAAAAATGGCTATAGAAATGACAAACACAGTTATCACTGTGACACTGGTGGCCTTTGACTCTTTACTGGCTACCAGGGCATTGTTCCTAGCAGCCTGGGGTGGGAGTTGAGGTCACAGAGGAGGTGCTATCTGTCTCTGTTCCAAAGGGGAAATCTGCTTCGTGGAAGACGGCAGAGCACACTAAGTGTTTCCAGTGAAGCAAGGCCAGTGCCTGCCCCAGGGTAGATGTGACAAGTTCATCACGCTGCCCTTGGCTGGGGAGAGGTCTCGGTTTAAAAGGGAATATGGACAAAAAAAAAGTAAGGAAAAGAGAACAAATTAAACAACAACAAAAATAAAAAAAAAGAGAAAAAACAAAAAAATAAAGAGAAAAAAAAGAAAGAACAAAAAGGAATATGGAATGAATACACAGGTATGTGTGTATTTAGGGGAGCAAAACCTCAAACGTAATCCTCTCTAGGGTAGAGGGTGTTTGTGTGTCTGTTCAGGGTATTGGAGAGATTGGCCCCAAGAGGAACTAATCCCTAAAATGCAGAAGCAGTTTTGGAGTTGGGTTGAGGCAGGTCAGAGCGGACACTTCCAGGGAAAAGAAATGGGTGAGTGTAAATGGACCAACGTGAAGTCACGCTTAGATGGTCTAACATTTCATAGGGTGTGCAAGCCACTAGGTGTTTTGCTCAGGTTCAATATCTAATGTGGACATTTATAGACAGGAATAAACACATGAAGCAATAGCTTTGGCCTCTGGATAGGAGGACAAAGGTTAGAGGATAGATATGTATTATTCTGGGGAGGATTAAAGGTATACAAATACTAGGTAAAAGCAGCCAGCCCCTGTATTAGGTGGTTAAATACTGAGTTCCCAGGTTTCCAGATGTGGAGAATCAGTCAGTCTTAGGTGAACCCATTATATAATTTTGCTTTAAAAAGAACTGGGCAGGCTGGGAGTGGTGGCTCACGCCTGTAATCAATCCCAGTACTTTGGGAGGCCGAGGCAGGTGGATCACTTGAGGTCAGGAGTTCAAGACCAGCCTGTCCAACATGGTGAAACCCTGTCTCTACTAAAAATACAAAAAATTAGCTGAACATGATGGCACACTCCTGTAGTCCCAGCTATGCAGAGGCTGGGGCAGGAGGATCACTTGAACCCGGGAGGCGGAGGTTGCAGTGAGCCAAGACAGCACCACTGCACTGCAGCCTGGGTGACACAGCAAGACTCCATCTCAAAACAAAAACAAAAAAACAACTGAGCAAATTTAGGTGCAATTAACCATTGCTTAGGAGCAAATAACGGTTAATGCAGTTAACCGGGCGTGAGGGCAAACCCTTCCTTGACTTTGGGCAAATTGCTTACTCTTTCTGTGCCTGATTTTCCTATGGTTAGTAGGGAAGTGTTAAATGCCTGTTCTACCAGCCACCCTTTCAGTGGTGTTTTGAAAGACCTCTGTACTCTCGAATACAGCATACACGTGAGGCGGTGCCTTCAGTGCTCATCATGACGTCAGTTTGGATTCCCACACGGCAGGTTTTCGCCTTTGAAAACTTGGCCATACAAATGTCAGGTGGCTGGTGATGCAGCAATGACTAACCATAAACCTCTTACTCTCTCTTTTGATGGGAGGAACTATCTGAAATAATAAAGGAAATGTCATGGCAGTAATGGCCATGGCTCTTGCTTGTAATCCCAGCACGCTGGGAGGCCAAGGCAGGCAGATCGCTTGAATCCAGGAGTTGGAGACCAGCCTGGGCAATGTGGCAAAACCCATCTCTACTAAAAATACAAAAATTAGTCGGGTGTGGTAGTGTTTCCCTGTTGTCCCAGCTACTTGGGGGACTGAGGCAGGAGGATCGCTTGGGCCTGGGAAGTCGAGGCTACAGTGAGGGGCCTGGGAAGTCGAAGCTGCAGTGAGCTGATATTGTGCCACTGAACTCCAGCCTCGGTGACAAAGTGAGACCCTGTCTCAAAACAAGAAAACAGGCTGGGCGCAGTGGCTCATGCCTGTAATCCCAGCTCTTTGGGAGGCTGAGGCGGGCAGATCGTCTGAGGCGGGCAGATCGTCTGAGGTCAGGAGTTCGAAACAAGCCTGGCCAACATGGCAAAACCCTGTCTCTACTAAAAATACAAAAATTAGCCAGATGTGGTGGTGCACGCTTATAATCCCAGCTACTTGGGAGGCTGAGGCAGGAGAATCTCTTGAACCCCATAGTCGGAGGTTGCAGTGAGCTGAGATCACACCACTGCACCTCCAGCCTGAGTGACAGAGCGAGATTCTGTCTCAAAACAAACAAACCCAAAATTGGGGAATGAGTTGCATTGAGGGGATGAAAAAGGAGAGGGATTCTATTTTTCAAGAAATGTGGAGCATGGAACACATACATACATTTTACAATGGTTAAAAAATGGAACCAAAAACCTAGCTGTGGTTGTACAGCACCGTAAGGTAGTGACGCCTTTAGGGGTGCCGTTGTCATGGGGTGGCCATTGCTGTCCAGTAGAACTTTCTGCAGTGGTGGAGATGTTCTGTGTCCGTGCTGTCCAGTACGGTAGCCACTAGCCACTAGCCACTGCAGAGCACTTGAGGTATGGCTAGTGGGCTGAACAACTGAATTTTAAATTTTATTTAATCATACTTTAAATAACCTCATGTGGGGCTCCTCTGTTGGACAGCTCAGGATAGAGAAAGGAATACTTCCTGGTGGAGAACTTAAGAAATAAAATGACTTGGAAGATATGGTTGACATATTTGTTTGGTTCTTTTTATTTTAAGTGGAGACACCCAGATGTCCGAAAACAGCCTGGGCATCCAACCTAATAATGCGGGAGGAGGAAAAGCTTGATATCCTTGATTTGTTTGGTCAGGGTGTTAATGGTTACAAATGGAGCAGTTTGCAAGGGGAGATGGATGGATGGACAGAGGGAGCACCTTTTGTAGTTCAGTCTTCCTTTTCATAGGCATATTTATTGCTGGTGTGCTTGGGCAAGTGGGTGAGGGTGGGCGGGCGAGGAAGCAACCATTGATTATCCCCAAGGCTGTCATCCGCTTGATGGACAGGGATAATTAGTGGATTAGGCAACCCCCAATCAGAGAATAAAAGCCCAGGAATGGTATTTATGATGGATGGGCTTACCCAATGCCTTTCATCTGAGGATCTTAGGAGCCCTTCATCTTGCAGGATTGGGTGGGGAAGGGTGGTTTTGGGGACAAAGCTATGACAGGCATTCACAGGCCCTGTCTGTCATCCCACACGCCCACTTCTGGAAGCTGAGTGGATTCCTGCCTCATGCTTGAAGAAGCAGGGAGGCCACAGCCACTCCAGCATAGGTCAGAAGGTGCCAGCCTCCTCTGGAAGCTGCGTAAAGCAGCTTTAGGGTAACCTGAAGGCTGAGCTCATCCGGGGTATACCCAGTGGAAGAAGAGGAAGGATGCTGTTGGCCATGTTCCTCACACTTGCCCTGCTGAGGTCTTCACAGACCTGGGAAGGGGTCATGGCAGCAGGGGTGGCTATAGCAGCTGGAGATTTAAGAGCCCCTCCCAGATCGACTCTACTGATCTCCTGGTAGAAGATCAGTTTGTGTGTTCACAGAAAACCAAGAGGAGATAAAATTATACATAATCATACCACAAGTGCCAACAGCTGTGAACCTCTCGGTGTGTTTCTACCAGGAATTTTTCTACACAAGACATTTCTCTTTGTTGTGTATTTCATGTTTTCTTCCTTTTTTTTTTTTTTTTTTTCTGAGACAGTCTCGCTCTGTCACCTAGGCTGGAGTGCTGGAGTGCAGTGGTGTGATCTCGGCTCATTGTAACCTCTGCCTCCTGGGCTTTAGCGATTTTCATGCCTTAGCCTCCTGAGTAACTGGGATTACAGACGTGTGCCACCATGCTGCACTAATTTTTTGTATTTTTAGTAGAGACAGGGTTTTGCCATGTTCCCCAGGCTGGTCTCGAACTCCTGAGCTCAGGTGATCCATCTGCCTCAGCCTTCCAAAGTGCTAGGATTACAGGAGTGAGGCACTGCACCCAGCCTCGTGCTTTCTTTTTCATGTGGTTGGGGGTCCTGACCATTTCTAGGGTGGTATTACAATCCCTCTGGGCCATCTGCAGTTGTAATCAGGTGCCATGTGTGCAGGGCACCCTTGTCCTCTTCTGCTCTACCTTGTCTGGGCTCATATAAAGCACGACCCAACCTGCTGTCTAAGCCACTCTTTGCAGCCCTGGGGCTGGGCTGGGCTGGAGGCTGGCTCTGTTCATGTGGTTACTTGCACTTCCCAGAATCAGGGAACACTTGGGCTGCAGAGTCAGATCTGGCATCCAGTTGCAACCTGGAGCTCTCTGCTTCAAACTCTCTGGGCATCAGTTTCCTCAGCTCTAAAATAACAGCAGCACCTGCCTGCCTGGGCTGCTGTGAGCATGCAGTGAGAATGCAGGGTCAAGCTGGGTTCCTTAGAGAGTGGTCTGTGGATCAGGAGCAGCAGCACCTCAGATTAAACGGCCCCACCTCGACCAAGCAAATCAGAACCTGCCTGTGTGCAAGCTCCCCAGATGATGGATATGTAAATTACAGCTTCAGAAGGGCCAATATATATACCTGGCGCCTGGCAACTCTTTAGAAACTGGTGATGCTTCATGATGGTGGTGATGACAGTGATGCTTGTCAAGGTGAACAGAGATACTTGGGAAGTTACCTGGCTGGTCATATACCCCACGGCTTGATTTCTCAGCCAGATCCACTGGTGAGCCAGCCTCTGTCTGGCACCTTTTGGGCAGAACAAAGGCCTTCGAGCTGGCACCCCACTCTCTAGAGCCTCTGCCCTCCTGGTTTCTACTTGATTCTCCCCTGAACTGAATTCCTCCTCCTCACGTGAGTCTTCCCCAGCTCTGTGGCTCCTCCCAAGTTGCCCTTTCTCTGGCAGTTCCGGCCCCTCTGTTCCTTGTGTGGCCGCGTGGTGTCGAATTCCCTCAGCTGTCCCAGTGGGGCTGGGCTGGGAGAGGCAGTTGCTGCATTATTTATGGAGCACCAGTCACCAGCCGTGCTGATGAGTTACACAGAGTTATTCTCTGCACCATGTGTGGGATGCCGTCCTGGGCCTCTGTTTAATACAAAACAAAACAAAGCCAAACAACCCTAAGCCAGAATGGCTGTTGGCCGACTGCTGTGCCTTGCTTGTGTTAGGCAAATGGCCTGCCGTGGGTCCTGGCTCTAGGGAAAGTGGAGGAAGAGGAGGAAGATGAGGAGAGTCACTCGGCGGTGTCTCCCAAGCTCCACTTTGAGGGTGGGGTGAGGAGACCAACTTGTGGATTTGTTTAGGTGGCCACCAGACTCTTCAGTTGAAGGAGATTTAGGAGGCCTTTTTCCTAAACACTAAGAAAATGACTTCATTATTTTCCTCTCTCCCAGGAACCAGAGTGATGCCAGGTATGAGACCATTAGCCAGGTTGTCCCATCACCTGTCTGGTCTGGAATTTATGTCACTCACTGTCTGAATGGAGGCCACCCTGGTCTTCCTCGGCTGTCCCAAGGCCCCACCCTGGGTCTTCCCCTGGAAGGCTGCCCTTGCCCACCTGGGCCACTTCACCCATGTCCTGCCTGGAGGAGTGGCCAACATAAATGTGCCACTCCAGTGTCCCTTGGAGAGAGCTGGTCAGTGTTCCCTGCCTCCTTTTGTGTCAGCTGCACCCCCTACCAGAAGTACTTTCCCTTCCTCCCTTCATTTCTCTGTCCTTGTCCCACAGTCCAGAGGGGAAGCCCTCAGGCTTATAGACAGCAAACTGTATGATGTGATAAGTTGGGGAGTAGGTGCGGCTAACCCAGAGGGTGGGTGGGAAGGGGGTGTGTCAGAGAATGTTCCAGAAGAAGTGTCACAGCTGGGTAGTGACGGCCGAATAGGAGTTTTCAAGATTGCTGAATCCCCCTGGAGGTTTGAAGAGAAGCAGCCGCAGGGTGTGGTGTGTGTGGGGAGTGTGGGTGAGATCACATACTCAGGGAAGCCCCATCTCTCACCCAAGGAAGTGAGACTGCCATGCAGTTTGATGGAGGGAGTCCTCTTTATACGCTTGTAAACAAACTGGCTTTCTCTTCCCATTTCTTTAATAGGGACCTTTTCCTTTCTTAGAACCCAGTGTAATCTGAGTTGTATTTTCAACCAACGCACTGCCAAGGGCTCCAGAAACTCCCTGCTCTCCTCTCTGAAGAAATTCAGGGGGCTCCTGGAGGAAGAGCGTCTTCTCATTTTGCCTCGTGACTTTGGACTTGGCAGAAGCCGGGGCGCGGCGGGAGTTTTGTTTTCTTTGATTTGGGTCTGTCTGGAATGTTGTGAAGCCTTTATGTGTTCTCGGGTGAAATCCACAGTGGGGTCTGTGTTGAATCGTTTTCACGGCTCTGGGAGTGCATTCCGAGGGATTTCCTCAAATGGGGACAGAGCTCAGCCAGCAACCTCAGGAATGAACTTTCTGGGGACTTCTTGGTCGGTGGATGCAGATGCAAAAACCAAGGACAGTCAGGGAATTGCTTCTTAAAGGGCTCTAAGAGCTTCTGGTGTCTGGGGTTGCAGGTTTCTTTTGAAACTTGAGTATGGTCTCCTTTATGTAGTCTTGCTGTCCAAAAGGCAGGACTTTTTCTCTGCTGCCTTTCAATCTTTCTACAGTTACCTTCTTCCTCCTTTCTTACTTCCTCTAAGCTGAATTATTATAGTAAAACTGCTCTCAGGTGGGTAGAAACTTCTTTTTTCCTTGAAAGAAACTTACAAAAATATCTGGAACAACCCAACATCACCTTGCGTTTAAATTTTAATGACATTTACTCACTTTTTTTTTTTCATTTCTCAACAAGGAGGTTTTTGTCTTCTGTTCTTAGAAGTTGATTTTTTTCTTTTTTTAGAATCTATTAAATTATATATTGCCTAAAACAGGTGGGCCTGACTCTCTTTGATAGACTGTCAAGTATCATTAAGTCAGCAACAAGCTACTTTGGGCAACCTTCTGGCTGGGTGGATGTTCGTAGGTGGGGAGCTGTTAGCTCTACCCCTTGACTAGAAAGGGGACCCCTCCTTTTGTTGCTAATTTGGTAAAGACTGAAATGAGGCTCCAAGTGGGGGCAGATAAGAAGTTTCTCCAGTGGTTTGAGTAGTCGTCTTTTTCAGGCACACTCGTCTCGGGGTTGAGTACTCCACCCTACCATTTGCTTAGAAGCAGCAGAGAAATCGTCTGGCACTGAACACCCAGCTGCCTTTGCCTTGGTCTGTTTCTGCCTAACCCTGGTTCACTAATAGGGAAATGCAGATACTTCCCACGTTGGCTGGTTCCACACCGGGGACTCCAAAAGGGGGGTTCCAGTCTGGATGGACAGTCTGAGTTAGACTTTACAGTCTGTCCCCCACACATCCTAAAGGAAAGAGCCTGTGGCCACTTGGATCCCTCACATCAAATGTTTGTTGAACACTTCCGGTGTGCTGGGCACTGCACCGAGCACTTTCTGTATATGACCTCCTTCGTTCCTCCTCCCAGCCCTGTGAAGACGTGACTTAAACCCATGCAGAGGTCAAATGACTTGCCCAATGTCACATAGCAAATGGGAGAGCTAAGGTTCAATCCAAGAGATTGGGCTTCTGTACTTGCAATCTTTATTCATCTCCTTCATTCTTTCGATGTTCGGTAATTGGTGGTGTTGGTAATGGTGATGGAATTATTAGTTTTGGTTATCATCATTATAAGGGAATGATCCCTGAGAAGTGAAGTGATTTCCCCTAGTCCATGACTGGCAGGGCTGTGACTAGACCTCAGGACCCAGTGCTCCCTGCCCAGGCCACTGGCCAGTTCTGCAGGTTCCCAATGAACATGCCTTACCTTTTCCTTTGGCTTTTTTTCTTTGAGACAGGGTCTTGCTCTGTTGCCCAGGCTGGAGTGCAGTGGCACAATCACAGCTCACTGCAGCCTCGATCTCCCGGGCTCAAGTGATTCTCCCACCTCAGCCTCCTGAGTAGCTGGGACTACAGGCATGTGCCACAGCATCCAGCTAGGTTTTTATTTTTTCTTTTGAGATGGAGTCTTGCTCTTTTGCCCAGGCTGGAGTGCAGTGGCGCGATCTCGGCTCACTGCAACCTCTGCTTCCCGGGTTCAAGCAATTCTCTGCCTCAGCCTTCTGAGTAGCTGGGATTACAGGTGCCTGCTACGACGCCCAGCTAATTTTTGTATTTTTAGTAGAGATGGGTTTCACCATCTTGGCAAGGCTGCTCTTGAACTCCTGACCTCTTGATCCACCTGCCTTGGCCTCCTAAAATGCTGGGATTACAGGCGTGAGCCACTGTGCCTGGCCTGGTTTTTTTCGTTTTGTTTTTTTTGTATTTTTAGTAGAGGTGGGAGCTCATCATATTGTCCGGGCTGGTCTCGAACTCCTGGGCTCAAGTGATCCTCCTACCTTGGCTTCCCAAAGTGCTAGGATTACAGGTGTGAGCCACTGCCCCTGGCCCACCTTTTTCTTAAGAAATACTTTGATCGTCTTAATAATATTTCTCCAGGGCTCCCTGGATGGGAGTGGTTGGTGTTTGGGAGAGGAGGGTCTGGCTTTCTGGTCCTTCTTCCTTGTGTAGCCTAGAGATGGTGGCACCTTTGCCTAGAAGTAGGTGAGCAGTGTTTCTGAATGTGCTCAGATTTCTCAGAAAGCTTTTCATCATGTCTTGTGGCTCAGAAAGAGAAGGAATGGTCAGATGAGGCTGCTATTGGTTGGTTGAGCCTTTGGGTTCTTAGAGGTGCCAACTGCTGTCCCTCTGGACAGAGATCTCCAGTGGCCATCCTGAGAACTCTGATTTTGGCCCTTATCTCTTTAATTGGATGTAGGTGTACAAGGGGTGTTCTTATCTGGACTGGATTAAAACAATGGTATGTATGTTGGGTGTCATAATTGGAGTCCCCACTATGTCTCGATGGGCCTTGAATGATAGCCTGAGCTCTCGCAAGTTTTCATTTGACATAAGTTAATACACAGTTCTGCTCTTGGGTGGAAGTAACCCCTAGGGCACACACTTGGGATGGAGGTCATGTGGTGACAAGATCCTCACACAGGTGTTGGTTGACAGTAGCTCAGGTGTAGCTGCCAAAGGGCCTCTGCCGGGAGCCAGCCAGACACGATTCTTGCCCGGCTGTTGCTTAGTTTCCCATGGGGCAAATTGCCACTTAGAGGAATAAATCCAGAAACCTGCGTTTGGGCCAAGCGGGTCTCAAATGCATGAAGGCAGAACTGATGGATGTGATCTAGCAGCATGTGTGAAACAGACTTTAGAGTTTGGGTGGATTGTAAATTCATGGTGCTGTTGTTGCCAGAACCTCTAATTTGATCTCAAGTTTTAAAAAATGTAATGACTTTATTGTTTTCATTAAAATGATACATGATCCTTATAAAGAAAACTCACAAGGCTCCAGCCATAAAGGAAAGTACAAAGGAGAAAGCAACACATTGGTCCAGATTTTTACTCCCAGAAGTAACCCGTATTAATATTTTGTAGACAATTTTCCAGATATCTCTATGTATATTTTCAGACAGAATTGACAGCTAGGGAAGTATGTAAATAGGCAATTCTATATATAACAAGGTGTTCCTTGTTATAATGAGTGCTATGCATGATCTTTTGAAAAAACATACTTAATTGTACTTTCCTTTAACAGAAGAAAATGAAACTGAAGTGAAGTAATACTGTACTTGTTTCTTCACCACTTTCTTTAAATTGATTTCTCAGATGTGCCTTTAAGGCAGTGGTTCTTGACTGGGCGTGATTTTGTTCCCTAGGGACCATCTGGCAATGTCCCATTTTTGGTTGTCCCAGATAGGCGGTGGGGGAACGCTGGCATCTAATGAATGGAAGATAGGGATACTGCTAAACATCTTAAATGTGCAGGACAGCCCCCCCACAACAAAGACTTATCTGGCCCCAAATGCCCGTAGTGTTGAGGCTGAGAACCTGCTCTAAGGGTAAGAAAAAAATGATGATTAATACCATTAGGAAGGTAAAACTATTATGTTTTAGCTGGGTTGCAGTTTTAGACAGTTTTAATTGGGCTTCTGTAATGAAAGATGAGTTGATTAACCTCATTATAATTTCTTCCTCCTTTCCTGAATAAGAAAATCAAGAGGTAGCATATGTTGTTTTTACCTTGTCAAGGTTCATAACATTTACACTCTATTCTGCAAAAATAATCCCCAGGTGTTTAGTCTTAGTTTTGTTTTATTTTATTTTATATTATTTTATTTTTTGAGACAGAGTCTTGCTCTGTTGCCCAGGCTGGAGTGCAGTGGTGCGATCTCAGCTCACCGTAACCTCTGTCTCCCAGGCTCAAGTGATTCTCATGCCTCAGCCTCCCGAGTAGCTGGGACTACAAGCATGTGCCACCATGCCTGGCTAATTTTTGTATTTTTAGTAGAGACAGGGATTCACCACGTTGGCCAGGCTGATCTCGATCTCCTGGCCTCAAGCAGTCCACCCACCTTGGCCTCCCAAAGTGCTGGAATTACAGCTGTGAGTCATGGTGCCCGGCCCTTAGTTCTGTACTTAAATGATCAATGCCAAATACCACTTCTCAGCCCATTGTTTTCCCCTTTCTGGGTTGATTTTGAGTCACCTCTTGGTTGGTGGGCTGTGTGATCTTAATATAAATGTAACATGTGTAGGGAGACGTCGGTCCCTGCCTGCTTTGCCCTGTCAGACTTGCACCTGCAGATTGAGTTTGTGTCTGTGCACCACACTTAGAGGAAGAGTAGAGAGACATGGTGAGTGTCTCTGGGATGCAGTCAGGGTGTGAAGCAGGGTCCTGGGGAGAAGTGGGGTTGGATGTGAAACTGGATTTTGAAAAGACTTCCATGTGGAAGCAGGATTAGTGATCTTAACTGAGGGCTCCCAGAGGTTAGAACTAGAACTGCATGAACATCAAGGACAGGGTGGCTGATAATAGGCTGGGAAGATGATGAGTTCCCTGTTAGCTGAAGTGTGTTGGGGAACCACCTGTTGCTATACTGTCCCTAGGTGCTGGGCTTAAGCCATCAGCTGAGCTGCTGCATTAGGTAATTTTTCAATCTTGAGATTCTGATAGTCTAATTAATGCTTTCTGTAACCACCTGTCCTGGGGAAGAGCCCCAATTACTCTGGTTCCCTCCTTTGTGTTGTTTGGGGCAAGGGGAGAACAGCCAGGGCCATGTTTCATGAATAAGTGGTTCAGGGTGGAGCTTTAAATGTTCTGTACACCTTAAATTTGGACCCACCATCTACCAACTCAAAAGTGTATGTGTTAGATTCTGCCAAACTAGTTCAGTTGATGTTTGTAGTATTTACAAGATTATAGGAACTGAGCACATTCCAAACTGATTCCTGAGCCAAAACATGTGTACAGAATCCGGGAAACGTATCGCAGACCTGCAAAGGAAGAGAACATACACAGATTGTTCCCTGCATGATTGGAATTGGGTGTTCTGTTAATGTAGTAATCAGATGTCTATCACAGTGTGACTTACTGATGTCTTTGATTTGTTGCAGGGGAGCTATCCAGTTTGGGAAGATTTCATAAACAAAGCAGGAAAGCTTCAGTCCCAGCTTCGGTAAGTAGAAACATGCGTTCTACAGGAAAAGGGCAACATCCTCAGACAAGGATGGGGTGGGACAGACCAAAATGCAGATTGATTAGGGTTGATTCAGGAAGTGCTACAGATAGGGAAGCCTGTGCTGGGTTCTGATTGGAGCGTGATCACCTGTAGCCATATATCCTGGGCCCTGATTCCCATATGTAAAATGTGACTCATTCATGTCTGCTTTGCCTCCTTCCATAGGAATTTTGAGAATCAAATGAGGTAGGTACTATATGTAAGGTAGCAACGGGTAACATTTATGTATTGCTTGCTATGTGCCAGGCATTTGTTAACTTGTTTAAATCTCATAACCCTATGAGGTACATACCATTATTATCCCCATTTTACTGATGAGGAAACTGAGGCACAGCAAAGTTAAATAACTTACCCATAGTCACATCACTACTAAATGGCAGAGCAAGGATTTGAACTTAGGCTCTCTGGCTCTAGAGTCCATGTTCTCCTCCATTCTGCTTACTGCCTCTCCACATATAGAGTTTAAAACCTTGTGTTGGCCGGGTGTGGTGGCTCACGCCTGTAATCCCAGTACTTTGGGAGGCCCAGGCGGGCAGATCACAAGGTCAGGAGTTTGAGACCAGTCTGGCCAACATGGCGAAATCCCATCTCTACTGAAAATACAAAAATTAGCTGGGCATGGTGACGGGTGCCTGTAATCCCAGCTACTTGGGAGGCTGAGGCAGGAGAATCACTTGAATTCAGGAGGCGGAGGTTGCAGTGAGCTGAGATTGTGCCTTTGCACTCTAGCCTGGGCGACAAGAGCAAGAGTCCGCCTCAAAAGAAAATAATAAAATAAAATAAAACCTTGTGTTGACTATTGTATCATTCCATTTACATGAACTATCTAGCAAAAGCATATCTTTAGAGAGATGTTGATCATTGGTTGCTTGGGGATAGGGTGAAAAAGGAGAGTGAGAAGTGGGTAAGACATCTTTTGGGGTGGTGGAAATGTTCTAAAATTGGATTGTGGTGATGATTGTACAACTCCAAATTTACTAAAAATCATTGACTCATACCCTGAAAAAGGGTGTATTTTATGGTATGTAAATTATGCCTCTGTAAAGCTGCCTAAACAAGATCCAGTGCTGAGCTCTAAGGGGCTGTGATTGCCTAGTCTCGTGCTTGTTCATATATCATGTGATATGAAATAGAAAATACGTTGGCATCTTGTTAAAGCTCTACCCTTTTAAATCATTGTGGTGAAGGGATACAATTTCACTTAGTGGGTGCTTCATGAAGGATAGGACATTTTAAAAAGGAATTATTTTGATGGTCCTGGTTCATGGCATGTAGGGGATGACGTTGGTTGGTTTGGATGGAGGAAGATGGTTCAGAAAGCAGGGCAGGAGCTATGTGGATGGACAGAGAGGTGGGAGAGGGATGATGTGATGCTCTCGGGCCTTTGCCTGTGGACACCAGGGGTCACTGCCCAGAGTGTTAGCCGTAGGACTGGAGGGTCCATGGTGCCCTATAGACTAAAGAACTCGGGAAGGGTGGGTCTTTTTTATTTCATTCCTTCAGCTTTGTTTGGGGCCTGGGATTTCCATCCATGAACTGGAGCCTCAGATGGACAGTGAACTTGGAATACTGCACCTTCCCCAGTTGTCAAGTCCTGTGCTTAAGCTCTGCTTAAGCTCTTGTAATTACTTTCTACTGGATCAGATCCCACCTCCCCTGCTCAGGATTCAGGGCTCCTCACCTGAGTCCTTCACCAGCCTCACCTTATTTAGCCGTATCTACTCCCACCTCCATGTCTGCCATGATTACCATTTATTTTAGGTAGCTTCATCTCCATCCTGTGGGAGGTCTCCTCCTGTAGTAATACAGTAAAACATTTAAATACATTTCCCCCTACTTTTTTAAGATTCAGCCTCATTTAACTGTCTGGCAGCCTTTCAGGGTAGACTAAGAAAATTGTTATCTTCCCCTTTTATCAGTGAGGATCTTGAAGCTTAAAGTAATGAACAGATCAGCTGTCTTAAACATATAAAGTAAAATTTAAAGTAATCTTAACCTATCCCTACTGGTACAGGATACATTTTATATTATTAAACAATATTTTGTCCTGAAGGCAGGGACCATTTCTTTATTTTGTTAAACTAATAGTACAGGGCTGGGAGCAATATAGGGGCCTCATGCGCATGGTTTAATTGTGTGTATTACAGAAAGGATGAAGTTTAGATTGCAGAAGAGGCATAGAAGCCTTGGTATATTTAAGCTGAATCACTCCTCTGTGTTTCTGTTGGTTACAGGTTTGCTCTGCCCCATCAGAGAGGGCCAAGATGTCTTGTGACTATGTCAGACAGTGAAATATGACTGCCATTTAAAAGCCTCAAAATTGATCACCATCCTAATTTTCAGTGGAGCCCTGGTGACCATGTAATATGCAAGACACCTCTTCGGCTGGTTCATTAAATTTGGATGATTGGCATTGAGTTGGATGGGAATAAATCCAGCAATTGTGTCAGATATTAATTGTAAATCAGAACGAGCTATTTATAAATCCCAAGATGTCTGATAAAGCTAATTTTTCCAGGGTTTGTGTTTGATGTCAACTCTTTAAAAAATATGCTTCAAAGTGGTTTTGTGTACGTATATGTCATTATTTTTAAAAATTTTGAGCAGAATGTTTTCTTGCTGTACTGGAAAATAACAGGCCTCATTTTGAAGTCTGGTTCTAAGGGACTGTTGCCTAGATTTTCCCAGGAACTACTTCCAGCACCTTCCAGGAACCTTTTGTTTCAAAACTACTGTTGCTGATGTTTAAAGGCCATTCCTTTCCCTTTTTCTTTCTTTTTTCTTTTCTCTTTCTTTTTGAGAGAGGGTATTGCTCTGTCACCTAGGCTGGAGTACAGTGGTGCAGCCATGGCTCACTGCGCCCTTGACCTTCTGGGCTCAAGTGATCATCCCGTCTCAGCCTTCTGAGTAGCTGGGACTACAGGCATGCACCACCGTGCCCGGCTAATTTAAAAACAATTTTTTTTTTTTTTTTTTTTTTTGTAGAGAATGGAGTCTTAGTATGTTGCCCAGGCTGGTCTCAAACTCCTGAGCTCAAGTGATCCTCCCACCTCAGCTTTCCAAAGTGCTGGGATTACAGGCATGAGCCACTACAGCTGGTTTCATTTTTCTCTATTTTGAAATCTTCCCTTTCTAGTCCTTATTGTTATTCTTCCTTCAGCAACTTTGCATCCTTAGGAACGCTCAGTAAAGACTGGAGTTATATAAGAAATACTTGAAAAATAACACTTAGTTACAAGTTTGATTGTAAAGTCCTTGAATTCTAGTTCTGGGGCTTGTTTGTGTGGAATCTATGGCCCTGGCTTGGAGTCTTGACTACACTGAATGATGCCTTAGGTCATGACTCTTGGAACCAGTAGACCACAGAGGGCTCAAGGCATCCTATGGTGTCCAAAAAAATATTAAGAACCCAGAATAATTTCTAGGACATAAATGACTATAGTACCTTCTCCCCATTCTCAGCTTGTAGGAATTTGGAAGATTCGGTTGAAATAGTGTCGTAAGGTTGAAACAGTAGTATCTTAGTTTCATTATAACTAGGATCTAGGGAGAAAAGTTACACCGCCATGGTCTTGTCTTATAGTGGGTCAAGCCCAAGCCTGTGAGTCATGAGGCTAGGATACTTGTCCCAGCTCTAGTATGAACTAGGGCTGTATTTGTGGCCTTGTATTTGTGGCCTCAGTTTTCCCGTTCCTAAAATGAATTGTTTGAGCTACATGATCTGTCTCCCAGATTCCTTCCGCCAACTGATGTGCATATATATATATATTGCTTTCCTACTCCAAAATTAATTTCACCTCTACTACTTACATTTTTTAATGTTTTATTTTGTCTTTTAGGTAGAAATGCCTCTGTTTTCCTCTTGTACAAAATTTTGCCTGGTAATAGGTTTTTTTTTTTTTTTTTTTTTTTTTTGAGACAGAGTCTTGCTCTGTCACCTAGGCTGGAGTGCAGTGGCACGATCTCGGCTCACTGCAACCTCTGCCTCCTGGGCTCAAGCGATTCTCCTGCCTCAGCCTCCCGAGTAGCTGGGATTATAGGTGCGCACCACTACGCCTGGCTAATTTTTTGTATTTTTACTAGACACGGGGTTTCACCATCTTGGCCAGGTTGGTCTCGAACTCCTGATCTCAAGTGATCCACCCACCTCAGCCTCCCAAAGTGCTGGGAATACAGGCGTGAGCCACCACGCCTGGCCCTGGTAATAGTTTTATACAGTCGGGTGAAATGGAATGGGAAGGGCTACTAATGTTTATTGATTAGCACCAAATGAGCTGGATATTATTCGGGTGGAGTACTTGGAAAAAAGCGGGTTCAGCAAGCCAATGGTTGTCCATGCTCAGTTGAGTTATTTCTGGAGGAAGGTTCCATGTACTCCTTAGGAGAGGTTTTAGGCCTTAAGCTGTAATGAATTTGCTAGAGAGAGACATTCCTCATGCTTTTGTTATCTGTTTGCATTTTAGGACAACAGTAGTAGCAGCAGCTGCCTTCTTGGATGCCTTTCAGAAAGTGGCTGACATGGCCACCAACACACGTGGTAAGCAGATGGAGGCTGACTCCCAGCGTTAACTGCATTCAGCACGTGGGCTCTCCCCTTTGGGTGGCTGCACAAGAAGATGCAGCTTAAGTTATCAGAGCTGAGCTGACTCATATTTTCCCATTTTTTAAAACTCTGTGGGATTCCACATATTAGAAGTTGCAACTAGTTTTCCGGATAATAAAGCACATGTGAAGAAGAGTGAAGAAGAATGAAAAAGGAAGAAAATGAACCACCGTTTCTGCACGAGTTGGCTTGATGGGTTCTTTGATCACTTTAATGACGTGCTGGTTGTTGAACCTTGACCTGTGCCTTTGGTTGCAATTTGCGTTTTCCTCCTTACGTGGGTTTTCCTTGTTTCCTCGTGGAATGGGAAGCAGTAGGGATGATTGGATAGACCATTTTTCTGAGTTTCCATAAAATGAGGAACCCTTTTAAAATAAGGATCTCATTGTGTTGTATCTATTTATGTGTCCCTCATATTTGACTGCAAACCTGTTGAGCTACAGACTATGACTTATTCATGTTTGAAGCCCCAAAACATAGTGCCTAGAACCTAGGAGATATTTAAAGTATGTTTATTAAATCAATGAAAAAAATTTAATGGCTTCAGCAAGTACTGAATCATATAAAGGTTATTCATAACATGTGAAAAGTATAAAAAGAAAATGAATACCCCCATATGCCTGACCGTCCTTAGAAATGCAACATTATGGTCGGGAGCGGGGGGTCATGGCTGTAATCCCAGCACTTTGGGAGGCCAAGGCAAGAGATCCGAGGTGGATCACTTGAGGTCAGGAGTTTGAGACCAGCCTGGCCAACATGGCGAAACCCTATATCTACTAAAAATACAAAAATTAGCTGGGTATGGTGGCACGTGCCTGTAATTCCAGCTATTTGGAAAGCTGAGGCATGACAGTTGCTTGAATCCGGGAGGCAGAGGTTGCAGTGAGCCCAGATCGCACCACTGCACTCCAGCCTGGGCAACAATGAGTGAAACTCTGTCTCAAAAAAAAAAAAAAAAGAAAAGCAACACATGCAACATTACCAGTAACAGACAATTCCCCTATTCAAAGGGAGGAGGGTGATTTCCTTTTCATTGCAATGCAGCTACTCTCTCCTGCCTCTTACTTTGCCTTGTTTTTCTGAGTCTTCTTGTTGTACCGGCAGCTATAGGCCTGTTCTTTTCATTGTCGTGGTGACACTGGAAAATTTGGGTTGTAGGGCAAATGTTGGGGACTGCTCCCAGGCACATGAAAGTTTCTCCGAACCACCTGATGGGTACCTTCAGTGCAATGATACTCATTCATCACAGGTGCTTAATTAAATATTTGAATGAATTTGCAGCAAGAACAGTTCTCATTCATTGACCAAACTCCTTTTATTTCAGGCACTATCATGGGACCACAAAAAGCAATATGACTCTCCTTGTCCTGGAGGGGCTTACAATTGAGTGGGGAAAATGAGAAGTATAAATAAAGAATTTCAACATAGAAATTATATGTTTGGAATGGTAATAGTTGTAGAACAAAGTGCTAGGGGAATATAGAAAAGTGAGCAATTAACTCAGGGAGTGAAGGAGGTTTTCCTAGGGGGGGTAATATTTCTCCTCATTTCCAGGATGCCAACAGGGTTTTACAGCGTTCCCTTGGAGAACGTGACAGAGAAATTAGAACCATGGTTTCTGCATCCAGTGTGTCAGCTTGGTGTGGATCTTAACCAGTATCTTTTTAAAAGTCCTTTAAAAAAATTATTCCATAGCTTATGTGTGTCTGTTATAGAAACTTGAGGAAATACAACCGTAAAGAAGAACTTAATATGCAAACCATTGCAGGGCCGATAGTATTGCATTTTATATTTTCTTCTACTTCAGCAGTATCTGGAACTGACTTGGCAGCCATGTTGATATCTTTCTGTAATAGCCGTCAGTATAGGGTTTTTTTTGTTTTGTTTTGTTTTTTTTTTTGAGACAGAATCTCACTCTGTCTCTCAGGCTGGAGTGCAATGGCGCAATCTTGGCTCACTGCAACCTCTGCCTCTCCAGATTCAAGCAATTCTCCTGCCTCAGCCTCCCGTGTAGCTGGGATTACAGGCATGTGCCACCACGCCCAACTGATTTTTGTATTTTTAGTAGAGATGGGGTTTCACCATGTTAGCCAGGCTAGTCTCCGACTCCTGACCTCAGGTGATCTGCCTGCCTCAGCCTCCTATAGTGCTGGGATTACAGGTGTGAGCCACCATGCCTGGCCCAGAATATGTCTTTTTTTTTTTTTTTTTTTTTTAAAGCTGCTCTACTGTTTTAAGGAACTTAGATATCTGGCATTGCGTGTTTGAGGCTCTGTGATAATAATGTTTTTATATTTTAATGTTTAATTCTTGGATGGATCCTATAGATGGACTGGAAAGAGATTCCCAGATTGTCCATAAGTTCCTGTAGTGGGAACCTGGGATTTTGAAGATGCTGCTCCCGGAATGGTTCTTGGCGGGACACTGGAGGGCCTGGAAATTGTCATCTTTGAAGGGAAGAAAAACAGCCATTATTTGTGCAAAAAGAAAGCAAAGAGCCTCACTGCAGAGTAGGAGTTTGGAGGTGATGTATTTCACCAAAGGCAAATAATTTCATAGTGAACAAACCCCTGCTTTGACTTTTTTTTTTGAGACAAAGTCTTGCTCTTGTCACCCAGGCTGGAATGCAATGGCACGATCTCAGCTCACTGCAACCTTCGCCTCTCAGGTTCAAGTGATTCTCCTGCCTCAGCCTCCCAAGTAGCTGGGATTACAGGCACCCACCATCACGCCCAGCTAATTTTTGTATTTTTAATAGAGATAGGGTTTTGTCATGTTGGCCAGACTGGTCTCGAACTCATGATCTACCCGCCTCGGCCTTCCAAAGTACTAGGGTTACAGGCGTGAGCCACCACACCCGTCTGCTTCGACATATTTTTAGACCATGGGATTTCAGATCATTTTTAGTGATGCCAGGATACTTTCTGTTTAAAATCCATATGTACTACTATTTTCATTGAATGTGGGAGTGTGAGAACTCTCAAATGACCTAAAAGTATATGGGTGATAGAAAGAAAGTATATTTTACAGAGATAAGAGAAACTTGAATGTCCTTCTTAGTAAGTGTCAGAAGTGATTGTTATTAATTTTTACTTAAAAATTTAAAAAATAGAACATGCTCTTTAGTTTAAAAAAATTGAAATAAGTAGGCTGGGCACGGTGGCTCACACTTGTAATCCCAGCATTTGGGAGGCCAAGGCGGGTGGATTACCTGAGGTCAGGAGTTCAAGACTACCCTGACCAACATGTTGAAATCCTGTCTCTACTAAAAATATAAAAATTAGCCGGGCATAGGGGCAGGCACCTGTAATCCCAGCTACTTGGGAGGCTGAGGCAGGAGAATCGCTTGAACTCGGGAGGTGGAGGTTGCAGTGAGCTGAGATTGCGCCACTGCACTCCAGACTGGGCGACAGAGCAAGACTCTTTGTTCAAAAAAAAAAAAATTGAAATAAGTATATAAAGTAAAATTTATCCTCCCCACTTCCCCACCCCTCGTGGGAATTGGGTTTAGTGTCATTTACAGATGTTTTTGCACGTATAAACAAACATGCCTGGTAGGAAAAAAAAAAAAACACTAGTTTTCCACAATATGTGGAATGACACATGGAATAAAATATACCTGTGTGACCTTTTTCAGAAGGTAGCCCCTAAGAAACATTGTTCTGTGCTTTTTACTGCATAGTATATTATAGCTATCTTTCCAGTACCTATAAGTCCACCTGATTCTTTCTAGCGGCCAAATGGAATTTCTGAATATAGCACTGTCTGAATATAGCACATTTGAGTCATTATTCTCTTGATAGATATTTAGGTTATCTTCAGGTATTTGCTACTACAAGCTCTGATGCAATTAATGCCCATGTATATATCCTTTTGGAGTCCTGCAAGTGATCTATTTTTAATGATGTATGGATCACTAAGGAAATGATAAACAGTAAAAAGTGCTTCAAGCTGTTTTGGTCAGCAGCAAATAGATTTGGGCTTAGAGTTGGTGTAGGCTGTGACTCTAACAGAGTTTGTGGTTTGATATCTACCTTCTCCAGAAAGAATATCCTTGGTTACTCCCTTGCTTAGAGCCTTTACATGTATTTTTTTTTTTTTTTTTTTTAGTCCCTCTTGATGGAAGTGGTAGGAGGGAATTGCAGTTATTATTAAGTGCATCTCTTCTGGGCAAGTGCCCAGCATTTCAAGCTAGCAGATCGCTCTGGTTTCCAAAATATTAGCATCTCATATTGTTTCCAAAAGGAAACAGCTCTGAGTGGTCTTTGTCCTTTATAGGAAATCTTTTGCACTAGCTATTAATACAATTTACTTAGGAAAAACTTTGAATACCTGTCACTATAAGGGCAAAATCAATCTAGTTGTTATGTACCTATTGTTAAACAGAATGTGGAAATATGTTAGAACTTAATTGTTTTCATTTTTTTTAAATGAAAGTGTGTAAGTCGATATTATAATGTGTATATTTGGGTTAATAATTAAACTATAATGGAATTTCAGTTTATTAGCACTAGGCGCAGTTCCATATTTTGTTGATTTTAGACTCTGGATGAATATACAATTTGTTTTCAATATGAAAGTACCATTTCTGTATTATTGAACACAAAGAATTGGTTTCTAGGTATCTAGTAGACGTGGAACCTGAGACTTTGTGGAGCAGGGTCTCTGCTTCCTTCATATCCGTAATGGACCAGCACGTGGCTATCACAGGAGCTGAGAAATGTTTGAACTGAGTGGCATGCATTTGTCTGGGCTACTTAAAAAAAATAAGAAAAGGAAAATTAGGGAAATTAAGAAAAAGATGATAAGTACCTACCACATAGGCTGTGGTGAGAACAAAAAGACTTAATACACATAAACCACTCAGAACAGAGCCCAGCCCGTGGTACACATTCAGTAAAGGCTAGTTATCCTGATTTTCAGTCTTAAAATCATGCCTATTTTTAGGGTAACAAATTAAAGATTCTGGACATTAAAGATGATCTAGTCTGCCTGGGATCCATTTCCTTCCTTCTGAGAATCTGAAATGCCTTCCTCAGACATTGGATGTATTGTCATCTAAACTTCCCTGAGATAGCTGGTCAAAACCATAAAAGTAATTACAGAGGCAGATGAAAATGAGAGTCACACAACGCTGCTCTTCAAAGGCCCTTGCTGACACAAGCAGATGGCACAGTGGCCAGGATGGGCCAGTGCTGACTAAGAGGGAGTGTGTCATCTGCTCCGTACTCCACGCAAGTCCCTGATATGTAAGGGCACAGGCTTACAGGTGTACGAATTTTATTCCCCATTTTGATCATGAATGCATTAAAAAAAATCTGTGTAGCACAAAATATAATCTACGTAGTTGAAATAACAAAAGTCTATATGCGGTAGTTAGAATAACAACTAGCTTGGGATCTGGGATGCGTAGGTTTGACTTCGTGGCTTTGCAGCTGTGTGACCTTGAGTAAATATTTCCCTTCTCTGGGCTTCCATTTTCCCACCTATAAAGGGCCTAGGAGCCTAGATGATCACAAGTGATTTTTTTTTTGGCTCTAATATTCTATGATTTTAAATCTTGCCTTGGTTCTCATTAACTATAAATGAAGTTGGACAGTGTAAATTTCCTTTTCTATATTATCTTTAGAGCTTTCAATTTTTGCTCTGAGTACAAAGGAAGTGGAGGAAGCAAGATTAAGCCAAAGATAATGGAGAGAGAAGGTTAGAAGAGAAAAGGGAAAATTACAGATGGGCATTTGGGTTGAGGCCCCCTCTCAGACTTGGAGTGTGTGCGGGAGGAAGGCAGGTGGACGTCGGATCTTCTATGACAAGCATCGAAGGCTGGGCCATCAGACATGCGCTTTAATCAGTGAGTCTGGATCGCCGAGGTTGGTGAAGAAAATTGCTGACGGCTTAGTTCTTACAAATGTGTTACACGTTTGCAGTACAGATTTTGGTAAATGCCATGGTCTCCAGATCTGGCATTAGGCATCACAGTCACTCAAGAAGTTCACTTTAAGGGACAGATTTCAAGGCCTTGCCAGTCCCATGGAATCAGAGTAACTGGGTGAGACCCAAGAATCTCCAGTTTTGAAAAGCTTTCCAGGAGATGTTGCTCTACAGTGAGGTATGTTTGTGCTGTCCCGTAAAGCCTCTTGCCATCTTGCCATAACCCACCTGTCCAATGACATCTTCCCACCCATGGCCGGCAACTGCACCCACAAAGAACTGCTCACTGTTTTCTGAAACCCTTAAAACCCTTGATCCCTATCCGCTGGCACATGTGCATTCCAGGCCCAGAATGTCCTTTCCAGCCCTCCCCTTCTTCACCCTGTTTGTATGCTTGAGGATCTGCTGCTGGTCTCCCAGGGGCTCAAGAGCTGTATCACTTGTGAGACCTTTGTCTTCCCTCAGGAAGTAAACTGGGTCCTTGCTCAGGGCCTCAAGGGACATGCTGGGGTCAGAGGATTCCCCGAGCTGTGCTGTCACTATCTTCCCCACCAGATTGCAGACACCTCTAACAGGACCTGCTCCTTCCTGAGGAGCTCACTTTCCCAGATGCTGAGTATCTGGCCTTCAGCAGGGTGCAGACCCATCTGCTGAATGAATGACTGCGCGCAAACAGCAGCTTCCACTTTCATGCAGCCCTCATGGATCCTGGTGGGAAGCCCGTCAGTTCTCGAGCGAGGGGCTGTTGGGATGGGGTCTTGGCAGGATTCCTCCCTGGAGTTCAGAATTTGAATCTTGGTGACCCCTCTCTGAGGTCAAGTCTCTGGTGCAAGGGACAGCTGGGTAGAAGGCACCCACCCTGCTTCATGGATGGAGTGGAGGAGGGGAGGGAATCTTCCCTCTGAGGGGAGAAGGTGCTGGGTTGTTTGGGTTCTCAGCTGGGTTGTTTCCTGGCTCCAGCCAGACTGCTCTTGTTTGCTCCTGAGTTTTATTTTAACCAGATTATTTAATTGAGACTTCACTAGCCTTTAACTTCTGGATTGCCTTTGGTGTTCAAGCCCAGAACTCTTTCATGTAATTAGAGTCTTACTATTTCTACCTAGCAAACTTTTTTTTTCTTTTAAAAAAGATTGATGTATCCACATGTTATGGGGGCATATATGATACTTTGATAAATTCATATAATGTGTAAAGTTCAAATCATTTGAGAGGCCAAAGTGGGTGGATCACTTGATGTCAGGAGTTTGAGACCAGCCTGGTCAACATGGTGAGATTCTGGCTCTACTAAAAATACAAAAAAATTAGCTGAGCTTGGTGGCGGGCCTCTAATTCCAGCTACTCGGGAGGCTGAGGCATGACAATCACTTGAACTTAGGAGGCGGAGGCTGCAATGAGCCGAGATCATGCCACTGTATTCCAGCCTGGGTAATGGAGCGAGACTCTGTCTCAAAAAACAAAAAAAAACAAAAAAAAACAAAAAAATCAAATCAGGGTAATTGGGATATCTATCACCTGAAATATTTGTCTTCTTATTGCTACCTAGCAAACTCTTTAGCCTCAAACTGAAAACAATTTTTTTTTTCAAATTAAAAACGTCATATAAAAGGCCCTTCTTGTAGGTCTGGAACTGAAAATTCTTTGAATATTACCATAAAGGAATATAGTCAAATTTCTTCATTTGATTAAAAATAAAAAGGTGTATCGGCCGGATGGGGTGGCTCACGTCAGTAATCCCAGCACTTTGGGAGGCCAAGATGGGTGGATCACGAGGTCAGGAGTTCGAGACCAGCCTGGCCAATATGGTGAAACCCCATCTCTACTAAAAATACAAAAATTAGCTGGGTGTGGTGGCATGCACCTGTAGTCTCATCTACCTGGGAGGTGGAGGTTGCTGTGAACCAAGATCGTACCATTGTACTCCAGCCTGGGTGACAGAGCAAGACTTGGTCTCAAAAAAATAAAAAACTCTTGAAATCATCTAAACCGTATATATGTGTGTGTGTTTGTGTACACATATGTATGTATGTGTATCCATACACTTTTTATATTGAACACTTTTTATAATCTCAATTTTACATAAAGTACAAATAAAATCTATAAAAATGATTGATACTTATAATAATAGGCAACATAGCTAAGAACTGTGGTTATTATGTAAGCATAGCTTCAAGATAAATTTTCCAGCCCCTAAGCCCTCCTATACACAGATTTTAGAGCTGCCATTGCCCTAGTGGGAGGTGATGTAAAAAATATTATTTTAAATGGGTTTGTAAATGTACATTCTGCTTTTGGTTTCATCATTTTGGTGTTTTTCCACCTCAGTTTGTCCTGCGCCATTTTAATTTGTTAGCACGATATATTTAGTCATATACATCTGCTATGAATTATACATCTTTTTAAAAATGGCGCAGGCATGTGAAGTTTGTCTTACTATTCTCCATTTTTTTAAAGCTGTCATTTTTTGGGATGTGCTTTCTATGAAACTTCAGACTTTGTGTTGAGCCCAGGACAGTAGGGTGTCATGCATTTTTAGCATTTTTACAACTCATACTATACATAAGGACTAGAAATAACAAATGAATCTGTATATTTATAGTGTTTTATTTTATAAATTTTAAAAAATACCTTGTTTTTGATGTTTTTCAGTTGATGGAGTTCTGGTTGCTTATGTGTTTGATTATTTTGATGGGCAAGTGCGTATATTTAGGAGATTTGTAACCATGAGCCTAGCATTACTGCTGATAAAATGAATCCCTCCTTTCTAATCCCATTGCTCTTTTTTTCTTGATGTAAAAACTGATGCCTGACGACAGCAATGTTCCCCATTTGAAAAGTGGCCTTTTATTATTGATCTTTGGTTGGGTAGCAGCAGTTGCCAGAGAGAATTGTTCATTGTGGTCAACCAGTGCTTCTGCCTCAGTCGTGTTTTGCTTTTAACCGTGTCTTCCTGGAATGACACTTGAAAGGGCAGTTATCATATGTTAGCCCAGAATGAACTCACCGGAATCCCACGTTTACCAAAACATATCCTGGATCCCCAGGGCAGGATGTCACCAGAATTCTATAACCCTCCAGCAGGGATAGTGAGGGATATCAGAATTCCACACCCAGGCATGTTTGTCTGTCCTGCTCAGGATTGTCTTACCCCTAACAGAGAGAAATTCTTGCTCCATTCAATGGGGTTTCCCCATTAGACTTTAGTGTATTTCCCCAGATGATACTTGAATTACATCTGGATGCGTGTGTGCTGTTCTCTGTCTAACCTCGACAGCCTTCATCAATGCCGGTGAATTATGTGGTGGTGGTGGCGGCGGCGGTGGGAACAGAGGCAGTGGGGAGGAAGGTCCAAGCTTGGAGAGGATGTGTGTTTTTATGGGTGACTGAGTTGATTTGTGTGCAGCATGGTTATTTGTGTTGTTAGGCAGTTTACATAATAAAGTGGTTTACTCAGCAGTTCCCCACTTCCAGCTAACAGAGCCACCGTGCATTTTGTATACAAGCACTGACAATTCTCCCCTCTTCTCCTCCCCCACCTCTTTCCATCCTAGTTCTTGCCTTTGCTTCCCATAGATTGGCTTTTTGTTTTGGCTTAATAACTAATACCCCACCCCATCCCCACTGCCACACACACACACACCTTGTAGTCACTTTTGGTAAAATATTAACATTCATGAAAGAATGCAGTTATTTTAGTTCATGCAGATGAAGCAAAGAATTTTTTTTTTTTTTTTTTGAGATGGAGTTGCACTCTTGTTGCCCAGGCTGGAGTGCAATGGTGCGATCTTGGCTCACTGCAACCTCCATCTCCTGGGTTCAAGGGACTGTCCTGCCTCATCCTCCTGAGTAGCTGGGATTACAGGCATGCGCCACCACGCCCAGCTAATTTTTGTATTTTTAGTAGAGACGGGGTTTCTCCATGTTGGTCAGGCTGGTCTCGAACTCCTGACATCAGGTGATCCACCCACCTCAGCCTCCCAAAATGCTGGGATTACAGGAGTGAGCCACCACACCCAGCCAATAAATTTTTTTTTTTTTTAATGCTGTCTTGTGGAGAATCATTTGCCATAGAGCTATGAACTTGGTTTGGTCTGCTCTGCCCATCTCAGATAAAAATAACCATCTGGAATGTAAATGTGAACTTGAAGACACTTGAAGTTGTCAAACTAGTATTTTTCTAGGACGGGTCTGTTTGGTCAGACCACATAGATGCCTCCTCTGTGCTCCCTCTGAGAAAGTCTCAGCTAGAAAACACGCACAAAATGTGAAAGCTAGTTGAAACTAAAATTTTCATTTTAACCTGCGCTTGTGTCCTCTGCTGTAGTAAAAGTGTTGTTACCGGAAAATAACTCAAGGAATAGTTATAGAATACTAAAAAGGTCTTCTGTCACCGAGAATTTGGCAGTGAATTCTCCTGACTCATTTTAAAGAAATTTGATTTGTATACACTACTTTAAGAAAGCTTAAAGTGAGAACTACTTGGAAATTTATTTTTTTTAAAGTAACTATCTGGCCTTTCATTTTTGAGAAGATACAGGATTTTTTTTTCTTCTTCTCACCGAGTATCTAGTGCAACCTTTTCGTTTTTACTGGAGACACTGAGTCTCAGTGAAGTCATCTGTCCGAGGTCACACAGCTAGGAAGAAGGAGAGTGGGGATTCTAGCCTTGGGTTTTCTATTGCGTGATTTCCCTTAAAAACCACCTAAGCAGTTGTTGGCTCTGTCTTCTTGGTTTCATGGTGAGGGAGTTCAAGGAGGACATGGCATAGGTTGTGAAAAAAAATCTCTGTTCTGTGCTCTCAGCCGGTGATTGTTTACAGACATTTTGGTTTGCTTGTTTGTTAATAAGAAACCCGTGGTCATCTGGTTTCCAAAGCAGCTCTCTGCTTCCATTCTGGTTCTTCCTTTTTCTGCAGAAGATATTTTTGTTTTCTTTTAGCTCTTTGGAAGCGGGGAGGCTATTTTTGCTTACATTTTAATCATTTGTTTCATTTGACATAAGCTTCTTAACTGTAAGAATAATGAGGCTTCAATTCATCTACATTGCCTTCAATTCATCTACATGCACACATACACACACACACACATACACATACACACAACATACACATGTACACACACATACAACATACACATACACACAACATACACACAGACATGTACACATGTACACACATACACATACATTCACAACATACACGTACACACATATATACACACATACACACGTACACACATACACACAACATACACAACATACACAGACACATGCATATATACACACAACATACACATATGCACATACATACACACACGCACACATGTACGCACATACACACAAATACACGTTTTTTGATTCCCAAATATTTACAATTGCCATGGAACTCTTATTTCTAGTAAAAGACACTGCTGTGGTAATCTGCAGCATTTCCTGCTGTGTGTGCTAGGGCCCAGGGATCTCGGTTACCATGGAAACTAATATCCAGCCGCCCGGGTGGTACTTCCCTTTAGAGCCGCATTTGAGTGCATTTCACAGTTCAATACAATGCTGCTGCTTCCTGCCTTTAAAATCAGGAAAGGGGGCAAAGCTGATTGATTACAAGTAAAATGAAAAAATACTGTTTCTGCTAAGATAGAAAGGGACCTTTAATACGCGCCCTTTTAATGTGATTGTCAGAAGTAGGACAGTGCACAGTTTCTCAAAGATGGCCAAAGGATCTGATAAAATACAAAAGAATTGTGGAGGCGATAGTAAACATTCTCCTTCCTGTGCTGCTGATCCACAGGCTTCTCTTTGAGAATGACTGGCCTGCGAGGCTGACAAGGGCGTTTACCCACTGACTCTGGTGGAGTCCATTTGGTTCACCAGAAGGGCTTGAGGGCAGACAAAAGACCTTGAGCTCTCTACGTGTGCCAGTCATCCTGTGTTTCCTGACCTCTGTCTCTCTCAGAACCCACTCACAGAACCAGATCCGAGAGCCTGGGAGAGCTTGCCCGGATTTCAGCCCTTGATTTGCCACTTAAGCACGTGATTGCCATCTGTGCTTGCTTAAAGGCGGATGCTGATTAGGAGAGTGATACTTCATTTGGATAACACGATTTAAGCCCAAGTGCAAGAGGTGTTGCTTGTGCTGGAACTGCAGGAAATATGAGCCATGTAAACGCACCACCCAATCTCCTGCAGTGGTCCAGTTGGTCCTACCGGTCACTGACTACAGTATGTCTGTGTGGGACATGACAGTGATCCCAAGCCCTGGTTTCCATTGCAGGTATATGGACTCCTGCTTAATGAGATTGAAGGATAGTAATTGCCTCCACCCTTATTTAGATGATGCCCATCGCTCTGGCGTTTGTGTTTTCAAGTGTTTTGGAAAAAGCGAGTGCCAGGAGAGTGTGCTATTTAGTGAGCTCAGTCCAGCCTCGGTCTTGAGCATTGACTGTGGGTCCTCTGCTGTTGGGGCTCTTGACTCGCCTGCCAGCTGCCTTATCTCAGGTTGAGAAAGGTAGTGGGAACCCCATTTTGCAAATGAGGAAACTCTTGGTGACTTGAAGTCACCTCGTTAAAACGGCACACAACTTTGAAGCTGCGTGCCATTTTAACCCCAAGTGTGCCAGACACATTTCTGGAGAGTATATCTCGTCTGTGTGAGGCTCCAGTACCACGTTCTTCCCACCTCGGGGATCAGTTTATGGAAACACCTCAGAATTGAGACCAGGGCTTCTCAATCTGTGATTTGGGGCTGGATAAATATTAGTTGTGAGGGGCGTGCTGTGCATTGTAGGTTGCTTAGCAGCATTCTCGGCCTCTACCGCCGACCTCAGTTGTGAAAACCAAAAATGTGTATTGAGATCGGCCCTGGTTGAGAACCACCAAGCTAGACCTATTTGGGTTTTGTTGCGCAATTTAATGGAACTATGGCTATGCCTTTTTTGAGGCAGTTGTAGCCAGCTTGGTTCATTGAAGCTAGGTTTTAAATCATTCATAACTAAGTTATGATGTTAGGAATTGGACAGTCCGTGCATTGTTTCATCTGCAAAACGACTTCTCTGCCAAGTTGCACGTATACAACTCTGTGACGAGTCCACATCTTACTAAAAAAAGACTGCTTCCTTTTTACCAAAAGGTCATTTCCCAGAGTGAAAATATGCATGTTTTTTGTTGTTGTTTTCAGAAGATTAAGTCAAATGAGAATAGGAATGGGATGAACAGAGCGCTTGAGTTCCCATTCGTGTCCCGCTGCCTGTGTGATGGAGAGAGGGCTCAGCGAGGCGGAGCCGGATGGGGAGGTGGCTGCAGGCCCCCTCTGCCTGCTGACAGCCGTGTGGCCCTGTGTGGGTCAGTACAGCCGGACACACCTCAATTTCGTTGTCTATGAGATGACAGTCAGGTCTGCCATACCTGCCTGTCAGGGTGACGGTGGAGGTCAAATGAGGTCATAGTTGTGAAAGCATTTTATAAATTGTAAAGCCCAGGCAGCTGTGATGAGAGGTCGTGGTGCTCCTGTGACTTGGGACATCTGGGGTCCCTGGCCACCTTCCGACTGCTGGCTCCTTGGTCACTTAGAGACGTGGTGCTCACTTGGGTTCCGCCTTTGCCCTGCGTGGCCTGTCCCCTCCCACTTGTCTGTCTCCAACTTCTGCCGCTGTTTGGGATCCAGTTCAGTCCTTGTTTTCTCCTGAATGTCTTCTTCTGGCATTTTAAAAGTATTTTTTATAATTATTATTTTAAACAAATATTTTAAGTATATGTATAATTATAATGATTGTTAGTTTATTGTGTGATTTGTGATTAGATTGGGGGATGAATGGTGTCTTGAATGAATGTGGGGTTTTTGGCTGTCTCCCCAGTACATGCCCCAGGTGTGTTGAATATGTCATTCTCTCCTGCATCACACACACTTGGAATGCCTTCTCCCTTCCCTCACCGGCAGACTCTGACTTACCCTCCAAGGTTATCTCAGGCGGTCTCTCCTCCAGGACACCTTTCCTCCTTGAGGGGCTTGGGATGCCCCCTGAGAGCTCTGCCCAGAATCTGGGCTTCGCTGTCGTATCACTGTACTGTACGTTACCTGTTCCCTGGTCTGGAGATTCTCCCACCTTGGCTTCCCAAAGTGCTGGGATTACAGGCATGGGTCACTGCCTCCAGGCTCCTTTCTTTAATTTTTTTCTCATTGAGGTGAAATTCATATAACATAAAACTAATCATTTTTAAGTAACAGTTTAGTGACAGTTTGGACATTTTTGCAGTGCTGTGTGACACCACCTCATCTAATTCCAAAACATTTTCATTACCACGAAAGAAAGCTCTGTACCAGGATGATGAAAAGGTTCTGGAGATGGAGGTGGTGATGGTTACATTAACAATGTGAATATACTTAATGTCCCTGGATTGTATATTTAGAAACAGTTAATTAAAATAGTGAATTTCTTGTTTTATATTTATTTATTTATTTATTTACCATGAGAAAAACACACAAAAATCCCATACTCATTAAGCAGTTACTCCCTGTCCCCACCCTTCCCAGCCTCTGGCAGTGTTTTGTGTTTTATCATGATAGCCTTAGCCCCTAACATAGTAGGGGCCAAATAAATCTTCTTTGAATGAATGGAATGAGTTTTTACTTGAACACACATTTGTTTATCTATCTAATGGCTACGTGATGAGCAAAGTTATCTTTAAGGACATTTCTTTGAAATGTTTCACTAGCGTTTATTCAAGGGGGTATCTACTTATCTACCAGCATCTCCATAGACATGCCTCTTAAACCAAACCTAACTTTGTAGCTTATCTGCCCCCCCCTTCATTATCTTTAGTTGACATTTGGGGCCAGTGATGGAACCCGGTGGTATCTGTCTGGCACACTCACAAACAAAGTGTTATTAAATCTCTCAAATACATGTAGCAGGTCAAATATATGCCTTTTCTTAGGATGTTGAAGTTTTCGATTGCTGCTTTTATGAGGGAGAAGGAAAATCTACCCATCCTTTTAGAAATGAACATTCCTAATCTCATTGCTTCCTTGAAACATGGCTGCCTTGTTGTTCATTCTTTTCTTTATGCTTGCAACTCACAAAATCTTGTTCTTTTCTGTTGCTCTATAATTTATAAAACCGTATTGCAGTTGGCTTGGATAGAATTTACTTAGGCATAGTTGAGCCTTTAGATTTTCCTTCTGGCATGGACAAAAGCGTCATTAATTATGAATATGAATTCCTTTGCAAAATGACAAGATTGAACATTTCCTCATGCCAGTAACCCAGCTGTCTCATTCTGATGTGCAACAAAGACTTTTTAGAGATTGTTTTTAATGGCCATGGTATCAGACACTAAAAAATAAGAAGCTGAAAGGAATGCAAAGTAGCTTACGGTTCATCTTTGTCTAGAAAAAAAGAAATAACGAAAGGTTTTTGCTATCCTGTGGCTGTCTTTACTCTGATGGTACATTTGCAATCTCCAAGTTTTGGCCGTGGCTGCAAACCAAATGGTTGTGCTGCTCTGCTGTTGTCAGATACAAGATTCTATTTGTTCAGATGATCAGTATTTGAGAATCCTATGGCCCAGGTCACTTTTTCACTCTCCTTGGTTTGATAATGGAAATGGGAGTGGTGTCAGAGTCCCCACCGCGTGTGGGTACCGGCTTGTTATGGCCTTACCACCATCCACTTGGTAACTTCTCTTATTCACACAGGAAGAGGCTGCAACTGGGCTCCGATTCCAGAGCCTGGAGGCTTTTAACTGATGTATTATGGGGTCTTGGTCCTGAGTGTGTCTGCTCAGCCATCGGTTGACCATCTCAGTAAGATGGTTTCTGATGTTTCCACCCACCCTGTGTCTTGACAGATTTGCAGCCAGATTCAGATATGGCAGTGGGCTCCTTTGTGTTGGAAAGGTTGTGTTGTTCCACTCCGTCTGTCTGGATGCTTCCTAGGGCATGTCCCACCTCTGGCCTCCAGTTGGGGTTTTCTAGTCTGGAGAGAGACCTGTGTTTCTGAGTTCCTTTCCAGGGTGTCAGAGAAGCCGGCACTCTTGGAAATTCCCTACTAAGTTTAGATCCTTGCATGTGCATATATCTATATAAATGTGAATATATCTATTTAAATGTGTACATATCTATATGTGTATATACATATATATATATATATATATATATATATATACACATAAAGCTAGTATTTGATAGTGTACTGCAGGCTATTGTAAGACTTTGTTTCTGTTCACAATTCCTTGAATGAGGATTTTGGGGTCATTGTTTTTCTTCCATTTTTTAAATTTCATTTTTGTAAAATCGTGGGCTGCTTCCTTTTTAACCAAATGTTAAACATTACACATTAAACTTTAAAACATTTGTGTATAAGAAACTTTTTTTCTTGTTTTTTGCTTACTTTAAATGGAAGTGCTGTCACATTAAACATCAGGTTTAAATCACATGGAAATAAAATGGGGCCAGATAGTTGAATGTACTGTCATTTCACTACTTTAGGAAACATCAGGAGAGGAACCAACATGGTCTGAAAAGGTCATAGATTGGGGAAGGAAGGGCTGGGATGACCATTTGTCAGCGTTCAAAAAGCAAGACAAAATGGTTATGCCTGGTTCAGAGCCCATCCATCTTTGTTTTCTTCAAGAAAGTGGTTAGAAATGTTTTGGTTTCAGAAAAGCCCTGGTTTTCTTTGATGTTTAGTATAAATTTGGCTTGAAATGCCATATCCCATCATCATCATACGTAGGCATGTGCTTTTTGTGTGTGCTGTAAGGACAGTGTCTACACTGGGTCATTTCCCTCCCCACCCAGTTCCCCTTCGTTGAAGTAGGAGCTGCTGTCTCAGTTAGCTGCCCTGAGCTGGCCTTGCAGTTAGCCACTGGCCCATTCAGCAGCCTGGTCTCCCCTTGGTGACTCCAGGCTTCCTTCTGCATCACGAGAGCCAAACCGGCCACTTTAGCCTCCTGTCTACTGTATTCTCACCCTGCAGGAATGGAGGCTGTAGGCTAGAGCCTGCCTGTTCCGTGAGGCTCAGATCCAAAGGCTTACTCTCTTGGAATGGGGCCTCTCTCCTGTCTCTGTGCCGCCCCTCACACCTGTGCCCTTGTGCACTGATGGATTATTTGCCCGAGGTGAAGAGGAAGCGTTGAAGGGATAGCCGTGTTAGTTTTGGATTCCAGCTATTTTGCTGCTGATGGTTGTGCAACCTCCGGGGACCTGCTTTTTAGCAAATAGGGCTGAGCACAGCCTGGGGGAGGCTGCCGAAGATGGGGGTGGGCACACGTTGATAACTAGTGTCCCCACCCTGCTCTGACTTCACTTAAAAACAACCCCCAAAATGGCTTTAGCGTAAAATGGAAAAGATGGTAAATTATTCTGGCGTGAGGGTTACCCTGTTGTTAGAGTTAAGAAATTGCATGGCTGCTGTTTAAGAACCTTTGATTTGAGTTGAATCCCAGCCTGCACTCTTTTGCAGTGTGACCTTTGGGAAGTTGCCTTAACCTCTGTGTACCTGTTTTCTCATCTGTAAATTGGATGTGATAATAGCACCTTTGTAGGCTGTGTGTGGAGTCTTTGAGAAGGTGTTTAAAGAGCTTTCAGTGCCTGGTTCATAGTAGCCTTCAATTGTTAGCTCATATGAATTAGGAAAGCTAGTATTTATCAGCACATACAAATGTGTCAGGCACTATGCTCTGGGCTTCGTTATCAATTATAGTAATCTTTATAGAAAGCAGTTTTGTTTTTATTTTGTTTTGTTTTGTTGAGACGGCGTTTTTTTGCTCTTCTCACTGAGGCTGGAGTGCAATGGCATGATCTCGGCTCACTGCAACCTCCGCCTCCCAGGTTCAAGCAATTCTCCTGCCTCAGCCTCCTGAGTAGCTGAGATTACAGGCACCTGCCACCACACCCGGCTAATTTTTGTATTTTTAGTAGAGATGGGGTTTCACCCTGTTGGTCAGGCTGGTCTCGAACTCCTGACCTCAGGTGATCCACCTGCCTCAGCCTCCCGAAGTGCTGGGATTACAGGCATGAGCCACTGCACCCAGCCAGGAGGCAGTTTTGAGAGAGATAGTGTTGATTTAAACTAAACAGTGGTCATGTATTTCTATCATTGAAATATATTTGGGATGGTTACATTTTTATTGTGGATATTTAAAAAGACATACCTCAAAATGAAACAAAACAGAAACTGGGAATGGCATAGAAGCAGAACCTTTCCTGCTTGAAATAGCTCCTTCAGCATAAAACACATGTAGGAGTCCTGAGGTTGGCATTTCTCTCTGCTGCTGGGATGCTGACTGGAAGATTTGTTACTTGAGTTCATCATTTGCTTTTTTTTTTTTTTTTTTTAAATGTCACAGCTTCTCTGTGTTGTTTTCGACTCCATAGACACATTTGTGTAAGGTTTTAAAAGTTCAGCTTTTCACTTAGGAGGAAGCTGAGCTCTGTAATTTTCCTTTTTGCCTCTGACACTAGGACATTGGAGTCTCTTTCATGCTGGGGGACCCTCTCTACTCTGGGCTATGCCACTTAATCCTCAGGTGGCCCTGAACAGATTATTAACTTGCTTAAAGGTGGTTAAGGAGCTCCTCTCGTGCGGTCTAAAGAAATCCCCACTCTGGCCAGGAGGGTCTTGGTGACCTTGCTGAACCATCCTCCTCTAAGAGTAGAGATTGGGGTAACATAAAATGCAGAGAAGCAATGACCTCAAAGCAGGTGGGTAGATGTGACAGCTCCTCAAAGCCTTACCTGTTTTGCCTAAGAGGAGTGTCCTTCATTCATACCTATAGAAACACTACTTGGCAACAGTGAATGTTCTCTGACACATGTAATAGGTTGTTAAGTTTCTCTGTTTAGAGTCCATTGGTAGTCAGGGCCACCTGGGTATTCTTTGAACGAGACGACTATAAGGGAAGTATTATAATACTATACTATTGGTATAGTAGGTACATTATATGCTATTAATACTGTAGAAATGTTATATTAGAGACTGGAACCTGAAGCCCCTCCTTGTGGCACATAGATAACCTTTGGTTTTTCCTATAATCCTTTCCACCTTTTCCCTGGGGTGATGCTCCTCCAAGTGTGCTCTCCCTTGGGACTCAGCTGCCTAAGGCTTCCTTCTTAGCCACTATTAGCTGAGAGCAGAGGCAGCAGCTCTGGCTGGCAGTGGCCCCTGGAGCTTTGACATCTGGAGGGGATGAGGACCCCGTTCAGATAATCCTGTCCTTCCCTACCCAGGCTGTCTGACTCTTGATCTTGCCTAGTACTTTTTCTCAATTATCTAATTCCTGAGCCTGTGATTGAGTTGTCCTGCTTGGACAAAACCCTTGTGTTCCACATGTGTGGTCTTATCCAGTGACAAAGAAGTTGCCATTTAAACATCTCATCTTGAAGAACCATTCTGCCTTTCATGCTTCATGTTTTGAACACTGAAACTGATAGGAGTCTTAGCTTTCCCTCTGTGTTTCCAAGAGTTTAATACATACATAATGACCAAGAGAACCTGATTTAACATTTTGCTCACCCTAGTATTAAAAAAAAATTCTGGAGAAGGTAGTAAAGACTAAGTTTAAAGAATGTCTTGGTAGTTGTTAAAGGAGATTTTAATTAAATCCCAAAATAGTGGGTACATGAGAATAATTCCGTTTGAGGGTAACTGTTGGGTGTCCTCATTAAAGCCTATACAGTGCATCATATGAATTTTCTCCTGTTGAAGAGTTAGGCAGCTTTCTATGCTGTTTCTCCTAGACCTTGTTGCAAATGCATGCAAAATTTCGAGATTCCCATAAACTATAAATCTTAGGTTGGCATTTTCTGAAGTTCATTTTGGGCATGGATGGGGAAGATTATGAATCAGGTGACAGGAGTTTCCATACCACATCCACGTTTTTCATTGTGACCATATGGCAGTTGGTTCCTTGGTCTAGCCAACATGCTCTGAACACGTTGCACAGAGGACTGTGCTGGCTTCTTAAAAGGGCTCTAGAAGCAGATCAGGCAAGGATTTTGGCCCAGTGGGGCCAACTGTCCAGAATGGAAGACAGTTCATGCACCTTAATATCTATAACTTTCTAAAAGTCCTAATATTTGAGCGTCACTCCCAGGTAGACTCTTTTACTGATCTGAGATGGGACTTGGGCATCAGTATGTTCTAAAGCTTCCAAGTTGAGTCTAAGTGTAGCCAGAATTAGATACCACTGCCTAGACCATGAGCATTGGAGGGTGATAACACAAGACCCTTGTGAATTTTCAAATGCTAAGCAGCCACTACAGTGTGCGACTGCAGTGAGGATGGTCATACCCACCTATTAGAGCAATTGCAAGGATTAAATAAAACCTTTGGTTAAATGGAGAGAACAAACCTGAGTTGAGATGCCAGCGCTAGGCTTGGCTTACTTATTAGCTAAAGGACTTGCCCTCACAAAACAACCTTGCCTCCTCGAGGATTCAGACCTTGTCTTGGCCAAACCGTAAATTAGCACTTGCTGTGGACCAGAGAACTTCTGAACAGCACCAACCATGAGAGTTTAAGCCTTTGATTGCCAAGGATCTCCTGAATTCATGCTCCAGAGCTACCCCCAGACTTACAGGTTAAAATGAAACTAGTAGTGGGGAAAGTAAAGAAGGGAAACTAGTACTGGGGAAAGTAAAGAAGGGATAGGTGTTTTATAGTCGAAGGAATGTGTTAGGCATGCCAGTGTGTTTCTGATGAAAATAGCTAACGAATTGGTCCGCAGGTTCCATGATGGTAGAAGCTGGGTCTTCCTTGTTCATCTTCGTGCTCTTGCAGCCCAGTACACTGTAGTAGTAAACCTTTGTTGAATGAGAGGATGAATTAGGGCTTACCAGGCTGTTAGGGCTTGCCTGTGTCCCCACCCAAATCTCATCTTGAACTGTAGCTCCTATAATCCTACGTGTTGTGGGAGGGACCTGGTGGGAGGTAATTGAATCAGAAGGGTGGGTTTTCCTGTGCTGTTCTTTTGATAGTGAGTGAGTTTCACAAGATCTGATGGTTTGATAAAGGGCAGTTCCTCTGCACATGCTCTCTTGCCTGCCGCCATGTAAGACGTACCTTTGCTCTTCCTTCACCTTCTGCCATGATTGCAAGGCCTCCCCAGCCATGTGGAACTGTGAATCCATTAAATCTCTTTTTCTTTATAAATTACCCAGTCTCGGGTATTTCTTCATAGCAGTATGAAAATGGACTAACACACAGGCCCTGCACTAAAGTGTTGGGGCTATTTGAGAAAGATGTTTTTAGGTCTGCTCTTAACTGGATAGAGAATTTGGAGAGGCTAATTAGTGTTCCCCAGGTCACAGAGCTAAAGAGTGGAACCAGGATCCTTAAGGATCTTAAGGATCTTAAGTCTGTGATACTATACCAGCTTCTTTGCCATAAATGTGTATACTATCCACTGGCCAAACTCATCTCTAAAATGCATTCAGTGGATGAAAGGGGATCAGCTGAGATCATGGTTTGGGAGGGATCAGTCTCAATTTGTCACCTTCATACTGAAGCTATAACACTAAAATCTCTTGGGGATCAAAATGTTTGGGGGAAAAGATATATTTTGATGTCTTTTCTTTCTGGCAGCATGACCAGTACTGGACACGTTAGAGGCATCTAGTGAGTACTTACTGATTTGATTCAGAAAATAGGAGTAACTATTTTTGAATTTCTTTTATCGAAGAGAAAGGAATGAAACATTTAACTTTTAGCAGTAAGCAAACACATTTTAAAATTTGTGGTCCTCTGCCAACAGGTGACTGAAGGAGTCTTTAAATTTTCTTGAGATTCACAGAACAAGGGTAGCTATTTTCTTTCTGAAATATGCTGTTGTAATGTTGTCCTTGTCTTGTTCTTTTCTGGTTTATGCAGAACTTTAAACATCCTTCCCCCATAAATAAAGAAAAAAACCAGATACACCATATCCTAAAAAGTTAGCATCCATGATTTAAAAAAGGGGTAGGCAGACTTCAGCCTCTGGGCCAAATGCAGCCTGCTATTGGCCCATGAGCTAAGAATGACTATTAAAGAGTTGGGGAAAATAAATGAAAACAGTAATGTTTTGTGACACGCAAAAATGGTATGAATTTCAAATGTAAGAGTGCATCCCTAAAGTTTTATGGGAACACAGCCCGTTCATTTGGGTTTTGTCTGTGGTTACTTTTGTGCTACAGTGGCATAGGTGAGTAGTCACAGCAGAGACCAAAGGGCCCTCAAAGCCTGACATGTTTACTAAATGACCTTTCCTGGCAGAATGTCCCTGATTTCACTTTAAAGCAAAGTACCTTGGGAGGGAAGGGCTAGGGGTGTGGAGGTAGAGGTAGGAAATGTATTTCCTCTTACCTTTTCCTTGCCTTTGGTAAAATTTAAGTGTTCAAGATGAATCTTAAAAAAAAAAAAATTGTCTCCCTGCCTCCTCCTGATTTGTGTACCCCTGAACTGAGAGTCTTGATTGGGGAAGACAAAAGAGAGAAATGAACAATTGGTGATCGCGGAGACCATGAGAGGGAGGACTTTGGTATTGTTCCAGCCAGATAATTCATAGGCTTAGCACTCCCTTTTTTTTTCTGTGTGCCTTTAAAATTCTCAATAGTCCAATTTTGTTATTTTTTGCATCACATGGGGAACACAGTATGAGAATGTTCATCTGACTGACTTTATTATATATACAATGATGAGTATTGGACATGACACAATGCACAGTGCCAAGTCCTTTTCATCAGCGTGTGTTTTGTGCCTGTGGTTGGCTGATTGATGGAACTGGGTCTGGCAGGCCTGGCTCCTAAGTTGAGATTGCATTTTGCCCCTTCAAGTAGCCTACTGTGATTGCGCTCACTTTATACTGAATTTGAAGCCCCAAACCTTGGATTAAAAAAAAATTCAAGGGAACGGAGACCTTTTCACTTGACACTTGAAGATTCTTAACACGTAGAGGGAGTTGAGACTCTTCGTTTTGCTGAGGAGTTGTCTTGGAAGCAAACAGTGACAATATTGATGTTGACAACATTAGCCTCTCCATTGCCTGAGTTTAGATTTGAGCACGTTCTTTCATTTGCCCAGACCTGCAGCAGAGTAGCAGAAGGCTGGCCAGGTTGCCTCACATTTGCGTCTGTCCACGTGAGGTTTTGAGCTGAAAGTCTTTGGATGGTCATGAAATCTTGACTTGATAAAAATGGCTCTGTTCAAAGAAAGGTCTGAGTGTTCTGGTCACTAAATTAGATGGGAAAGATTTGGAGATGAAGAGCTTTGCTTTTGCTCTTTCCTGTATCATTTTTCTTTCCATGTCCCTGCAGTGTCTTTACTTTTTAAATAATTTAATCTTTAATACCATCTTTGCATTTTCCATGCATGTTAGGAATAGTGTGCAGTTTTGAGACAGTCCTGTTACACATTGAGTTATGATTAATTTTCAAAAATCAAATTATTAATCAACACCTTTTTATTCCTTCACAAACTCTTCATGTGCCAGACTTAGCCTTAGAAGTTCTTGGCTGTTTTTCTTATTATAAAAGTGGGGCGGGATTAGAAAGTGATGGGTTAATGAGGAAGGAACCACAGCTCAAATGCCATTCATATGACCAGGATCTACCTCACATACTTGTTAGAATGAAATGTGAAAGTGCCTTAAAAGACATCACCTGCTACATGAATGTCCACAGCAACATTATTCGCGATAACCAAAAGGTGGAAACATCTCAGCTGCCCATTACTGGATGAATGGATGAACAAATTGTGGTATGTACATAATGGAATATTATTCAACCGTAAAAAGGGATGAAGTGCAGATGCTACAGCTTGGACGAACCTCAAACATGTGTTAGTGAAAGTCAAGAGACAAAGGTCTCATATCGTATAATTCCACTTGTGGGAAATGCTCAGGATAGGTAAATCCATAGAGACAGGAAGCAGTTTCCAGGTTGCCAGAGGTTGGTGAGAGTAGGGAATGGGGAGTGACTGCTTAGTGGCCATGGGGGTTTATTTTGGGGCAATGACAATGTTTCTGAACTAGGTAGAGGTGATCATTACTCACATTATGAATGCACTAAATGCTTCTGAATTGTTCACTTTAAAGTGATTAATTTTGTCTTATGTCAATTTCACTTCAATTTTAAAACACACATGCATAATCTGCATCAATGTCACTATATATGGTACACCCTATTCATCACCAGGACCTGTCAGCTTGGATGTACTTGGTCCCCAACCCTGTGTTAGAGGGAGAACCAAACACACCTTTATACGTAGGGGACCCGAACAGAGCTCAAGGGCAATGGAACTTGCTCGAGGCCAAGTCATTGGGAAGTGGTAGTTGTGGGACTGGCTCTTGGGTTTTCCTGTTTTCCATGCATCTTTATTCATTATTTCTACATGGTGTTTGCTGGCAGGGGAGGCTGATACATTGGGTAGACTAGTGAAGGATCAGTGTTCCTCAAGAAGCTTCTATTCTGCCCCTCGGAGGGCAGGCAAAGCTCCTCGACATGCCCTCCGTGAAGCAGAGGCTAGCTCAGCCTTGTTATTTACTGACTTCTTGGAGCTGGCTTTCTCTGTTTGAAAACAGAAAAAGCAAGAATGTTAAGAAGGCCGGACATGGTGGCTCATGCCTGTAATCCCAGCATTTTGGGAGGCCAAGGTGGGTGGATCACCTGACGTCCAGAGTTTGAGACCAGCCAGGCCAACGTGGTAAAACCCCATCTCTACTAGAAATACAAAAATTAGCCAGGCATGGTGGCATGCGCCTGTAATCCCAGCTACCTGGGAGGCTGAGGCAGGAGAATTGATTGAACCTGAGAGGTAGAGGTTGCAGTGTGTTGAGAGTGCCACTGCACTCCAACCCGGGTGGCAGAGCAAGACTGACTCAAAAAAAAAAGAATGATAAGAGGACTTATCTCATTGGATTGTTGGGAGTTTTTAACTAGATTGTGCAGTGCCTGGGAGAGGTTTAATAAATGTAATCTGGCCGGGTGTGGTGGCTCTTGCCTGTAATTCCAGCACTTTGGGAGGCCGAGGGGGGTGGATCCCTGTGGCCAGGAGTTTGAGACCAGCCTAGCCAACATGGCAAACCCCTGTCTTCACTAAAAATATTAAAATTACCAGGTGTGGTAATATGTGTCTATAATCCCAGGTACTTGGGAGGCTGAGACAGGAGAATTGCTGGCACCAGGAGATAGACCAAGTACATCAAGGCTGACAGCTCCTGGCGATGTGTGGGGTGTACCATATATAGTGACGCTGATGCAGATTATGCATATTTATAATTGAAGTGTTTTTTATAATTGAAGTGGAATTGTCATAAGACAAAGTTAATCATTTTAAAGTGAGTAATTCAGTGACATTTAGTGCATTCATAATGTGGGGTAATGACCACCTCTACCTAGTTCAAAACCCAGTTGCGGTGAGCCGGGATTGTGGCACTGCACTCCAGCCTGGGTGACAGAGCAAGACTCCAACTCAAAAAATAAAATAAAAAAATATATATATTCTGTGCCTGCCCCTCAGACAGTCTGGTTCATTAAGTTTCTTGGAAAGGTTCAGGGAAGAGCCTTGTGCCCTCCGAGGTGGCCAGGTGAGATGTGGTTTGGAGCCCCTTCCACCCTGAATCATGCTGCAGCTTGGATCATTGACCCTGTCCTGTCTCCTGCTCTCTGAGGAAGAGGACCCTTCCTGTGTCTGGAGCAAGAGCCATGGATTTCACAGTTGGGTGGCACTGACAAAGCTGCAAAGGCTCGATGGATTTATTAGCAACTCACCTTGTGCCATTTTTCAGGTAGATCTGGCTGTTGGTTCCATGAAATATGGCCACGTTGGTGAAATACTCTTAGGCTTCTAAAAAGGAGAGAGGAAAAAAAAGAAATAGTGCTTTCCTCTGCTCGACACACCAGTTCCTGAAGCTGGAACTGGAACAGCTCGACAGTTCCAGCTTCAGGATGCTCTAACACAAGGTAAGAGAAACGTGCAGCTTTGAATCTGGGTCTCCTTCTCTTCTCGTAGTAACATAAATTGACGCGGCCCATCTGTGCTGCTTCAGAACAAACAAGAATGAAGTCATGGTGCTTAAAATAGCACAGGGTGGAGTGGCTGAGAGCAACTCTCACTCTTCCACCTCCCCTGGGGACTTTCATGCAGGGTTTTGGATTGGTGGCTGTGGGTTCGGTTCCCTTGGCACAACATCTGGGTCATGCATGTGCTCGTGACCAGCTTTTACTCCACGTGCAGGTAGTACTCTTTAAGAGTGATTTTTTTTTTTTTTTTGTGAGACGGAGTCTTGCTCTGTCACCCAGGCTGGAGTACAGTGGTGCGATCTCAGCTCACTGCAACCTTCACCTCCCGGGTTCAAGCGATTCTCCTGCCTTAGCCTCCCGAGTAGCTGGGATTACAGGCACCTGCCACCATGCCTGGCTAAGGAGTGATTTTCTCTGAGAGGGACATTTGCTGTGAAAGTGAATGTGGTCTCTTATTTAATGTTATGTAGCTTTCCCTTCTTCATATCTCCTGTGCTATCATTGTGTGTTTCAGGGCCATTTTAAAACACAGCTCACCTTCCTAACGTAGTGCACTAGTCCAGTGAGAACATCCAGAAACTTCATTTGCAAGCTTGGGGTGACCCTGAAGGAAATCCTCACGGCTTGCAAGTTTCAGTTCCTGGGGCTTGGCTCTCTTTCCTGGACAATAATTGAGAGGTCTCATTTCTTCTTCATCATGCCCTTCTTTCTTCTCCATATATATGTGTGCATGTGTGTGTGTGTGCATGTATGTGTGTACGTGTGTGTGTGCATGTGTGTGTGTGCATGTGTGTATTTATTTTAGGATGGGGTGTTGCTGTGTTGCCCAGGCTGAAATGTAGTGACACAATCTCAGCTCACTGCAGCCTCGCCTTTCCTGGCTCAACAGATCCTCCTACCTCAGCCTCTTGAGTAGCTGGGACTATGGGTGCATGCCACCACACCCAGCTATTTTTTTTTTAATTTTTTGTAGAGATGAGGTTTCATCATGTTATCCAGGGTGGTCTCAAATTCCTGGGTTCAAGCAGTCCTCCCACCTCAGCCTCTCAGAGTGCTGGGATTACATGCATGAGCCACCGTGCCCAGCCCTTCCCCCACCCCTTTTATTTTTTGGGGGCGGTGTGGACAGAGTCTTGCTCTGTTGCCCAGGCTGGAGTGCAGTGGTGTGATCTTGGCTCACTGCAACCTCTACTTTCTGGGTTCAAGCGATTCTCCTGCTTCAGCCTCCCAAGTACCTGAGATCATAGGCGCATGCCACCACGCCCGGCTAATTTTTGTATTTTTGGTAAAGATGGGGTTTCACCATGTTGGCCAGGCTGGTCTTGAACTCCTGACCTCAAGTCGTCCACCCGCCTTGGCTTCCCAAAATGTTGGGATTACAGGCGTGAGCCACTGCGCCTGGCCCCTTCTCCATATTTTTAAGTGAACAAAAATAATATTAACGTGTTAACACTGTCTTTGTATGTTTTATAGTCTGGATGTATCTTATTACTTCACAAATGCTGAAAAAATTACATTCTTAATTAGTGTTCCTTCAGAAATTATGAAGCATGCATTCCAGCTGATATCTCTGTGGATGTAGCTGCTGGATTTTTCTTAAAACTTTCACAGAGTAGTACTTGCTATGCATGGAAACATGCACCCTTTGTGTGAGTTTGTGAGTTGCATTGGTTGGGAAATTTCCTGATGGTCACTGAATATGGCAAAAATTGAGCTTTTGCCTTGCCTACACAAATAGTATTGATCATAGTGTGTTTATGGACAGAGACTCTCAATCTCTTCTCCTTAAGTTATTTTGATAAAGGAAATGGATGTCGATCACGGTATGTGTTTCCTGGGGCAGAATGCTGTGTTCTTAATGAAGACACCTCTTATGTAAGAGGTGTCTGGTGTTTTTCTGTTGTCAAGATGAAGTCAGGTGTCCATTAACCACTGTTTGCAAACTTGTATCAGGACATCTTGAACTAATTTGCTGTTGCCATGAATCCTTCTCCAATGTTTGAGCCACCCAGTGGGAATAGGAATGTCCTGGAACACTCTGTCTCCCCTTTGGTCATCTTCAGGAAAGTTATCTTTCCTTTAGAGAAACTTTGAGGGTTGCTGTGTACGCCATGCAATTTTAGAGTAGAAGGCAGCCAGGAGGGCGAGACCAGTGAAGGGAAGCTTCATGAGAGAGTCGTGACTTTCCTTGCCCTTGAGGACTCACCAAGTGGGTGGAAAGAGGGAGGACAGCCTAGCAAGAGGGGCCCCATCATTCGAGGTATAGTGTCCAGCTTGGTACCCATGCAAGACTGTGAGAGTGGAGAACGAGGGTAGAAGCAATGGGAGAAAGAAGGTTGGTGCGGGTCATGAGGTCAAGGAGGTGCAGGTGAGGATTTGATTCTGGAGGAGGGCTCAGTGGGAAAATTTTGGAGGTCAGAAATCTTATGGGGAGAAAAGTATTTGAGGGAGCCTAGCCTGTCACGGTGGATGTGGAAGGGAGGCCAGTTTAGAAAGGCAGTGGTTGGAGCAATCTTGGCCCAATGAGCTTATTGGCATTGGCATGCAAAGGCTTTTCAGGAAAAAAAAAAAAAAAAAGAAAAAAGGAAAATGTTCTAGAAGATCGCAGCCGTGATCTTGATGGCTTCATCAGGACTAATCACTATGGAAAATTAAGGATGCCCATGTCTTATATTTAAAATGGTAGCTGTGTTTTCTTTTGGTTGACCTGGCCTTTTGGCACTCCTGGGCTTTGTATCTTAAGCCATTTTAGAGAGATTATTTGATGTCATCAGAGGGAGAAGAACGCTAAAGCCACCTCTTTTAACCTACGGTCTCTGGAGTTTTCCTCTTTAACCACTTTGGAGACGGGATGAATTGGTTTCTTAGTAATTAAGAGCTAGGAGCTCTTTTTATTGCTTGTCCTTAACCTCTGACTTCACTGCCCTAGTCTAAACACCCAAATGAGATGATGTTATGAAAGCTCTTGGTAAGCCCTAGGGTGCTGTACAAATGGTGTTTATCTGAAGCTCACTTCCTTGCTTTTAGTCATGTTGCTGAAATGATCAATCCTAAGTGTATCATGTTTGCTGAGCTCATACATGCATTCGTATTTAAATTTGTAGCTTTTTATTGATTTCCGAGACTCCTTTGCAAGTACAACAAAGTCAGGAGTCCCTAACCATGTCTGCAAGGCGGTGTGGGGTGCCGCCCGCCTGAGTCTAATCTCCTTTGCCACCACTAGTCCCTTTTGTTTGTTCAACCATATTGGCCAAATTCCTTTCCATCCCAGGATCACAGTATTTGCTGTTGCCTCTGTTTGGTTGCTCTCCTGCAGATCTTTGTGGTTTCAGCTCAAATATAACCTCAGGAGGGCCTTTTCTGACTGCCCAGCAAAAATACCCCATCCTCCTCCCACTGCACCACCCCATTTATCCTTTCTGTTCCTTGGCAGTGTTTTATGGCAGTTAGAATTCTATGAAATTCTTATTTGTTTTCATGACTTCTTTTGCCTGTTTCCACCCTCCCACTAGCATGTAGGCTCCATGAGGGCAGCACTTTGTCTTATGTTCTCTGTATCCACAGTACCTGGCGCTCAGTAAATATTTATTGAGTGAATGAAATGAGTAAGAAGTTTACATGAATGAATGTTAAAATAGCCTGTGCTTACAGACACATCCTACTGCAGAGATATTTGGATGCTATTAGTAGAGCAGGAGCTCTACCATCTGCCTTTATCTAGCGTAGGGAGATTCCTCTAGTGTTCTGTAGCTATCCACTTGCTTTTACCAGTACTAAACTCAAAAGAGTAAACATTAACTTTGCTTAGCCAAATGGAACCAGCAGATTTTACCACATGATCTATAAAGGTCATTGCTTTGCTTTCTGTCCCTGAATGTATACAGACAAAGACCCTGAATGTTAGTAGAAAGCAGCCAGAAATATGTAGGTCACTGTCTTTGACTCGTTTTTGGCTGGAACCTTCTGCGGTAGTCCTACAAAACAAACCCCAAAATAAACAAAACTACCTTCAATATATTCACCAGCCAGCTCTCTTGTTTGCCCCAAGTCCAAGAAATCTGGCCTTCATCTAAAGGAACTGTTTTCTTATTTAGGATGTCAATCATTAAAAGTGTTCATTTCATGTTTGGAGTGAGCTGTACTGTAAACGCTGGGCTGTGTGGTTGTATCAGTTTGTGCAAACAGTAGGAGCCAAGTACGTTTTATTCACCCCTGAGTTAGCATCATTTGTCACACTATTTCAGCAGAGTGAGACAGTGGACACCTACACGGCTTCTCAGGCTGTGCTTTCTACTAATTGTTTGTTTAATTAGAAAATGAGTAATTATTTATCCAGACAATAGAATCCAAAACTGTGGGGCTGAAATCTTCTCTAATTGCACCATGTGATCATGCTTTTCTGAGGATTGTACTTTTGGTGTGTGTAGGTGGTAGGGGAGTCTTATTTTGTGGCTGGGGTTTACTGAGAGATCCATCTTTTGCTCAGCACCTCAAGTGGAACAAAATGAAGTCAGTGGCAATCAACCTGCTTTGTAACAAAAGTTTAAAAGCCAGATACAATCAGAATATCTGTCTAAACAGTGAGGTTTGTATTCATTCAATAGCTTTGGGGACCTGCTACATGTAGGACATCATTGAAGGTAAACTAATGTGTGGGAAAGGGCCCCTGTGTACAAGAAGGTGGTGGCGGTGTTTTGCACTTAACGGGAACAAAGGGAGTCAAACCTTGACAAGCTTTGTGGAATTTGCTGGGCAAAACTTGTTTGGGGTGAGATCCTGTTGATATAGCTAAGAATGGAGTTTGGGTTCTGGGTATAGGTCAGCTTTTTGATAGGTGACCAAACACACTAAGGTCTTCATTGTGGCTAACTGCTGATGCCATTTCATCTTTCTTTTCTGGTCCCATTCAGAGGTATGGATTTTCCCTTCCTAATAACCGAGTCTGGCATGCTGTCGAAGAATGTCAGGGGTATGTGCTAAGTTGACCTTGTAGGTCTGTTTTCCATCTTGACACAAAGGGGCTACTGGGAAGTTTCTAGCCAGCTATGATGACAGGGAGGGAGGAGTTCGCTTGCGGACCTGGTAGGGGCATGAACGAAAAGGGGGGTTTTCAAATGGAGCTAGGACAGGATGAATTCCTGCCGTAGATGTGAGCTGAGGTATGGAAACCTGGCTTTGTGTCTGTTGGATGAAGCAGATCTGGTGACACCTCCTGTCCACAGCATCACTCTCCATGAACACACATTGGTAGGGTTAGGGCCTGAACAAAACGTGCCTAACAAGACGGGGCACGTGGAACTGATTGTGCCTGTGAGAAAACAAAAAGCGAATCACCACCTTCCTCCAGCCCACACCTGTGGCCGCTTGCGCTGTGTCCTCCTCAGTTGCTGGCTGGGCCTGTTGGCATCTTGGTTTTAGAGCCCAGCGGTGGAGGTGAAAGCCTTGGAGACTTTTTTTTTCGTTTTGAGACAGGGTGGTGTCCCACAGGCTGGAGTGCAGTGGCACGATTATGGCCCACTGCAGCCTCGACCCTCTGAACTCAGGTGATCTTCCCACCTCAGGGGTCCCCCAACCCCCTGCCCTAGTAGCTGGGACTACAGGCACACACCACCATGTCTGGCTAATTTTGTTTATAGAGAAAGGGTCTCGCCATATTGCCCAGGCTGATCTTGAACTCCTGGGCTCAAGTGATCCTCCCACCCCAGCCTCCCAAAGTGCTGGGATTACAGGTGTGAGCCACTGTGCCTGGCCGCTTGGAGCCTTTGAATCTTAGCTCAGAGTGCAGTAGCTGTATGACCTTGCCAACTACGGATCCTTTTTAAGTCCCAGTTTCCTCACATGTCTGAAATGATAATAATACCTGCTCCTGGAGTTGTTGTTATTTATTTATTATTTATTTTTTGAGACGGAGTTTCGCTTCTGTTGCCCAGGCTGGAGTGCAATGGTGTGATCTCAGTTCACCGCAACCTTTGCTTCCCGGGTTCAAGCGATTCTCCTGCCTCAGCCTCCTGAGTAGCTGGGATTACAGGCATGCACCACCATGTCCGGCTAATTTTGTATTTTTAGTGGAGACGGGGTTTCTCCATGTTGGTCAGGATGGTCTCAAACTCCCAGCCTCAGGCAATCCACCCACCTCAGCCTCCCAAAGTGCTGGGATTATAGGCGTGAGCCACCACGCCCGGCCTATTGTTATTTTTTTTTGTGGTAAAATATATGTAACATCAAAGTTACCATTTTAACCCTTTCTGTCTTGGCCTTCTCTCAGAAACATGTCACCCTTTCACAGTTGCCCTGAGGGGGTGCCAGAATCCACGCACAGCCCCAGGCCTGGTCCTCTGGTGACCTCTGCATCCTCTGGGGAGAGCGCCTCCCCATGAGGGTCATGCCTTCTCCTCAAACTCACCATCTCAAATCAAATCCTAAGATGGGGGAAACCCAGGGCGTGGCCATCTCCTCTCCCCTGCACCTGAATCCCAGCCTGCCTCTTAGATCTGTTCTTCCTTTCTTTTTAAACAGCTAGCGAGACTAGATTTGTCTTGGGTTCATTTGGACTTTTCCCTGCTTCTTAAATGGGAATTAATCCGTAAAATGGATTAATTTCTGTCCTTATTCCCACTGGCTTCTTCAACTCTCCCCCTAAACTCCTCCATTGACCTCCTCCTCTCCCTACTGCTGATGGATTTTCTTTCCTTAGTTCAGATCTGACCACCCCTCTTCCCTATTTGAAAACCCCCCAGGACCCCCATTAATGGTCACGTGATAAAGCTCACCATCTGCCAACTGGTATTCTAACCCTCGGCTGGCTGGGCTCACTCTGCACTGATGACCCCTCCTCATTCTCCCTCTGCCCTCCCTATCCCATGACCAACACTCTATCACAGGGGCCCTTCATCTTTTTGGACCTCAGACCCCTTCAAGGAACAGACAGCTATGGACCACCTCCCTAGAAAGGTACATATTCACTCAGTTTTCCATTCAATTTCAAGGGGTCTGTGGATCCCGGTGGTGAACTTAGCTGGATGCCCATGCTAGACCATGTATTCTAAGCCTCTTTGTCGTTGCTTGTGCCATTTTCTCTTATATCTTTGTTCCTTTGTCTTTGTTCCTGTGTTTCCATCAGTATTTTTCTTCAGTGCACTTTGCTGTCAGAGTGAATTTTTCCCTCTATCGTGCTTGTACAGCACATTACCAGAACATCTATTTAGCATTTGTATTAGAGTTGATAGTTCGCATGGCTGCCTTGCCCTTGCGTTCCTGAGCACAGTGCCTTGCATGTGTTACACACACAGTCATACGTCCATTTATTCATTGATTCAACAGTTTCTTAAGCTCTTGTGAGCTAGCCACCGTGCTTGTCCTGGGGCTGTGCTTGGAAATATGATCCAGTCCCCACCCCAGGGAGATCAGTTTAATAGAGACTGTAAACAGATAAGCAGAATGTTATCATGCAGTGGGACTATTGAACATTTACTGTGTGCTGGGTGCTAATGAGCACATTGTATTAATACATGTGTTGTCTCTGAATTCTCACAACAGCTTTGTGAAATAGGGTCTAATATTTTATGGATGAAGCAATGGAGACCACAGCTAGGTTAAGTAACTTGCCCAAAATCATGAGACTCATCAGCAGTAGAGTGGAACTTCAACACTGTAGACTGTCTCTGGGGGCCAGATTTTTTTTTTTTTTTTTTTGAGAAGGAGTTTCACTCGTATTGCCCGGGCTGGAGTACAATGGCACAATCTTGGCTCACCACAACCTCCGCCTCCGAGGTTCAAGCGATTCTCCTGCCTCAGCCTTCTGACTGGCTTGGATTACAGGCATGCGCCACCTTGCCTGGCTAATTTTGTATTCTTAGTGGAGATGGGATTTCTCCATGTTGGTCAGGATGGTCTCGAACTCCCAACCTCAGGTGATCCACCTGCCTCAGCCTCCCAAAGTGCTGGGATTACAGGCATGAGCCACTGTGCCTGGCCTTGGGGGCCAGATTTTTTTATAGCTAGGCTGAGATCAGCCTGGCCAAGCCAGGGCCCTGTGAGAGGCCAGGAGAAAGGAGAAGAGAGGAGAAAAGCCAGGTGGAAATCACCAAAGTCTTCCTGGAAGAAGATGAAGAATTGGGATGAAGACAAAGTAACCAGGGGCCCAAAGGTGAGATTGAGTGAGTGGGTGAACTGTGGATGAAATGTTATGAACTCAGGTCTGCGGAGATGGAAAAAGGAGAGAAGGCAATGCCCATGGAATGAATCGAGGAGAAAAATAGAATTAGCCACTGAACAGATTATCGAATTGAGCAAATAAATCTTTAAAGAATTCCAAAGATAGAAATGTCTTAGACACAGCAGGACTAATTTTTGTTTCAACATTGGAAGTCAGCCCTGCTTCTTATTATAGACATGTTCAAATAGTTTAAGTGCTGGTTACTGACCAGATTATCTGGTACAAACATTTGTATTACAGCAAGTTATTTACCCTCTCCAAGCTTAGTGTTCATATTAATAAGATGGGGATAAAAAAATGCTTATTTCCTCAAATCCAAGAACTGTCAATTTAGCTGTACCTTTAGTTTATGTAGCACTAAGGAGAAAAAAAATCCTGCCAACTAAACTATGAAATGCCTTTCAGAGATGTTAACATGTCGGGGGGAAAGAATTAACCGTAAAATGGATTCTAGGATTGGTCTTAGGATCAATGAAATAGAATAGTCTACTTCCTGGTGTTACTGTGAACAGTGCCAGATGCGTAGCAGTTGCTCACTGTATTTGATGATGAGGATGGTGGTGGTGACGGTGGTAGTGTTTATGTAGAAGGAAACAGGCCTGGTGGCTGAAGTGACTATGACTTGATGTAAGCTAAAGCTACTAGTCAAGTGCTCTCGTTGCAGATTTTGCTATTTTAGGCTAGAGGGGTCTCCTGACACACGAGAGCCCTGTTGCCTGTAATTCTGTGTTACTAGAGGCTGTGAGTGTGTATGCTTTCAGGTATAATATGACGAAGTGGTCATATGCCTATTTAAAACATAAGGGGAAATGAAGGGCTCAATTTTAGAGTGTGGCTTCTAATCTTGTGTGCTCCTAAACTCTAGCCTACATACTCCCAACGATTAGAGAGACATTTTGTAACCTGAAATGGCTGGGTTCAGACTAGAATGCTTGGGTGCTACCAAATTAAAGGCCAGTGGGAAGCTACTTGGAGAAGCAGCCTCTGGCACTGTGGTAGAGGAACATTTATCTAGAGACGGGCCTGGCTGGAAGGAGATGGCCACGACAGTGTCTCAGGAGACTTTAATTAGGACCATTGGCTTGGCTGCCCCATGATGACAGGTTGAACTTACGCCTGCGGTCCTAAGTCATGAAACCACCCCTGGGAACAGCCCAGCAGAACCATGGGTGGCACCTCCAAGGACTGGAGAGGGGGTAGCCCTGCAGGCACTGGCTTCTGCCTGCTGGCTCCTAGCTGCTCTCTCCTGGGGTTCCTCACGTGGACCTCACCTGCTTCTCCTGCTGAAGTGCCTTCTCACTGACCTGGGCACAGGTTACTTCTGTGCTGTGCTTTGCTTTATTTCTCCTTTGTCTGCAGACACCACTGGGCCAGCACCAGTTCATCCCAGGTTTTTAGACTTGAAATGAAGTGTCATCTCCTGAGGAGCCCCTGTGATCTGCACTTCCTCTCTGTGCTCCGTGATGCCCTAGGCTTCTCTCTGTCATGGCGTTTCCTGTCCTAACTTTGTCTGTGTGTGTGTCTCTGCCCTCCTTGAGGAATGGGACCATGTCTTACTCATCTTCGTATTCACTGTGCTTTTCCCATAGGAGGCCATTTACAAAAGGACACGGGAATGGACAGAGGGGCAAAATATCAAAAGCTGATACTTGGAGGGTCTGCAGAGGAGATGGGAGGAGGATGGCTTTTCTAAGTAGAGGAATAAGGAGCCGCATATGCAGGGGAGCCAAGAAAGGGAAAAGGAAAATTCACAGAATCTACTGCTTTAAAGAGTGTGGGGAGAAAGGGGAGGTGGGACGGTTCTACTCTTGACCTTGGTGGGAGCATGGATTGGGCGGGCGGGGGTTCTGGGCTGATGGTGCATGCTGAAGCTGGGTTTCCTAACGGGCCTCAGAGGCTTCCAGTTTTAGGAAGGGGGATGGGAGGGCCGAGTGAGCACAGGGGTTGGCGGTTTTCCTCCCCTTCAGAGGACACGTGTCCTTGGCTTCATTTGTAGGTCTTTGCCAAGGTGTCTGTGGGAAGCCTCCTTGAGCAAAGGGGCCCCAAGGCTGTGGACGTGTGTGTGTGTCAGTCAATCTGTCTGTCTGTCTTAGCATGAGGTTTAGCAGGCAGCCTCAGGAAAAACTTACAGCCCAAAAGGGAGTGTCTGGCCATGCTGCTGGCACTCCCTCTTTCCTGAAGAGACACGTGTGCAGGTGTCCGAGTGCAGGCTAAGTACAGGTTGCCCATTTCGGCTCCAGAACCCAGCCAGGCAGCTCTTGGCACAGCATCCCTGAGGGAGGTTTCAGCGTTGGGCGGGGAGTAGGGCCCAGATTCTGATATCGAATGCCCTCACTGGCTAAAGGAGAGCAGCTGCCCCTTGGTTACCCGGAGAAAAAAATCTGGAAAGGCTCGTGGTCATGTCTCTCGGTCCCTTGGAGCATTAGGGAGTTGCCCTTGATTTCCATGAGCTTTATCTGACTGCAAGGGTACATTACACAGTCCCCTTGGATACGATGACAATTGTACCTGGTCTGTTTCCTCCCAAGAATTTCTGAAGACTTTAAAATTTAACCCGTGGGAGGACAGGGAGGCAAGTTTTGGTACTTACAAATAAAAAAGCATTACTGCCTTATTCTCCCACACCCCCCCAATATTTACAAATATAATAAATAATAGCTTTCGTTTACTCTCTAGAGCAGGGGCTCTTCAACGTGGGAGTTTACCTCAGAATCACTTGGGTAGCTGTTTGACGGTACGTATGCCTAGACCCTGTCTTTGGAGGGTGCGTCAGGAGGCCTGGGGCAGGGCCTGGATCCTGAGTATTAGGGAAAGGCTCTCCAGGTAATAGTGATGGACGCCCTAGACAGAGAACCACTGTGTTAGATGGAAAAGCTTCCTGGTGGCAGAGACTGAGGCCTCTCTTGGTGTCCTATGCTGTGTCTGGCATACAGTATTTTTATTTATTTATTTTTGAGATGGAGTCTCGCGTCTCCCAGGCTGGAGTGCGGTGGCGGGATCTCGGCTTACTGCAAGCTCTGCCTCCTGGATTCACACCATTCTCCTGCCTCAGCCTCCCGAGTATCTGGGACTACAGGTGCCTGCCACCATGCCCAGCTAATTTTTTGTATTTTTAGTAGAGACGGGGTTTCACCGTGTTAGCCAGGACGGTCTCGATCTCCTGACCTTGTGATCCACCTACCTCAGCCTCCCAAAGTGCTAGGATTACAGGCGTGAGCCACCGCACCCAGCCTCAGAAATATTTATTGAACACCTACTATGTGCCAGGCCCTGGAATACATTTGTATCACTGTTCTTGGTGCTCCTAGAGCCCTGGTGGAGGGGCCCTAATTGTGTTCGATGCCAAGAAACCAGATGGGCTTCTATTCATTCTCAGTTGTCATTGGATTATGGTCTTCCTGAGTGGTGTGAGGTAGTCACCCGGAATTATAGCATTGACGTTGTCCCATCTCCCAAAAATTGAACATAGCTCAACAAACAGGGGCCCCTGGAACGTTGTAGCACATGGGATCAATAGATCTAGCATGCCACCCCTGCCTTTCCCGTTAACTTTCAGACTAAAGAGCTGAGCTTGGGACAAGACTGGGCCGGATCATTTTCCTTTCTCTTTAATCTAAAAAGAACCTGAAGCTGGCCACCTTGAGACAAGACTGGGCTGGATCATTTCCCTTTCTCTTTAGAGAAACTGAGGCCGGGCGTGGTGGCTCACGCCTGTAATCCCAGCACTTTGGGAGGCCGAGGCAGGCGGATCACAAGGTCAGGAGATCGAGACCATCCTGGCTAACATGGTGAAACCCCGTCTCTACTAAAAATACAAAAAATTAGCCAGGCGAGGCGGCGGGTGCCTGTAGTCCCAGCTACGCGGGAGGCTGAGGCAGGAGAATGGCGTGAACCCCGGGGGGCGGAGCCTGCAGTGAGCTGAGATCGCGCCACTGCACTCCAGCCTGGGCGATAGTGAGACTTCATGTCAAAAAAAAAAAAAAGAACCTGAAGCTGGCTACTTCCTTGGTGTTCATGGATGGGTGTGAGCCATCTTGAGCCTCTCCTATCTGCTAGACACAAAGGACATGAAGATGAATGGAGCATGGCCCTCATACTTTACAAATATCATAGTCTAAGGGGAGTCAGCAATGCAGACAGATGTGGGCCGTACAGTGTGACAGGTCCTGAATGTATGCTGAGCAAACTGAACAGGATGTCGAAGCTATGGTGGGTTGTGGGAAAGAGGGAAATTCTTTATGGGGCAGTGCTGATTGGACTTCCCAGGTTCCTGCCTAGCCCCGGCCTTTGAGGGGTGGTGTTTGTAGGGGGCGGCTGACCAGGAAGGAAGCCTTGCCACCCCTCACCTGGGCTGGGGACGCTCTGCTTCGTGCCTCTCCCAGCAGTGTCTGCACCTTTGGCGTGGCTAGGACTCCACTACCTGACCCTGTGGCCTGTCCAGTTTTCAAGCTGATGGTCACACGTATCTTCCCAGCTGCAGGGCTCCTTTTGTGTTCGCCTGAGACAATCGTAGCTTCTGTTTCTAAGAGCTAGTGCTTTGATGGAAAACATGGTTCATGAACTTGGTCTTTGTCTAGATCCCGTAATAATCAGGTTGTGCAGGCATGAACTGTTAGTAAAAATTCATCAGTTTACAGATAAAAAAAAAACCTAGAAGGAAATAAAGGGACATATCTAACGTTGGTGTTGTTTCTGGGTAGTGCGTGTATGGGGACCATTTTCCCAGGCTTTTTACTTTTCAGGTTATCCTTTCATTTTGGAAAAAGACAATAAATATCATTTCTTAAAACCTACATGTGTTGGTGAGCTGTTGTTACTGAAGCCCTTTCCTCCAAGGATGAAGGTTCTGAACGATAAGCTTTTTAATGATCAGACTCATCCCACTGCGCTCTGGCATCTTATTGGTGGCTGGGTCTGGTTTTACTGTTCACTGAATGTTCCATTTTCTCTGTCGATTGAAGATGGCCTCAGGGCCAAGAGGTGACTACTGTCAGAGGATACAGTGTGATCCAAATTGTGTGTGTGTGTACGTGTGCGTGGGAGGGTGTAGATGTGTGTTCTACTCGGACCTTGGGGTACAAGTCCCTCATCCTTTGCTCTTGTGGGAAGACACTGGACCAGGCTGCTTAGTATAGAGGAGAACCAGAGTATCATAGGGCACCCAGGAGGAAGAGAGGCATGGGAGAGTTGAGGGGCATTTCCATACTGCACTAGCATGAAAGCTGTACCACATTCAGAATTTTAGAACACTGATAGCATGTGCATTTAGAACAAGCTTCGTAGAAATATTGTGGCTGCTCTGATTCCTCCACTAAGCCAGAGCCTCATATTTGGTGTGTAGTGGGAGGCATCTCAGCCCCAGCAAGTGGGGGGGAGGGTTAATGCTCTAAACAAGGAACTTCCTCTTCTGTTGGAGGCGTGGGTTAGTGATCTGTGCTGTTGTGTGGGAAGCCTTGTTGATTTATCCCCTTGATCTTGCCTCCACCCTTCAGCTTGAGGGTGTGTGTGTGTGTGTGTGTGTGTGTGTGTGTGTGTGTGTGCATGCGCGTGGGCAACTTTCTAAATACCAAAATATATATTCTAATTATAAACTAGTGCCATTCGTTCCCACCCTCCCTTGTTTACTTTCTTTTGGTTAAAGTGCTGCTCCCTTCGAAGGGCCCCTGTTTCTGTGGCACAGCCTATTCCAGATCACTCAAATGGTTGTTTGTGCTTTTCTGATTCCTAACTCTGGGCTGCCGAATGCTTTTTCATCTCCTACAATTGAGCTCAGAGCCAGAGAAGGGCTTTTGAAAGTTCATTTCTGAAATGTACACATGTGTACTGTCTTGAAGTCCAAGCATATCCTCAGGACAGCTGTGTGGCTTTGAGATCTACTCAGAGTGACCATCCTACCTGCCATGTTTCTGGGGGGTGGTACTTTTCAGTATGTGAAAAGAGAGACTGCTTCTAATACTCTGTGGCTCTTATTCAAGTTCAAGTTCCATGGGAACTGAATCACAAGGTCTGGTTTTAGGAGTAAGAGAGAGAGTCAGGAAGAGATGATTCCTTACCATTTTGTGTGCATGTATTTATTTCTATTTAGTTGTTGTATTTGGACTCTAATTCTGGGTTGGGATAGCCCTCACTGCCTGAAGTAATTGCTTCTTAGAAATAGCCACTGCATTTATTGCTGTCTTCACGTTATCCAGGTAGGAGCAGAGCGGCCCAGATGTTGTCCCATCAATGCACTCGAGTAGAGAATCCAGGGTGAATGCCAGGCACATTACATGGTCCCCTTGGATGCGACAACAATCGTATCTGGTCAGTTTCCTCCTAAGAATTTCTGAGGTGTTTAAAATTTAACCAGTGGGACCAATACCGTTTAGAAGTATTAGCTGCTTGCCAGTAGGAGCCAAATCATAATTCTTAGCCTTTAATCTCCTGAGAAATGAGCTGAGCAGCTCCATGTGATTTTTAGGGTAGCTTTTCTGGAATTAGACTAGAGTGGCCATTCATGGGTTTCAATCTAAGTGTTTCACTTTATTTAAAGGGCGACCTTCCTCAATATTATCAGCTAAAGGCATCCCCTATATACACATGATTCCCAAGATGCAAGTCACAGAAATAGATTGAATGTCATGGAGAAAAACTTAATAAACTATAAATTCTCAGATACACAGAATGTGAACTCTTAAATTACTATGGTAATTGATAACCATGTAGCTATTATTATTTAATTATTTAAAGTCCCCTCGTTGTTCTAAACAGGGCAGAAGGGTACTTTAATAATGCACTTTTTATTGTGCATTATTCATTTCATCGAGTCATCCATGATTCTAGTTATATCTCAGGTTCTTAACTAGTGTTAAGTTCTTGTAAAGGAATTGCTTACTGAGTTCAGTTGGCAGGTTAATATGAAGAGGTATCCTCTAAAACAAAGTTCAAAATTGCTGGGGTTTGTTCAGATTCATTTGAAATAATGCAAAGATTACAGCAAGCTTTATAAAATGAAAATTAGTTCAGGCTCCTAAAAGAAAAGCCTGTAGCCTGGATGGCACAAACAGCAAAAATTTATTTCTCACAGCTTTGGAGGCTGGGAAGTCCAAGATTGAGGTGCTGGCTAATATGGTCTGCATCTGTGTCCCTGCACAAATCTCATGCTGAATTGTAATCCCCAGTGTTGGAGATGGGGCCTGGTGAGAGGTGATTGGACCGTGGGGGTGGATTTCCCCCTTGGTGCCTTGCTGCTCTTCTGGTTGATGGTGAGTGAGTTCTCAGGAGCTCTGGTTGTTTAGAAGTGTGTGGCACCTACTCCTTCTGTCTGTCCCTCCTCGTCCAGCCATGTGAAGCTCCTAGCTCCCTCTTTGCATTCTGCCATGAGTAAACATTCCCTGAGACCTCCCCAGAAGCAGAAGCTGCCATGCTTCCTGTACAGCCTGTGGAACTGTACAATTAAACCTCTTTTCTTTATAAATTATCTAGTGTGTTAGTCCATTTTCATGCTGCTGATAAAAGACATACCTGAGATTGAGTAATTTATAAAGGAAAAGAGGTTTAATGGACTCACAGTTCCACGTGGCTGGGGAGGCCTCACAATCATGGTAGAAGACGAAAGGCACTTCTTACATGGTGGCAGACAAGAGAGAATGAGAGCCAAGTGAGAAGGGAAACCCCGTGTCAAAACATCAGATCTCATGAGTCTTATTCACTATCACGATAACAGTATAGGGGAAACCACCCCCATGATTCAGTTACCTCCCGCCTGGTCCTTCCTACAATACATGGGAATTATGGGAGTTACAATTCAAGATGAGATTTGGGCGGGGACGGAGCCAAATCATATCACCCAGTCTCAAGTATTTCTTTATAGCAGTGTGAGAACAGACCAATACACTGGTTCATTTGGCTCCTGGTGAGGACCCTCTTCCTGGTTTGTAGACAGCTGCTTTCTTGCTATATCCTCACATGGTGGAGGGAGAGATCATCATTCTCGTGTCTTTTCTTATAAGTGCACTAATCCCATTTATGAAGGTTCCACTCTCATGACCTAATTACCTCCGAAAGGCTCACCTCTAAATACCACCGCAGTGGGGATTAGGATTTCAACATGAGAATTTTGGGGGAGGACACAAACCCTTAGTCCACAGCAGATGGAACGGGACTTCATTTTGTAAAGCTTGCTGTAATTTAACAGCTTGAAACGGGCCAATAGTGGGTATGTGAGCTGAGAGCCTCATGCTTTTTGTAGGGAGGTAGGTGCCTGGGTGGGGGCACTGTGTGTCATCAGAAGGTCCCTGTATCCTGGTTAAATTTGGACTTGGTAAGGACCATGTGAACCTGCCCTTGTCTACGATGTATGTGCAGTGTGCTTGGAGCTGACCCCAGAATCCTCTCTGTCCCAGTGTTGCTGCTGAGTCTTCATGTCATGCCCTCTGTTTCTGCTCAGTGCAGAGGAAAGTAACTTCTGTTCACACCCATCTGTGACTAAGTGTGTGTGTCCTCTCTCTACTCGAGTGCATCTGTGACTAATGTGTGTCCTCTTTTTTTTTTTTTTGCTGACTCTGCCTTTAATAACACATGTGTTGAGAAAAAAAGGAAAAAAAAATTTCCATTCCATTTTTTGTGGTTTCATTTTTAAAACTTTATTATGGGAAGTTTTAAACACACACACAAAAAAGACAATACTATGATGAACTCTCACTTACCCCATTACCCGGCTTCAGTAACTGTCAACTTTCTGCCGTTCTTATTTTCAGACATGTTGCCCCCCAGCCCAGCCCCTTTTTGTGTCCTGCAGTATTGTAAAGCAAAGTGCAGGCATTTAGTATTTCACCCATATACGTGGATGCATGGACTCTGCTAATAGATTAGGCCTAAAAACAACAAGACCAACCCATAACCACAATACCATTACCACTTCTGACAAAATTAATAATCATTCATTCACATCATGAGTCTAGATTCCATTTTCCCAGTTGACTCAAATGTCTTGCATTTAGTTGATACGTTCCTTTAATTTAGTCTAATTTATTACAGCCTTCCTGTTTTTGTAAAAATGCCGTTTACTGGGTCCTTTGTCCTATAGAATTTTCTGCATTCTGGACTTGGTTGGTTGTACCCTCATAGTGTCATTTAACACCTTCCTCTATCCCCATGTTGCCTGCAGTTGGAATACTTCAGGGGTGGCTCTGAAGGAGCAACTCTATTTTTTTTCTTTTTTTTCTTTTTTCTTTTTCTTTTTTTTTTTTTTTGAGATGGAGTCTCACTCACTCTTTTGCCCAGGCTGGAATGCAGTGGTGTGCCCTTGGCTCACTGCAACCTCCACCACCTGGGTTCAAGCAATTCTCCTGCCTCAGCCTCTTGAGTAGCTGGGACTGCAGGCATTCACCACCACACCTGGCTAATTTTTGTATTAATATTTTTAGTAGAGAAAGGGTTTCACCATGTTGGCCAGGCTGGTTTTGAACTCCTGACCTCAAGTGATCTGCCTGTCGTAGCTTCCCAAAGTGCTGGGATTACAGGCGTGAGCCACTGTTCCCAGCCTTCATTTTCATTTACAAAAAAGAAAAGGTCCTGGCTCATTGTCCTTTTGGTAGCAATTTAGAGAGATCGTACTTTTTACTCAAATGCCTTGACACTGCTGTGTGCTTGTTTTCCTCCTCTGAATGATTCAGGCTCATTTAGCTCTCTTAAGAACTTTATTTTGCAAGCTGGTCTCCCTAACTCTGCACTTGTCCTCCTTGCCAGTTCAGCCTTTATTCCATAGCTGATTTTCTCTTCCTAAAGGAAAGATTTGGTTTTGAGTTCAAGTATTCTAGCCCCACTACTTAAGCTGTGTAATGTTGGACAAGTTAGTGAGTCTGAGTTTCTTCTCCTGGAAAACGGGGATCTATCTCTTAAGATAAAGGAGATAGGAAATTCAATAGTGCATGAAAAGGACTTAACACAGTCAGATTCAATGCTCAACACACATTAGGTTTGTTTCTCCTTCTGATTATATCATTCCAAGTTCAAAGATTTTATTTTCTTCTGCCTACTGAAGTTCAACCTCCTAAGTGGGTTTTCTTCTTTGGGCATTTCACCATTTGTTATAAACACACCTTTCCAGCTTCTGTTCCCCTAAACTCTGGACACACCATCCTAGGAACACACTGTTTTCTTTACTGTGGCCTTTGTCTACAGTTTCCCTCTTGGAATATGGTTCCCTCTGATCTCTGTCTGATGCTTCAAGGACCAGCTGAGATGCTACCCTTTCTCCCACATCCTCCCATCCCTCTTTCTCTCCCCGATCAGTAAGTAGCCTATTGCTTGGGTTCAGTAGTCCCACAGTGCTTTATATGTGCCACTGTCATTGCACACATCTCTCTCCAACTTGTATTATGGGTGTGGCTGTAAGAGTATTTATCTCCCAGGCAGCTAGTGGTAAAAAGAGAGAAAGCTTTCATCTTCATCTTTGACTTTTGCAGAGCAAGTCCGGGCTCCTGCGCATGGCGTGGTGCCAGATGACTATTCGTTGAGTTGTATGGAGTCTGATGGCTCTCACCTGTGTAGAGGCCACTGTGGCAACCCCTCCCTGTTCTGCTGGGATGAGGAAGGGCGTATCTGACTCTCTGTGCTTTTGGGAACCCTGTGTACCTCCAGGCCTAGCAAGGGGAAGTCTAAACCAAAGATGCCAGAAGTGCATTGTCTTTGGCCACTAACTGTTGCAACAGAGTCAGCATCTAACGTGTTGTTTCTTAGAGTCATTTGCAATGACTTTGAGAACAAAAGCTCCCCTGGGAGGATCAGCAGACTTGGTTTGTGCACCAGGCAGGGCTCCTGGCAGGCCTGCCCAGCAGGTCCCCAAGCCTGGGCCTGAGCCCTGACAGCAGTTGCAGCCACAGGGCAGCTGCAGTTACCAAAACTCTAATCTGTACATCATTTTCCAATCCGTGTTCTGCTCTGCTGTTTAGGGGGCTGGAGAGCAGAAAAGAGAGGGTGGAGAAGTGCTTCATTTGGGCAGTGGTTTTATGATTAAGAATAGAGTGCCTTTGATATTAAAGCAGTGTTATTAAATTATTAAATTAGTTAGAAGTTTCAGCATTGGAGAACTAGAGCCCAGTACCCTATTGTGTTACTTTCTAACTTTGTGGCCTTGGGAAAGTTATTGAAATTATCTGAACCTCAGGTGGTTCTTTGCTAAAGTAGACAGAAGATAATTCATAGGGCTGATGAGGAATGTAAGGAAACTCTAAAGGGCTGTGCACGTTGCTTGTAACGTTTACTAATGGGTTATGTTACATTATGCTTGTCAGATAGTCATGTGAGTTACACCCTCCCTTGTTGGTAACATGGCTGAGACCCGGAAATATATGCAGCTGGCCAAGGTCACCTTCTAGTAGCGATTACGCTGGGTTACGGTCAGTGTTGGTGACTTCCTGGTGTTCTTGGCATAAGGATATACTTCATGGTTCATGTGGTCTAGTATGAACCTTTCAATGTTTATACTTCATGAAACTCTCATTTTTCTTAAAATTCTCCAGAATTTTGATTGATCATTTCTCCTGATCTTTGAGGAGGGAGGAAGAACTTCTCTGCTATAGAACTCATTAATATGCCTCACATTTTCAGAAAGTCCTCTCACCATTGAAAGTGGCAGAGGTGGAGAGAGTGGATGGGAACATGTGCTTCTGTGATGCTTTGCATACCAGGGAATTGTTTCTTTGCTAATGATCCGTTTCATTAAAACGAACACTGGATGAGCGAAGACGGTGAAACATTTAACTATAGGTTAATAATTCATTTAGCGAAGATTCTCACCTTCAGGATTGTATCAGCAACTACCATCAGGAGCGCTTCAGGCCTGTCCCTCCTTTCTTTGGAGTTGAGACTTGAGGAACTTGCTCCTCCCACAGCTACAGGTCAGCGACGATGATACACCTCATTACCCTCGTGTGGGGTAGCAGTAAGACGTTTCCAGAAGCATCTGTCTAGCAGGAGCTCTGGAATGTAAATAACCCAAGAAGTGGCTGTTCTGTAACTTCTCTGTGATGGGAGTCTGTGATAGGAAGGAGGCCTTTTCCTGCAACCAGGATGTCTAGCTGCTTCCTGATGGGCATGGAGGGGATCAGTGAGTTAAAGTGTCCAGCATCTGTTGAATGCGATTTGTGTCTAGTAGTTCTGTTGACTATAGGCATCTCCCAGCAGTCTCAAAGAAAGTCACACATGCTTGTATATCCTAGGGGGAAAAGCGAGATATTTTTATGCAAAGTAAATGTTATGAAGCCCTGTTTTATTTTTTTGTTTGTGTGTGTGTGTGTGTTTGTTTTGTTTTGTTTTGTTTTTGAGATGGAGTCTTGCTCTGTCGCCCAGGCTAGAGTGCACTGGCGTGATCTCGGTTCACTGCAACCTCAGCCTCCCAGGTTCAAGCGATTCTCCTGCCTCAGCCTCCGGGGTAGCTGGGATTACAGACACATGCCACCATGCCCAGCTAATTTTTGTATTTTTAGTAGAGATGGAGTTTCACCATGTTGGTCAGGCTGGTCTTGAATTCCTGGCTTCAGGTGATCCACCCACCTTGGCCTCCCAAAGTGCTGGGATTGCAGGTGTGAGCCACCATGCCCAGCTTGTTTTTTTTTTTGAGACGGAGTCTCACTCTATCACCCAGGCTGGAGTGCAGTGGCGCAGTCTCGGCTCACTGCAAGCTCCGCCTCCCGGGTTCATGCCATTCTCCTGCCTCAGCCTCTCCGAGTAGCTGGGACTACAGGCACCCGCCACCACGCCCGGCTAAGTTTTTGTGCTTTTTTAGTAAAGACGGGGTTTCACCGTGGTCTCGATCTCCTGACCTCGTGATCCGCCTGCCTCGGCCTCCCAAAGTGCCTGGCCTTGTTTTTTATAAGTTAGCAAATATGATCTTTTATCTGGTGATATGCCAACATAGTTGTAATGAATAAAATGTTACAGAAGACATAACATATGAAAAGTTATTAGCTAACTATTTTATTTCAATGTGATGGACTAAACCACACACTGCATTTAGGCATAACTTTTAGCTGATGACTTCCTGTACTGTCCCCAACCAATTGTCACCCCTCAGAGGGCTGCCACACTACCCTCTTGTTGGCACAGGAATTGGTTGGTCTGGGCTTTTTAAATCAGATTCATCTTTCTGAATTCCTTCCTCAGTTTCTTTCCCATCTGCCTAGCTCCTGTGCCCCATCCGGCCATTCTAGGCCAACCCCCAAGTGTCTGGCCACAGAAGTGAATATGTTTGGGATTTAAATCATCAGTTGCCTTTGGAAGTCACCCTGCAATAGACAGATAACTTGGAATTCAGGTGAGGCAGGGAATTCACTGCCATCAAGTCGCAGTGTAAATAAGATCACAGAGGTGATGATAACCTATCGTGGGTTGATGATAGGTTAATGAAAAAAGAACTTCAGAGCATTTTAAGTGGATATTCGTTAAAGCAGACTAAGTGGGATCACTCTTTAGAATTGCTCTTGATGGCTGGTTTTTTTTGTTTTTGTTTTTGTTTTTGAGACGGAGTGTCGCTCTGTCACCCAGGCTGGAGTGCAGTGGCACTGTCTCCGCTCACTGCAAGCTCCACCTCCTGGGTTCACGCCATTCTCCTGCCTCAGCCTCCAGAGTAGCTGGGACTACAGGCACGCGCCACCTCGCCTGGCTAATTTTTTTGTATTTTTAGTAGAGACAGGGTTTCACTGTGTTAGCCAGGATGGTCTCTATCTCCTGACCTCGTGATCCACCTGCCTTGGCCTCCCAAAGTGCTGGGATTACAGGCGTGAGCCACCGCGCCCGGCCTTGATGGCTGTTCTCACAGGCTACTATGTGAATTGTACTTCCGGGCTATTTTGTGAATTTTATACTTTACTGCTATTTAAGAGGTGTGCTTTGGCATGCCTGTGATTATCTTCCTTCTTTTCATTTTTTTGGATGCTATTCCTTTTATCTCAGCTAAGGATGGGAAGGGAACATGAGACTAAATTGGTGAGACTGAATTTTCTAGATCTCAGAAATTTGGGACTTATTTGGAGGAAGCAGAGTTGTGCCATTTTCTGCAACAATCTTAATCTTGAATTAGGCATTGACTTCACAGAGTGGTGACCAAATTGTGTGTGTGTGTGTGTGTGTTTGTGTGTGTGTGTGTTAGATATTTCATATTTAAAGAAACCCCTATTAGACGTCTAGACCTTCCTCTGCTACTGCTGATCTATGTGACTTCAGGTAATTTGCCTGTTTTCTGGGTCTCAGTCTCCTTGTCGGTTTTGTCTGAGAGTTACAATCTCTTTAAGTCCTAAGGATCCTGGTCTATTGAGTTCACAGGCAAATCTGGGACTCCTGCCTACATTCTGTTTCTGAGCCATGGTAGCCCTTGTCAACTGACATACTAACGTGCTGTCTTCGTAGGAAGGAACTGTGTTTTTCCTTGTCTGAAGGTCCCGTAGGAATTCCAGCAGACAGTGATATAGAACTGCCTTGTCCCATCCTGTAGCCACTGGCTACCTATGGCTGTTGAGCCCCTGAAATGTGACTGGTCCAAACTGAGATGTGTTTGCCAGTAGAAAAGACACACTGGATTTCAAAGACTCAGAATGAAGGAAAGATATGTTGTTGTTAATAATTTTTGTGTTGGTTTCATATTGAAATGACAATACTACGCATATGTTGGGTTAAATAAAATAGACTATTAAAACTATTTTCACCTGTTTCTTTTCTTTTTTTTTTTTTGAGATGGAGTCTCGCTCTGTTGCTGAGGCTGGAGTACAATGGCGCGATCTGGGCTCACTGTAACCTCTGCTTCCCGGGTTCAAGTGATTCTCCTGCCTCAGCCTCCCAAGTAGCTGGGATTACAGGCACCTGCCACTATGCCCAGCTAATTTTTGTATTTTTAGTAGAGATAGGGTTTCACCAGGTCGGCCAGATCTCCGAATCTTCACCTGTTTCTTTTTACGTGACTGTGGCCTTTAGAAATTTTTAAACGACTCATGTGGCTTACATTGTGACTTGTTTTGTATTTCTGTTGGGTATTGTTAATGTATAGAAGACATTCCTCGGCTGGGCATGGTGGCTCATTCCTGTAATCCCAGCACTTTGGGAGGCTGAGGCAGGTGGCTCACCTGAGGTGAGGAGTTTGAGACCAGCCTGGCCAACATGGTGAAACCCTGTGTCTACAAAAAATTAGCCAGGCATGGTGGCGTACACCTGTAGTCCCAGCTACTCAGGAGGCTGAGGCAGGAGAATCACTTGAACCTGGGAGGTGGAGGTTGCAGTGAGCCAAGATTGTGCCATTGCACTCCAGCCTGGGCAACAGAGCGAGACTCTATCTCAAAATAAATAAAGAAGACATTTCTCTACTGGCTAAGAAGTTGGAATAAATGTTTACCGAGTCCCATCCAATTATTAAACAGTTTATGATTCTGAGTAAACAGGGAGGATTAGGAGAAGGGAATCCCTGGGGTGGTTGAAATGGGTGAATCTAGCCAGGAGAAGGTTTCCGAGGGGAGAGGTGGCCTTGGAACTGAGTTTTGAAGTTGGAGACTGAAAATCCTTTAGGGAGAAGAAAATTGATACAACTGGGCTCTCTGACAGACAAGGACTGGCCCACCCCTGCCTCTAAGGAAGCCTGGGGTCTCGGAGAGGACCCAAAAGCCTTCTTCTGGGGGGCACACCTGGTAGCTCTGAGATATGAAAGAGAGAACCCAGCAAAAACAGGATGTCACTGGGTCCTCGAGTCTGGGGATCAGGGTAACCCAGGCTCAGTGAATTTTCCTGTTTCTGAGCCCCTCAGATGAATTAGCAAGTTCTTCAGGGAGGGTCTTTTTCTCCATGGCTGGTATTGTGTGACTGGGTGGAGACTTATGTCCCAGGAAAACCGAAATAACTGCTTTTCTTGCAAACTCTTTCACATAGCTCTTTATCTGGTCTGTGGTTTCAGGGAAGGGCCCTTCTGCAGTCAGGAATTGTCCCCAGCCTTTATTTAGAGGGCTAAGCTAGGGAAATGGTTTTGAATGTAACATGTTTCTAACTGTAGTAATCTATGCCCCTCCCCCCACCACCACAAAAAAAAGACCATGTGGACTGTATTTGGTAGCCATAGGTAGGTAGAGCAGTAAAATATAATTTATATGATTGTGCTATGTGTGCTGTGTATGTCAAAGCATGCTCTTCACACGGGCATGTCACGCTCAAGTTCTTGAACTGCCACACGTGACTGCCTGGTGCTATCAGCTTACTTTGTGGTATGTTATCAGCTGAAACCAGATGTCTTTTTGAAAAATGTCGTTGTTGCATGGGGCTTTAATACTGAAATCCTAGGAGGTGGCCTTTCCTAGGTCATAATTTTTTAAATTGCTGTAATGCATGTTTAAAGAATGACAGTACACATGAGAAGACAAAAAGTGGCCTGAAGCTTTGGGTGGAGGTCAGGTAGATTTGATTCAGCAAGTAATAGAAGACAACATTTAATGAATACTTGCTTTGTGCCAAGCACACTGTTGTAAGCACTTTAAATATATTAAGTTATTTAGGTCTCACAACTTTATATGATAGTTTATTATTTCCATTTCACAAATAAATGAGCTTGGGCACAGAGAGGTAAACTGATGTCCTCAAGGTCAACAGCTACTAGGTGGAGGAGTTGAAATTTGAATCCGGGCCATACACCATTGTTAAGTGAGCATTTGTGTTAACTACCAAGTACTTACTGGGCCCTGGGGATGGCTCTGGAGCAGTGATAAGTCAGATAGCTCCGATCCTTGCTTGCCAAGCCATACCATCATTCTCAGCTTCAGTTTCCCCAACCATAAAACCAGCACCCAAACGCTGCCCTGCGCACCTGCTAAGATTTGTTAGGGTCAGTTGCGTTAATGCAGGAAAATGTGATGTTCATGCATGGGAGAAGGCTGGGTTGATCAAAGGCCCATGGCTCCCATTTGCAAATGTCAGGGAAGATGGGGTGAAAATGGGAGGACCAGAGAGAAGGGCGAGGAAACACGGCTTCTCTATCTTAGCACGTTCTCAGGGTTTGGTTGTATCCAGTCCCTGCCCTGCACCATATACGGATGATCTCATTCTTGTCCGTGCTGTGTGTTCTCACTGGAGGGAGTCACATCTAGCATGTGTGGGTGTCAAGTCAGTTGAAGCAACAAGGGTGTGGTTTCACAGCCTTTAAAACATAAGCTCTTTGGCTGGGCGCGGTGGCTCACACCTGTAATCCCAGCACTTTGGGAGGCCGAGGCGAGCAGATCACGAGGTCAGGAATTCGAGACCAATCTGGCCAACATGGTGAAACCCCATCTCTACTAAAAATTTAAAAATTAGCTGGGCGTGGTGGTGCATACCTGTAATCCCAGGTACTCGGGAGGCTGAAGCAGGAGAATTGCTTGAATCTGGGAGGCGGAGGTTGCAGTGAGCCGAAATTGCACCACTGCACTCCAGCCTGTGTGACAGAGCAAGACTCCATCTCGGGGGAAAAAAAAAGGCTCTTCAGCGCTTCTGTTGGCCTGTGTGTAGTTTGGCCACTGTCTGGGGATACCTTGTACCAATTGCTGTCTGTTAAAAGGATGAAAGACATAATGTTCGGAGACAGACTCTGGGTGACAATGCTCTTGGTCTTTTCCATATCTAGGAGGCTGCCGTAAGTTTGATAATTGAAAGATTTCAACCTGAAACAGCTCAGTGTTTTTCCCCAAGCACAAGAACATTAAGTCCTGACCTTGTGCCTTTCTATGACTCAACACAGAGAGAGCCTTACGTCCTTTCTTTTGGTTGTCGTGCTGAGTCTATGATCTTTTCCAGGTCATGGCAGTAGGAACCTTAATGACTGAAGATGAGTATTGCAGGGATTCACATTAGTCCTGCGTTCTTTCTTGAGTAACAATGGTCAGTACGGTCATTACCATTAATGGAGCACCTTGAGGAATAATTTGCCTGTGCCGGGAGCTTTTTGTGTACTCTGTCTTGTCTGACCCTCAAGACAGCCTTGTGAAGTAGGTATTGATGCCTGAATTGTATAGCCAGAGGTGCCAAGGCTCGCCAGGGTCATGTGATTGTCACGAAAGCTGGTCAGGAACACAGCTCCCATCTCAGCGCCTCCGACTCCATCGCTGCTCCGTGCTGGGGGTTTGTTCAGGGAAGGGCTGCTTCCTGCTGATAATGATGGACACCTCTCCTTAGAGGTTTCCATGCTTTGTACCACTTAGGGAAAGCTTTTACTGTGAAAGGCCACACAGTAAATATTTTAGGCTTTGCAGACTACCGTCTCTCTCACAACTACTCAACACTCCCATTGTAGAGCAAAAGCAGCCCCAGATAATAGATAAACAGATGGCCCTGGCTGTGTTTCAATAAAACTTTACTTACAGAAACAGGCAGTGGGCCAGATTTGGCCTGCTGCCATAGTTTGCCAGCTCTTGATTTAGGGTTTGGTCTAAATGGAAATGGTTATTGTTAATACTATTATTTTTGGAAAGTTTATGAAGGATGGCAGGTTGCCCACAACAGATAGAAAGGGAAAGTCTCTGTTTTGGAGAAGATTAATCTGGATCCATTCCTACTTGGAGGATGTCTCATAGAGGCTGGATGTTGTAGAGCTCCTTGAGGGTAGCCCAGGGTGGACCCCATTGTACTCGATGAGTGCAGACCTGGGCTCAGTGGGCATTGGATAAAGATGGCATTTTCATCATGGCGTACTGACGGCCTTGTGGTGTCCATCTCACAGCAGTCCCCTTGGCCTTGGATTCTTGCATTTTCTCACTTACCTTTCCTTGGAACACCGCCTGGTCAGTATCTGGGGGTGGCTGCTATTTGGGATGAAGTTCCTTCCTATAATCCTGAGCCTGAGAGGAGAGAGTAGGGAAACGGCTGGACTTTCTTGGAGTCACTGTGCTTCCCACCAACTTTGGTGTGGAGACCCCAAGCCTTTCCAAGGTAATATATCTCTGGGAAATGGGGCTCCCTTTTACAAATGCTGGCTTTGTCCCCCTACTAAGGAGCTGTGATGGGCTGCTTTGTGGGCCTGAGGAGTCGGGGGAGAGAGGGCAAAGTGAGCTTCCAGTAAGATGAAATTCATTGTTGATGTGGTCCTGCTTGGAGGATGTGAGGTTTTCTTAAGCAACTCCTTATTTTGTAGCCCACCCAAAACTTTCATAACAGAAGAGAGCTAAAGTTAAACTGCACCCTAAGAGTCCATTGTTGGTGTGTTGAAATACTTAAAAAAAAAATTCAAAAACACTAGGTGATAGTAACAACAAACCCTTTCACCAGATCACTCATCTGCTTCTGAACATCAACTCATAATCTTTGGAGCAACTCTGGTAGCTCCTTGGTATTCTTTGCCCCAGTTTTTTCCTCTGTTAATAAAAGGCTTTGAAATGCTAGGATGGGGTGAGTCTTGCCACCTCTTGATTTCAGACATTAATGAAGAAGCTGATGGGCCATGCCCACCATAAATAGGATTGCAGAGGCTATAGGGGCTAAATCTGCTTTAGGCCTGCTGCTAAACTGTATTCCCCTTGCTACTCTTGAAACGCTAGGTTGATTGGAGACATTTGTTTTTAAGGTTGAGTTCTCTCAGTACATGACCCCACTGTTGGTGATGGGTTGGATCACACAGCCCATGGGGACCTGTAGGTGGCTCCAGAAGCTCTTGTTCGGCCTCTGATTTTAGAGAGTTCTGGATTTTAATGCACATGACTTATACCTTGATCCTGTGTCCTGTTATCAAAGATACGTCTATATAGTCATTCAGGTATTTCAAAGAACTTGAATTGCCTTGCTTATTTTTATAGCTGACGAGCTGTAACAATTGAAGAAGTGAGAAATGATTTAATTCTTTTGAAATGAGCTAAAACATGATAGAAGAAATAGTAATATTTCAACATGCCACACATCTTTTTTTTATATTAGAACATGCTTTATTGAGGAATATTTCAACATGCCACACATCTTTTTTTTGTATTAGAAAATGCTTTATTGAGGATAAACACTGTTGTTGGCTAAAAGTATAAAGTTTTAGGATGAATAAGTTGTGGAGATCTATTGTATAGCATGGTGACTATGGTTAATAAGAAGACTTGAAAATCTCTAAGAGATTAGATCTTAAATGTTCTCACCACAAAAAATATCTTAGTCATTTTACAACATATACATGTATCAAAACATAGCATGTATACTGTTAACACATAACAATTTTAATTTCTCAGTTATATCCTTAATAAAGCTAAGGGGAAAAAAGAAACTTTGATATCTAACAAATTCCACCCAAAAGAATTGTATTTCATAAAAAACTCTAAATCTAGATGTATCCAAACATGAATTACTTAGCACATACATAAGACATAAATAGTATGAAAATGTACTTTGAAGTAGTTTTTGAAAATGTAGGTAAATTCCTTTTATTTGAAGAAGAATGGCTGCGTGGTGGCTCGTGCTTATAATCCCAGAACTTTGGGAAGCTGAGGCAGGAGGATCACTTGAGCCTAGGAGTTTGAAAGCAGCCTAGTCAACATAGTGAGACCCCATCTCTACAAAAGGAAAACTTAAAAATTAGCTGGGTGTGGTGGCACATGCCTGTAGTCCCAGCTACTCGGGAGGCTGAGGTGGGAGGACCATTTGAGGCCAGAGTTCGAAGCTGCAGTGAGCCATGGTAGAGCCAGTGTACTCCAGCCTGGGTGACAGAGAAAGACTGTCAGAGAGAGAGGGAGAGGGAGAGAGAGAGAGAGAGAGAGAGAGAGAAAGATGTAACGGTGCAGATTTTTGTTTTTAACCATGAGGAAAATAGCTTTTAGCTGCAGGTTATACAACATATTTATTTAGTGAAAAATAGGTGATACAAATTTTCCTTCAAGATACTAATCAATAGCTTTCTAATGGCTCTGTTCTCTGTGGATGGTTTAAAACTCACAGGCATTTTGTCTTTTAAAGCACTTGAGAAATCCTGTTTTCATCACATCCAAATTATTCTGTCTTCTCAATAATAGTTTAAGTTTCTGGGATCTTGCTGTTGCATTTCTTACAAGTTGTCTAAATTATGAAACTATGGATGTAACTTGCTTTTAAAAGTCAGTAGAAGTGTAAGAGATGCCTTATCTAAAGATAATTTGAGAAGCCCCAAGACTCAGTTATTCTTTGTGACCCAGGAAAATATTTTAAGATTTTTTTAAATGAATAAATGACCATAGAGTCATTTATTTACCAAGAAATGCTGATTAGATGGCAGTTATATTCATTATTACATGTTCTCCCGATTGTGAAGTGTTCAGTATGTACCTGGCTAAAGATAAGATGGCACAGCCATTGAGATAAAAGACTAAGGCTTATGATCCCATTTATAGTCCCAGCCTTGATAATATTCCAGTGGGATGGACAGAAGAAAACACAAAGGAATTTGATTCCTCGTTTCCCAAAGGAGCCTAGACAAGTTGAGGTTTCAGCGTGGCCCAGGACTGCCTTTAAAAAATAAGTTGAATACAATTTTTTAAAACCCTCACTGTCCATTAAGTGTTTTTAAAGTGTGTTTTATTTTACATACTTTTTTCTAAATAGACATTCACAGTGAAGAGGAGAGGAGAAATACAGCAGGAACAACTAGAATTCATTTGCATGAGCAGCTTTTGAAGGAAGATATCATAGTTTCTTTGAAATCGGGTGAGAGACCTTCTTGCCCTGAAAGAGCAAAGATTGTTGCTGTCACCACTTAAGCCGAGGAAGCTGGGCGAGGGTTTTGTCTCTTTGGGAACATGGGCAAATACTTTCATTAAGAGCTTAGAGTACTCAAAATAGTAAGATGCTTATGATCCTTTTTGCTTTCTGGATACTCATGATAAAGAGTTTAAGTCAAAGGTTGGAGCTTAAAATTGAAAATCATGCTGAGCGTCAACTGAGAAAGTGAGATTTGGGGACAGTAGTTCAAAGAACAGAAAAAGAGAAAAGCTTGGTAAACTGATGTGCTTTAAGCTTGTGATACCCCAGCGGAAACATATCCGCATAGCTGTCCCAGATCAGCGTCCTTTGGATTCTCGTGGGAAGAATAATTTGAGTTTATCGTGAGATTTTTGCCATTGATAGCAATCGCGAAGATGGGACTAGCCACCCAACATTCATTGGAGCCTTATATTTTCTTCTACACATTGAAAATTGTATTTTCTTTTAAAAATTGGTGACAAGGTCTTGCTCTGTCACCCAGGCTGGAGTGAGTAGGGCAGTCATAGCTCACTGCAACCTCTTGGGCTCAAACTCCTCCCGCCTCAGTCTCCCGAGTAGCTACTAGGACTACAGGTGCACGCCACCATGCCTGGCTAATTGTTTTTCGTTTTTTTGTTTTTGTTTTTTGTAGAGACCAGGGTCTCTCCATGTTTCCCGGGCTGGTCTCAATCTCTTGGCCTCAAGTGATCCTCTCACCTCAGCCTCCCAAAGTGCCGGGATTATAGGTGTGAGCCACTGCACCTGGCTGAAAAATGCATTTTTGATGCACTATTTTGAGAGGGTCTCTGGTTCAGGTGTTTGAACAGAAATGTCCTTCTCTGCATTTGGGCCTCAAGACCTATCAATGCCACATATATAGTAGGCCCCCAGTAAACATTTATGGCTCGATGAATCTGTGTATGACATACCTAATTTCATTCAGTTTATTCAGCCAGACATTTCCTTAGAAAAATGACTTAAGGGGTGGACACAAATTCCATAAAATGTTTTAACCCCTCTTAGACTTACTGAATCATAAACGGATTGACTTAGGTTTCTCCATGTCCATTTGGAATTATCTCCTGATTTCTTCGTAACATTCTGCCGATAGTATTCGGACCTCAGGGCTTTGCTCACAGCCTCTGTAGCAGTGTTTTCCAGTTTGACATTTGCAGGTTAGATTTAGGCCTGGAAACCCCCCCACTTCCTGCTCAAGGGACCTGAAGTGGAGAGAGCAGGTAAATATTTAGATACCACTACTATTTAGCAAAATTGGAGACTTAAATGTAATTTCCTTGTTCTTTAACTTGGTGAAAAAGATTAATTATGTTTACGTGATGCTAAAATTAAATTGCGGTAATATGAAAATCAGACAGCTCAGAACTCAAATGGTAAATGCATCAAGAATCTGTTCTCTAAAATCTATTGTGGAATGAGCTTGGTGTGAAGAAACTCATTAATTAGAAATTCTTTCTTAGAGAATGAGCATTCTACCATGTTCTGCTACTGTCTAGCTGGCAATTGATCTCAGGGACTTTGGAGAACCAAGACTTTTTCATCTGTGGTTGAGATCAAAGAAGACAGAGATAAGGTTGCCAAGGAAACCGAAATGCTACAGAATCATGTGCTGCTCACACATTTCAATGTGGTTTGAGGTTTGGGAGGCTTTGTTTTTTTTCTTTTGGTGCAAATAATAGTACATGAAAATGATCAATGCCCATGTGCCCAGGTCTTAAAGGAAATGACCACAGGCTTAATGTAACTCGAACCGTGGGCCTAAAGGGAATCCTATTCTTTCTCTTCTTTCTGTACTCAAGCATCAGCAATTAATGGTGTGCTTCCAGTTGGCTTCTCTCTATTGTGCTTTGTCCCTCTGCATCACAGACACATACCCACACCACAAACTTTTTAATAACTTTTTCCTGACTTTAAATAAATTATTTGCACAGAATTTCAAAAACACAAACAATTCTCTGACAACATATAAAAGTTACCTGTAATTTTGCCATTTAGAAATACCTAATGTAGTATTTTGTTATACTTCTCCTAATATTTATAGACACAATGGGTACATACTATTTTAAATATATTTATAACATGAAATCCCAAAGTGTTGAGTACAGATTTTCGTGGGTTTTTTTTTTTTTTTTTCTGAGACGGAATTTCGCTCTTGTTGCCCAGGCTGGAGTGCAATGGTGTCATCTTGGCTCACCACAGCCTCTGCCTCCCTGGTTCAAGCGATTCTTCTGCTGCAGCCTCCCGAGTAGCTGGGACTACAGGTATGCGCCACCATGCCTGGCTAATTTTTTTATTTTTGGTAGAGATGGGGTTTCTCCATTTTGGTCAGGCTGGTTTCGAACTCCTGACCTCAGGTGATCTGCCTGCCTCGGCCTCCCAAAGCGCTGGGATTACAGGCATGAGCCACCGCACCCGGCCAGATTTTTGTTTTTAAATGATCATATTGTAATCATTTTTCCATGGCTGCAGAAACAACTCCTATGAGCACACAACTGTTTATTTGGCCATTTCCCCCACTGTTGGTTATCTGTTTGCTTGTAGAGTTCCAGTATTCTAAATGATGCCGCAGAAGGCATTCCTGTGCATCTTTTTGCATATCTTATTTCCCTAGGATGGAGTCCTCATGTGGGATTGCTGAGTGAGCGCCGTAAGCATTTGTAGGCTTCTGTTGTATTGCCGAATGCTTCTTTGGAAGTCTTATTAACATTAGGGGTTACCAATTTTGTTCTCTCTGCCAAATTTTATTGATCAAAGATACTTAGTTTTCTCCCTTAATTATACAGAGAAAAAGAAGAATAGCAGCTACCATGGATTGAGGACTTATTGTATGTGCTAAGTCTGTTATTTTTAGTTCTCACAACAGCTGGCTCAGGTAGGTTTCATTGTTCCTGTTTCACAGATGAGAAAACTGAGGCTTAACATCATGCTTAAGAACCCAGAAGAGCTGGGCGCGGTGGCTCATGCCTGTAATCCCAGCACTTTGGGAGGCTGAGGCAGGCAGATCACCTGAGGTCAGGAGTTCCAGACCAGACTGACCAATATGACGAAACCCTGTCTCTACTAAAAATACAAAAATTAGTCAGGTGTGGTGGCATGCACCTGTAATCTCAGCTACTTGAGAGTCCGAGCCCTGAGAATCGCTTGAACCCGGGAGGCAGAGGTTGCAGTGAGCCGAGATCATGCCATTGCACTCCAGCCTGGGCAACAAGAGTGAAACTCATCTCCAAAAAACAAACAAACAAACAAACAAAAAACCCAGAAGAAACATTGGGGCTGTCTTAAAGACTCATATTTCCAACTTGGGTGGATCAATATACATATGTTACTAGCTAAGGAGATGCCTAGAGATCTAATAGTTGTAAAGCCTCCTTGGACATAAAGTGGGTGATTGGCAGGAAGATGGGAGCTAACTGAAACTTCAAAGGGTAGGCTGACTTTGGGCTCCTTCCGTTGAAAATGGAGATGTTTTTCTTTCCAGAGTATAGTGGCCCCTCCCTAGTCTTTGGGTGTGTCATCTTAGCATGTGGAGCTTTTGTAAACAGAAAATTTACAGTGATTGAAAGCTTTATCTGCTGATTGATTCGTTAAATTAAAAAAAGCCTTCAATTTCTGCCTACTTTCCATTCCTATCACATCCACAATTGAAAGCATGTATTCTGCACCTGCCTCGTTTCAGAGTTTAAATATCTTCTCAGTGAACTGCGCCTGTTATGAAATGCTAAGTACTTGAAACCAAAACCACATGGTGGTTATTCTGGAACTGTTTTCCTTTTAACTTTTTGAGACTTTCTATTTATTGAAAACTAAGGGTAAATGATTTATCTTTTTGCTGGATTTAGCTGTCTATAAATTTCTCTGTGCCTTGAAAAAAAAATCACATTTATTCTAATGTGTCCTCATTCTTAATAACCATAATTGGCGGGAAGAGGGGAAAAAAGATTTATCTGCCAGTGAGCCAGTTTTTTGTTTAACATCTGGGTCTGATACTTTTTAAATTCTCTTCTGTTTGTCTCTTCCTTTTATTCCTACTCTGGTCTCTCCATGCTTATTGGTAAAATTAGAATTTATCTTCAGGTGGGGAACACTCTGACTCCAGCTACAGATACTTGATTTGTTTTAGGGGGGCCATTTGAGCCAAGCAAGGTACTAAACTGAAGGATTTTTACAGTTCTGACACCAGACCATCTGTCCATCTTTCTGTCCAGCCATCAGAGCTTCTTACTTCACAGCATGTTGCTAGGCACCGTGGGAAAGAGGTACCATGATAAATCAGGCAAAGAGCCCGTTTATTGAGTAATTTCTGTGTTCCAAGGCCTGGGCTGGGCACTTTCCGTATGTTCTTATTTAATTGTTGCAGCAACTGCACGAGGAATCTTGTTTTAACTGTACGTTTCAAACAAAGGAATTAAGGCTCAGAGTGACCCTGGGACTAGAAAAGACTTGTGGTTATTTGAACCTATCTTTATTGTGTCTCAATCCTTTTATTCTTTTCTCTGACATGGCTTTATTTTCTGATGGAAATGTTTACTGTTTTCCCAAGGTGCTCACAGGTATATGGGGTTGGGGGGTGCGGAGGGAGCTCTCTTAACCAGCCTGCACTGGGCCTGCTGGCCAAAGTGACTGTGACCTTCCATTCCCCTGGTCCATCGGACCCATCAGGGTACTGGGGGCTGTGATGGCTCTCTCCCTTGTCCCCTGCCGTATCCACTCCCCAAGATGAGCTCTGTGCTTACTGGTCAGTTGCGGGTTTTCCCCCAGACTTGTTTTTTTTGCCACATGTACTTGCTTTTGTAATTATGTAACCAAAATAGTACATACACGGATGACATATTAGTGTGAAAAGAGAAATTGTTTTTTTGAAAACTAAGTTATGTGTTTTGGAAAGAGTTGCAAAACAACTTATAAAGAAATTCCTGTTGTTTAAGGTGTGGTTGAGACAACCAGTATAAATAAAGAGGGGATGGTGTAGTTAAAATCTAGAAGGATTGGGGCCGGGCACGGTGGCTCACGCCTGTTATCTCAGTACTTTGAGAGGCCGAGGAGGGTGGATCACGAGGTCAAGAGATCGAGACCAACCTGGCCAACATGGTGAAACCCCGTCTCTACTAAAAATACAAAAATTAGCTGGGCATGGTGGCGGGCACCTGTAACCCCAGCTACTCATGAGGCTGAGGCAGGAGAATAGCTTGAACCCGGAAGGCGGAGGTTGCAGTGAGCTGAGATCACTCCATTGCACTCCAGCCTGGGTGACAGAGCGAGTCTCCATCTCAAAAAAAAAAAAAAAATCTAGAAGGATTTTCTACTTTGTAAGTAGTGAAACTCTCCTTGAAGGAACCTGAATTCTGACATTGCAGGGTGTGTGGATGGGGTGTAGTTGTTGCAGGAAAGACCACAGAACTCTAGTCAGCAGATCCCCACTCCAAAGAGAAGGCCTTGGCCCTTCACAAGATTGAGGAATGAATGTTTTCTGTTCCAGTAAATTGTTTAAGGTGTGTGCATATAATTTTTTAGTCCTTTCCTACCCTGACTTTTTAAAATAATGGAACAGCCATCACATCAGAGAAGGCAGCTGTTCTATAGAACCAGAGTGACTGCATTTCTCAGCCTTGACTCAGTGAAATAACAGCGGGTAGGGAATCAAGAAGGCTGGGTTTGTATCCCAGCTTGACCCACCTACCAGCTGTGAGGCCTAGGGGAGGCCAGAGATTCGGTTTCCTCCTCTGTAAAATGTAAAATGAGGTGGACAACTGTCCAGCACTGCAGCTGGGGAGGATCCAGGGAATAAATACCTATAGTCTGGATGAAACCACCTTTCACATAGTAGGTGCTCATTAAATGTCAGCCACATGTCATAAACTGTTTATATTGTTCTGCCTACTTATAATGTCAGCCAAATGTCATAAACTGTTTATATTGTTCTGCCTACTTATAATGTTTACCTTATTCACTATTATGATTATTAGCTATTGGGGCAAGAAATTGAACAAAAGGTTAGGCTTTCCAGCTGATGAACATTTAGTTAGTAATAGTCATAGCACTACATAGAAAAGAAATCTGGGGCTGGGCGCGGTGGCTCACGCCTATTATCTCAGCACTTTGGGAGGTCAAAGCAGGCAGGTCACTTGAGATCAGGAGTTCAAAACCAGCTTGGGCAACATGGAAAAACCCCATCTCTACTAAAAATACAAAAAATTAGCTGGGCATGGTGGCACAGCCTGTAATCCCAGCTACTCCAGAGGCTGAGGCACGAGAATCACTTGAATACGGGAGGTGGAGGTTGGAGTGAGCCAAGATGGTGCTACTGCACTCCAGCCTGAGTGCCACAGAACAAGACCCTGTCTCAGGGAAAAAAAAAAAAATCTAAGCAAGGTAATACCATCAGAAAGATATAATAGTGTATTTAATAGAATATATTCTTACAGCACTTTATAGGAACCACTTAAATTTTTGTTTTGTTGTGATAATTTTATATCTTCATTAAGGCAACACTTTTTTTTTTTTGGAGATGGAGTCTCGCTCTGCGGCACAGGCTAGAGTGCAGTGGCGTGATCTTGGCTCACTGCAACCTCTGCCTCCCAGGTTCAAGCGATTCTCCTGCCACAGCCTCGCGAGTAACTCAGACTACAGGTGTGCACCACCAAAGCCCAGCTAATTTTTGTGTTTTTAGTAGATATGGGGTTTCACCATGTTGCCCAGGCTGGTCTGGAACTCCTGACCTCAAGTGATCTGCCTGCCTCAGCCTCCCAAAGTGCTGAGATTACAGGCATGAGCCACCACCTGGGCCAGGCCGCCAATATCTTTTTAATTTAGCCCCTTGCTATATACGCATTTGAAAAATAAAATTACTTTTTTGTTGTGACAATGTGTAGTAAATGCTTGCCAGTTCAGCCTTTTGATGAATTCAAACTGGCCTGCCCAGTGAGTTAAAATTCTTTACCTCATGGGGATTGTTCTGGATTTCCGAAATGATATTTGTTTGCTTGTAACATGATAGTGATAATTACTAGTGATTAAGAAAAGCCTCCTCCTCTGCTCCTCATTCTTTTGTGGCCCCAAGGCCCTTGTTACCCTCCTGCATCCTGGACAAAGAGGTGGGAAGTGCGTCTGTGATGGGTGTTATTCTGAAGACCCCTAGGTTATTAAATGGGAGATATTTCAGCTTCACGCTTGAATGGTGGTAATGAGCTCTGTGGCCCATTTCTATTCTCCGAGGAGAACTGAGTATCTCCAAGAATGTGGGGAGAGCAGGTGTCTGCTTATCCCATCACAGACCCTCCGGTTTCCTGACACCGTACCGAAGGGCACGGATCTCCGCCGGGGAAGGAAATTTGGAAATGGAATGTCTGTGTGTGATCCCCTTCCTGTTTCAGCTGGGACTCTTCTCATTCCCAGCTTATTTTAGGATGATGTGGGCTTCCTTTGAAGCGCCACTTATCAACATTACTAAACTCTAAGATAGGCCCAGTTTGGGGTAGTGGATTTGATCACAGACACTGATGTGTACCTTCTTAGCTCCATGGGTTGAAGAGAGAGACGCTTAACAATTGAACTGCAGTTTCCTGACTTTAAGCCTTTTGTAGTTGTGAAATTTGAAATTTCTTTGGATCTCTGTGATAAGGTGAAATAATTCTGATTAACATCTTTGTTAGATTTATTGTTAAAGGCCACATTCTTCAACTCATAGGACTACACCATCAGCAAAGTCATTGTCTTCTGCTCTAAAAAGATCCAGGAATAACAGAATTTTATGGGGAGAAAGAGACTCCATAGGGGAAATGTCTCAGGTGATTCTTCTATACATTAAAGTTTGGGAAGTACTACGCTGCTCCCAGCTGGAATTAATCTACTCCCCCCTAAACTGCCAAACCCTGCTTAACCTCCTTAATTTATCTAACGTGTGTAAGTCTTCTATAAGAGGATATGTTCTTTGAGGGCAAGTTCAGCCTGATTTATTTTCATGTTCCCATAGCAACTTTTACACCTGGGCTCAGTAAACGTTTGCACAGAATGAACGAATGAGCAAGTGTGTACATCCAAAATATAACCACGAAAAGCAGCTGTTTAGCTTGTGGGGGAAGATTACCCCCTCACTTAGACACCCATCGGAAGCATGCTGCTTTGGGGGGAGAATCTGAGACCCAAATGTGACACATAAATTCCATCCCTTCTAGGGTGTGAACGGAGGAGGTGACCACCTGTTTCCTGTAGGCCCCAGAGTGAAACAGCAGCTGGGCCAAGGCCAAGGTTTTACAAGTGATCTAACCCCCTCCCTCCCGCTTTCTGCAAGTGTTCAGTGCCCATCTTCCCAACGCCAGATACCCAGCCCACCACCAGCCCGCCCGTGTCGGAGCCGTGGGTCTGGCTTCCTCTTTCCTGTGGGAGAAGGGCCTTCTGGAGTCTCAGCCCCCACCCCATGCTGCTCAGGTTTCTCTCCTGTATATTCCTCGCTCTAGATTGGCCATGAGTGTGCATCACTTTAATATCACCATCCCAAACCTCCCCTGCCTCTGTCTCCCTCTCTAGTTACCACTCCATTTTCCTGGTCCCTTTCACAAAATAGGGTTGAGTGAATAAATAAGTTCATTTTAAAATCTAGCCATCTTATTTGAGCTCTTCATATTGAGGGAGTAGGATGGCTCTAGAAAAGCATGAACCAACACGGATGCTTCAGGATCTGACAGTTCTGGAGCCAGGTGCTTCCTTTGTGGTCTTAGGCAGGGCTGCGTTTCCTCATCTTTTAGGATACTCGTCCAACTCCCTGGGTGATCATGCTATTAAATAAGGGAACATGTAAGATACAGGGCACACAGTAAAAGATTGAAAATTAATTCCTTCTGTAGCCATCTTTATGGATGCCAGAGGAAAATCCCCTCTTAGTTCAGAGTTGGACACTTCTGAATTTAATAAGTAAGACCTGGGAGAGGATAATATCAGCAGAGTCAGTTGCTATTGGCTCCTTGCCCACAGCAAATGCTGACCGTTGGTTCCTCTGCAGAGGATCTAAGGCCATCGTGCAAGGTCCCAATGGGGCCAAGAAGTCCTTGTGCCAAATGTAAAGTGGTTACCTTTCAAGGGCACCCTCTCCAATGGCGATGGGTGCTCAGGTACTTTCTGATTGTCAAGGAAGACTTTGAGACTCTTGGTCAGCTGTGGCTCTAAGTGGACAGCTGGGTGCATTTCCTGAGCAGGAGCATGAGGCCTCAGTGATCATAGATAAATGGACACAGAGGCAGTCAGGCAAATAAACCCACATTTGTCACAGCTGTCAGAATGATCACGTTATGTTCTCTGCCCTTTGGAAAGTGTTTTGGAGGTAAGCTCCCTCAGTTAATGACCTCTGTTACATTTTCCTAGTATTTAGAGTCTCAAACACATTTAGAAAATAGAGAAAGGCCACCAAACTTTGGCGGGGTGCAGTGACTCACACCTGTAATCCCAGCACTTTGGGAGGCCGAGGCAGGTGGATCACTTGAGGTCAGGAGTTCGAGGCCAGCCTGGCCAACATGGTGAAACCCCATCTCAACTAAAAATACAAAAAATTAGCTGAGCATGGTGGCGCACACGTGTAGTCCGAGCTACTCCAGAGGCTGAGGCAGGAGAATCACTCGAACCTGGGAGGCAGAGGTTGCAGTAAGCCAAGATTGTGCCACTGCACTCCAGCCTGGGCGACAGAGGGAGACTCCATCTCGAAGAAGAAAGAGAAAGATAGTAGCTGAGGTTCCAGCACAGGAACCCATATCTGAGGCAGGGCTGTGCTCTTTGGACTCTGTGCTCCTAGCCTAAGGAGCCTGCCGAATGCACCCTGCACCCTCCACCCTCCAGTGGGAATGTATTGGCTTTCCTGCCTTGGTGTCTTTTAATGTTAGAGAGCTGAGTGTTCAAGGCCTTCCTTAAAGACTCGTTGAGGTGCTTGGTGTATGTAACAGGGCAGTTTATTTGGCCTCGATGAGATATTGAGGCAGGTAGCCTTTCTTGTTGTTTTGTTTAGCAACTAGATGGAAGGCATGATAGCAATCCAATAAAATTGGGAATCTGGGAGCCATACAATATAATTGATTCCATCTAGAAATAGGGCAATTGCATCAGAGAGAATAACAGCTCAGGACACTCACACAACCAGTGATTGAGCTCCTGTTGTCTACTAGATCTTGCAGTGCTATGGAGAGTGTAAAGATGATTAAGCTACTCTCCTTAGCCTCAAGCAACTTAGCATGGCAGATGGGAGATAACCTGAAAGCTGCTGATTAGAATAGACCGACAGTGATAAGGACCTTCTGTGCTCTGGGTGGGGAGGCACGGGACATCTTATAGGAACAGAGGTGTTCCAGCATTTGCCTGGGATATGTCAAGCATTACAGACGTCCCTGTTGACATAGATTTCTCTGCTGAGCTTTGCAGTGAAGAAGTCCTGAGTCTTCTCAGAATTAGATAACCACATCCATGTTTCTACAACTAACTGTTGCACCTGCTACCTGAAGAATGACCAAACCAGAGCTTCTCTGTGTACAGACTGCTGACTTAAAGAGTTTATTCTCTAAGGTGATCTAGACTTTCCTCTGTCATTTGACTCTGTTCCCTGTATTTGTTGCTTTCTTCCTTTTCTCAGAAATGCTATTCCTTTACCTTCTCTTACCTTTTTAAACCTTAAAAGCAAGAAAGAACTTTACTTATAGGAAGAAAGAGCTAGAGGAAGGAAGTGATGTTTGGAGGGTAAATAAATGGAAGTTTGGGCAGCTTTAACATTCCAGGCTTTGAGCTAGGCATTCAGCATTAACTCTTACAAAAACCTGGGGTGAATAGATAGTCATTTCTTTTTGTAGATAAGAACAGAGAATCAGAGGACAGTTCATTATTTTGTACAAAACAAAAAGTGCATTGACTAGTAATTTTTAAAAAAATCATTTGCTGTCTTTTAAACTCACAGCATAGAACGGCACTTCCCAAACTCCGATGTGCATGGGAATTGCTTGGGATCCTGTCAAATGTAGGTTCTGATTCAGCAAGTCCAGCACAGATGGGTCCCCAGGACACTGCGTTTCCGTCACGCTCCTAGGTGATTCTGCTGCTGCTGATTCAGGGAGCACACTTTGAATACGAAGGACATGGACTGTGCATTTGCTAGCATTTTTTTTTTTGAAGCTACAAGAGGGGAAAAAAATTTATATCAAGGAAATCAGAAGGTTTCTGGCTCTAATCAGCCCATCACAAAAATGAGATGAGTATTTCCCCATTGTCATAACCCCTTAGGTGAGGAGTGTATCCTTGGTGACAGACCAAGATCAAATCATTTTTATAAATATTTATGCAGTGTGGCTTGAGAGGATGAAGAAGAAAAGCATGTGGAAACATAGGGGAAATTGGGACTTTTTATATCTCTCATTTAAATAAAGACTTGTTGGCTGAGCAGCTCATGCCCATAATCCCAGCACTTTGTAAAGGCTGAGGCAGGAGGATCACTTGAGTGGGAGGAGTTTGAGACCAGCCTGGGCAATGTGGTGAAATGTCATTTCTACAAAAAAACTACCAAAAAAAAAAAAAAAAAACTAGCTAGGCATGATGGTGTGCGCCTACAGTTCCAGCTACTTGCAAGGTTCAGGTGGGAGGATTGCTTGAGCCCAGGAGGTTGTGGCTGCAGTGACAGCCATGATTGCATCACTGCCGTCCAGCTGGGCAACAGAGTGAGACCCTGTCTCAAAAAAAAAAAAAAAAATTAAAAATAAATAAGGACTGGTCTATATTTTATCCTTCATACTGGTCTCAAAGGAAGCCACCTAGAGTGGGTCATTGTTTGACATTTAATGAATTTATACTTTGATACATAAATTTTGAACCAGACCATATCTTGAAGTGTGAGAGAAGTAATTATATGAATTGCCTTTGGAGGCTAATTCTACCTATTCTCTCAGTGTGGCCATTACTCAAACCTTTTGGGAAAGCCCTTCTAGAACCACCGTCAGAAATTTAGGCAGTATTAGGATCAACAAACATTATTTTAGAAGGCATTGAATATGATAGGGGTTTTTTTTTTGTTGGTTTTTTTTTTTTTTTTGAGACAGGATCTTGCTCTGTTGCCCAGGCTGGAGTGTGTAGTGGTGTGATCTCAGCTCATTGCAACCTCTGCCCCCCGGGTTCAAGTGATTCTCCTCCTCAGCCCCTCGAGTACCTGGAATTACAGGCATGTGCCACCACCAGATAATTTTGTATTTTTAGTAGTGATGGGGTTTCACCATGTTGGCCAGGCTGGTCTTGAACTCCTGACCTCAGGTGACCCACCCGCCTCGACCTGCCAAAGTGCTGGGATTACAAGTGTAAACTCACCGTGCCTGGCCTATGATAGGTTTTCACCTACTGAGAGTGGACTTAATTTTTCCTTTTAGAAATAAGAGTCAGAGCCAAGTACTAAGACTAAGGCGAGTGACAAAGCCGTTCAATACTGTATGTGATCAGGAGAGTTTGTGAAGGACAAGGACTCCTTTTATTGAGTCACTAAAAACCTAATTCTGAATGCTGTTCTTAAAGATGAGTTCCCGAGAGGTTTGGACCAATCATAAAATTATTGAGGCCTTTGATGCCTAAAATGACAACAACTCTTTGGCTGGAGAAATTTCCAGGTTGTGGCAAAATCCATCTTTAAAATTTTTTTTTTAATTTTGTAATTTTAATTTCTTATACAGATGGGGTCTCACTGTGTTGCCCAGGCTGGTGTCGAACTCCTGGCCTCAAGCATTCCTCCTGCTTTGGCCTCCCAAAACACTGGAATTGTAGATGTGAGCTACCATGCCCCACGCCACCTTATTTTTTACTGACCTTACTTATATGATATGTATGGGTTAATGAAAGGCAGGATTGAGGCCGGGTGTGGTGGCTCATACCTGTAATCGCAGCACTTTGGGAGGCCAAGGCGGGTGGATCACCTGAGGTCAGGAGTTCAAAACCAGCCTAGTTAACATGGCAAAACCCCATCTCTACTAAAAATACAAAAATTAGCCAGATGCGGTAGTATACACCTGTAGTCCCAGCTACGTGGAAGGCTGAGGCAGAAGAATTGCTTGAACTCAGGAGGCAGAGGTTGCAGTGAGCTGAGATCGTGCAACTGCACTCCAGCCTGGGCAACAGAGCAAGACTGTCTCAAAAAACAAACAAACAAACAAAACCTAATTCCGAATGCTGTTCTTAAAGATGAGTTCCCAAAAGCTTTTGACCAACAATACAATTATTGAGGCCGTTGGTGCCTGAGATGACAACAACCCTTTGGCTGGAGAAATTTCCAGGTTATAGCAAAATCCATCTTTAAATTTTTTTTTAAATTTTTTATTTTAATTTCTTGTAGAGATGGGGTCTTACTGTGTTGTCCAGGCTTGTCTCGAACTCCTGGCCTCAAGTATTTCTCCTGCTTTGGCCTCCCAAAGCACTGGAATTATAGGTGTGAGCCACCATGCCCAGTCTCAACTTATTTTTTACTGACCTTATGTATGGTATGTATGTGTTAATGTGTTAATAAAAGGCAGGATTGAGAAACTTGTTCCTTACCTTTTTTCTTTTTTTTTTTTTGAGACAGAGTCTCACTCTGCTTCCTAGGCTAGAGTGCAGTGGGTATGGTCATAGTTCACTGCATCCTTAAACTCCTAAGCTCAAGGGATCCTCCTGCCTCAGCCTCCCAAGTAGCTGGGACTACAGGCATGCACCACCACACCTGGCTAATTTTTTAAATTTTTTGGAAGGGATGGAGTCTCGCTATGTTGCCCAGGCTGGTCTCAAACTGCTGGGCTCAAGCGATTCTCCTGCCTTGACCTCCCAAAATGTTGGGCTTATAGGAATGAGCCACTGCACGCGGATGCTCTTTAACTTTTCTCCTTTCTCTTTGCTTTCTGTTAAAAACCAAACGACACAGCCACCATCAGCAGCAGCAGGCCCAAAGCTCAGATCTGTTATTCCAGTAGCTGCAGTAGAAGAGCTGAGTGGGTGGACAGGCGATGGGGGAAGCCTGAGTTTTGCTGCCCCTGCCTTTGGAGGGCCGTGGGTGTGATTCTGTAAGCAGTGGAGAACCACCCAAGGCACAATGGGATCAGACCCGCTGTAGGAGGCTGGCTGAGCAGTGGTGCTGAAAGCGATTTGAATTGGAGAGACAGAAGCTGGCAGGCCCAAGGGCTTTCATAGTCAGAATCTGAATGGTGGCTTTGGGAGTGAAATGAGTGGACTGTGGTGCGGGTCAGAGAAATTTTAGTGCCAGAGATGCTCAGACTCAAGATGAGATGAGGGGCAGGGAGGCATTGACCAGGAGTTAAGGCCTGGTGCGTGGTGAGGTCACCAACAAAGCCTGGGAGCCTGGAGGAAAAGAAGAGTCCTGAGGAGGCAGTGGCCGCGGGCCAGGACAGGGTCTGAGCTATGCAGTGGTGTCGTCCTGAGGAGGCAGTGGCCGTGGGCCAGGACAGGGTCTGAGCTGTGCAGCGGGGTCGGGACTGTCGTGTAGCGCTCGTCTTTTCCTAGCACGTGGACATACTCTTTAGGGTCCAGAAGGGCTCATGTCTTGTGAAATCAGGTTGCTGTGTTTGCTGGCTCTGGAAGTAAAGGGCATTTTGTGTCATTAGGGAGATTGGTGGGTCAAGGTAGTGACCTTTGTCTGTGCTGTCCTCGGGAGCACCCAGCTGTGGCAGCGTGCCTGGAATCCGAGTCCAGGAGACCTGCCCTGTCCCTGTGCCCCGCCTTCCCGAAGCTGCTGATTCCTTACTCTTTGCCTTTGACCTCTGTGCCGCGTGTGTGTTTAAGGCTCAAGGGCGAATCCTCAGCGTGCAGGCCAATGAAATGTTCAAGCGCTCCCAGCCCTCCTTATTTTCCCTTTCTTATACGCGTGTATCTTTGGCTCCAGGTGTAGTTGGTAACTTTTTATCTCAGTAATGATGCTGCCTTAAATACATGTGTATTTAAGAACATGCTGGTAGGTGGCACAGCATTGCGATATACCAAGCAGGTTCTAGAATGCCATGGCCAAAGGCCTCCAAAGGTTTCCATAATGATGAGAAGTAATGAGAGGCAGAATCTGGTGACTTGGGTTCTAACCTTTATGTGTTGATAGCAGAGCCAGCTGCTCATTTTTTTTGTATTAGATTTTGTGCTAAGTACTTTATTTGCATTATTTTAATTTCCTCTTAAAACCACCTTGTAAGTAGGTACTGCCCTACAAATGAGACAGTGGAGGCAGGTTGGGGCTACGTAGCTCATGGTAGGTCACATAGAAAGTGAGTAGTGTGGCTGGAGCTGGTACCCAGATGTTTCTGACTCCAAAGCCTGTGCCGTAGACCAGTGCTTCTCAAGCTGTCCAGTGCCTGTGAATGGCCTGGAGCCTTGTTAAAAATGTGGGCGGTGATGCAGTGGGTCAGGCAGTGCTGGGGCTCCATGATCTTGCTGCTGGCCCATGGGCCCCCTGAGTCACAAGTGGCCTTTTTCATCCTCTTCTTCCTCCCAGCCTTTCTCCACCTCCTCTTTCAGGTCCTCCCCTTTGCTCCTGCTCCCACCCCACCCCCACCTTTCCTCCCATGTGACTGATGGTCTGCTCGAGTAGCCCAGGCTGCTTGTCTGTTGGTGACTCTGTTGATGGATGGCTTGCCAAAAGATGTGGTGGCCCCCATTCACCCCAGTGGCATGGGATGGGCTTAGACTGGGGCCCTTTAGGGTCCACAACCTCTTTGGCTCAGGGAGGAAATAGGTCACTTCTGAAGGTGACCTCTTCCAGGGGAGGTGGAGGGAAGTTTACTCTCCCTGGTCATTTTATTAAATGTAAGTGCCTTTGGTCTAAAAGTTTTAAGCAATTTTAAAAGATGAATTATATTCCATGGAGCAGGTAAAGTATTTCAAGGAAGCGTCAGACAGGATTAAGCAAGCGAGGCTGACGCAGTTGGCTTGGCCTTGCCACGTCTGTCCTCAGCGACTCAATTCTTTAAAGGGTGATGAGTCAGCAGCCACTGGGCAGTAGCTCCATTTAAGAATGCACGGTGTGTGTAATATATTTTTAAAAGATGACAGTTAAAATGATAAAGACTAGTTATTCGGATGATTCACTTTGGAAAGGCCCCTGGTTCTTCCCAGATGGAGGGGGGCGGCCTTGTCGTGTGGTGTCTGGGAGACAGAACCCTCCCCTCAGGCAGGCTGTGGCCTCTGTGTGTTACGATGGAAACAATACGTGTCCAGCCTCCAGCAGGACAGGAGGCCACGTACATTGGAGGCACTTGGCTGTCTCACCAACCAGGAATGTGGGAACTCGTGTTTCAGGTCTGTTTTAGGGAGAGGTCAGATCTTGGGCTTCAGAGTTAGGTACCGCTAGAGCTAAGTATCCAGCTCCAGAATTTCTTTCTTTCTTTTTCTTTTGAGATGGAATCTGTCTCTGCTGCCCAGGCTGGAGTGCAGTGGCGTGATCTTGGCTCACTTCAAGCTCCAACTCTGGGTTAATGCCATTCTCCTGCCTCAGCCTCCTGAGTAGCTGGGACTACAGGTGCCCACCACCACACCTGGCTAATTTTTTGTATTTTTTTAATAGAGACTGGGTTTCACCGTGTTAACCAGGATGGTCTCCATCTCCTGACCTCGTGATCTGCCCACCTCGGCCTCCCAAAGTGCTGGGATTACGACAGGTGTGAGCTACCACGCCCGGCCATCCAGCTCCAGAATTTCTTAACTGTGTAACTTTAAGTGGCTTAACCTCCTTTATTCGAGCCTTAGGTTTCTCATCTATAAAATGGGGATGATGATAGTGCTTATGCACAGGGCTGTTGAAAGAATGAAAATGAGTGAATGAATGTGTACACAGAGCTTAGGCCTAGGCCTGGCTCGTGAGTGCCCAGCACTTGTGAGCTGTCATGATTAACTCATTTCCCTCCTGCCCCAAGGACCCTCTTGGGAAATAAAACCTCCCTGAAGATAGTTTGGGATCATGTAAAATCCGTGTGTGTTACTTTCAGGGTCTGCTGTGGTGTAATGGAAGAAGTGCAGACTTCGGAGCTAGACACCACCTGGCTTTGAGTCCTAGGTCTACCCACCTATGGCAGATTTATCTTAGCTTTAGTTTTCTAGTCTTTAAAATGAGGATGGGCAATGAAAGAATTGCCTCAGAGGGTTGTTGCAAGGATTAGATGAAATTATACAAAGTACTTCTTGCAGTTTCTGGCTCACTGTAGGCATTTAATCCATGAAAGTTATTATTTAGCTGACAAAATGCCTATAATTAGATGTTAGGGAAATTGCTGTCATCAATGGGGAAAGTTCCCCAATGGAGTTGGAAATGTTGACTCTGCTGTCCCAGCTTCTCCAAGTCCTGCCATCGTTTTCTTCCTGCCCCTTCCCAGAGCACCTGCCGTGGGGGCTGGTGGGAGCTCCAGGTTCCACAGCTGAGTCATGGGGAGCAGGAGACAGAGCCTTCCTGCTAATAAGAATAATAAATGCCAGCCCTGGGCTGGGCAAGCATCCTGCTGCCGGTTCGTATCACTGGATTTAGTATCCTGTGGCGGTGGTTTAATTGGAAGAGATAATTGGTGCCGTGTCCTGGGGAGTATGATCTGGGAGTCGGATGATAAGACTGACGCGGCTAATGTCTTGGAGCTCAGACTCACAGCCTGGGACGGGAAGCACCCATTCTCAGCAAACTTTTGGTTTCTGTTTGTGTTAGTGACCTGCTCTGTACTTTTCATCACTGCTAGTTTGTTGCTGTTGTTGTTGTTTTTGAGACAGGGTCTCCCTCTGTCGCCCAGGCTGGAGTGCAATGGCACGATCTCAGCTCACTGCAACCTCCACCTCCCGGGTTCAAGCGATTCTTCTGCCTCAGCCACCTGAGTAGCTGGGATTACAGGCACCTGCCACCACGCCTGGCTAACTTTTGTATTTTTAGTAGAGATGGGGTTTCACCTTGTTGGCCAGGCTGATAGCTAACTCCTGACCTCAAGTAATCTGCCCGCCTCGGCCTCCCAAAGTGTTGGGATTACAGGTGTGAGCCACTGCGACCAGTCACTGCTAGTTTTCTATCTGTAAGAGTTTTTATGGGAAATAGCAATGCCACAGTTTTCTTTCTAAAGCGCAGTTCACGCTGTCTCCCTCTGCTTCTCTCCCGGACTCCCTATGGCCTGTGGAAGCTCAGGCTGACCTCTAAGGCCTTTCACCCTCCTACCTGAGCTTCCTCTTCTTACATTACCCCTTCAGTGATCCCTGGGGGACCCCCCTGCCACCCCTGGCCATCTCCCAGGGCTGCTTAGTCTCTGATCCCATCGTGTCTGCTGCATGAATTCTTCCTGACACCCTCCTCTACTTTCCCGGTCTTACATGGTCTCTGTCTCCTTGGCTGTGGCCCTGTGCTATGGAGGAAGAGTTGAGAACAAGGGATTTGAAACCTGATAGCCTTAGTTTGAATCCTGGCCTCAACATATTTTCCCTTTGTGACCGTGGATCAGCAACTTAACCTACATGAGCCTTGGTCCCTCCTTTATAGGATAGATGCCTGCCTAGAGGGTTGTGGAGAAGGTGAAATGCTGAGTGCCTAATGCATGAAGTGGCGCTCAGTCAGTGTTAGCTAATGTAACGATTATGCCCCAGTTTCTCACTGATAGCCAGCCCTCATCTTTTGAGTACCAACTTGATAACTTAATTGAACCAGGTTTTTAAACATTGTAAGATGATTCCAGATTTTTAGATAGCTTAGAGGGCCATGGAGACACCAGGCCAGAGGTACCAGCTTGCAGGGGAGGATAAGCACAGCCTTACTTTCTCTTTTGAGACCCTGGTGGCAGCCTTGGAAGGTTTTCTCGGTGCAAACTTTGGTGTGAGCCACACAGCTGCTGCCTGGTAAATGGGAATGTGCACAGGACTCGAGGAATGAAGCAATGTTGCGTGACAGGTTCGTGTCCAACGCCTGTGTGCAGGCTGGGCAGGGGCTGGGTGCAGGCTGCTGACTCACCGGCTGCAGTGACCAGGACCTGCCTTGGGAGACCTTTCCTAGTGTTGGGGCAGCGTATATCAGACTCTGTGACCGTCACCATGGAGATGTGATTCTTGTTGCCTTTTCCTCTTATCTGTTGCAGTAGAGGCTGGAGTGATGCCCATAGGAAGAAACCTGGAACTCAGAGTCCCAGACGGAACTTGTAGTGACCTGCTGATTGGTCCTCACTGCACCATAATCATTTCTAACCACCCCATTCCTGTGACCGGGTGCACCTCATTATCTCCTCCCAAGGGCAGGTTGAATGCCTCCCCAAAAACCGTCTTGTTGAATGGAACCTCTCACTAGATCCTCATCCCACACTCTGCCCCCCTCCAGCCCAGTGGCTAAGATTGCTATTTCTGGATTTAATGTTTCTCAAAATCCTTTTCACTGGAGCTACTTTGACTATAGGATCATGTTTGGTTTTTTTATTTTTATTTTGAAGCGTGGGTCTCTCTAGGTTACCCAGGCTGGTCTTGAACTCCTGGGCTCAAGCTATCCTCTCGCCTCAGCTTCCCGAGTAGCTGAGATTACAGGTACGTGCCACCATGCCTGGCTTATAGGATCATTTTTTAGCTCAAGCATCCTGGCAGAAAAGCTGGTGGTGGGCTGGCCCAGGCCAGTGCTTTGTGTGTAGAATGTTCCCAAGAAAAGAACTGACGAAACACTAGAATGGCTCAGTGTGGTGAGAAATAGTTCCACTCCTGGAAGACCTGCATACCTGCAACTTCCTGTCCCATAGCCCTTCGTGTTCACTGTGGTGTTGACTTTGTCTTATCCTTTCATTTATCCTCATTATGACCATCCTTTTCAACATGGTGCCATGGTTAAAAGACTGGCCCTAGAGTTCTATTTGGGTTTGATTTGCAGCCTCTCCCCTTTCAGTCTTCATCAGACTCTGCACAGTTTCCTGCTGCATATATTAAGTGTTCATTATGCTTAAACTAAAGTCACAGCCTACAGAAAATTTAACCCTAGAGCCAACTGAGAGGGGAAGGAGAGAGGCAGTGGGGACCTTGCATGGATATAATCCTGATGTCTGGATTTCTTGGATGAAAACAGTGTTGTGGATGAGGTTTTGCTTATGAAAATGGATGTGTGGCCTTCCTGTCTTGCAGCAGTGCCTGGGAGTCCGTTCATCATGAAATAAAAGGAACTAGATGCATTTAAAGAAGGCAGCATAGCTACACTTGCAGCTGGAACATTTAAGCCTCTTTCACAACAATTCTCAAAGCTGCAGTTTTTGTGTGTGGGGTCATGGGGAGTGCCTTAACTGGCCTTCTCCCTCAGAGCCAGGACTTGGCTGCTTCTGGGGGTAGAGTTGCCTCGCCAGCAGATGGTCTATACCAGCTGAACTTCGCCGTGAAAGCCGCCTGTGTTGGAGAACTGAACGTCTGTGTCCGAAAATGCTGGTCTGTCTAAAGTTTCAGCATTTGCGATCCTTAAGTTCTCAACCATGCACTCATTTCTCTGGACTGTAATTCTGCCTTCACGAATGAGCCAGAATTATTTTGATAGGTACAATGCCTAGATTAGAAGGATTCAGCTGCTTGCCAAGAAACCCTTGCTCACGTGGAGGGCTTTACATTTTATATATTCTCCTGCCATGTATTTTCGATGATCCTTAGAAGAATCTTACAAAGCAGGTGCAGAGTTCCGTGTTACAGATGAGCCCACCAAGGCTCAGAGAGATCAAGTGTCCTTTCCAAGGTCATGTAACTAAAGAGAGGCAGAGGCAGGACACGAATCTGATCCTGACAGATGAGGATGACAATCATTTGCACAATGCCTTCTCATTCAGTCTCCTTTCTGGCTCCCAAGCCCAGAACCCTGCCCAGAAAACCATTTCTCTGAAAAGAAAAGATTTGCATTTTTGGATCTGAAATCCACACACCCAGGCCCTGACAGATTTGGGGCACATGTTGTTACAGCCGCTGAGGTCTGTGGCTAGGGAAATATGGGCATGTCATCTAGAGCATTTATCTATGAAACAAGGACAATGAGTGTCGGGAAATTTCCAGGCATTTGCCAGACATCTGCCATTTTAATGTGGAGGGTAGCAAACAGCTTTGTGTGCAGACCTCATTCGTTCCTGTGCCCACACCTCCCCACTCTGGGCAAATCCACCTCTTTGAGTCAGCTTCAGTTTCGCATTTCCAGCCGTCTGGTGGTTCGTCTCCATTCATCTGAACAGACATTTGTTTCAGCACCGTCAACGTGGCTGGCATGGTGCAGGGATATTTGGCCTTCCCCTTGGCACCTGAAACTCAGCCAAACCAAACTGCCTTCTCCTGATTTCCCTGTTATTTGTTGGTGGGATTCCCAGGTGGAGGTACCTGGGCTTCAAGTGTCAGACTGCCCTGGGATCCTTAGCCCTGCCTCTGTCGTTGCTCTGGAGCTACCAGGCTGAATAGACACTGCCCTTGTGATTCCCCTGTACCTATCCCTTTGTTTGCTTTTTCTCTGTCATGTCGTCAACCTGAGTCTAGGCTGCTTTTGGTCACCAGTTCTCTGAATGTCTGGTCCATGCCTCCCAGTTTCTCTTTTTACAAGCTGGGCTAAGGATCTTCTGAAAACGTCCCTTCCCTGCTCAGAAAGCGGGTGCGCTCTTGCTGTCTGAACACGGAGCCATTTGGCTTAGAGCTCTCTGATAGTGCAAAAATAATAAATCGTGGGCTTGCTGCTTTCTCCCCCAGAGTATGGTCCACTCATTGAGGACAGGGGCTGTCCTCTTCTTCTTCTGTCCTATATGAGTCTTCGCACAGTGACAAGCCTTTTCAAATATGAGCGTGAGTGAAATGGGGGTCGAAAGTAAGCCTCTCTCCTTTGTTTTAAGCTGGTGTAACAGCACATATCAGTTCACCCACAGGAAGCAATGGTTGATAGCTTCGATGAGCTGACAAGAGAGGAGGCAGTTTCCTTACTTTCCCAGAGAAAGGCAAGATGGCAATGAGTTTTAGAAGGTGCTTAGCACGGGCCCCGCAAGGTGGCTTTCCCCTGTAATCTCAGCACTTTGGGAGGCCAAGGTAGGCGGATCACCTGAGGTCAGGAGTTTGAGACCAGCCTGGCCAACATAGTGAAACCCCGTCTCTACTAAAAATACAGAAATTAGCCGGGCGTGGTGGTGTGGGCCTGTAGTCCCAGGTACCCAGGAGGCTGAGGCAGGAGAATCGCTTGAACTCAGGAGGCAGAGGTTGCAGTGAGCTGAGCTCACGCCACTGCACACTCACTCCAGCCCAGGTGACAGAGCAAGACCCTGTCTCAAAAAAACAAACAAACAAACAAAAAAACAGAACGTCCTTCAGTGTTTCAGGTGCTGTTTGTTTTTTTTAGGCCAAATGCTTAAATTGGACAGTTAATTTTATGCATTTCACTCTTTTGGGCCAATTTGTGAAGTCAGCAAGTGTTTATTGGACAGATGAGTTGTTTGGGGGAAGGGTCAGGGCATCAAACTCTTTTGGGTGTTGGATTTGGTTGTGTTTGGTAAAAGAAAATGTGGCATTCACAAAATTGAGCCTAACCAAATTTTCCAATAATTTTTGCCTTTCCCATTGCTGCTCACAAAGGTGTTTGATCAATACCTTACTGGAAAAAATATCTGGGGACATATGACAGGTTCACTATAGACATATGAGCACAGATACATGCAGTTTAGTTGTGTGTAGTCTTCGTAAGAAGGATAAACGTGTGTGAGTTCAGAGGACAAGAAATAGGGTTGAAGTTAAACAATTTTCAGTAGGGTAACCGTACTCTGAAACAGCCAGTCAAGGCTTGTGGGAGACTTCTTATTGGAATCCTTCGGTTGAGACAGTTCTTTGGATTAGGAACCACTTGAATGCTTCCTCTCATCACAGTGACCTGCCCTCCTGGAATGTGTGAGAAAGGCAAGCAGGCTGGAGTGTTCTTACTGTTACACAGGGATGGGCTCGTCTGTGCTCTGACGTTGCCTTGGGCCCCATCTCCCTACTTTCCAGGTCAGGGAAGATTGTCTTTTGTGTGTTTGTGTGTATATTTGAGGTGTACAACATGAAGTTTTGATACACTTAGTGAAATGGTTACTATAGTCAAGCAAGTTAACATATCTATCATTTCTCATAATTACTTTTTTTTTTTTTTTTTGAGATGGACTCCCTGCTCTGCCGCCCAGGCTAGAGTGCAGTGGTGTGATCTCAGCTCCTTGCAACCTCCACCTCCTGGGCTCAAGCGATTCTCCTGCCTCAGCCTCCTGAGTAACTGGGATTACAAGAGTGTGCCACCAAGACCAGCTAATTGTTGTGTTTTCAGTAGAGACAGGGTTTCACCATGGTGGCCAGGCTGGTCTCGAACTCCTGACCTCAAGTGATCCGCCTGCCTCGGCCTCCAAGAGTGCTGGGATTACAGGAGCGAGCCACTGCACCCAGTCATTTACCTTTTTTTTTTCTTTTTTTTTTTTTCAATATGGCAAGAGCTCCTAAAATCTACTTTCTTAGCAGAAATCCCCGGTATAATTCAATGTTGTTGACTAGGAGTCCTCATGCACATTAGGTCCCTGGACGATGCATCTTGCATATCTACCTCTCTGTGTCCTTTCACCCACATCTCCCGTTTCCTCCTTCACCTCCCCCACCCCTGCTCCTTGGTAACCACTGTTTTATTTTCTGTGTCTTCTACTTAAAAAAATACATTCCACATATAAGTAAGATCACGTACAAGCAAGGTCATGCAATATTTGTCTTTCTGTGTCTGGTTTCTTTCACTTAGCATAACGTCCTCCAGGTTCATCCGAATTGTGGCAGAAGGCAGGATCTCTTGTCTTTTTTAAGGCTGAAAAATATATTGATATTCTCTCTCTCTCTCTCTCTCTCTCTTTCTCTATCTGTCTCTCACATTTTCCTTACTCATTCATCAGGGAGGTTCTTAGAGAGTGAAGCCACCTCGTGGTGGTGCATCACTGAGAGAAAGTAAACCAAACCCAAACCTGAAACGTATGGTTCAAGTGCCCAGAACCCATATTCTGGTTGAATCTTTCCGACTCTCTAAGGGTTAGTAAGGATTTCTCTGGGGAAAGTGATAGGGGCTGGGCACGGTGGATCACGCCTGTAATCCCAGCACCTTGGGAAGCCGAGGTGGGCAGATCACTTGAGGTCAGGAGTTCAAGACCAGCCTGGCCAATGTGGTGAAACCCCGTCTCTACTAAAAATACAAAAACTAGCCAGGTGTGGTGGCGTGCGCCTGTAATCCCAGCTACTTACTCGGGAGGCTGAGGCAGAAGAATCACTTGAACCCGGGAGGTGGAGGTTGCAATGAGCTGAGATGGCGCCACTGCACTCTAGCCTGGGCGACAGGGCGAGATGCCGTCTCAAAAAAAACAAACAAACAGAAAGTGATAGGAACCCTTCCATCACGTCAAGGCTGGTGCTTCTATATCATTGGAATGACGGTGCTGTGATGCCCCCCTGGCAGACACCCCTCCTGCCCATGGGCCGGGCTTTCCAGTCCCTGTTTAAGGACGAATGCCCCCACTAACTGCGTCTTCCTCCTGAGGAGCTGGCCCCTTCCACCTCACTCCTGAGACCATGGCTGGGGCTAACGAAGCTGTCATTAACAGTGCCTCAAACAAAACCTAAGACCATTAAATATTTAATTGAATTATTTCACTGCAGGGATATTGTGACTCATGTTGAGAGCTAATCATCTGCTTTTTTATCTGGCCCTTAACAGATCTCTGGTTAAACATTTAAAGGTCAGAGTCATGGCGATTGCAGTATTGTCATTGTTTTCTTTCCTTTGTGGGTTTGGGTGGAGGAAAGGGGAAGAGTGGGATGCGTGGGAAGGAAGAGGAGTCATTGGAAGTTGCCTTTATCAGTGGAGGGATTCCAGGGGATCACAGGAGCTATGCTTCTTCTTTTCTGGCCTTCCCTGGTCTTGATTCCCCAGAGGGATACCAGGAAGGGGCTAGAATGTGGGTGCGGATGGCCTCTGAACTAGGCTATGCTGTTTAATGCAAGAAACTGTATTCCCTGTCCAGCCATTCACGATACTGTTTCATTCGCTCTATCAGAGCTCAGTGAGGTGTTGAAATTCCATTGTTCTTCTGTTTAATTTAATTTTTTTGTGCAGGAGGATGAAAAGATGTGTTAAAATCCTCATGGTTTTTTCTTCCTCTTCTTGGTGTTATTACTATGTTAACAAGATAGCCGTTCCTGCTACTAACATCTGTGCTCAGCCTATGGTCAGGTCCTGACTTGAGTATTCTAACAATAAAATCAGTGGACTTAATTAGCTTTTTAGGTGACTCCAGCCTGTGCTGCTGCTTGTACCATTTGATGGGAATTTCAGGAGGAAGGAATTAAGGCCCGTGGACGTGAAGACATGTGGCTGACATGGGGTTTATGTTGGTAAAAGATCAACTGTGAAATATTTGGAGTGTCCAACGCATGCCGTGACCTTGCTAGACACCCTTGGGAGTTGCAGAGCCAGTCCGATGCCCTCCACAAATACCTTGGATTTTCTAGAGAGGAGCAAAAGCTATTTCTCTTAGAAGACTTTAGTGTAGCATTTTCCCACAGACAGAAATGCCCAAGTTTGGGTATGAAGCCCCAACTGCTAAGTTTCTTTGCATCTGTTGAAGATGATGAACAGGAGAAAGTTAAAGCAGCAGATAGAAAAACGGTTGTGCTGGCTGGGCGCAGTGGCTCATTCCTGTAATCCTAGCACTTTGGGAGGCTGAGGTGGGCAGGTCACCTGAGGTTTGGAGTTCTGAGACCAGCCTGACCAATATGGGGAAACCCCATCTCTACTAAAAATACAAAATTAGCCAGGCGTGGTGGCGCATGCCTGTAATCCCAGCAACTCAGGAGGCTGAGGTAGTCTTGAACCCAGGAGGCAGAGGTTGCAGTGAGCCAGGATCACGCCATTGCACTCCAGCCCGGCCAAGAAGAGCAAAGCTCTGTCTCAAAAAAGAAAATAAAAGAAAAACAGTTGTGCTGTAATTTTTGTACTGTTATTCCCTGGCTGAAAACCAGGCCTGCCGCTGATGGCCCTAAAGGGAGCCACATCTGCCAGGACGACAGAACGTCAGCAATGTGTTGGACTCAGCACAAAGCAGACACATGTTTCCTGCATTATGGAGCTGTTGGGCCACATGACCTAGAAGCCCTTCTGGTGCCAGGAGTCTGAATTCCATGATGCTTACATCCAGCCAGCTAGTGATTTCAGAAAACCTTAAAAAAAAAAAAAAAAAAAAGTCTGAAAAGATTAACCAGATCTATTTTGTGCAGGTTCATTTGTGTTCCCATTGGCTTTAATGACACTTTCTCCCTCCCAAATTTTACAGTGATTTGTTCCTTTCCTCTTCAACATCATTCAGCGGTATTTTTTGAGTGCTGCTCTTTGCCATGCACTGTGCAAGAGAGGGGAGCCCCACCTGCAAGAAGCTTAGTCTTGGCAGAGGAGACAAAAAGTAAAGAGACAATGGCAGGACAGGTATGACGGGGCACAGGGGTCTGGTTTAGGCAGAGCAGAGGGTCCCTTGGAGGCAGAGCATGGGAAATGCTGCTCAGTCTAGGTGATACCCAGGTGAGGTCTTGGAGGTGCATGGAATCCTGTGAGAAGGGCACCATCCCAGCAGTGGAGGGAACGGCGTGTACAGAAGCTGGGTGGTAAGCAGGAGCAAGAACAGAGCATTTGGGAGCTGCCAGGACGCCTGTCACCTGAAGTGCGTGTGTTGGCAGGTTGTGATGATCTTGTTTCCTGCAAAGACTCTCAGATGCCAGTTTAAAAGAACATTCACAGCTCTGCCTTTTTGTCTGTTAACTTTAATAGACGTTAACTCCACGAAATTCAGTTGAAATCCTCCTTGCATGAATATTAATCACCTGCCATTAACCAAGTACAAGAAAATTTTAGAAAGGCAAACTTAGTAAACATCTGTCCAAATCATTTGGAGCAAAGCACTAACTCCTTAGATCTTCCAGTCATCATACCGTTCTGTTAGTGTAAAATGACACCGAGGATGTGCAAAAGTTACTGAATCTAAGATTGCTTTGCATCTATCTGTTTTCCTTTGTTCCTTAGAACCTGCTTTTTGTATTTGTTTTCTTCTCCTTTTTTCCAAGTATCTGGGAAAAGCCCCTCTTCTGGTCTGGTGTTTGTTGTACTGTGGATGAGCAGACAGCTACATTATGGAGAGCTGCCAGCTACCAGCGTCATTGCAGAGCCAGTGTGAAGGCAAATGCAGGAAACCTCATACTTGGTGTCTCCTTTGGATTGGAAAGAATGACGTTGAGCTCCTGTTCCTAGTTGCTGTCCTTCAACCTGGTCCCAGGTCATAAAGAGCAAGTGTGGTTTCAGCAGCATGTTCACCGAGTCTACTCTGCCAGCTGCCCAAGTATTAGTTTTGTCAACTACAGATTAAAAATGAAAAAATTGGTACACAGACCCTGCCCTGTTGAAGTCATCTTTGGGAATCTATCTTGTGATCATGTGGAACAATGCAACAGTTGCTTACTCTTGGCATGAATGAAGGCCAGAAATGTTGTGAAACAGAAAAGTGTGTTTTGGGTACTTGTCCATTTGCTTGGGAAAAATTGGTATGTGGAGGGTGGCTGCCTGTTTGCCTTCCACTGAGGTCTGGGACTTTGAAGTGGACAGGCCTGGGCAGCGGCAGCCTAAGGGATTTAGGTTATAAAGGCTGAGGAGTCTGGTGCATGGGCTTTGGAGGCACATGACCTCATCTGAAACCCAGATCCCTTGCATGTTAGCTGTGTGACCGCAGGCAGGTTCCTTACCCTCTCTGTGCAAAGGCATCTTGAGAATGTTATTATAGGAAGTGTTTAGGTAGCAGTCCATTTGGAAGGAGTGAGTACTCTTACATGATACTTTACCCAAGACAGAAAACCTGCATAACCCACATAAATAATTCCTCTCTCAAAAATAGAATCAGGGCGTAATGAGGGCTAATGTGCCAGGCCACCTCTTGGAAGTGCTATAGCCTATGTGTCTCATTTTCCTCTTCTATGATGGGAATATTCATGCCTGCCACATAGAGTTGTCAGGGATTTTAGAAATAAAGTCTAGACGTTGCTTAGCACCAGGTTACTACTTCAAGTGAGGAGTATAAAACATGGTGGTAAATTTTGCCGAGTGACTTTCTTGGATCTCTGAGGTCACTGAACTCCAGGTCTGTTCTGATTTTGAGTGGCATGATCAGGTAGGTGAGCTTGCAGAGGTTGCCCAGGCGCTTGTGGTGGGGCTGGAGAATGGCAATCTGTGGAGAGCCCCTGCACCCCTCTCGTCCTGTGAAACATCCCAAATCAAAATAGGGGGTTGCTGTATAAAAAATTATTCTCTTGAAAATCGCTGGTTTAGGTGAGATCTCTCTTTAAAGTGCAAGATGATTTTTAAGAACCTTCCCAGCTCTCATGGTTCTCTCATAAGAAATGGAAGAACTGAATTCCAGGCTCTTTGTAATTGGCCAGGAAAATTAGGATAAATGGGTTAAAGGAGTCAGAGGCCTTTGGGCCTCCACGTCTGCTCGCGGTCTGAATGGGAGCCCCCTGGGACCCAGCGGGCTCTTTGGTGGGTCCTTGATCTCCTAAAAATGGAAGCAAATGGCGGAGACCCTGCCCCTTAGAGGCACCTCCTGGTTTCCTTCACAGAACGGCAAAGAAAGAGATGCCCTGCCTGCCTGAAAATCATTTTTCTTGCCGCTGGTATTCTGGGAATGATTCTGGAAAAAACATTAGGCATGGACTCGAAGTCTGACACACTCATGTGTGGTAGAGGTAGACACTGCCCACGTTCTCTGACCAGACAGCGTTTCCATCTGTTGGTTTACCACTTATGTAATCCTAATGAGAAAAACAGTGGGATTTGTGGCAGGCCAAAGGTCAGGTGAATTGCTAGTCTCTGGATGAAATGCCAGTTAATCTGATTGTTAATCGATCCCTATTTTTGTAAACTTGAAATGCAAGGTTCAAATTTGAAATGAAAAAGCAATCAAGATTTCAGCAACTCAGTTGCCTCCTTAGCGCAGTAGGTAGCACGTCAGTCTCGTAATCTGAAGATTTCAACAACTGAGTACCTCCTTGCTCAAGGAGTGAATTGAGAAGGGCTTAGTTCTGTCCCTGATACTGTCAGTCAAGGTTCTAAGTTGTAGCAACAGAAATCACTTCAGAATCAGACAGGGAAGTTGCTAAAGAATGTGGGGGAGTCCAGAGGATCCCTTTCTCCCCTCTGTTGTGTGTTCTTCTACTCTAATACCTGGGAACCATTCGTGCCCATCTGCTTATGTGTCTCACTCTCCGGTGAGACCTGGACTGACATCAGGGACGGTCTTGTTTGTTTTTATTTTTCCTCTGCCCAGCACTGACATATGGGGGTTGGGTCACATAATCTAGCCACGGGCAGGATGTCAGAACGTACTGAAGCATATTGGTGGCCTGAGCTCAAGTAATAAAGTAAAGCTGATTTTTTTTTTTAACTGCCTGAAACAGGCACACTTAACAACAGCCACAGCCATGACAAAACCTCATGAGAAGATGCCTGGGTCAAGGGTCTTACTTCCAGCAGCTTCCCTGCAAATCCAATGCAAATAAACATAGGCTCTTCTTTGCAGTTTGTTGCAGTGGAATCTTGTCTGTTGCATGCTGAAGCCTAGGATCTTAGGCCCCTTCTGATGTCACAGCAGAGCGTTTGCATGTTCATGTTGAATGTGTTGGTTTAGTTTATCTGTGCCCTGAATTTGAAATCATGAACTTGCACTCTTGGTTCAGTTGGAGGCGGAGGTGGCCCAGAGCCATGTGGATCTGTGCTGGTGTCACCACTGATGGTGGCAAAGGGAAGAGTGATGCTGAGGAGGAAGCAGGAGAATCCCGAAGGTCGAAGGCCATGGGGCCCAGCTGCCATAATAGCCATAGCGTCCAGGGCACTGACCAGGAGAAGGGCGCTGGCCTCAGCCCTTCTTCCTGTGATCCTGGACTGCTGGTTCTAGGGCCACCAGTAGTTCTAGACTGCTCTGGTTAGGGAAGGAGGCACTTCTTGTTCTTTCCTCAGTTTCTCCTCCAGAATCATCCCCAGAATAGAAACCAAAGCTATAATGAGATCATTGGTTTTTAAAAAAATTTTAATTTTTAGTTGTGGTGAAATGTGCGTAATATAACATGTACCGTCTTAATCACTTTCAAGTGTAGAGTTCTGTAGTGTTGTGCCACAGACCTCCAAGACTTTTTCCTCTTGCAAAACTGAAGCTCTGAACCCATTCAGCAACTCACATTTTTCCCCTTCCCCCCAGTGCCTGATAACCACCATTCTCCTTCCTATTTCTGTGAGTGTGATTCTGCTAGACACCTCGTGGAAGTGGAATCACAGTATCTGTCCTTTTGTGGCGGGCTTATTTCACTTAGCACTATATCCTCAGAGCTCATTCACTGTTGGAGCCTGTGTCAGGATTTCCCTCCTTTTTTAGGCCTGAATAATCCATTGTATGTATATGTTTATCCATTTATCCTCAGCAGATATTTGGGTTGCTTCCACCTCGTGGACACATCCCTAACTTTTAATCCTTTCCACCACTCTCCATTTGCCGCGGGGTGAGGGCTCTGCCTACCCCCCAGCATGGCCTTCCTGAAGCCATTTCCAGGCCTGGCCTCCTCCTGCCTCTCTTGCTGTAGCCTGATCCTCTCACTGCCATGCCACATCCCTGGCACCCTGGCCACACTGGACTCCTTAGAGACCCTCCAGGCACACACTGTTCTCTAGTACTGCCATGCCTTTTTTGCACATGCCCTTCTGTTCATCTGGAACGCTGCATCTTCCCACCTTCTGGAACCTCCAACATATACTGTCTTCCTTCCATCTCAGCTTAGACAAGCCCTTCTTGATCTCCTCCAATCACATTGTGTCATCCAGTACTGTTTATCTGTCATTTTGTACCACTGGGCCTGTGTTTATTTTAGGGCACGGCCTATTTTATTGACTAACCCTAGAGTCTGTGCATGGTAGGTATGGAAGATTTAGTAAACACATAAAGTATGTCATTCTTTCAAAGGCAGGAGCCTCTTCCTTTCCTCCCCCTGCCCTTTTCCCCTGGTCACTAAAATCCATGTCTCAGGTTGAAATTGGGTACTTGTTTCCTGTAGAAACATCGTTATGGGACATGGTCAGGTTCAGTAGCACTGATGCGGGTATAAAAATGGATTAAGTTTGCAGGCCAGCCTGAGAACTTAACTACCATTCATGACATCGTTTCTTTGGGGAAAAACCATATCCATTTCCAAAACAGCTGAAGCATAGTCTTCTGGATCCTGCATCTCTTTGTGAAGTTGGCCTTTGCTGGTGGCTCTGCCATTAGTTTGGAAATCAGAGATGGTTTTTCCGTGCCTGTGATGAGGACAAAGGTGAGTGTCCCCTGTCTCCACATTGGGAAAAGAAACACACCCATCCCTTAGAAAGGAGAGGGAAATGGTATTGCGGCCTCACCCTCAGATAAATAAAACCTCCTGAGAATTTAATGTGTGATTGTTTTTATAAATGTGGCAAGCCATTGGTGTTAGCTTCTGGCCTCCATCTGAGCAAGGTTTCAGTAGCAGGTAATCCCCCTGTTCTTTCCCCTAGCTATGTGGGGCAGGATCCATCTCTTTGCTACCACCTCTTGCTATATTCCTACCTTTTTTTTTTTTGAGGCAGGTATTTGCTCTGTCGCCCAGGCTGGCAGGCTGGAGTGCAGTGGCACGATCACGGCTCATTACAGCCTCAGTCTATTGGGCTTAAGCCATCCTCCCACCTCAGCCACCCAAATAGCTGGGACTACAGGTGCAGACCACCACGCCTGGCTAGTTCTTAAAAATGTTTTGTGGAGGCCGGGCGCGGTGGCTTACGCTTGTAATCCCAGCACTTTGGGAGGCCGAGGCGGGCGGATCACGAGGTCAGGAGATCGAGACCACGGTGAAACCCCGTCTCTACTAAAAATACAAAAAATTAGCCGGGCATGGTGGCGGGTGCCTGTAGTCCCAGCTACTTGGAGAGGCTGAGGCAGGAGAATGGCGTGAACCCGGGAGGCGGAGCTTGCAGTGAGCCGAGATCGTGCCACTGCACTCCAGCCTGGGCGACAGAGCGAGACTCCATCTCAAAAAAAAAAAAAAAAAAAAAAAAATGTTTTGTGGAAATGAGGTTTCACTACGTTGTCCAAGCTGGTCTTGAACTCCTGAGTTCAAACCATCCTCCTGCCTCAGCCTCCCAAAGTGCTAGGGTGACAGCCACTGCGCCCAGCCATATCCCTAACTTTTAAACCTTGCTGTGGCTGAGAACAAATTAATGTAGTTTGAAGTTTACCAACAGGGAAAACAAAAGGAAAGAAAGGGATGGGGCAGCAGAGCAGGCAGTGCCATGACTCAGTTCCACTCAAATCTCATTCTGGATTTGACTGGGGTAGAAACCAGACTTTAGGATGCCCATGACTTATTGTCTATGGAAATAGCATTCTCTTAGACTTGTGCAGTCAGCTACCTGTGGAGCTGTACGTAGCAGCCCCCATAGGCTTGAAGGACCTTTCTGTAGCTGTCTTTGGAGGCAGTGACAGTCTCCTCCCAATTGTTACACACATTTCTGCATAGGAGTTGATACATGAAACAGGAAAGTCAAATACATTTTGCAATGAGTAGAGAAGTAAATCCAAAACCAAATTTAGCTGAGAGTCTTTTGTTGCATGAAGCTGTGCACACAGAGGCAGTGAAGAGGTCTAGAATCAGACAGCTGTAGGTTTGCGTGTTAATTGCATGATGATCTGACTCTGTGTGCACAGGGCCTGGTGCTCAGCATCCTACTTGGATTATCCCATTCAATCCTTGATAGCACTGTGGAACAGCTCCTGTTGGATGAAGAAACAAAGATTCAGAGTAGATATCACCCAAGGTTACACCATTGGTTGGAGGGAGAGCTGGAACGGTGACCAGGGATCTCCAGCTCCAGAACCCTGCATCTTAACCTCTGTGGTATACTCCCGCTTGGTGGGTTGCCCTGAGCCAATTGTTCTGCTCTCTGAGTCTTGCTCCTCATCTGTAAGATGGTCCTCGGGCGGCTGAGTGTATTGAGAGACAGCCTAGGTATAGATGCATACCTCCAGCATACCTTCAGGAAACAGGCCATCCTTCTAGGGCCACAGAAATGCCCCTGAGACCTCTTTTCCTGTCATAGCACAGTGTTCTGCTTTCTGAGAACTGAAATTTGCAGGGATAGCCTGCCTACGGAATTTGTCCACTTGTTTAGTGAGGCTGGATGGTGGTTGTCCTATTTACTTAATTCACTTGATGGGTTTCAGTCTTTTGAACTTAAAAAAATAAGAAAATTGGATTTGTTTAATCTCGTTTTCCAACACAACAGTTCTTAGTCTGCTTTTGAATGTTTGTTTGTGGGCTGAATACAATTCAGTGTTAATCTAGTGACCTAGTATTGCCTGGTGATGAAATCTGTCCCTGACGTTAGGTTCACTTGTGTTTCTTTGTGTTTCTCTCTCTCTCTGTCTCTCTCTTTGTGTCACACACACACACACACACTTTAAACTTGGTCTTTAAAATCTCATAGTTTTTCCTGCTCAAGACAACAAGATCCCTAATGCCAAGATTTCTACCTGAAAGGTCAGTTTCAGCTTTGTAACAACTGGGTAATTGTCTCCTAGAATAAACCAGCATCTCGGGGACTGCAGGCTTGTCTTTTCAGTCATGTGAATGCAAAGCTCTTCTCTCCAGTGACTGCCATGCCTGTGCCGCTTCCTGTGGGCATGTGCAGTCATCTGGAAATGGCGGCTACCAGATCCACAGCTGGGGATGACCCTGGCTTCTTTTCTGTAATGAGGATGTGTCTGCTCCTGCCATTGCCCCACTCTTTGTCCTCTGCCTTGTGGTCAGGAGCTGCTCTTTGTGCTTTCTTTTTCCCCCAGTTGTTACTGCTGGGGGAAACTCTTTGGAGTGGTCCAATGTCACCCCTGTAGGATGCTCACCAAATTGATACTAATTCCTGCAGCAGCTAATTCCTGCCTGAAACTTTAAAGTTTGCTAATTAAGTACCATTAAGATGATTTGCTAGGTTCTTCCCCAAATGAGTGCTGGGTTCCTGATTGGGAACCTTGTTAGAAAAGCCCAGGGGCTGCATTCTGGCATTCTGTGAGCCCCACAGACAGCAGCGCCCTCCCTGGGGTAAGTGTTGGTTCTGGGGAGGTCCCTGTTCGCAGATGCCATCTTCACATCAATTCTGCTTCTGTGCAAATATGCTTGAGTGTCTGCTTGGGTGTCTGAGATCAAGATCATTGTAGGTCATGCAAATCTTTTTTATTTCTCCAGTCTTCTTTTGGGATGGTAGACATTACTGATAAGGTACTAAGTGAACTGGAGTTTTAAAAACAAGGTATTTCCTTTTAATATTTCTGATTCTCTTTCTCATATGAAATGGGCCATTAAGCTTGTTCAGGATGGTGGTCCCAGGTCTCACTGTCTCAGCACGGAGTGATTACTGAAAGATGCTGATGGTATCTAAAGGCCATCTGGAAAGTGTCGAGGTGGGTGGTGAGCTGAGGGACGTGGTGAATTGAAGGGAGCTGAGGGTCTGTTCTGCATGGACAGAGTGGAAGTAGGCCTGCAGGAGAGTATCCCAGGCACCTGTCTTGGTGGAACCTCACCGTAATGGGGGAATGCCAGCTGACAGCTGGAGGTCGTGTGTTCAGGTCAGCTGGGCCTGAAAGACTCCTCCACAGGCCACACCGCTCCCTGTAGCAGCAACACATGGGCAAGGTATTTACTTCTCCTTCAGTAGGGCTTGTATCCACTTTTGTGATGTACATCGCTTACCCAGCAATCCCCCCACCTCACCCCTGGCTCTTTCTCCCAATCTTGGTCTACACAAATATATTCCCCTGTGAGTTACCTAAGAATCCACGTGCATTTGTCTCAAAAGATAATTGATGGGCAGGGCCCTGGGAGAAGCCATCTTTAGTGATGCTCTACAGAGGTGACTGTTGAGTCACGTGCTGGGGGGTCTGTCTGGTGGGTTTGTGCACATGTGTACTCAGGCACGTGCACTGTTTCTACAGCATGTGGATACAAGGCACGTGGCTGTCCGTTTCCCCATGCAGCCTTCCACATGGTTCACGGAATACCACCAGGGTCCTTGGTGCTGTTTCCATGTAGCATAACAGTGACAACCATGGATTTCCAGGTGGCACTGAATGGCTAGAATTGGAAACCAGCTCTGTATTGGAGAGCTGGGAGAAGTTACCTTCCAGGCATTTTTTTTGTTTCATTTGGGCTCCTTGAGCTCATGGCAGGCATTGCCAGAGCCTAAACGTCCTGCTTGGAAAGGGGAAGGTTCTTCAGGTAATTACTCCCTCCCTTGTTGTACCTCTGTTCACCTCACTCCAGGGATGATTGAAGAAAGCTCCTTACCTTCTTCCCCCTGGCATGAAGGGGAGCAAGTTCTCTGGCCCCGGAGATGTTTCAACCGAGTCCAGATGACTATTTGGCAAGGACGATAAGGAAGAAATTCTGGTGTCATGTGAAACTAGGTTACCCCTAAGGCCTCATGCAGCTTTTAGAGTCTCCTAGATGCTGACGGTTCTTTAGAAAGTGGCTTTAAGAAATCCCAGGGCTGACTGTTGAGAATACCATTTGGTAGGTTCCCCGCCCTTCTTTATGCGCAGCCAAGTGATTGTTGTCATGGCAACAGATCTGTTCCCGCGAAGGCTTTTCTTGTAGCATATAAGAGGACCTGAAGCTTCTGAGATTGTTAGTAATTATCTTCTAAAAAATATGTCCTGAGTATTGTGAGCATTTTAATGGGCCCAGTTCCAGCCTTATGGGTACTTTTGAGGTCTGTATCAGCCCCATGTCACAAAATAAAAAGACTTGATTCGTTGTTTTGTTTTCATTTTTTTCTTTTGTGCATGTCTAATGTGGAAGAAGAATCACGATCCTATTGTTAATAATACCTTGCACATAGTAGGTGCTCATATACTTAATTGTATTTGAAAGGCAGACAGAAAAGCTGAGGATCAAACTAGATATCCTTTATTAGATTAGCAGTTACATATGTTCTTTCCCTAGATGGCCTTGAATCACAAACTAGGCAGACCTCCCGGAGCTCACAGCTTTATGGTCCAGATCTCCTGTCCCTGTTGTTTGCACATCACCAGGGAGAGGGGATCCATGGGTGAGTCTGATATGTATGAAGAATGTCTCATTTCCCCCAACCCCAGGAGCTCAGAGTTAGCTCAGCTGCCAAAATGTTAGGAGTATCTGCTCTTCAGAATAGGATAGTGTCCAATTTTAAAACTCTTTCCCCTTTATCTACAAACATCAATTGAGTCTTTATTCTAAGTCATGCACTTTGCTAGATACTGGGAATTCAGGAATGGCTCACACCTAGTTGTTCCTCCAAGGTGGTCGCTGTCTAATGGAGGACACAGGCCCATGGAGCAGTAAGCCCAGGACAGCGCAGTAAGTGTGAGAATGCACTTGTTCCCCTTAGTCTCTCCCTCCCTGCCTTTGTTCTCCCATCCTTATTTGCAAGGACTGGAGGCCTCTGAACCACTTCTAATCCTCTGCAAAAGAGAAGATAAAAGCTTACTCCTTGCCCACCTTTTTATACCAAGTCACTCTGAAGGCTACGTGAATGTCCTAGACATGGGAAAGATAGGAGCGGGTGGGAACCAAGGGACTCTTTCTGACCCTTACTCTTCTGCTGTCGAGCCACTTTGCCCTGAGAAATCGTCAGCCCTCCCATGCTCTCTCTTTCCTCTAGACCGGGATTGCCGTTTCACTCGTTGGTAGGAGGACCTCTGGTTAAACGGAAGAGTGTGCTTTGGGATGGGACACTAAGGCGAGAGGTGGAGAAGCTTCATCAGCGGGAGACTGTCCCTGCAGCAGACCCTGTGTCCTTTAGTGGTGCAACTGGCAAACAGTCATATTTACTGTCTCGGGACATCCCGTCAGCTGGATTTCACCTGGCAGGGGCTCTGTGTGGTGATGGTGTTCTCAGGGAGCTGGGGAAAGTATTCTGGCTGGTGAAACATTCTAGCCCCTTTCACTCCAAGTGTGGTTGGTAGTCTAGCAGCAAGTCAGCGTCTTCTGGGAACTTGTCAGATATGCTGAATCTCTAGACCTTCTGGATCAGAATCTACATTTTAGCACAATTTCCTGGTGATCCTTGTGTATACTGAAGTTTAACAAGGTGTATCTTGAGCTCCCTTTTGAGATCCTAGGCCCAGGGTAGCAAATACAGAGTCTGCATCCTTCCACTGTCCTGCGGTTGTAGCAGACATTACTAGCTGATCTAGGCAATCCATTTTCCATCTAGCGCATAGCTGGCCACAGCACCCTCCACACAGTGCCCCAGGCATCCATACACCTGATCAGAATTAGCCCAAGAGATATACCGATTTACCATCCTTGCGTTTGTCTATGAAGAGCTCATTCTAAAAAAATAACTAACAAATAAAAAACAAGGAAACAGCTGTTTGCATAGGCCTTAAGGGTTGGGAATTAGGACCCCCATCATACCCCAGGGCAGTGGGAAGGAACACTCAGGCCCACTGCAGGAAAAGATGTCGGCAACCCGAACATGCACGATACAGTGGCGATAAATCAGACCCTACTGGTTCTCTGCAGCTGGGCAATGACCTTGTTGGAAGAGGCGAGGCCATGATGTTACCCTGGCTCTGGTGCTCATCCATGGGACATGTGGTCAGCCCCTGCACGTCCCACAATCCCATTGCCTTCTGGCAACTTCCTAACTGATGACTGAGCCATAGTCAGGTTTCAGTCATTCATTGGTAGTTATTATTATCTGCATTCTGTTAGAAGAACACAGTTAATAAAATGGGTGTGGGGAAGAAAACAGTGCAGGAGAAGGAGAACCGGAAGAGGAACCAGAGTGGCTTGAGTTATCTAGTAAAGTCTTCATTACATGATGTGACCAGCTCTCAGAGGGGCATCTAATATGGAGCAGTTTAGTTTAACCTCAGAAGGTCATCAGGATGCTAGGATCGTGTCCCATTTTCACGGTAATTGGGCAAGACTGGGAAAATGTTTTGGGGATACACATTTTATCTTCCACTTCCAGCAGTGGCTTCTAACCACTGAGGACTCTCCATGTTACCAATCTCCACCGACCTACCTCAAGCTTTATAAAATCCTATTTACCGGACAAATTACATTTTTAAGTAATAATTAAGCCCCCCCCTTTTCTTTAGAGATATATAATAACTGTTAACCTGGGGTCATTTTTATCAGGCTTTATATAATTCCAACAGAAAGCAAAGGACTGTGAGTGCTTAAGTTAGCCTGAGCAGTAAAGAGGCTTTTAGACTCACTGAGAACAGTTTTTGGATTCACATTACCACTGCTTGACCTGAGACTTGATTTGGGAGCTAGAAACTAAAACCAGTTATGCCCTTCCATTGAATAGATGGAGGCTGGGAGGCTGGGGCTTCCCTAGCTTGTAGGGACTCAAGGGCACTTTGGTCGTGTCATGGTGCTGCTTTCTCTCCTGCGCAAGCCTCATACTTGCTTTCTCTCTTGAGTGGTAAAAGCCAGCCTCTTGTTTGCTATTCCAGGGTTAGAATTTCAATTACTTTTTTTAAAACTCTGTTTAGATCAGAAACCATCCAGACACTCATTCAGAAACCATCTGGGGAAGGTATGACTTGAGATAGAAACTGAAGAGATAGAGAGGAGAAGAAGATAGTATGTGAGTTAGTTTAAATGACCCCAGATGAGTTTGGCCAGGAAATCAACTGCAGAATGCATCCTCTGTCCCTGGCCTGTAACCCTCAAGGGCCTTTGATAGAGTCTTGGCTTAATTGCAGCCACTTTTCCTTTAGAACTTTAACTCAGTAAAGGTGTGCAGTAAAAATGGGGAAGAGGGATGAGGAAGAGCCAGGAGAGAATCGAGGAAGAGCAAATATTACAAGTGTAGAACACGAAGCTTGGTATGTCTGCCTGGTTCCACTTACGTTTGTTGAGCTCCTTCTATGTCTGAAGCTGTTTCTAAAACGTCAATTCTAGAAAACAGGATCCTGAATTCAGCTAAGCATGATTCCCAGGGCCATCCCTGGGAAGCTGTCCTGAAGATGCCTCCTGCTAAGACGGGTTGCAGAGGGGAGTCAGTAGCTGAAAGGGTGATTTCAGGATAGATTCTCCTGGCAAATAGGGAGGGGTCCTCTGCATGAATAAGCAGCGTACCCTGCCAAAGGAAGCTGGCAGGAGGTGATTCCTGCTGAAGCCTGACAGTACATGTCCACCCTGAACTCATGGCCTTGGATGCGGACCGGCCAACTGTACACAGTTGAGCGAGGAAGTGGCGACAGCATGGTTTGAATCTGGCTGATAAAACAGATGTTCGGGGGAAGGGCTCTTATTTTCTCCCAGTTATAGGATTGGAAGTGGGGGAAGAAAACCTAATTCCCTATCTGCCAAATGTTTCTGTTGGTAATGTCCTGGCAACAGTGAGATGCCCCCAAGAATGGACTGGTTAAAAGTTCTAGCTATTGACTCAGCCCTGGATGTAAATTCTGAATTCTGTGTGACCTTGGGCAAGTTACTTAACTTCTCTGAGTACCCTTGTCCTCATCTGTAAAATGAGGATAATGATACCTACTTTTGGCAGGGTGCAGTGGCTTGTGCCTGTAGTCCCGGCACTTTGGGAGGCCGAGGCAGGTGGATCACTTGAGATCACGAGTTCGAGACCAGCCTGGCCAACATGGTGAAACCCTGACTCTACTAAAAATATAAAAATTAGCTGGGCGTAGTGGTGGGTGCCTGTAATCCCAGAATCGCTTGAACCCAGGAGGCAGAGGTTGCAGTGAGCCAAGATCACACCATTGCACTCCAGCCTAGGCGACAAGAGTGAAACTCCATCTCAAAAAAAACAAACACAAAAATCACAAAAATTAGCTGGGCATGGTGGCCCATGCCTGTAGTCCCAGCTACTTGGAAGGCTGAGGCACAAGAATCGCTTGAATCTGGGAAGCAGAAGTTGCAGTGAGCCGAGATCACACCACTGCACTCCCAGCACTCTAGCCTGGACAACAGAGTGAGACTCTGTCTCAAAAAAAAAAAAAAAAAAAAAAAAAAAAAAAAAAAAAAAAGAGATCCCTACTTTATAATGGTACCTATAAGAGGAGTATAATGAGATTTTTTAAAATGAATACAACATTCCTGCAAGGGTTTGTCATGTTGCAAGCACAGTAAATGGTAGTTACTCCTAATAATATGAAAAACTGCAGGATTACCTCCTAAGAGATGATAAAGTCACTATATTCTGGCATAGTTTGGGGATGTACAGAAACCTCTTAAAGGAAGAAAGTAGCTCTTAGGCCAGTGACACATGCATGAAACCTGATTTTAGGTGCTAGCGGGTTCAAGGATAGATGTTTATCACAGGGAGTTCTGATCTCCAACGGGAGCCCAGCGAGAGGGCAGGGAGGGAGGCAGCGCGAGGGCTGTCTCTGCAGAGTCCCAGCTTAGAGCCATCCCTTTGTCAGGCATGGATGTAGCAGGCTCTTACTCTGATCCCTAGAACACTAACTCCCTGGTTCTGATTCCATATTTATCTGGCCACCTTCTGAATTATCTGACAACCCAAGAAGGCTGACTGGGAGATAATCCCTGATCTGGATACTGTGAGCATCTTATCTACCCGACAGTTAAATTTTGTGAACTAAGAAAACGACATGTGGTTTCTGCATCAGGCCACATCTGCTTCGCTGGCAGGAGCTGGCGTCATCGAGTCGCTCAGACCTGGCTTCAGCAGGAGCATGTTTCTGTGCCCACGCAGCAGAGGCAGACCATGGCAGTGGGGGGTTCATGGTGACAGATGTCGGGGAGACAGCTGGCATTTCCCAGGTGACACCCCCACAGGGTGTTGCAACCAGACACCATTCTATCCAAAACGTAGACGGGGAAGCCTCCCTGTTGGAATGTGTTTGCTCCTAATATGGTTTTCCCATAGTGTGAGCGTGTCCGTGTTTTTGTGTTTCCATATTACCATTCTCGCTTTGCTTTTAAAACAGCAACAAAGAGGAATATTGGTCTTTGTGGCTGCCAGTACGGTGCATGCCAGAATCTCATGCTTGCTGGTCTGAAGCTGCCAGATGGTGGTAGGATTGTGTGTGGTTTTGTTTCCTCTGCTTTTTGAAAAGTCGTGAAGTGGGAGAGACTGAGAAGTGGGAGATTGGCTGGAAGATTATCATCTGATAATAGTGTGCAGTGTCTTCCACCCTGTGTGTGGGCACGATGGTGTCTTCCAAAAATGTGATGCTGACCCTACCTAGCGTTTGCTGAATGTGCAGTATTAGCTGTCCCGTAAACACCAGCTGGGTTATTCATTACATACTCAGCTATATACAGTAGCTGAATAAAACAGGTTTAAAAAAAAAAAACCACACAGGAAATTTTCTGTATGTTTTTCTCTTCCTTGAAGATTGAAATGAGTTGTTAGGATTGCCATTGTAGCAAAAGGGAAGTTGTGCTTCCTTTGTTGGGGGCTTTATGGGTTTATTTTTGAAAATCTTTTTAAGTTCTTTTACTTTTGTCCTAAGGAACCTATTTTCACAGCTTAAAGGACTAATGTTTCTCTTCTGTTAGTTCCCTTGAAATCAGATTGTGTTTGTTGCAAGAACATTTAGATCAAGCTTGTCCAACCCATGGCCTGTTGGCCCCATGTGCCCCAGGATGGCTTTGAATGTGGCCCAACACAAATTCATCAACTTTCTTAAAACAGTTTTTTTTTTTGCTTTTATTTTATTTTTAAGATGGAGTCTCACTCTGTTGCCCAGACTGGAGTGCAATGGCGCGATTTCGGCCCACTGCAACCTCCGCCTCCTGGGTCCAAGTGATTTTCCTGCCTCAGCTTCCTGAGTAGCTGGGATTACAGGCACCTGCCTCCACACCCGGCTAATTTTTTGTATTTTTAGTAGAGACGGGGTTTCACCACGCTGGCCAGGCTGGTCTTGAACTCCCAACCTTAGGCGAGCCACCACGCTCAGCCTGTTTGTTTTTTTAGCTCATCAGCTATCGTTAGTGTATTTTAAGTGTGGCCCAAGACAATTCTTCCACGTGGCCCAGGGAAGCCAAAAGATTGGACACACCCGACTGAGATGATCTTGTAAATGGCGCAGGCAAAAAAGTTTGTGTTTTGGGGTGGAGCCAAGATGGCGGAATAGGAACAGCTCCGGTCTCCAGCTCCCAGCCCCAGCGACACAGAAGACTGGTGATTTCTGCATTTCTGCTTGAGGTACCGGTTTCATCTCACTAGGGAGTGCCTAACAGTGGGTTCAGGACAGTCGGTGAAGCGCACTGTGCGCGAGCCGAAGCAGGGCGAGGCATTGCCTTACTCGGGAAGCGCAAGGGGTCAGGGAGTTCCCTTTCCTAGTCAAAGAAAGGGGAAACAGAGGGCACCTGGAATATCGGGTCAGTCCCATCCTAATACTGCGCTTTTCCAACGGGCCTGGAAAACGGCACACTAGGAGTTTGTGTCCCGCACCTGGCTCGGAGGGTCCTATGCCCACAGAGTCTCGCTGATTGCTAGCACAGCAATCTGAGATCACGCTGCAAGGCGGCAGCGAGGCTGGGGGAGGGGCGCCCGCCATTGCCCAGGCTTGCTTAGGTAAACAAAGCAGCCAGGAAGCTCGAACTGGGTGGAGCCCACCACAGCTCAAGGAGGCCTGCCTGCCTCTGTAGGCTCCACCTCTGGGGGCAGGACACAGACAAACAAAAACCCAGCAAGAACCTCCACAGACTTAAATGTCCCTGTCTGACTGACAGCTTTGAAGAGAGTAGTGGTTCTCCCAGCACGCAGCTGGAGATCTGAGAACGGACAGACTGCCTCCTAAAGTGGGTCCCTCACCCCTGAGCAGCCTAACAGGGAGGCACCCCCCCAGTAGGGACAGACTGACACCTCATTCAACCGGGTACTCCTCTGAGACAAAACTTTCAGAGGAACTATCAGACAGCTGAATTTGTGGTCTCACGAAAATCCGCTGTTCTGCAGCCACCGCTGCTGACACCCAGCCAAACAGGGTCTGGAGTGGACCTCTAGTAAACTCCAACAGACCTGCAGCTGAGGGTCCTGTCTGGTAGAAGGAAAACTAACAAACAGAAAGGACATCCACACCAAATATCCATCTGTACATCACCATCATCAAAGACAAAAAGTAGATAAAACCACAAAGATGGGGAAAAAACAGACCAAAAAAACTGGAAACTCTAAAAAACAGAGTACCTCTCCTCCTCCAAAGGAACGCAGTTCCTCACCAGCAACGGAACAAAGCTGGATGGAGGATGACTTTGATGAGTTGAGAGAAGAAGGCGTCAGACGATCAAACTACTCTGAGCTACGAGAGGAAATTCAAAACAATAGCAAAGAAGTTAAAAACTTTGAAAAAAAATTAGAAGAATGGATAACTAGAATAACCAATGGAGAGAAGGGCTTCAAGGAGCTGATGGAGCTGAAAGCCATGTTTCGAGAACTACGCGAAGATTGCAGAAGCCTCAGTAGCAGATGCGATCAACTGGAAGAAAGGGTATCGCTGATGGAAGATGAAATGAATGAAATGAAGAGAGAAGGGAAGTTTAGAGAAAAAAGAATAAAAAGAAATGAACAAAGCCTCCAAGAAATTTGGGACTATGTGAAAAGACCAAACCTACGTCTGATTGGTGTACCTGAAAATGATGGGGAGAATGGAACCAAGTTGGAAAACACTCTGCAAGATATTATCCAGGAGAACTTCCCCAATCTAGCAAGGCAGGCCAGCATTCAGATTCAGGAAATACAGAGAACGCCACAAAGATACTCCTCGAGAAGGGCAACTCCAAGACACATAATCGTCAGATTCACCAAAGTTGAAATGAAGGAAAAAATGTTAAGGGCAGCCAGAGAGAAAGGTCGGGTTACCCACAAAGGGAAGCCCATCAGACTAACAGCTGATCTCTCAGCAGAAACTCTACAAGCCAGAAGAGAGTGGGGGCCGATATTCAACATTCTTAAAGAAAAGAATTTTCAACCCAGAATTTCCTATCCCGCCAAACTAAGCTTCATAAGTGAAGGAGAAATAAAATACTTTACAGACAAGCAAACGCTGAGTGATTTTGTCACCACCAGGCCTGCCCTAAAAGAGCTCCTGAAGGAAGCACTAAACATGGAAAGGAACAACCGGTACCAGCCACTGCAAAAACATGCCAAACTGTAAAGACCATCAAGGCTAGGAAGAAACTATAGCATCTAATGAGCAAAATAACCAACTAACATCATAATGACAGGATCAGATTCACACATAACAATATTAACATTAAATGTAAATGGGCTAAATGCTCCAATCAAAAGACACAGACTGGCAAACTGGATAAGGAGTCAGGACCCATCAGTGTGCTGTATTCAGGAAACCCATCTCACGTGCAGAGACACACATAGACTCAAAATAAAGGGATGGAGGAAGATCTATCAAGCAACTGGAAAACAAAAAAAGGCAGGGGTTGCAATCCTAGTCTCTGATAAAATAGACTTTAAACCAACAAAGATCAAAAGAGACAAAGAAGGCCATTACATAATGGTAAAGGGATCAATCCAACAAGAAGAGCTAACTATCCTAAATATATATGCACCCAACACAGGAGCACCCAGATTCATAAGGCAAGTCCTCAGTGACCTACAAAGGGACTTAAACTCCCATACAATAATAATGGGAGATTTTAACACCCCACTGTCAGCATTAGACAGATCAATGAGACAGAAAGTTAACAAGGATATCCAGGAATTGAACTCAGCTCTACATAAAGTGGACCTAATAGACATCTACAGAACTCTCCACCCCAAGTCAACAGAATATACATTTTTTTCAGCACCACACCACACCTATTCCAAAATTGACCACATAGTTGGAAGTAAAGCTCTCCTCAGCAAATGTAAAAGAACAGAAATTATAACAAACTGTCTCTCAGACCACAGTGCAATCAAACTAGAACTCAGGATTAAGAAACTCACTCAAAACCGCTCAACTACATGGAAACTGAACAACCTGCTCCTGAATGACTATTGGGTTCATAATGAAATGAAGGCAGAAATAAAGATGTTCTTTGAAACCAATGAGAACAAAGACACAACATACCAGAATCTCTGGGACACGTTCAAAGCAGTGTGTAGAGGGAAATTTATAGCACTAAATGCCCACAAGAGAAAGCAGGAAAGATCCAAAATTGACACCCTAACATCACAATTAAAAGAACTAGAAAAGCAAGAGCAAACACATTCAGAAGCTAGCAGAAGGCTAGAAATAACTAAAATCAGAGCAGAACTGAAGGAGATAGAGACACAAAAAACCCTTCAAAAAATTAATGAATCCAGGAGCTGGTTTTTTGAAAAGATCAACAAAATTGATGGACCGCTAGCAAGACTAATAAAGAAGAAAAGAGAGAAGAATCAAATAGATGCAATAAAAAACGAAAAAGGGGATATCACCACCGATCCCACAGAAATACAATCTACCATCAGAGAATACTACAAACACCTCTATGCAAATAAACTAGAAAATCTAGAAGAAATGGATAAATTCCTCGACAAATACACCCTCCCAAGACTAAACCAGGAAGAAGTTGAATCTCTGAATAGACCAATAACAGGTTCTGAAATTGTGGCAATAATCAATAGCTTACCAACCAAAAAGAGTCCAGGACCTGATGGATTCACAGCTGAATTCTACCAGAGGTACAAGGAGGAATTGGTACCATTCCTTCTGAAACTATTCCAATCGATAGAAAAAGAGGGAATCCTCCCTAACACATTTTACGAAGCCAGCATCGTCCTGATACCAAAACCTGGCAGAGACATAACCAAAAAAGAGAATTTCAGACCAATATCCTTGATGAACATTGATGCAAAAATCCTCAATAAAATACTGGCAAACCGAATCCAGCAGCACATCAAAAAGCTTATCCACCATGATCAAGTGGGCTTCATCCCTGGGATGCAAGGCTGGTTCAACATACGCAAATCAATAAATGTAATCCAGCATATAAACAGAACCAAAGACAAAAACCACATGATTATCTCAATAGATGCAGAAAAGGCCTTTGACAAAATTCAACAACCCTTCATGCTAAAAACTCTCAATAAATTAGGTATTGATGGGACGTATCTCAAAATAATAAGAGCTATCTACGACAAACCCACAGCCAATATCATACTGAATGGGCAAAAACTGGAAGCATTCCCTCTGAAAACTGGCACAAGGCAGGGATGCCCTCTCTCACCGCTCCTATTCAACATAGTGCTGGAAGTTCTGGCCAGAGCAATCAGGCAGGAGAAGGAAATAAAGGGTATTCAATTAGGAAAAGAGGAAGTCAAATTGTCCCTGTTTGCAGATGATATGATTGTATATCTAGAAAACCCCATTGTCTCAGCCCAAAATCTCCTTAAGCTGATTAGCAACTTCAGCAAAGTCTCAGGATACAAAATTAATGTACAAAAATCACAAGCATTCTTGTACACCAATAACAGACAAACAGAGAGCCAAATCATGAGTGAACTCCCATTCACAATTGCTTCAAAGAGAATAAAATACCTAGGAATCCAACTTACAAGGGATGTGAAGGACCTCTTCAAGGAGAACTACAAACCACTGCTCAATGAAATAAAAGAGGATACAAACAAATGGAAGAACATTCCATGCTCATGGGTTGGAAGAATCAATATCGTGAAAATGGCCATACTGCCCAAGGTAATTTATAGATTCAATGCCATCCCCATCAAGCTACCAGTGACTTTCTTCACAGAATTGGAAAAAACTACTTTAAAGTTCATATGGAACCAAAAAAGAGCCCGCATCGCCAAGTCAATCCTAAGCCAAAAGAACAAAGCTGGAGGCATCACGCTACCTGACTTTAAACTATACTACAAGGCTACAGTAGCCAAAACAGCATGGTACTGGTACCACAACAGAGACATAGATCAATGGAACAGAACAGAGCCCTCAGAAATGATGCCGCATAGCTACAACTATCTGATCTTTGACAAACCTGACAAAAACAAGAAATGGGGAAAGGATTCCCTATTTAATAAATGGTGCTGGGAAAACTGGCTAGCCATATGTAGAAAGCTGAAACTGGATCCCTTCCTTACACCTTATACAAAAATTAATTCAAGATGGATTAAAGACTTATATGTTAGACCTAAAACCATTAAAATCCTACAAGAAAACCTAGGCAATACCATTCAGGACATAGGCGTGGGCAAGGACTTCATGTCTAAAACACCAAAAGCAATGGCAACAAAAGCCAAAATCGACAAATGGGATCTCATTAAACTAAAGAGCTTCTGCACAGCAAAAGAAACTATCATCAGAGTGAACAGACAACCTACAGAATGGGAGAAAATTTTTGCAACCTACTCATCTGACAAAGGGCTAATATCCAGAATCTACAATGAACTCAAACAAATTTACAAGAAAAAAACAAACAACCCCATCAAAAAGTGGGCAGAGGACATGAACAGACACTTCTCAAAAGACGACATTTATGCAGCCAAAAAACACATGAAGAAATGCTCATCATCACTGGCCATCAGAGAAATGCAAATCAAAACCACAGTGAGATACCATCTCACACCAGTTAGAATGGCCATCATTAAAAAATCTGGAAACAACAGGTGCTGGAGAGGATGTGGAGAAATAGGAACACTTTTACACTGTTGGTGGGACTGTAAATTAGTTCAACCATTGTGGAAGTCAGTGTGGCGATTCCTCAGGGATCTCGAACTAGAAATACCATTTGACCCAGCCATCCCATTACTGGGTATATACCCAAAGGACTATAAATCATGCTGCTATAAAGACACATGCACACGTATGTTTATTGCGGCACTATTCACAATAGCAAAGAGTTGGAACCAACCCAAATGTCCAACAACGATAGACTGGATTAAGAAAATGTGGCACATATACACCATGGAATACTATGCAGCCATAAAAAATGATGAGTTCGTGTCCTTTGTAGGGACATGGATGAAACTGGAAAACATCATTCTCAGTAAACTATCGCAAGGACAAAAAACCAAACACCGCATGTTCTCACTCATAGGTGGGAATTGAACAATGAGAACTCATGGACACAGGAAGGGGAACATCACACTCCGGGGACTGTTGTGGGGTGGGGGGAGGGGGGAGGGACAGCATTAGGAGATACACCTAATGCTAAATGACGAGTTAATGGGTGCAGGAAATCAACATGGCACATGGATACATATGTAACAAATCTGCACATTGTGCACATGTACCCTAAAACCCTAAAGTATAATAAAAAAAAAAAAAAAAAAAAGTTTGTGTTTTACAGCCATTTCCAAGGCTAACATAAGGTATCAGGGTACTGCTCAGTGACTTATGTGTGACCAGGGTCTCTGTTGATTGGAGAGGGGATACTTGTCTCGTGTGAACAGAGTCTGGTCTCTGTGAAGACTTGTGATACCAGAAACTGGTCGCTTCTCCATTTCCTCGCTCTCTGCCTCCCCTCCCTGTAGTTAAACAAATGTAGGGCATCAAATGATGCCACTTTCTTCTGGTTGTCCATCTCTCCACGCCCAAGGGTAAAAATAAAATGCTGATGAAGCCAGAGGAACATAGTTTGTTCATTTGAAGTTCTTAATATCCTGAGTGCTGGCTTTGACCTTTAATGAAAATGACGGTCCTCCTGGCAGGGGCCGGCTGCCTCACAAATGTGCAGCTTAAAGAACAAGGATGAGTTTCCCTGAACAAGAGAAACAGCAGCAAGCGTGGAAGTCCTGCGTGCATCAGGAGCACTCTGCTAATTAAAGGCAAGAGTGGGATGCCTGGCCAGGCACTGTGGCTCACACCTATAATCCCAGCACTTTGAGAGGCTGAGGCAGGCAGACCACTTGAGGTCGGGAGTTTGAGACCAGCCTAGCCAACATGGTGAAACCTCGTCTCTACTAAAAATAACAAAAATTAGCCAGGGGTGGTGGCACACGCCTGTAATCCCAGCTACTTAGGAGGCTGAGGCAGGAGAATTGCTTGAACCCGGGAGGTGGAGGTTGTGGTGAGCTGAGATGGTGCCGCTGCACTCCAGCCTGGGCAACAGAGCAAGACTCCATCTCAGAAAAAACACAAAGAGTGGGATGCCCAACAGCAAGGAACTGCTGGTTTGTTGCTTCGTGAGTTCTCTAAGGCACCTTCCGGCTCTAAGGTCACCATGAAAATCCATCATTTCCAATTATAGGAGATGTCCACTCTGTGAGGGCAGGGGGCTGTCTCTTTACTTCATAGCACAATAACTAGACCAAGGTAACGTTTCCTAAAAATTTGTTGACTACAGGAACACTGTCCTTTTCCCACTGTAGCATCTTGGTTTCCAGGAAGAGGGGTCATCCAGTCTAACTTGGAGATCACGTAAGAGATCCACCTTATAGACCCCCAGGCTGATGTACCCACCTCTAGCCGAGGTCTGGCTAGCCCCTTGCCTGGAGCTTCCTTACTGATCAGTTATTTCGTTGGTCTAGGTTATAGTTGTCTAGCCTTTTGGGTTTTGCCCCTTGGTCTAGATCAAACTTGTTCAACCCGCGGGCCTCACGTGTCTCAGGACGGCTTTGAATGCAGCCCAACACAAATTTGTGAGCTTTCTTAAACCATTATGAGGCCAGGCATGGTGGCTCACACCTGTAATCCTAGCACTTTGGGAGGTCAAGGTGGGGGAATCACTTGAGGCCCAGAGTTCAAGACTAGCCTGGCCAACATGGCAAAACCCCATCTCTTCTAAAAATACAAAACTTAGCCAGGCGTAGTAGTGCACACTTGTAGTCCCAGCTATTTGGGAGGCTGAGGTAGGAGGATCGCTTGAACCCAGGAGGCGGAGGTTGCAGTGAGCCGTGATCACACCACTGCACTCCAGCCTGGAAGACAGAGTGAGACTGTGTCTCAAAAAAAAAAAAAAAAAAAAAATTATATATATATGTATATATTTATTTGTGATTTTTTTTTTTTAGCTCATTAGCTGTTGTTTGTGTTAGTGTATTTTATGTGTGGCCCAAGACAGTTCTTCCAGTGTGGCCCAGGGAAGCCAAAAGATTGGACACCCGTGGTCGAAATCTTTGGGTAAAGCATGGTCTTAACTGGGGCACCATGATTGAACTTTTGAAGGCCTAAGAATTGAGCTTCCTCTTCTCTTATTAGAATTCAGGTTCACACTCTGATGCCATTTGGAAACACTCTTACTTTCCTTTAAAGACTGTGTTCCGTCACTTCACCTTATAAAATAAAAGAATCCTGAAACACGCCAGTGTGATTGCAGAAGTGGGGTGCCCAGCTTCATGGTCAAGTCTGATGCTCGTGTGTGCAAAGCTGTGTCAGCCATGGCTAGTGCTGGCCTCCAGGCATCCCCCGGGGCAGCAGATGGTATACCCAGCCTTGCCCTGCTCAGTCCAGCCAGAGTGGCAGTGATGCACGCTGAGGCAACTTCTGTGATGCAACACCTGGGCAGTCCTCCAGCCCGCCATCAAGGTGAAAAGACCCCTGCCAATTCAGGACTTCTGGGCTCTCTGAGAGCAGGGGCTTGAGAGGAAGGAGAGACTATTTTCTCATATATTGAAACTAAAATATTACAACCTGCCATGGGCCATTGCAGCAGTGTCGCTAAGTGGCCCTGAGTGTCCCATGACACAGTCCCAAGCCCTGGATTTTGTAGGAGCTTTCCTTTTCATTCTTGGCTGGAAGTAAGCTGGTGATGCAACTGTTGTGAGCCCTGAAATATAAAAATTAACAGTCAAGGGGGCCAGGCACAGTGGCTCATGCCTATAATCCCAGCACTTTGGGAAGTCAAGGCGGGTGGATCACCAGAGGTCAGGAGGTCGAGACCACCTTGGCCAACATGGTGAAACCCCATCTCTACTAAAAATACAAAAAATTAGCCAGGCATGGTGGTGGGCACCTGTAATCTCAGCTACTCGGGAGGCTGAGGCAGGAGAATTGCTTGAACCCGGGAGGTGGAGGTTGCAGTGAGTGGAGGTCACACCACTGCCCTCCAGCCTGGGCGACAGAGCGAGACTCAAAAAAAAAAATTTACAGTCAAGGGAAACCTAGGGTCAAGGTCACTTTAAAAAGCTGTCAGCCAAGGGCAATGGCCTTCCTGTTTTGAAGGGGCGGGGGCAGAGGATGGAGGCTCACTGGAGTTGGTTTTCATGAGCCTCCCGGTCCTCCAGCTTTCACTTCCATCAAATAACCATGTTGTGGATGCATAACTATTAATAAGTACAAACAGAACCTTCCGGGCAAGCCCTCTGGACCACTCCTTCTAGGCCTTTGGTCTTCTGAGATGTTTGGGAAGAAGGAATAATTCTGGCTTTCTTGGAAGCTGCCCTTGGCACTGTTCATTTGCCCTCTAAGTACTGATTTGCCAGCTCCTTAGACAAAGTGGATATTAGATGTGGGAGGAGTGGGGGTCATGATCTGGTGTCCAGTGTGTCCTTGTGGACAGATGCCCCAGCCCAGCCAGATTTACTTACTCCGGCCTCTGCCTTCCTGTAGGACTCAGCTTATAGCTACATCACCGCTCTGCCTAATTGGAGCACTGATGTAACCAGTGCTCCTTATTTTCCCCGTAAAATATTCCAGCCCCTGCCTTCAGGAAGCTCACAGACTCTCTCTAGCATGCACACACACACTTCTCACACCTGAGTTGTAGGCTTCACCAGCATCCGCTGTGTGTGCTTATAAACCTGTATATGCCAGTTGCACACACTGTTGTTAAATAATTTAATTATAAGGTATGTAAATGTTTGCAGTGTGAATGTGAAAACCAAGATTCGTCATTTCTATAAAAGAAGTAGAATGTTTAGAAAGATATGATATTAATAAAAGTTACTTTTGCAAAAAAAAATGCCATCGAATTAAGTATGGATGAGGCAACTGTAAAAGATTTGGGAACAAAATTTGTAAAAATCTCGGATATTCAGATTGCTTCACAAGCAGCCCAACATGGAAATCACAGATGATGCATTTTGGGTGTGATTTATGCAACAAAGATAGCATGAGACACTGGTCAGCATATTTGGGTTTTTTTTTTTTTTGGAGTACAACCATCTACGTTTGAGCCTATGCTAGGCAGACCCTTGCAAAGACCACACAGGCAGCAAATGTGGGAGCTGGGCCTTGAAGCCACGTTGGCTAATTTCAGAGCTAAGCCTTTCACCCTGTGGTTCTCTGCTTATCCTCCCGCTCATTTAGACGATAGTAAGGAGACTCTGCTAAGACTCTAGATTAGCCATGGTGAGAGACACTGTTGCTACTGAAACTCTATGGCTTGCAGGCTGTGTGGGGTGTGCCTGCCATCCAAGTGTGTGGGAAAGAGGAGGCAGATGGGAATACAGCTGCCAAGGAGCCCCAGGACCCTTTTGGAGGTCAGTTGGGGGAGGAGGGGGTCACTTACCTCAGTAGGTAAGTTTTTGGTGTGTATCTGTTTTAGAAAAAGATTCCTGATACAGTATGTCACAGGCGAGCCTACACTCACATTTGTTATATTTGGTGTATGTGGTAGTTATGTGCCCAGGAACCAAAGATTTCCACTTTACTTAGATCGTTCATTTCTTTTTTCTTTTTCTTTTTCTTTCTTTTTTTTTTTTTTTTTTTTTTTTTGAGACGGAGTCTCACTCTGTCCCCCAAGCTGGAGTGCAGTGGTGTGATCTTGGCTCACTGCAACTTCTGCCTCCCGGGTTCAAGCGATTCTCCTGCCTCAGCCTCCCAAGTAGCTGGGATTATAGGCACCCACCACCATGCTGGCTAATTTTTGTATTTTTAGTAGAGACAGAGTTTCACCATGTTGACCAGGCTGGTCTCAAACTCCTGACCTCAGGCAGTCGGCCCGCCTCGGCCTCCCAAAGTGTTGGGATTACAGGTGTGAGCCACCGCTCCGGCTACTTAGATCTTTTAAACTTGAACCCTAGTGGGTACAGTAATCAATTTCACTGTGGGGGAAGGGGAGCTGCTGTTCAAGTGCACAGGATCCCTTCCATCAGCAGGCGGCAAGGGCAATGGGGAGGGAGCAACCACTGGTGTTAGGGTTCCAGCTGCTGTTTTGTAGACATCTTCAGGGACACTTTGAGGCTGGCTGTTTATTGCTGGTCGGTGTCCAGACAGAAGTCACAAGCCATTGAGTGGTTGGAGGTGGCTTATCCACCACCCATTCTTCCTCCACATTCTAGCTGGGTCCCGTGAAGGAACTCTTCCTAACCAGATGGCTGCAGCCTTAGATCCTGCTGATCTAGGCCTCTCGGGCTCCCTCTCCTAGTTATTTGAGTATTTCCAATATTTTGGACTTGTACACAAGCTGCCTCTAGTTGAATTAATGCAGCCCTAAGGCCATAGGAGAGGGGGTTAGGGCCTGTTGGCTTTGTGGGGAATGTCAGTTGTGTGTTTTTAAATTAGTGTTTCTTTAATGGCAAGTGGAATATTTTCTTCATTATGAGAACACGCGTTGCCTATTACCTCTGTGCTTATGAAGCTGGGGGTAGGCAGCGAACTTAATAGCTTTTCAGAGCTTCCGCAGCGAGGGTTTGCAGGGAGGCCACTGGTGCAGTGAGCATGTCAGGTGGCTTCCCTGGACCAGCACTGGAAATGGTGAGCCCTCCTTACGGAAAAAAGATGCATGTTCCTACGCCAGTGCTTCTCACCAGGGACGAGTTTGCCCCCTGGGGACATTTCTAGTTGTCATGACTTGGGGGGTGTTACTGGCATCTAGTGGGTAGAGGCCAGGGAGGGTGCAAAACATCCTACAATACACAGGACACAAAAAATGATCGTTCCTTTTTTTCTTGCCTTTTTTTTTTTTTGAGACAGGGTCTCAGTCACTCAGGCTGGAGTGCGGTGGTGTGATCATAGCTCACTGTAGCCTTCAGCTCCTGAGTTCAGGTGATCCTCTCACCTCAGCCTCCTCAGTTGCTGGGACTGCAGGCGTACACTGCCGCACCCAGTTATTTATTTATGTATGTATTTATTTATTTATAGAGATGGGGTCTTGCTGTGTTGCTAGCTGGTATCGCTTAAAGCCAACAGTTTAAGACCAAACTTAAGTGATCCTCCTGCATCGGCCTTCCAGAGTGTTGGGATTATAGGCATGGCCATCATGCCTGGCCAAAAATGGTCATTATTGATAACAAAAAGTGATCCGGTTCAAAATGTCAGCAGGGCTGAGGCTGAGTTACCCCACTCTAGGTGAACTCTCCTGCCCTGGACCCCTCTCCTGCAGAGATGCCTGAGTGCATTCTCCTCTCCTCTGGGTCTGTCTGGCTCCTAATTAGCCTTCGAGCAATGTCAGCTCTCGGGAACAGCAGAGATGCACAGTGACTTACTGTGACGGCGGCACACTTTCACCAAAGCAGTTCTTCAATCTGGCTTCCTCCAGCCCTTCCCCTCCACGCTGCAGAAGCTGGGCCTGACAAAACATCTTTTCAGTCCTCGCTTGCCACCTGCCCACACTGTAGCCCCCAAGAATGCCTGCCATTAGTCCCCTGCTATGCAAGGAGATGGCAGCTGCCTGCAAATGAGGCAGCTTGGAGGGATGGGACAATGCCACTCGAAGGACCCACTGTCCTGCCTGTCGCTGCCAGGTCTCTGCAGCAAGGGGCAATCTGACTTTGGACTTTAGGGGGCAAGGAAACTTTGCTTTTCTTATTTCCTCCCTACCCCCGCCCCCCAATATGCATTAGACAATTTGTATTCTGTTTGTGACTTTAATGTGCCTCTTTGTCCTCAGCTGGGAATGTCTCCAGCTTGTCGTAGTGAGAGAGAGAGCCCTTGGTATCCGTAGAAGCAGGCTTGGATTTTGGCTCCACCGCTGACCGCCTATGTGGCCCTCAGCAAGGTTGTTAACCCTCCTGAGCGTCAGGTGTTTTCATTTGTAACAAGGGGCTGATAATGCCTACCACAGAGGGTTGCTGTCAGGACGGTGTTCCCTGCACCGTTTTATCTGTGTCCCTCCAACCAGTCTTTGTAAGCTGCTCAAGGGCCTGGCACCTGTCTTCACCGTCCTTGAAATCACATTAGTTTTTGCTGCACGGTAGGACACGGGCCATGGAGTGCAGTGCACCCCCGGAAAGATAGGTTGATGTCCTAATCCCTGGCGCCCGTGAATGTGACCATTTGGACACAGGGTCTTTGCTGGTGTAATCCAGTTAGGATGAGGTCATTAAGATGGGCCCTGATCCAATAGGACTGGGGTCTGTATAGGAAGAGGGAAATTTGGACACACATGCAGAGGAATGGCTTCACACTCATCTCATGGGAAGATGGACACACACAGGCCATGAGCCTAGCACAACAGAGGCAGAAATGCGAACAGTGCAGCTGCAAGCCAAGGAATGCTGGAGTCACCAGCAGCACAGAGAAGGCAAGGAAGGACTCTCCCCGTAGGTTTCAGAGGGAGCACGGCCCTGCCGACATCTGGATTTCAGATTTTTAGACTCCAGAACTATGGTTGCTTTAAGCCAGCCAGTTTGGGGTGCTTTGTTACAGCAGCCCCCAAAAGCCAATACAAATATTCAGTGGATGCTTGTGGTGTGTATGTCTTCATATGCAAAATGTATGGTGCTGGGCCTCAGCAGTCATGCTTTGGCAGCCCAGCCCCTGGATGGTTCACTTCTTCCTTTCCACTGATGATTCCTTCACAGATCATCCACAGATCATACTGGCTGATTTTGTGCTGCTTTATTAGAAAAGCATTTGCTCATTATGGGGGAAAGTTTTTACATGTACCACATTGAGCAGGGTTATGTTTCTGCCATAAAGTATTTGTGCATCTCTAAGCAGTGGCATCAAGTGACCAACTTAGATTTCTTTTAGCAACGCGTTGGTTCCTGGTTCTGGGAAGAAGCATGAGAGGCCATTGCTCCTTTCTTTCTTCTCCTTTCAAGAAGCAGAACCAAATCAAAGTGGCTCTAAAAATAAGAAAATGAATATGCTTGCAAAACAGGGATGCCAAGCCCAGAGGAAGAGCAGGTTCAGGTTGGTGGCTCAGGGACGTCACTGGAGACTCAGGCCCTTTCTCTCTTCTGTCCATAGCAGTGTCATCCTGAGGCGGGTGTCCCCATGGCCATAGGATGGCTGATGGCAGCAGCTGCACAGTCTGCTTCCTTGTTTGTGGCCTGTGGAACCCTTTGATGTGTTTCTCTTAAGATCAGGAAAACTTTCCCCAGAGGCCTCCCCAGCAGCCTCCTCTCCATGTTTTTGTCCCATCCCCGAACCAGCCACTGCCAAAGGGGATGGAGTTAGCATCATGGGCCTAGACTGATCATGTGAGGGCGAATGGGTGCTGCAGTCAGCCACAGTGCCCTGCCACACTCTCCAGATTCACAACTCTTAACTTTTTTTAATGGCCATGATAAGGATGCCCCAAAGATGTCCACGTTCTAATCCCTAGAACCTGTGAATGTTACTGTACATGGCCAAAGGGTTCTCTGCTGATGTGTGCTGGTGTGGTTAAAGGTCTTGAGGCGGGAGGTGATCCTGGATGATCCAGGTGGGTCCCACGTAATCACAAGGATTCTCATAAGAAGGAGGCAGGAAAATCGGAGGCAGAGAGAGAAGATATAAGGACAGAAGCAGAGGTCAGAGAAGGGAGTAGATTGCACCGCTGGCTTTGAAGATGGACAAAGGGGCCACAAGCCAAGGAGTGCAGGCAGCCTCTAGAAGTGGGAAAAGGCAAGGAAATAGATTCTCCCCAGCAGCCTCCAGAAGGAATGCCAGCCCTGTGGTACCTGACACCCTGATATTAGACCACTGAAACTGATTTTGGACTTCTGACTTCCAGAACTATAAGATAATAAACTTCTGTTGTTTTAAGCCACTAAGCTTGTGGTCATTTATTACAGCAGCAAAGGGAAACGAATACAGCATTGTATCTCTAGGCTGACCAGGAATCAATATAGAACTTTGCTAAGATTAAGCATCTTGTTTTTATTTTATATCTTTTAAACAAGTATGTGGGGATTAAACAAAATACAAACCCAGTCCCTGGTCCTGCCTCCAGATAGGGCCAGCCTGGTGGTTTGCTCTCAAAATGGTAAATGTCGGTTCCTTTATTCAACACCAGTGCTAGGTGCCGAGAACACAGAAGTAGGGCCTTGTCTTCACTCAAGCTGCTGCGTGTGCCTCAGCCAGCCGTTTGTTTCCATAAATATGCCCACTCGCAAATGGGAGCTCTTCCAGATGTATTCTCTGTCTTTGTAGCTCAAGCCAGTTTCCTCTGAAGCTTATTCAAACCTGCTGATTTTTGTTTAAGTTCTTGCAAGGGTTAGGAAGAGCATAAGACGTTAAGCACTTCCACAGATGGACCTATTTTTAGGGTGCCCCGTGTTGCCGAGATCAGCAGTGATTCTAATAGCTCAGTCCTGGGGTCCACAGAGGATGTCATCTGCCTCCTGTCCTCTTGCCAGTTGGACAGACACTGCTGTTTGGAAGTTTTCTTTGTGGTTCTTTATTTCCTCTCCTCTCTAGGGCTTCTGTTCTACGGAGGCACAGTGGGGGAGCCACATACATTATGTGTAGAAATTGTTGTTATTGTACCATAGTTCAGCTCTTTCCTTCCCTCCCCTCCCCTCTCCTCCCCTCCCCTCCCCTCTCCTCCCCTCTCCTCTCCTCTCCTTTCCTTTCCTGTTGTTGTTGTTACAGAGCCTCAGTCTGTTGCCCAGGCTGAAGTGCAGTGGCGCGATCTCAGCTCACTGCAACCTCCACCTCCCAGGTTCAAGCGATTCTCAAGCTACTTATCCCAAGTAGGTGGGATTACAAGCATGTGCCACCACACCTGGCTGATTTTTGTATTTTTAGTAGAGATGAGGCTTCATCATGTTGGCCAGGCTGGTCTTGAACTCCTGACCTCAGGTGATCCGCCCACCTCAGCCTTCCAAAGTGCTGGGGTTACAGGCATGAGCCACTGAGCCCGGCCAGTTCATCTGTTTCTGAGAAGCCTTGAGCTTTCCTGGGGATAATAAGTGACCAGTAGCAATCTATGGGAAATACCTGGGAAGGTGACAGAAGTAGTGAAGCAGAGAAACGGAGTGGGGGCACTGATATTTGAGATGATCTTTTCCAACATCATAATTCTATCTTGAGGAAACTGCGGCATGAATTATCCATGAAGCAGCTCTCCCCATCCCTGAACTCCCTATAGTAGCTTAGCAAGGATGGAGCGCAATCCCTGTGGTACCAATTAGACAGGGCCAGGCTCTAGAAGCAAAATGTGAGAGCTGGCTGTAAAGCACTAACACCCGTAATAGCGTGTAGACCAATAGGTTTGGTGTACATTGTTCTAGGCTCTCGTCTCTGCTCTGTCCCATCTCCCTTTGTCCATAACAAGTGCCGTATACCCGAGGGGATAAATGCATAGACGCTGGAGCTTCAGCCTAGGTTTGAGTTCCACTTACTAGCGACGTAACCTGGGACAAATCACTTGGGCATTTTTCCTTTCTATAACATGGGATGGTCACAGTACCGACGCGGCTAGAGGTGCTGCGAGGATTAAATGAGTTGAAGTGTGCAGAGTACTCATAGCAGTGCCTGGCGCATCCTAAGCGCTGTACATCTTCCTGCAACGTTAAACGTTGTTCTCCAGTGTTTTAAATGACCACGTGCAATTCCATCGCATGGTGGTGCTCTATGGTTGATTTAACCAGATCCCTGTAATGGGATTTTGTTTCCAGTCTTTTGACGCTGTGAACAACATTTCGAATGACTACCCTTGTAGGTAGGGACTTTCTTTCACTCTTAAACATTTCCACAGGTTAAATTTCTAGAATGAGAATTGCTGGGTCAAAGAAAAATCTTCCAAGGCTTTTCTTGATAGACGCTACCACATTTTGCTCCAGGAAAGTAGTAGTTTACACTCCTACCATCAATGAGTGAGTGTGCCAGTTTCCTTGTGTGGCCGGGTTATTAACTTTTAATCAAACGAAGGCCCAGAAAGAAATAGGAAATATTTCCTGGGGGATAAAATGTTCCTCGTCTTTGCTTATATGCGGTGAAAAGCTCAGAACTTGGAGAGCGCAGAAGGCAGGGCAGTGTGTGAAAACGGCGCCCTCTGCTGGCTCTCCCTGGTGTGAACAGTGGTAGATGGCAACGCTGAGATGGCCCTGCTCTTTGGAGGCAGGGACATTTTTAAGAGACTCTGGTCATAAAAGTCAGATTCGGGCAACACTTGGCCCTCGCTTGGGTTCTTTTACAGCAGTGGTTTCAACAGGATGATTTGTTGCCCAACACTTGGTACTCTCTGGAGGCATTTTGGAGGATCACAAGTCTGGGGGTGGGGTTAAAGGAAGTCTGCTATTGACTTCTGGTGGGTAGTGGCCAAGGATACTGCTAAACATCTCACACTGCACAGCCCAGTCCAGCCCAGCAACAAAGCAGCGTTCAGCCCAGGATGTCAATATTGTCCAGGTTGAGAAAACCCTGTTTTTAGAGGAATAGAGGCATTGCCCTAAGACGGTTTCTCTCTTCAGACTGAAATAAAATATAGAAATATTAATATATGGTATATATGTCACAGTTACTACTATTTAGTTGTAGAAACCTGATGGTTTTGCAAAATAAAATGGAAAACAGGTGGAGCTGAAATAGGAAATGGGGATTTCTAGAAGAGAGGGCACAGGAAAATCCAACCCATAGTAATGTCACGAGTACTAATAAAAGAGGGAATGTTCTTCTACCAATTCAGCGTGGTTAAACCTGCCACAAATCCCTGTGGCTTTCCCCTGAAGGTCTTGTCTGTTAAAAGTAGTGCTTTATTTGACACTTTTCCCCAAATTCACAAGCACCAGTGTTTTCATAATGTTCATAATTGTGCCCTCCGGTGTTCAGTGCAGAATTACCATGTGTAGTTATAATTTGCTCTCCCACGCCCCAGTAAATGCTGATTCAAGCATTGTTTTTAAGAGGGAGAAGGAAGAGAAGAACTTTAAAAATAATCTTAGAGAAGGTGTGCCTGAAGGGGAAAAGTATGACGAGAATTTTGGGAAAATCAAACTGGGCTGCAGCTTCCTTCAGTATTTGCTGAGCTTGAAGACCTCTGTTCCCTGGTGTTGCCCAAGCCCATTTAAAAAATGTCCTATTACTGGCTGGGCATGGTGGCTCATGCCTGTGATCCTAGCATTTTGGGAGGCTGAGGCAGGTGGATCACCTGAGGTCAGGAGTTCAAGACCAGCCTGGCCAACATGGTGAAACTCTGTCTCTACTAAAAAAAAAATGAAAAAATCAGCTGGGTGTGGTGGCACATGCCTGTAATCCCAGCTACTTAGGAGGCTGAGGCAGGAGAATTGTTTGAACCCAGGAGGTGGAGGTTGCAGTGAGCTGTGATTGCACCCCTGCACTCCAGCCTGGGCAACACAGCAAGACTCCATCTCAAAAAAAAAAAAAAGTCCTATTACCTCATTTTGCTTTAGCCTTGCTATTCTCTGAATTACTTGTATTCTAGAACATTGTCGTGAAATAATTAGCTAGCATGGCTGCCTTGGCTGCTCTAAATAATGTTAAGAGGATTATTTTGTCAGAATTGTTGAGAAAAACTACAGCTCTTCCCTAAACAGCAGATACTATCTTGATTATCTTTCATGAGAAGTATTTTTCAAACTATAGGTCATGGTCGATTTATAGGTTGTAAAGTCAATTTTTAGATTACAATCAGCATTACAAAAAAATCAGATGGAATAAAAACTATCAGAGTGTGGTATATAGTAGGAGCAGCCTTTGATGATAGTTTTGGTGATACAGAAATCTGTCACCATACGTACATACATGTTTACGTGTGCCTGTGTGTATGCACACATGGGCATGGTGAGAAGCTTCTAAAGATGGTGGCTTAGATTTTACAATGTGGTGAAATCTGACTGTTTGTAAAGTTCTCTAAAGACCTCCATGATCCCTGCTAGTCTTCTATCCCTCACCTTTGCCTCTGTTGCTTTTTCAGGTGGGACCAGGGAGATTGGATCTGCTCTCACCAGGATGTGCATGAGGCACAGAAGCATTGAAGCCAAGCTGAGGCAGTTTTCGAGGTGAGGAGCATGTTTCGGCCCCGATCGCCAACACCCTTGCAGATTTCAGGTTAAGGAAGCAGTCATGCGTGGCACACAGCATTTAAATCCCCACAACCTGTCTGACTTGGCTCATTCATTGCCTGAGTATTTGTTAGGCATCTGCTGCATGCCAGGCACTGGTCGAGGCCCTGGGGATGCAGCAGACCACCAGCCAGCCAGGCCCCTGCCTTCACAGAGCCTGTGCTCCTGCATGGGTCTCTCCTTACCCTTTGTCTGTGTGAGGAGCCGGTGCAGCCTGCTGAGGCCTTTTGGGCCTCCACTGCCCTGCGGGAGCCTCATAAGAAGAGGGGCTGCAAAATTGGAGAGTGAGATGTGCCTTGGTATCCTGTGTGCATCCTCCAGACTCAGTGAGGGATATGGCAGCTCACAGAACACTCCACACCGCCAGCTTCCCGTCTGGCTTCCAGGCATCCAGAATAGGGAAGAAATGGTAGTAGCTGGCACCGGAATTGGGTTACAAATGTTCAAGTGAAAATGGACATTGCCTTTCAAGCAGATCAGCATCATTCAGCAGTTTTACATGATTCTGTTTGGGAGACTGCACAAAATGAAGGGGCGCACCTGCAGAGACCTTCACCCCTCAGTAACCCCGAGGCTGGCAGTGCAGCTCGAGAATTTTCTGGGTCTCTTCACTCTTCTCTTTCTCCAGGCTGTGCACACTTAGTGTGTATTTATGACCTGTCATGCCGCATGCACAGCAGAATCTTGTGGGTCTTTTTTAAAAATAGTGATGCTGGGCCCCACCCTCAAAGTCTCCACTGGGGTTGAGATAAGGCCCAGGTGTCTTTGCATTTTGGGGGTCCGTGTTGTGCAGCTCTCAGAGGGGTGACCCCTGTGGTTCTGCAACTTGGCTTGTTAGTACAAACACTGGAATATCACAGGGAAAATGGGAAGAAGGGTCACTCCCACCAGTCACGTTGACAGCTTCTTAATAGTCATTGAAAAACGTTCTTGGGGCTGGGCACAGTGGCTCACGCCTGTAATCCCAGCACTTTGGGAGGCCAAGGCGGGCTGATCATGAGGTCAGGAGATCAAGACCATCCTGGCCAACATGGTGAAACCCCGTCTCTACTAAAATACAAAAAATTAGTCGGGCATGGTGGTGTGCTTCTGTAGTCCCAGCTACCTGGGAGGCTGAGGCAGGGGAATCGCTTGAACCTGGGAGGTGGAGGTTGCAGTGAGCCGAGATCGCGCCACTGCATTCCAGCCTGGTGACAGAGCGAGACTCTGTCTTAAAAGAAAGGCATTCTTGGAACATGGCTGTTCTGGAGCCCAGGGGTTTAGATGAAAATGTCAGTTTCAGGTAATTGTGATTTAGGTATGTTTTGACAACCACATTTAAATCCTGACAGCAGAATGTATCATTTAATTTCTCCTTTTCTCCCCCCTGCTTGTGTAAAAGCGCTTTAATTGATTGTCTGATAAACCCACTTCAAGAACAGATGGAAGAATGGAAGAAAGTGGCCAACCAGCTGGATAAAGACCATGCAAAAGGTACAGAGGCGAGACGTTTAGCGCATCAACGCACGCTGGGGGCTGCTGGGGGAAGTTGCCAGCTGCTGCCTGGCCCCTCTGCTAGGTTTATTGGTGTCACCAAAACAGCTAAGGACCCACTCTGTCCCTGCTCTCCTGTAGGCACGTCCATGTCAGGGGATGAGGAGAGCAAAGTGATCCCGTTGCAAGGCTGAGTGCTGTTTCTTTGGTGTGAACCAACATTCAGCAGCTGATAGTCTGATCCCTCAGTGGCATGAATTGTATTCAGCTGAATTAAGAATAAATCACAGGGTAGGCCTGGTGGCTCAGACCTGTAATCCCAGCACTTTGGGAGGCCGAGGCGGGCGGATCACTTGAGGTCAGGAGTTTGAGACCAGCCTGGCCAACATGTTGAAACCCCATCTCTACTAAAAATACAAAAATTAGCCAGGTGTGGTGGTGCCTGCCTGTAATCCCAACTACTTGGGAGGCTGAGACACGAGAATTGCTCCACCTCCTGAACCCAGGAGGTGGAGATTGCAGTGAGCAGAGATTGCACCACTGCACTCCAGCCTGGGTGACAGAGCAAGACACTGCCTCCCCCTAACCCTCCAAAGAAGTGTAAATCATAATGGCAGGTTTAAATGCCGAACATTCATACTTAAGGCATTTCAGCACATTTTGAAAGCCAGACTTTTAATGATATAAGCTTATCCTAGGTCTCCTGCCCATTCTCTTTGTACGTTGTCCCAGGTAGGTGGGACAAGTCTTTGTGAACTGGTTGAGTTAGTTGTCAGGGACCTTGATGGTATGAGAGGAACTAAGTGTAATCTGCAGAGCGAATAGCACTGATGCTTTCGAGTGAGGGTGTTTGTGTTCCCTTCACACAGGCCAACCAGACTGTTTCGTAAGAGCTTCTCATCCCCTGTTCAGGTCATTCTGATGCCTTTTACTTGCTAGGGGCTGTGGGGGCTACAGAAGGATGAGTGTGGTATCTACTGCAACAGAAATAAATTAACCCTGTTACAAAGCAAAGTAAAAGACTGCAATGAAGACCCAACCGGGTGCTCTGGGAGTGTGAATGGTGGCTCCTAAAACAGGCCTCTTTGTGACTTTGGGGATGGTTTATTCTGCCTGCTTCAAGTTATATAATGAAAATCATTCTATGTCCCCAGCAACCATCAGTAGCCACCAGAAAGTTGCACATTCATTCAAATTATTCATCCCTCCCCTCATCATACACCTATGCTACTGAGTACTTAACCGTATTCCATGCCTGCACACGCTCTGGAGCCACAGAAATAAATAAGTTGGTCTTGGTTTTTCATACACGTCCTTAAACTTTGTCTATCACAGATAATAGACTCCTGAAGTCGTGTCTTCATTGTTACTGGAAATCAGTCTTATGTAGAACTTCAACAAACCATTTTGATAAAAGAACCAGGGAGGGTGATGGCTTATTTGTGTTGAGATTCAGAAGTATGGGTACAATAGCCAAATACTTAGCAGTTATATTAAAAGTTAATATAAGGTGTGGTGGCTCATGCCTATAATCCCAGCACTTTGGGAGGCCGAGGCGGGTTGATCACTTGAGGTCAGGAGTTCAAGACCAGCCTGGCCAACATGGCAGAACCCCGTCTCCACTAAAAATACAAAAAATCAATCAGCTGGGCGTGGTGGCGCATGCCTGTAATCCCAGCTACTCGGGAGGCTGAGACACAAGAATCACTTGAACTCAGGAGGCGGAGGCTGCAGTGAGCTGAGATCGATCGCACTGTTGCACTCCAGCCTGGACAACACAGCAAGACTGCATCTCAAGAAAAAAAAAGTTAATATATAATCTTTTATCCCCCATACCCTAACTTGAAGTTAGGGAGAGAGGCAAATTCAGAGGATGTTAACTGGATCCCATTGTGTGTTAATCACATCATGAATTCTCTTAGGCTCACGGGATTTCTCCATCTGTACTTTTCATTGGGTAAAAGAAAATAGAACCATTTGAAATTTTTTTTCAGATGGGGAAAGAGTTGATAGTTTATGTTTGGCCCAATTTGCTTTGTGTTGGCTGACTTGGCTCATTCATTGGCTGAGTATTTGTCAGGCATCTGCTGCATGCCAGGGACTGGTTGAGGCCCTGGGGATGCAGTAGACAACCAGCCAGCTAGGCCCCTGCCCTCAGGGAGCCTGCTCTCCTGCATGGGTCTCTCCTCACCCTCTGTGTGAGGAGCTGGTGCAGCCTTCAGAGGCCTTTTGGGCCCCCACCACCCTGCAGGAGCCTCCTTCTTCTCTATTAATGTTCTCCTTTGCTGGTACAGCAAAGCTGAGACTTCAAATTGGATGTGTAAGGCCTTTTATAAGAGTGGTTGTGCTCAGCCCATTGGGAGAAGGCAGCTGGTCTTGCAGAGAGCTCTGCTCATCAAATGAAACACAGGTCCCTTGATTTTCATGGAATATTTCCCCCTCCTTTCCATTCCCACTGCGTACAGAGAAGCACGTCTCAATTTTCTTCTTTGGGGTCACATACAGAGATGAAGAACCTAGGCCTGAATGTGAATTGAGACCCATTGTCCGGCCCTGCATGCCTGCTAAGTGGCTTCTCTGCACAGGGGCCAAGAGGTTGTGGGGTACAAAGCCCCTGACCCCCAGCCTCGGTGACACAGCACTTCTTTCATCTTTTCGATTCAGCCTTTAACCCAGGGAGCGCGACCCAAGTAGCAGCCACACGCAACCCACTCTGCTAGCCCAGGATGCTCAGACATGACCCAGACACTGCTCCTTCCCTTGGGGAGCTTGTAGTGGGAGGAGAGACTGTAGGGCAGAGCACAGGATGTCGGGGGAGAGAGATACAGGGAGTCCCAGAGGTTGGAGAGGTTTGGTTGAGGAGTTAGAAAACGAGGAGTTAGAAAACGAGGCACCATTTGGAGGGATCCCAGTGAATGGACATGGTTTCATCACACTGATGTTAGAGCGGTGAAGGTGCCCTAGCCAGAGAGAAAACCATGCAGATAGGCAGGGAAGATGGGGGAGTGGCCAGAAAAGAGTGGAGAGCCGCCACGCTGCACAGTGATTCCAGGCGTGTATGAATAGGCTTAGGGCCAGTAGAAGGGAAACCTCAGGGCTGGCTGCAAGGGAGCTGGCCAAGGTGAAATGTACAGCAATTGGCAATTAATTGACTGTGAGGGCAGCAAAGGGGAAAAGTGTCACAGGCAGGTGACCATCATCCCAGGTGTCTATGTCTGGATGATGAGGATGCCTGCAACAGAAATGGGGCAGTCTGCGAATGGGCCAGTGATGGAGGAGAAAGCAGTTGGCAGGGGATGTGGTGCACATGGACTGCCCCGCCGAGATGTTTGTGGTATCTAGCCACAGGATCCATGCTGAAAGTAAGGCAGCTGGTTCTTCTTGCCCAGTCTCCCCACTGTGTGATCTATCTTCTCCTGCTGTATGAGACACTTCTTCTGGATTTTAACATCTGGCCAGCATCTTTTCCACATAGGGGTTTTTTGTTTTTTGTTTGTTTTTGCAAAACACTGTGGATTTGGGTCTTGGGAAAGTAGATAATATTGAAAAATCTTTCCAGATACTTGAGCTGAGAAGTTGTGAATTTTTTTCATTTTTATGAAGTATTCCCGACCGGGTGTGGTGGCTCACACCTATAATCCCAGCACTTCGGGAAGCCGAGGATCACTTGAGGTCAGGAGTTCAAGACCAGCCTGGCCAACACGGTGAAACCCCATCTCTACTAAAAATACAAAAATTAGCTGGGTGTGGTGGTGGGCCCCTGTAATCCCAGCTACTAAGGAGGGTGAGGCAGGAGAATCGCTTGAACTTGGGAGGTGGAGGTGGCAATGAGCCGAGATCACGCCACTGTACTCCAGCCTGGACCACAGAACAAGACTCCGTCTTAAAAAAAAAAAAAGTATTCCCAAATGGAGCCTCCCCTCAAAGCTGGTATGAGTGAATATGACAGGGCAAGACCACTGTGCCTTTGTTTTTGTGTCACTAGCCCCTTGGTTGTAAATGTCATCATGGATTATTATATTGTATTCTGATAAAGCCATTGATGGCATGTCACAGTTTGTGCTTTCTGTTACAAACATAATGGCTGTTCCTAACATATTTTCTGTTAAGCGAAGTGGTAAAATTATTGCATATTCTGCTTTCTCTTAGAATATAAGAAAGCCCGCCAAGAGATAAAAAAGAAGTCCTCGGATACGCTGAAACTGCAGAAGAAAGCAAAAAAAGGTAACTCCTACTATTCTGCTACTGATGTTACTTCCTGATGGAGTGCTTGATTTGTTTTTGAAGTGAAAGGTGTTCACTTCAGAGACTTCCTTAAGTATGACGGCCCTGAAAACAGATGAGAGCAAATAGGACCTATCTGAGTTCACATTCTCAAAGTGCAGAATAGGTATTAATTTGAGGCCCTTGTCAAGTGGTACTTGACGTGTTCCTTCCCCAACCTTTGTCTTCCAAATTTGACAGTTTCCATGCCTATTGTGCTTCGTAATGATACCTATAAATTTCTTAGAAGCCTTGGGATAATGCAGAAAGGCCTTTATGCAAATGTTCTCTAGTGATTATTACAGAAATTATGTCATTTTCTCCTGCAGCTTTCACAGCCTATAATCTTCAAAACCCTTTATTAAGTCTTGTGAGAATGCTAGGAATGGGTGCAGGGGAAGCTGGTAGTCATGGCCATACAGGGGATTTTCCATGGTGTTCATGAGGGAAGAGCTTGATAATCTATCACTGAGCAAAACCAGGCAAGATGCCTTTCCCCCATGTCCTTGTTTATCTTCCTTCGCAAACCAATGAATCGTCAGATCTTTGACCCATCTTTGTTCCTCCAGAATGGACTGGGAGTTCAAAGAGAAAAATCTAGCAGCATCCACTTTGCAAGCACTTGTGCCATTTTACTACCACCTAAAAATGTAGGGACTTTATCCTGAGCTAGAGAAGGCGACATTCCTTCCAGTCTCTTCTTCTTTGACACCAAGTTTCTGAATCTGCTGCTTCACAGCTGATAAGATGGGGTTCTTCCGTCAGGCTGCTCTGTGGGTGGTGTTTACCATTAATTTGAGACAACCTTTTCGAGATGCGATCCCCCAGCCTGAATCTTCTTTCCCCTAAACCAGCAGTTCTCTGTTGGAAATAGAAGAAGATACATTTGGAGAGATGGGATTGTGGAGGGTAGTGTGTAGTGGGGTGATGATAGGACACAGTTTTTAACCTTGAACATTTCTATAAAATGAGCCCCCCACCCTGAATTTTCACAACAACCATAAACCCATTTCGAGATAAAGGCAGCAGAATTTTCACCCACAATCAGATTTTCCATCAGCATTGGCCCCAGCAGTTTCTTTCATATGTTTTATTTTAGTCTGGAGCTTCTCAGATTTGTATCCTATCTGACTAGGGCACCTGGGAGCTAGTGTTTGACAAGTAGTAGGGTTTGTGACATGGTAACATTTTAGTGACTGTAGAGGTAAACATTTATAAGTAAAATTACTACTATATTCCATGAAGTCCGAGGCCTGGAGGAGAGCAGGCTGGTCACAGTTTGGGGCTGAACTCCATGTAACTGACAGGTTGGCAGCTTTGAGAGAGGAAGGATTCCTGGGCTGGGAGAGATGGCCCAGGGAAGATGCTTAGGCTTAGAAAAGGTTTGGGAGTTTGGTGAAAAGGATGAAGGAAGAAAAAGTAGCTATTTTCCCTCAGCTTTTCCACCACTCACTTTTCAGAGGCCCTAAGTTCTTGGCTGCAGTGATAATCCTTTTATCTAAATTCTGCATGGAGGCTGAATTGGTCCTCCTCTGTCACTCAAAGTCACTGGCATTGCCCAATTAGCAGAATTTATACCTCTGGGTGAAGCCTGATAGGGTGATTGCAGTGCAACATCAAAAGAAGTTTCTGGCAATTAGACCTTCCTAGCACTGGCTCAGGCTGCCTGCAGGATAATGAGCTCCCTATCAAGGCTGGATAGGAAGGTTTGGGACCCACAGGATGCTGGACTGTGCGTAACATGAAGAGAGGCATCTGGCCCTGGGACTTGGGAATGATTGGCATTTAGTTGTGTGGTTTCTTAGGGCACATTGGCCTGACGGATGAGAGAATGGAGGCTGGGATCAGGGGTTTCTGAAGCATCTGTCTTCTCAGCCACGGCCTCACACCGGCAGTCTCTGGCACCATGTCTTTTCCACATGGTGGACTTAGGTCCACGAGATCGGTCAGATCCATAGCTTGGAATGTTCTAGAGAATTTCTAGTTACTTCAAGATACAACCAGAAAATAATTTTTATTTCTATCCTTTATAAAGATTTTTTTCTAAAATCTGTGAAGTGCAGTTTTGGACCAGGTGTTTCTATTTGTATATTTCTGGGATGAAAGCAGCCTTCTGAAAGGTACTAGAGTCACATTCGGACTGGACTCTTTTATGGAGAGCTCTCCTAGGAGGCATATGTATGGCTGAGAATGGACTGAAGAAAACACAACTCACTTAAGGGCTGGAAGGAATCTGGTTATTTGAGGCTTTCAGTTGTTTAGGGGTCTGGTTAGCTGACATTTCCCTTTCTACTAGAAAACCTCAAGGGATCTGTTTAATCTCCTTCAAGTGGCAGATTCCCGGACCCTTGGTTTGTAAAAGCATTAGCAGTTCCTTTTGACGCACCATGCATTCGGATGGACGAAGGTTTTGGATACATTTTTTTGTCCTGATAGAGGGAATCTGATGTATGCAGCCAGATAATCACTTCCTTTTTAATACGTTTCCAGGAGATTCTCAAGCAGCTTCCTGCCACGCCTTTTTCAAAAACTCTGATCTTTGATCTAAAAATTCTTCGGACTCTCCTTTTAGCATTTCAAGTGCCTTTGTGCATGTAAGCATGGTTTTACCACCATCCTTGACGTGGGCAGACACACACGGATGTGATTTTTGTGAGTGGCTCACTTTCCTTCTTACTCTGCAGATACCACCTTTTATCACATTCTTTGACTCTTTCCCACTATAGAGAGAGGTAGTTTGTAATCTAAAGTTGTTTAAATATTTCCATCCAGAAACTTTCAATGGTTTGCCTTTGGTAGGTTTTATCTCAAAATCATTTTTTAGCAACTTGGAATATGCTATGGCTGTGGATGAGTGTGCCTGTTTTTCTTGAAGGCAAGCTTGTCGGATGCCTACTAGAAGTAAACATGAGGCAAGGAGTTAGCCAGTCCTCACCCTCAGAGGAATTCTGGGCTCATGCACAGGGTCAAGAGCACAGGGCAGAGCCAGCATTGCCGACAGGTGGAGGGACAGAGGCAGCAGGATGCTGGGGAGATGGTGTGGAGCAGACCCAGCAACCCTGGGCTCTGAACAGTGTCTCTTGAGCCCTCTTCCTGCTTCATGATAATCAGCTCATTGCCTTGGAGGTCTTGGAGTTGACCATGACCCAATGGGGAAAAGTAAGAGAGAGCATCGGAAATGAGAGGTGTTTAACATTGTATTTACTACCTACGTGTGCCACCCGATCGTACGAACTCAGCAGCCTTATTCTCATTTAACTCCCATGTTACTATCAATGTAAATTAAAAATTAATTCTGGGCTGTGTGCGGTGGCTTATGCCTGTAATCTCAGCTCTTTGGGAGGCTGAGGCGGGTGCATCATGAGGTCAAGAGATGGAGACCATCCTGGCCAACATGGTGAAACCCCGTCTCTACTAAAAATACAAAAATTAGCCGGGCGCGGTGGCGGGCGCCTGTAGTCCCAGCTACTCGGGAGGCTGAGGCAGGAGAATTGCTTGAACCTGGAAGGTGGAGGTTGCAATGAGCCAAGATCGTGCCACTGCACTCCAGCCTGGGCAACGGAAGGAGACTCTGTCTCAAAAAAAAAAAAAAAAAAATTAATTCTTATAAAGCCTCTGTTTCCATCTGTAACTACAAAAAGTTTATAAGGGATTTTTAAAAATAATAATGGCCAGCATTCATCAGGTGCTTATTATGGTCATTGTTCACTTATTACTATGACGTCATTAAATCTAAGAAGTCTTGATTTTTTTTTTTTTTGAGTCAGCATCTCACTAGGTGGCCTAGGCTGACCTCCAACTCCTGGGCTTCAGGGATCTTCCTGCCTCAGCCTCCCTAGTAGCTGGGATTACAGGCACACACCACCGTGCCCAGCAGGGACTTTTCTTGAGAGAGAGAGAACTGGAACATTGTAATATGTTAACTGCACAGCTGACATTTAAATAGTTGACTCTATCACTTTCCACTAGAGGCCGCAAAACCAATGTTATAAATGTAATAAACAGACAGAGTTCTACCCTACAATAGTATTTGCTGTTATACTACAATTTTAAACTCTTTAGTTTTTTTTTTTCCATTTTCATCCCACTCTAAGCTTTGTTTCCTAAGAATTCCTAGATATTTTTCAAGTGATGGTAAATGACACTCGAAAGGTTTTCTTGCCAAAGCTTAGCTTCTTCTGGGTATATATTCTTCATCTCTCTTTTTAAAAATCCTTGCTGTCTTCTCTAGGGGTGGTCGTTACTAACTGGGAAGGTTTTGTTTAGATGAGATGGAAGGAATGTTAGTAAGACAGAGAAGGGGAATGTGGGTTTAATCAGCCCTAATAGAAAATGTGGTGGCGAGCCATGGACTGTTTAACACATGAAACAAACGTAGGACTGCTGCTGCTTGAATACCGGTTTGACTTTATTATTTTCCTTTTTGTGTCAATTGTGTATCCTGCACTTTCTCACCGTGTGCCCCCCCGCCAGTGGACACTCTTGGTAAGTCTACCATCCCAAATCTCTGGTGGCTGCTCACGGTGTGGTCCTTGCTGTGGGCTTTCCGTGGTTGTCCAGACCTCTGCTAGCTGCCCAGGTTTTCCTACCAGCTCAAAACAATCAACTGTGCCACCTAATTTTCCACAACTTTAAGAAAATTGTGTGTGCATTGTGTTTTAATTGTTTTCTTTTTTGGATGTTTAGCCATTCACAATGTTAGCACAACACTCTGAGAGCCTTTGAATCATCGTAATTCAATATTAGACTCATGGAAAAAAGAAATACAGAGTGACTCAAACTGTCATTTCCACAGTAAATAAGCATTTTTGCATACATATATACCTGTGTATATATGTATGTATATATTTACGCCACAAAACATAGAGCTGCAAGCCTCAGAATAATTCTCAAATCAGATTTGGTTGTGTTAAGCTTGCAAAACATCTTTAACTTTGTCCTCTTTGCAAGACCATATAGTTCTTTCCATAACCAATGATTCATTTTTTAAAAAATAAATCAAAAGTATTTCTTATTTCAGTAGAGTTTGTGAAATGTTTCATTTCAGAAGTATCAGATCTTCCAGTTAAGTAATCAGAATGATTCTTCTTGATGTTGAACTTCACTCTGTGGGTGATCATGCTGCCAAAACTTCAAGTTGCTTTTGGAGTCTTGTTGCTGTCCCTCTGTCCTGGGAGGTCTGTCTGCGAGGTGTCCGTGTGGTTTATCTTGCCTGAGTGTGCCCAGGTGTTCTCTGAGCATTTTACTGAACAGCTCCAAAGAGGCTTTTGAAGTGGCTTCTGTATTTACAGCAAACCCAGTGCACAAAGGTCTCCTTTGATGGTTGGGGCTGACATGGCCCACTATCTTAGGGGACACCCGTCTGCCTCTATTTCCCCTCATGGCGATGTTGGGCTAGTGGTTCCCCAACTTTAAAAAGGATCATCCTTTCCAGTTCTCAACATTGTGATTATGAAACAGCTTGCACAGTTTCTAGTAAACCTTTGGAAGGAAGGTAAGACACAGCCACTGTTTTGCTTATTGCAGTAAAATTCACATCACAGAATTTATCATTTTAGCCGTTCTAAAGTATAAGTTTCAGTGGCTTTTAGTACATTCATGGTGTTATGCAACCATCGCCACTATCTAATTTCACGACATTTTCATTATCCCCGAAAGACACCTCATGCCCATTAAGCAGTCCCTCCCTGTTTCAAAGTCTCCCCACCCACCCTGACCCTGACAACCACTCATCTGCCTTCTGTCCGTGGATTTGCCTATTCTGGACATTTTATACAAATGGAATCATATAGTACATAGCCTTTTGAGGACACAGTCCCTTGAGTCTTGAGTTTTACTGGAACCTTTGCCGAGAACCTGGCATGAGTCAGTTCATGGAGTAAATAGAGCATTTTATTTATTTGAAATGATGGGAAGTCAGTTTGGAATGAATAAAGTAACTGTATAGCCTTTTGACTTTGTAAGTTCTAAAGATTCTGCTTATCTTTCAAAGAGAAATCTCTGCAACCCCCTTTAATTTTTTCTCTTGTAGGGGCTGGTTCATAGGGCAAAGCCACAGTGAATTTGGCTATAAAAACACAAGAAAAGCTATATGATTTGTAGGTCTCATAAATGTTTAAAATATTTATACAGAGAGAAAAAAATAATTCTTTAATTATTTTTAAGAATTGGCTCAGCCGGGTGTGTTGGCGTGGTGGCTCACGCCTGTAATCCCAGCACTTTGGGAGGCCAAGGCAGGTAGATCACCTGAGGTCAGGAGTTCGAGACCAGCCTGGCCAACATGGCAAAACCCCATCACGATCAGTGACACGATCTCAGCTCACTGCAACCTCCGCCTGCCGGGTTCAAGCAATTCTCCAGCCTCAGCCTCCCAAGTAGCTGGGATTACAAGTGCCTGCCACCAAACCCAGCACATTTTTCTATTTTTAGTAGAGACGGGGTTTTGCCATGTTAGGCAGGATGGTCTTGAGCTCTTGACCTCGGGTGATCCTCTTGCCTTGGCCTCCCAAAGTACCGGGATTACAGGTGTGAGCCGCCCTGCCGGCCAGTGCTGGGATGAATATAAGCAAAAGGTGTAACCTGGGGGCAGAGAGGAAGGAGCCTCGCTAAGCCTGGGGGTAGAGTAGTGATAATGAGGAGGAGGATGAGGGGTCAGCTATTGAAGAATGAGGAGGGGATATTCAAGGTAGAGAGGACAGCATGCACCAACACATGGCTCTTGTCATTTAGAAAGGAGCACCAGCAACAGTGGTGAAGGGTAGATGTGTCACACTGTGTGTGATGCTCCAGGGACAGCCTTGAGGCAGGGCTGTCGTCCCACCAAGGGTGGACTGTGTGCATAGAGAATCATAGTGACCCCTGGCTACTCAGCCTCTGGCTTCCTGGACCGTGTCTCCCCACCCCACACTGACCTGCCTCCAGGATGGTTCAATCACTGGGCCTCAATTCTGATCAGACTCCAAAGTGGACCCCAAATGCCTCTCCACATCATTCTTCCTTTCTTGGAAAAAGCCTGTGAAATGTGAATCCTTTCCCCTAGGCACAGTGGTTTGCTCATCCCCCAGCTGTATGCAGCCTATGCACTCACCCACAGGAATGTTGCTTGTGTTTACAAAACCAGCAGAAAGCACTCTCAGAATGACCCTGAGACCTGCAGTCAATGGATCAATGGTTCTGCCTCTGTGGTAAAAATTGAATCTGTCTAGATTCCCTGCAACCCCACCCCCGTTGATTTTTGAAGAGGGAGAGTACTAGGAGCTCTCCTTCCCACAGGGATGTCAGTGGAGTGAGGAGGAAGAACAAGGAGCAGATGGTGGGATGGTTCCAGCCAGTTCTTCAAGGCCAAGCCCAGGGCTTAGAAGGCTGATGAGAAAATACCGAATGTAGGCACAGCCAGATCCCTTCTCTCTGGGTGGAAGCAGGGGTGGTAGAATTTTACCCTTAGACCTATTGTGACGATCAGAAAGCTGCCCTTGACCTGAATCCATAGATGTCTGAATTTAACTCAGAAATCTCCTCCAAGGCCGGGCACAGTGGCTCATGCCTGTAATCCCAGCACTTTTGGGAGGCGGAGGCAGGAGGATTACTTGAGGTCATGAGTCTGAGACCAGCCTGGCCATCGTGGCGAAACCCTATCTCTACTAAAAATACAAAAGTTAGCTGGCTGTGGTGGCGTGCACCTGTATTCTCAGCAACTTGGGATGCTGAGGCAGAAGAATCGCTTAAACCTGGGAGGCGGAGGTTGCAGTGAGCCGAGGTCGCTCTACTGCACTGCAGTCTGGGCGACAGAGTGAGACCCTGTCTCCAAAATAAAAGAAAAGAAATCTACTGCAGAGGGACGTTGCATTTCAGGTGAATGCGTATAGCCTTCGGAGACTGGGCTATTTATTAGATGTATTTTATAACTGAGGAGTCTAGGTAAACACAAGCCAAGCAGATCCACCAGAAGCCTGGAGCTATGAACTCTCCCTTTGCAAAGCTTGTCTCCGGTAAAACCTCACGTAGACACAGCTCCTTGAGTGCCTTGCCCATGACTCTGGTCTCAGAATGCCCTGGGTGTGCCTGTACACAATAGGACTGTTAAGGTGCAGTGCACCTGACTTCCCTGTGGCTGCATTCAGGGATAGGGGAGAGGTATGTAGAGTATGGAGGCATGCCAGGAGCCGAGTATTTTTCTTAGCATGACTTTTTGACCAAATACAAAACAGCAGAGAAGGAAACAGACAACTTGCTTGAAATATTTATTCCTTGCATAATATGGTTTTCATCTCCCTAGAGAATACTAGTGGGATGGGCAAAGCCCGATGGAATGGCAGGGTGGGGAAGCAGTTGCTGCCTCTCTTGAGTTGCAACCCATCAGCCATTCATGGTTTTCGTAGGACTAATTGATTCACGCCTGGTGCCATTCTTCCGTTCATAAACATCCTTGACTGCTGCAGATGAGTCCTGCAAAATGCTCCAGCCTCCATTTATTAGTTTGTTCTTTCATTCATTCAGGAAAGGGGTATGACAAGCCTCCTCTGTGCTAGACTCTGTTAGCTGCTAAGGAGGTAAAAGTAGCATCTACACTCAAGCTCTCCCCAGAACGAAGAATGCATTTATGTTCCAACATCAATTCTCTGACCGCAGCTGGCTGTCCTATTCAGTTATGACACTACCTAGTGTTAGTGTAGACCCCACAAGCTAAGAGTTCCGTCCCGTGAGACTGCCCCAAATTCAGTCACGAGCCACAAGCAGGGTCCTCAGATTCCTCATACTTCTGCCCAGCCGAACACAAATTTGGGGTTTTCTACGACCCCCTCGCCCATCAAGTTTAATAATTCTCTAGAAGGACTCGCAGAACATAGGAAAGCACCGCATTTACAATGATTGGCTTCTTAAAAAGAATGCAGATTGTAGCCTTGTTTACTACATTAAAGATGTTCAGGACTCTGCTGAAGCCCTTGAAGCCTTTTTGGCTTCTAGATAATTCCACCGTGACAGTGTGTATTTGGATTAGACTGTGGCTTAACTGGACATCCAGTTAGCAAGTGGTGGTTGTTGTCTAGGTGACAAATGATGGTGGCCTGGGCTCAGGGAAGTGACCACAGAGATAGAGAGGAAGGCAGGTGGATTCAAGAGCTACTTAGGAGAAATGCAAATGAAAGAAGGAAGAGTTGAAGGCGATGGTAAATTTCTGGATCCGGTAGTCACGTTGGCAGATGGTGGAGTATTTCTTTAACCACAAAGGAAGAAGCATTTTGGAGCCGTGAGGATGCTCTGTTGGAGACACTCTGGATGGTGAGCTGCAGGTTGGCCTGGGACGTTTTCTAGTTGTTCTCTGAAATGTCTCTTTTTATCCTTTGCTTTGATAAACAACTGATTGCCCAGGGACCAGTGAAGAATCTTGATGATAAAACTCTTACTTGTAGTGAAAGAATCATGGGATCTTTTCCATTTTCTTACATCAAAAAGGACCTTGAACTGAGCTCTCTTTAAAAAACAAACAAAACCCACCCTACCCTGCATACTATCACCTGCTAAACTACCCAGTGTCAGAAGGACAACTTCAGAGATGCTGTGGTGGCAGCTGATAGTGCCTGACATTTAGTGAGTGCTCAGCATGTGCCGGGCGTTGTTCTGAATGCTTCATGTGGATTAGTTCATTTCCCCTCCCAGCAGCCCTGTGAACTCGATACTGTTATTATTTACATGCCACAGGTAAAGGGAAACTGGGGCACAGTAGGTTGAAAAATAACGGAAATTGAATTTGTTTGAAAAATTTTAAGGCTAAAAGCCTTCAGTCTTATCTAATCACATCTATCTTTTGATTTCGGGTTGGATTTTTCTTTTGGGAATCAGTCAAAACCCACTGTGGGTTATTAAGAGTAGAAGATGACTTATAAAGGGATAATGAGGATAGCCTCCTTTTGCTGGGAAGACAGAATTTTTCATTCCAAATTCTAATCTCCAGTGTCACCTTGCATGTCCATTTCTGGATTTATATTTTGTATTTTAGTATTTATATCCCATGTTTCATTTGACTCTGGGATACGAGCAATTGTCAGATGCACCATTATTTTCCAGACCACTAAGAAAGGAAAAAAAAAAACCTACCGATTAAACTGTGACACACCATTGATTGTAAGACACATCCTGATTGGTGAGGTGTAAAAATGGGGGAAAGTGTCTATCTTGGAATGAAATAGAGTATGTGTGAGTCAGGGGCAGGTGAAAGTCATTTTGCAGGATTCTAATGGCTTCTCCATATACCTCTCTCCAAAGAAAGAAAGGACTTGGCGTGTTTTGCTGACTCCTGGCAGCATTCTTGGCCCAACGTATCCTGGGTTTGCTCTTCCCCATTGGAGAGCCCTTTGCCGGAGAACAGCCGCTGGCTTGTTGAGCCATGAAGCTTACCATGTGAGTGCAGCTTGTGTCTGAAGAGGCTGGGGCCAGTACAGATAACACGAATCACATTTCACTGGCTTTTTGATCAGCTGTTTAGCTCCCTGGCAGCTGGTTCCCAGCATTCATGTTTGCTGTGAGTAGGAAACACAAAGAACCTCATCTTCAGAACGAGAAAGACTTGGGGCTGGATTCTAGCCGTGCCCGTGGCTAGCTTAGTGCTCGTGATTGCAGCCCTGTGCACACCACTTTGCCTCCCTCAGTCTCAGTTTCCCCATCTATCAAAAGGGGTATTCATTCCTGCCTTGAATGTGTTATGTAATGATTAAGGAAAATACAATGCAAGTGTTGAAGTTGATATAGGATCTGTATTTCATTCCAGAAAACTCTATAAAGTTTCCTCACTTAAAAATTCCTTCCTTCTGTGGCCGGGTGTGGTGGCTCACGCTGTAATCCCAGCACTTTGGGAGGCTGAGGCAGGCAGATCACTTAAGGTCAGGTGTTCAAGACCAGCCTGGCCAACATGGTAAAACCCTGTCTCTACAAAAAATACAAAAATTAATCGGACGTACTGTCTTGAACCCAGGAGGCAGAGGTTTCAGTGAGCTGAGAATGTGCCGCTGCACTCCAGCCTAGGCAACAGAGCGAGACTCTGTCTCAAAAAAAAATTCCTTCCTTCTTTAGGGGTGCTGCCTTGGCCCATGACATGGTGCATTCACAATGCTTTGCCCAGGAACATTTTCTGCAAAGAGAATCATCATCATTTCCCCTGGGGTTGGAGGATAAGGGGCTCCTGGCTGCTGTTCATCAGAATTCCTCAGTGTGAATACACAAGACCTGGAAACTAGCACCAGGAAAAAAAAAAAAAAAAAACTCAAGACTGAAGATGCCTAAGATATTACAGAAGAAAGCCAAAAGCAATTCTTTGCTCAAGAATTTTGTCTGGGAAGCATATCAAAGGCACCCCCTCCCTCCTCCTCTTGGCTGCTTGATGGTCCTGGAATTGGGTGGTTCTGAAGCATTAGGCCATTTAAGGGCATGATGGTTGAGGCCAGTGAGCAAACTTGGTCAAGTTGTATCCGTGCTTGATTCATTTACAAATATTTGAACACCTGCTGCCTTCCAGGCAAGTGTGCTGACTGAGGAGATACAGTACTGAGCAAAAGCATTCATGAGTTCTGCCCCCATGGGACTGCCCCCTGACTAGGGGAGACTGACGTCAATCAAATAACTAGAGAAATAAAGATGAAAATCAAACCGGGGGTAGTGCTGTGAATAAGTATAAGGGACTTCAGAGATCAAGTAAGAGAAGCCTAATCTGGGGAGAAAGTTCACGGTGGGATTCCTTGAAGGATCGAGAATTAAGCGAGACCTGTAGGATAAAAGGTGTTAGGAATGTAGCAGAGGGAGAGTGGAGTGAAGATGGGAAGGGGCCCAGGCCCTGGAGGATGAGAGGGAGAGGAGAGAGGGAGAGAATGGCCCACAAAGGCTGAGGCTATGAGGTAGACAGGCATGACCTTTCATGCCTTGCAGGGCAGGCCACGTAAAGGATATTGGACTTTTCTTGAGAGCAATGGGAGCTGTTGAAAAGCAGTGAGAATATTTGCATTTTGAAAGTAATCCATGGCCGGGTGTGGTGGCTCATGCCTGTAATCCCAGCACTTTGGGAGGCCGAGGCAGGTGGATCACTTGAGGCTAGGGGTTCGAGACCAGCCTGGCCAACATGGTGAAATCCTGTCTCTACCAAAAATACAAAAATTAGCTGGGCATGGTGGTACATGCCTGTAATCTCAGCTACTTGGGTGGCTAAGGCAAGAGAATCTCTTGAACCTGGCAGGCGGAGGTTGCAGTGAGCTGAGATCACGCCACTGCACTCCAACCTGGGCAACAGAGCGAGATTCTGTTTCAAAAAAAAAGAAAGAAAAGAAAGAAAGTAACCCAGGGCTGCTCTGGGCGAGCCAGTCCAAGTGCAGTCTGGGGTGAGACATTAGGGGCCGTTGACATCTGTTCAGGTGAGAGATCGTGATGGCCCAGTGAGGGTGGAGGTAGCAGAGGTGAGACAAGAGGATGGAGTCAAGTCTGTGGAAGCTGGAATAGCCAGGACCGGTGCTCAAGGAGTCAGTGGTGACTCTCCTAACACTGCCGATGGGAGTGAAGTGAATGGGCTTTTGTGTATATTAAATCAGTATCAACACAACTCTGAATTTGTGGACCTCAAAAGATCACTCTGTCTTAAAACCAGTATATCCAACTGGGATATGAAATAATTTATTTCACAGTTTTTTTTTTAACAAATGTAATTACATGTTGTGTTAGTGAATTTAATAAATAAACATTGTGGTTTTAGCGTATGATCTATCCTGAATGGAAATGTCCTGACTATAATTATAGCAATCTTTACAGAGTATACTTATTTTAGAATGCTACAATTTGAGAGTCCTTTAATTATAATACATATTTAAAATAACTTTGCTATAATCATAGGATAATTTAAATTTATATTTTCCAGATTAGATAACACTGGGTTCTGTGGCCTCTTTTTCTTTCCTATGTAGATATATTTTTTAAAGTCAGCATTATTAATTATGGATAGACATGTGCCTTATAACTTATGAAAGGAAGTAAACATACATTTTTCCAATTTCTGACAATCATAGGCTGTTATCTTTTAATTTTATTTATTTATTTATTTTTTAGATGGAGTCTTGCTCTGTTGCCCAGGCTGGAGTGCAGTGGTGTGATCTCAGCTCACTGCAACCTACCCCTCCCAGGTTCAAGCAATTCTTCTGCCTCAGCCTCCCCAGTAGCTGGGACTACAGGCATGTGCCACCACACCCAGCTAATTTTTGTACTTTTAGTAGAGATGGGGTTTCACCATATTGGCCAGGCTGGTCTTGAACTCCTGACCTCATGATCTGCCTGCCGTGGCCTCCCAAAGTGCTGGGATTAGAGGCGTGAGCCACCAGCCCAGCCCAGGCTGTTATTTTTTTAAATTGCTACCATAATCAAAGCCCACCAAGCAAGTTTGGTCAAACACAATGTGTCTCAATCTGGTGTCTCCCGACTTCTGTTTGCCGTCCTACATGAGAGTTGAGAACATTCTGAGGTGGTCTGCAGCCCTCTGTGTTTTGTTATTAGAACATCATAGAATAGATCGAGAGACTAGAAGTAGCCCTCTAGACCAGCCCTGAGTCATGTGGCCCAACAAGGCCCACAATTGGCCATGCTGTTTGGCTGGTTGCAGAGGAAAAGTGAGGGTTTACAGCTTTCCTGAGCTTCCCTGCTGGTGGACTTGTATCATACACACATTAAGTATATGTGGATTAATTTTGCACTAGCCAGCATTTTAAAATAGAAGAGAAAACTCACAGTTTTCATAGTGCTGATGACACCCAGCCTTCCCTCTGTAAGCCCTTGGCCACAGGTGGTGGGTCTCCGTGAACAGAGCACCTGCCCCGAGGCAAATTCCAGGAGAGAATCGGAGAATGCTTTTACAGGTTTCTTGTCTGCTAAAAACACATGAAACCAGTGGCTCAGGTGGCCAGATTAATGTATGGTGATGATTACTCCTACATCCTTGAGGAAGAAATTGAAGGCATGGTAAAGAATTATTCTGAGGGGTGGAGGTAGTGACTACATGGAAGAATGGGTGAGTGGGTCACCTTGAAAATATGCTGAAACACCCAGGCGCTGTAGCTCATGCCTGTAATCCCAGCACTTTGGGAGGCTGAGGTGGGAGGATCACTTGAGGTCAGGAGTTCAAGACTGTCTGGCCAACAAAGCAAGACTCAATCTCTACAAAAAAATTGAAAAATTAGCTGGGCATGGTGGTGCACGCTGGTAGTCCCAGCTGCTTAAGAGGCTGAGGCTGCAATGAGCTATGATCATTCCACTGCACTCCAGCCTGAGTGACAGAGCAAGACTGTCTCCAAGAAGGAGAAAATTATGCAAAGACTTCTCAAGCAGCAAATTTCTTATATATAGTAGTTCCCCCTTCTCCTCAGGGGATACGTTCCAAGACCCCCCGTGAATGCCTGAAACTGTAGATAGTACCGAACCTTACATATACTGTGGTTTTTCCCATGCATACATGTCTATGGTAAAGTTTAATATATAATTTAGGCACAGTAAGAGATTAACAACAACAATAGAACAATTATAACAATATACTGTAATAAAAGTCACGTGAATGTAGTCTCTTTCTCTCTTTCAAAATACCTTATTTTACCACACCATAGGTAGCTGAAACTTTGGAAAGCAAAACCACAGAGGAGGGGCCAGTGTAGTGTAATTGCTGGGTAGCACCCTCCATGGACTTAGATACATACTATCTACACATTTGTACTCACTTGACTGATGAGAGTTATATACACAAAGCTGTGCATACTGTATTTACTGGCCATCTAAGGCATTTTCAAGGGTGATCTTTGACTATCTATAATTTTCTCATTATGTGCTAACTTAGAACTTACTCCCTGTCTGAGAAGTGACTTTTCCTTACTAAAATCTGACTACCTTTTCTATTGGGATGTGCTTTAAGCCTGATTGCCTTTTGTTCCAAATTAAACTTTCTCCTCTGCTTATGAGCGAAAAGTACAGAATATGTTCCTACATCCAAGGCAATTTTCCCTGACCCTTTCTTTCTTCAAACCAAATGGTTCATTGCATTTAATGTTCTCTACATCACTAAGAGGGATAGATGGAAACTGCAGGGCCCTTCCTATGAGGCGGTGGGGCATAGAATAGGTTCAGTGTTAAGGGAATTAGGTAGTGTGGCTCAACCCTGCCTCTGTACCATTCTTTCTGTGACCTTAGATCAGTCCCTCGACTTCTCTAGGACTTGATCTCCATTGAAACATGAGCAGATTGGCCCAACTGGATAACGCCTTCCAGCTCTAACATTTTGTGTTGAAACTATTAAACAGACATTTATCGAGCACCTGCTGTATACACACATGACATCGTACTAGGGGCTGTGCTGGGAAAGACCAAAATCCTACCCTGAAGAAGTTTAGAAATTCTCTCTCTGGTTTGAGTGATAGGTGAGGCCCCTGCATAGGCAGCCCAGGGTGGAAGCTCATGAGCTGGTGTCCCCTGCTGTCACCCTGCTGTCCCCACCTACAGATCAGATTTGTAGTAGCTGCTCCTTTGGACACAGTGCCTGTTGGTCCGTGTTTATCTTTTAGGGCAGCAGACTTCTTTTGCAAGAGGCCATGGTCTGGGGGCCATACTCTGTGTCACACTACTCTGCCATTGTAGGGAGAACTGGTACAGGCAATATGGGAAATAAATGGATATGGCTGTGTTCTAATAAAACTTCATTTGCAAAGATGGTTTGCTGACCATGTGTTAGTCATTCAAAAGATTAACACCCTGTCTTAAACTCCAGAAATGGTTGCCTGCACATAAGTGGGGTCTGGGGACCTGGCCAGATAATTCCTGAACATGGGCCAGGCTCCGCATAGACCCCACTTTCAGTTTTTCACCAGCAGAGACCTGTCTGGAGGTCTTGTTGTTACTGGGCTTGTTCTACAGCAAGAGCATTCAAGAGTCTCCACTAGAGAGTCAAAGTAACTGCCAAGGATTCCCATGGGCCCCCAGAGCCAGGAGAGCAGATGCTTGCCACCTTTGTCTTTAGGAGCAGACCCTTCTATCCAGACAGAGGCTCTTTGATTGAGATTGACCCAACAAAGCCAGCTCGTGCCCGTTTTTGGAAACACCCACAGGCTCTTACCTTGTTTCCACATCTCTTAGCCTCTTCAGAATATTCTGAAAGGAAAGAATGCTGTCTGGCTCTGTGTTCCAGGGTTGTGTTGGCAGAAGAGTTGGTGGGGGTTGTGCAATGTGAGAAGGCAAGTCATGAAGAGTTGCCCCAGAAAATTTTCCTTGTCAGGAATAAGCCAGGCTAAATGTGCCCTTTGGGCATTGGAAATTGGAAATGACTGGTCCTAGAAAAACAGCCACCTTAAATCCTTTTGGGGCATGAATAAATACTTTTTTTACATCCTGGAAAATTGTGGTTTTGACTCCAGCAAGGACCCCAGGGAGGAGGGGCACTTGTTCCAGAAGCTGGTGTTTCAGCAAGCCGTGCTTGGATCTCTGTTTTGTGCAGGGAGAGGTGATATCCAGCCTCAGTTGGACAGTGCTCTCCAAGATGTCAATGATAAGTATCTCTTATTGGAAGAAACAGAAAAGCAGGCCGTCCGGAAGGCTTTGATTGAAGAACGTGGCCGATTTTGCACCTTCATCTCTATGCTGCGGCCAGTGATTGTAAGTTAATGGAAAACTCCAGAAGGTTTAAACTGCTGGTGTGGAGGTGGCTTCCTTCTAATTTTATCCATCCACTGTTGAGTCATGGAGAATCTACTGTCAGGAATCATGATGGTGGAATCTCTTGTGCAGACCAGTGATTCAGTGCAAGTTGATGGCCACGTAGCTCACTCCTCATTCACTGTTCTAGCACCACTTATTCCATGTTACTTTGTCTCACCAAGTCAAGAAGGCTCAGCAGAGTGGTTCTCAAAGTGAGGTCCCCAGGTCAGCAGCATCACGTGGGAACTGGCTAGAAATGCAAGTTATTGGGCCCAACCCAGACCCACCAAGTTCAAACCTCTGGGGGTGGGGACCCAGTCATCTGTGTTTTAAAGAAGCACTCCAGATGGTTTTGAGACTCACATTGAAGCCGAGTACCAAGGGGTGACCGTGAGATGAATATCCAATAGCCTCAATGAATAAATTTAGACTTAATTTTTAAGGAAATCATTTGCATGCCGTAATTGAGAACTTGCACTGTAGGCGTTCTGGAAGCTGATTCGAAGGTACCAGCTCATTTCCCTTGGCCCTAGCAAAATGTCTGAATTTGAGTTGTTCCCCTGAGCACAGAACTTTTCCATGGATCATTCTAGCCTGGCCCTGTAGTCCCAACTTGGCACTTTGATAAAGCACATGGGATGTTTCTTCCATGGTCCCCAGCTCCTGTCTTACTTGTCTTTTATTAAGTTGGTGGAAAAGCACAAGAAAGAAGGGGAAAAGTTCGCTTCTGTTGAACACACAGGCGCTGTCACAAAGATCTGGACCAAAATATCTCCTAGTCGTGTCATCCATTGAAGCTAAGCAACTTCAGAAAAGGGCCACAGTGTGAAGAGGGCTGTGCTGCAGGATCCCGTGGGAACACACAGACCATCTGAGCAGTCCTGACAGTCCCCCAGGCCCTGGGAAGGAGGCCCGTGTGTTCCCCACGAGTCACTCCTCCATTATGGCAGATTTCTTTTTCCATCTTGTTTCCCAATAGAAAAGGCATGTAGTGCCTTCAGCAAAGATTTGCCAGTCCCAACGGTGCCTTTTCTGAAAAACTGAAAGGGATATACAGAGACCCTAATAAAAACAATTAGACTAGAGCGATGAAGGGAATCACTCAAGATAATAACATTTCATGAATGACTTTTCCTTCAGGAAGAAGAAATCTCAATGCTAGGGGAAATAACCCACCTTCAGACCATCTCGGAAGATCTAAAAAGCCTGACCATGGACCCTCACAAACTGCCCTCCTCAAGTGAACAGGTAGGCTTCAGGGGTTAAGAACTTACAGGATCAAACCAAGGAGGTAAAAGCTCAAGGCCCTGAGTGTTCCTGTGGCATTTGTCACGTCTTAAATTCTAGTCATGTTCACCATGTCCTTCATGATGTAATATATGAAACCACCAGAGCGAGCTGTTACATAGAACCTATTGTGTGTCAGGCACTGTCCCAAGCTCTTTACGTAGCCTGACTTCCTCCATTCATCTTCATGATTATGCTTGTTTTATAGAGGAGGATGCGGAGGCACTGAGAGATGGAGTCACTTAGCCAGGTTCACCTAGCTAGCAGGTAGTGGAACTGGTATTTGAACCAAGTGGTCAGGTTCCAGATCCCATGCGCTTAATTGCTGTGTTCATCTGCCCTCTAGAAGTCAACTCTCCTAAGAACACATGGCTGGTGTGTTTTGGTTGACACTGTCAACCATTCTCCATTTCTCCCATTCTAATTGAGCAATGCATGGAGAGCTCTCTCATCTTACGAAAAAGATGACATTTTTATGCTTTATTCGTTTAATTCACATCACACGCACACTATGGGAAGAGACATATTTGGGGGAACTGATGAATCACACGCTGGCTTTTGTGCTTGGTAACAATCTTTTCGTCTCCTTGGAGAGCTGGCTCAGAGGGCAAATTTGGGAGCTCGTGTTTTCTGTTCTATCAAATTATATTTATTAGACCAGAGCATGCATGCATTCACTTGACAAACATTTACTGAGTGCTTCTTATGTGAATGAAAGGTGGACCTTATACTCATGTGGCCCTTTGTCAAGCAAGGGAGATGGATATAGAAATAATGGTGAAAGAATTGGCTTGTTCTTGATTCTGTCAGGCTTTAAAATTTCTAGTGCTGGTCAAATAGGGCAGAAATGACCACTGAATATCAAGTGGTTAAAATGCGCTACCAACAAGTCTGGAAACCATGATTAACTTTATGGCGTTATAAGAGGAAAATCCTGTAAATTCTAGCCTTAGGTAAAAATGGCTCTTATAAATTGTTAATTGGTCACTGTATTTCTCCCTCTCTCGACTGATATTTCATGTTTTTCCTTTTCCCTTCCTTCTCCCTATTAATTATAGTTTTACTTTCTCAGTAAAAGGATTATGACATTGATGGATTTGGTACTGTGGCTCTTCAATTAAAAAAAATTGTTTTAACATGTTTTCCTTTCATTCCCACCCCCACAATGGCAGCCTTTTGATGCTTTGGTGGATGTTAAGCTTTGATGGCTAACGCTTCCCTTCTCAGCACCTCGTTCACCCAGCTGGCTCTGTCCCCTTAGGTGATTTTGGACTTGAAAGGCTCTGATTACAGCTGGTCATATCAGACGCCACCCTCTTCCCCCAGCACCACCATGTCCAGAAAGTCCAGTGTCTGCAGGTAAGTGAAGCCGGGGGCCCACTCTTGCTTTCAGGACGGGTGATTTTTCTTTATGCTAATGTGAGCAATCGAGCCAGTCCTTATCTCTTAGAATGGCTCATTCTCAAACAGGAAATAGGGGGATGATGAGCTGAAAGAATGGTAATAATTTTGGTCTTGCTCTTTAGTCTCTGGATTAATTTTGGATCAGAAAGAAAACCCCATTAGCGCTTGACTCGTGGATGTAGCTTATTCTCTCTCACTTGTATGTTGTAGGGATTTTCCCATTCTATGAGATCACATTTGATTTTCCTGTTTAGCAGAGTGAAAACCTTCTAAGGCCTAAAAAATGGTGAACCTGGGTTGATTCTTACACAGGCTGATCTCACTGTTGCCAGAACAAACGAAGGAAGTAACAATGGCTTATGCCCTCATTTCGCCCCATATTTTTGTTTCAGGGTTTCATAAAGTAAATAGAGTTCTTGCTGTCAGTCACTGCTACTACTACCACCACCACCACTACCACGACCACACCTCTATTAATTAGTACTGTTCCCTATTGGAACAAAATCTGTTGGAGTCGTTCTGCCATCTGCAAAACTGTTGTCTAGCAATTTTCTGTTAGAAGTCAGTTCTTGGCTTGCCAAGTAGGAAAGTTTATTTTCCTCTCCTTGAAAGATGGAAGCATGATGTACCACCTATCTCTCTTGGTATAGTGGTCCTGTTACTCTTTTAATTTAACTTTCAAAGCCAAATGAGTTTCCACTTCCTGTGTATTAGCACTGAGAGTAAAGGGCAGGCTGGATCTGCTCGATCTGTCTATGGTGATGTTTTGGTGCACGCTGATGCCTATTTCCTTTTCACTGCGGAGCTTGTATACTATACACTTAGCGGGAAGTTCAGACCTAAGATGCTGCATCCTGGACATTCTGCCCCCTGAAGATATTGGTTTGTTTCTTATCTTTCGTCGACTGTGTGTGTGTGTGGTGCGCGTGTGTGTGTGTGAAAGACCTTTTTGTTGTTGTTGCCAAGAAAAATCTCTTTTGTTAGCGTAAAACAAAGTTGCATGGCTGTTTTTTTTCTTCCTTATAATTTTAGTTTGAGTAGAAAACCATGTTGCACTGACGTCTGCAACTCTGAGGCTGCCCGGGTGGAGTTGCTGTGAGGTTTACTGTCAGTCCCCAACTGCCCCCTTCTGGCTGACTGGAGGGGAAAGGCAAAAATCATGATATTTATTCCTCACTGCAGCGATTTCCTCCAGCACGCTCCCCTATGTCTGTCTTAACATTTGCACCAAGTAATTCTAGTGTAGAACAGTCACACAGCCCTTGAGTACCTTATTAGCTGCAAGATTTTGCAAACCAGAGTCTCTTGCAGGCTTAGGAGCGGAAACCATGAATTTTCCAATCCCAGCCCTAGTTGTTTACTTCATCCCTGCTGGTGCCTCTACAACTGCCCTTTTTATTTCAGCTCTGTTTGTTTGGACCATGGGAGTCTGTTTTCTGCTTTTTATGATCTAAGTTACTATACAGAGTGTGGAGCATGTTTTTTTTTTTTTCTTGAGATCGGGTCTCGTTCTGTTGTCCAGGTGTGGCACAATCTCAGCGCAATCTCAGTGCAGTGGCGCAATCTCAGCGCACTGCAACTTCCACCTCCCGGGTTCAAGCGATTCTCCTGCCTTGGCCTCCCAAGTAGCTGACATTATAGGTGCCTGCCACCACACCTAGCTAATTTTTGTATTTTTATCAGAGGCGGGGGTTTCACCATATTGGCCAGGCTGGTCTCGAACTCCTGACTTCAGGTGATCCACCTGCTTTGGCCTTCTGAAGTGTTGGGATTACAGGAGTGAGCCACCGCGCCCGGCCAGGAGCATGTTTCTTATGAGTGGAGATGGAAGGCAGACAGAAATCCAGAGCGGGTGTGTCATTATTTGACATCCTGTTTACTGTGCCATTTCAAAAGCAAACAGCTGAGCATTGATTGCCCTTAGTTGCTGAAAGCTGCCTGCCTCTTGCCAAGTGTGCTATTTTGCGAGACCCACAGATATTTTAACAGAGAAACAGCTGGGGTCAGAGTAAAACCATTAATTAGCTTTGTTAAAAGGTAAAACACATGCACACCAACATAGTGAGTTGATTGGCTGATGTTCTTTACAGTGGGCTTGACCAGACTCACCTAGGATGAAATCACCCCAGCAAATCCATCGGCAGTGCTTAGCTGGGTTGGCCTTGGTCATGTGGACCCAGATCGTCCATCCAAGAACATTCCAGTCATGCTGAAGCCCCAGTGGGCTTTGCTGCAGGCTCATGGTTCCTGCAGGCAGATTAGCCCTGTCCCTTTTCTTGCTACTGACATCAGCTCCCCTCGTTTTGGTGGTAGGCGAAGCAGCAGAGTTGGGCGTACTTGACGTTTTAGAACCCCAGACCTCCTTCCTAAGAACGCCACATGGTTACCATCGGAGACCTGAGTCCTGGCAGCTGTATTTCCCCCGGGTCACCTGGAAAAGCGTTTTGTTGACTAGCTTCATGATTTGGTGTTTTGAAAACGTGTCTTGTGGTTTGCGCTGCATCTCCGGGGCAGAGAGCTAATTGCATTATGTTGTGCTTCCCTCTCTCTTCTGCCTCTTGTCTGTTCCCCTCCTTCCTCCTTCCTCTTACCACTGCCCCCCTTTCTTTACCTTCCGTGCCCACCCCTCACCCCCGCTTGTCCTCCACAGCAGTCTGAACAGTGTCAACAGCAGTGACTCCCGGTCCAGCGGCTCCCACTCGCATTCCCCCAGCTCACATTACCGCTACCGCAGCTCCAACCTGGCCCAGCAGGCTCCTGTGAGGCTGTCCAGTGTGTCCTCCCACGACTCAGGATTCATATCCCAGGACGCCTTCCAATCCAAGTCACCATCCCCCATGCCGCCAGAGGCCCCCAACCAGGTAAGGTTGCTCCTTGGCTCCAGGAGCAGCTGTCACATCTGGTGCCCTGACCACCATCGATGGCCGGAACCAAAGAAGCACCTTGGCTTAGACAATCCCCTGCCCACTGACTTGAGAAACCTCTGGTTTAATTTCTCATCTTTAGATGTATTGTTCCCCCAAAGGGAGAGGTGCTATAAGTGAGTTTGAAGCCTGTCTCCATGGTGGTAATGGTTGCATTACCACATCGATTTGGGGAGCTCTCACACGTAAGTAGATGGATTGAAAGAGGTTTGACCACTCTCAGGCGTCCCTGTAAGTGCCCAGCTTGGCATAATTAAATGCCATAATTAAAGGGCATTGCACAATGGGGATACCTCCTCCCCCACATCTCAGGTTCTCCCTGAATGGCTGAGATTCTATGGTTGAATAGCGCTTCCGATACCATTCCTTGGCGCTCTCAGGTTCCTTTTATCAATCTGTGTTGAGAATGAGAATGAATCATCAGAGCTTCTGCACATAATTCTGTTGGCACTTAGATTCTGGAAGGGAAGGTGTGGCAGAATCTCTTCAACTACAGCTGGGTTTAATGGTGCTAGGCCCAGCCCAGCCCAGTGGTTCCAGCTGGAGCAGAAAGCAGGAGCTGGCCAGGGCATCTGAACACCCTTCATGTGCATCGTCAATGTATGTGATCCCCTCTCTGTCCTCTCTCCCTTAGTGTCATTGGGTTGGTGTCGGCCTTGAACTTGGCAAGTAGCTCTACATACAGAATGCTGGGTGCCCCACAGCCCCACCTGCTGGGAAACCCATGTCAGAGCTCTGCATTCCTTTCCTCACAGCTCAGCGCTCCCATTAGTGTTTTTCAGCCATCCTGGGGGACTGTGGCCTCTGTCTGTCTTCCTTGGATACACACTCAATTTTAAACGCACTCATGAGCCAAGAGCCATGACTATAGTTTGAGAGTGCTTGAGAGTGCGTCTCCCAGCCGGGGTGCTTGGCTGGGTCTGTAAGGAGCTCCTCTTCCCCGCTGTGTGCTTCACTAAACCATATGTGCTGCTTACAAGCAGAGAGGGCAAAGGGTCGGGAGGAGGGCTGGAATGTGCAGTTCCTCTGCGCTGTTCTAGTGTGCAGCATAATTGTGTGTGTGTTTTTAATTGACTGACAAATTAACATAGTAGTGTGCACTGACACCCCTTTCTGAAAAGGAGAGGCCACATGCTGCAGCCTTCCCTTCTAAGACTGTGAGTGTGGATGGGGTAGAGCAGAGTGTTTCCCATGGCATGGAGTGAAGCAGAAGAGGGCATGCTGGGTTTACTTAAATCTGAAAACCTGTGCCTAAGACATGCGTGGCTAGTAACTCTAGGGTAGTTTTTTGTTTTATCGTGTTATGTTTTTGAGACAGAGTCTTGCTTTGTCACCCCAGGCTGGAGTGTAGTGGTGCAATGTTGGCTCACTGTAACCTCCGCCTCCTGGGTTCAAGCGATTCTCCTGCTTCAGCCTCCCAAGTAGCTGGGATTACAGGCACACGCCACCATGCCCAGCTAACTTTTGTATTTTTAGTAGAGATGGGCTTTTGCCAGGCTGGTCAGGCTGACCTCAGGTAATCCGCCCACCTGGGTCTCCCAAAATTCTGGGATTACAGGCATAAGCCACCGCGCCTGGCCACTAGGGTAGTTTTAACGAGCTCAGGGATGCTACAAAACTTAATAGAGGATTCTTATTTTTTAAGAAAGGCATTACGACTGCTTATTATTATAAGGTAAAGGGGAAATTGAAGGTCATTGTACAGATCACATTAGCCAGAGGATACAATCTCCTGAAGGCAGTAACCTCCCCTTTATTAGGGAGAAAGGGGGCACACATCTAGGAGGCACAGGGGCCCTTCATTTCTCTACTGAGTAACACAGGTCTGAGATGAAAGCCGAGTGATGGAATTTGTTCAGAATTCTCTGGTTTACCTCCCTCCACTCTTCAAATTGTGCCTTCACCCATCTGTGCCCAGGAGTGGGGCCATGTCTTCAATGAGGGTCTCACCCTAGAGCCACTTATTCCATCTGAGTCAAGAGGTTCTTTATAAAAAATGAGCAGAAGTCCAAAGAACTCTGAACCTGCAGTCCTGCGGTGGGTTAGTGTTTTATTGTTTTGTTTTTGTTTGTTTTTTTGAGACAGGGTCTTACTCTGTTGCCCAGGATGAAGTGCAGTGGCGGGATCATAGCTCACTGTAACCTTGAACTCCTGGATTCAGGCAATTCTCCTACCTCAGCCTACCAAGTAGCTGGGACTATAGGCATGTGCCACCATGCTTGGCTAATTTTATTTTAGATTTGAGAATACATGTGCTTTGTATACTGGTGGGGATTGGGCTTCTATTGCCATTACCCAAATGGTGAACATTGTCCCTGATAGGCATTTTTTCAACCCTCACTCCTTTCCTCTTTTATATTTTTTATTTTTTGTAGAGATGAGGTCTTGCTATGTTGCCCAGGCTGTTCTCCAATTCCTAGTCTCAAGCAGTCTTCCTGCCTTGGCCTCCCAAAGTGCTAGGATTACAGGCATGAGCCCCACCACATCTGGCTGTTTTTTGTTGATAAAGCCCTCTAAACCTCAGATTTTTTAAGTTCACAGTTTCTCGACTGGGAAGTGGCACAAATGTGACTTAAATACAAACCTTCCAACTTCAGATCCTGGGCTGCTAACCAGACACCGAGCTCAGAGTGCAGCTGGGATGTCCATCCACCGTGGAGTCTCTCCTTGCTTTGGGTCCATTGAGCCCCACACATTGTTGAGTGTCTGATTGGATTCTTGCCCTTACAGGACAGGAAAGCGAAATCTCTGTTCCTTTGTAGGGACCTTTCCTTTGTAGGTGAAAGGGACAGAAATATGATTCTGGCCTCCTTGATGGTGAATACAGGAATGCTTTCGGATAAATTACAATAGAGAAGAGTCAGCTTATTTAAACAAACTGAGGTTAAGCCAGAGATTGCAGTTAACAGTGAAAAAATTTAAAGCAAGTACCTGGATGGACGCGAAGCAATGCCCAGGAGACCCAATTTACGTGAAAGAGATGGTCATTGTCACTCATTCATTATTTTTTGAGCACCAGCCATGTGCCAGGTCCAGGACTAGAAGAAACTTGGGTGTAGGTGAGGTCACAGGAGCAGTCCCTGCCCCAGCTGAACATCATGAAGCCAGACTGGGAGCGCATACCCTGGCTGACTAGGACTCCAGCAGAGACCTGGAGTTCCATTCAGATCAGTGTAAAGAGATGGTTTCCCAAATGAGACCTCTCCAGAGATGGTTCATTCCACCCCACAATGGCCACCAGAAACATTGTGCTGACCAGAGGGCTTCACTGCCCCAAACCCCAAAATCACACTCCAGGATGAGAAACCTAAAAGTCTATCTTGATGAGGCTTCATAGCTGGAAAACACCCCTTATGGATCCACAGGCTGCATTTGATGAAGGGAGAGTCCAGGAAGTCGAGCCATTCCAGGCAGACATGTAGCAAAAGCCCGAGCCGGGGTCCGCCCTCATGCAATAAATAACACCTGTGCACATAAGAGAGGTGACAGGGCCTCCCTGGGGACCTGGGCCTGTGGCACGTGAAGAAACACCCAAGAGAGCACAAAGTCCCAATGCCATGACCAGATATTTCGGTGCCAGGCATGCTTCTGGGTCCCAGCAAAAGACACACAAATCCGTGTCCTTGGGGACCCACAGTCTAGTCATCTAGGGCTGGCCGGGTCGCACGCTTCTTTTCAAGGGCTTGAAAGCCTCTGCATGGATGCAACTTTGGGGGAAAAGTAACCCTAACCCTCTGCTTCTCTCATCTCCCCTCTTCTGTGTATATGTCCGTCTCTTTCTCTCTGTGTGTGCCCTTCCCCACTCCCATCCCCATTCCTTTTTTTATTTATTATATTTTGGTGGCGTGTGGCTCGGTTTCTGTTGGTCCCCTCGTGTGGCCCCTCCCCTGCTGCAGAACTCGTCCAGCTCGGCCTCCTCCGAAGCCTCGGAAACCTGCCAGTCAGTGAGCGAGTGCAGCTCCCCCACCTCTGTCAGCTCGGGCTCCACCATGGGTGCCTGGGTGTCCACAGAGAAGGTGACCGCCCGGGTGGCAGCCACAGCGGCCCCACTCTCCCTGGTCCCCCTGCCTGCTGCTCACACAGCCCTCACAGCCGCAGCAACCTGGAAGCTCAGAATCCACACCAAGAGTGGGGCTCCTCTTGGGGACAGAGGGTGGGACAAGGCTGAGGGCATTTTCTAGAATGAGTGCCTGGCTGCTGAACAATGACCACATGGTCGTCTCAAGGGAGAGGAAGGGGTATGGGGAATTTGGAGGTGTGAAGGCTTTCTCCCAGACCAGGTGTTGCGTGCCTATCCATCCTCCTCCCTCCCTTCCCGAGCCACCCACCAGACCGTTGGATGAGCCGTGTCACTGTGTCAGAGGCTGTGTGCTTTTCTGCTTTTTAGTTTGCACCCCCACCTCCCTGCCCTTGATTGAGAATGTGCTCCTGAGCAATGCGATGATTTTGGAAACCTAGAATGAACAGATTCATTTGAAGATGCTTTGGAATTTTTAAATTTGAATAATGAAATGAGCAAATCACTATCACCATGAAATGAGGCTTCATTAGTTACATCATCAAAAACCATTGAGAAGGCCACAAATTGAGGCACTGATCAATTTCCAAACTTCTAAAATGTAGGTCAAACATAGATGCTTATTTGGTGTCAAATTGATGTGCATTCTTTGCACCCCAGCTCTCTTCTCTTGCATCACGGATCATCCGTGAGCAGCGGAGCCCCAATGTTTGTTTTATTTATAAATATTCAGGTTTCCCCTCCCTTGAATGTCAATGCCATTTTGTATCCCCGCACTCATCCTGTTATATTAATTTTTTTTCCTTTTCCCCCCCTTTTTTTGTTTCCAGTTGTCTAATGGGTTTTCTCACTATAGTTTATCAAGTGAGTCCCATGTGGGGCCCACGGGTGCAGGCCTTTTCCCTCATTGCCTGCCTGCCTCCCGCCTGCTCCCTCGGGTCACCTCTGTCCACCTTCCAGACTACGCTCATTATTACACCATTGGGCCCGGCATGTTCCCGTCATCTCAGATCCCTAGCTGGAAGGTTTGTGTCTCTCCCCCTCCTCCTCTCCCCGTCATTGCCTCTGTGCTCACCCCTCTTCTGTTCCAATCCCCTCACCCCGACTATCCCCTCACCCCCTTCCTTTCACACTCTGCCTTCTTCCCCATAATGCCTCTCCCTCAGGAAACTCCCATTGGGGGAGAAGCAGAAAGCAGCCGGCAGCTCTAAGGCAGCAATTTCCATAGGTAGCTGGGGCTGAGGGTCTTCCTCCAGGGGACTTTGGTCAATCCCTGATAGACAGCAGTGCAGTGTGCAGTGCAGGCAGCGGCAGTTCCAAGTCGAAAGGCCCAGTTTTGCATCAAGTTGAAATCTGTGGGTTGATCCCTCCCGGGGGCCACCTGAGGGTGTCAGCATGATCAGAGCTTCTAGGGGGTCCTGGGGGACTTTCCTTCTGGCCATGTTTCCCATTTTCCCTAATGAGCTCCCTGCTGGGCTGTGGTAACAGAACCATAACCCAAAGCAGGTTTGGGATGATCATGTTGAACTTAACAGTACACGCAGACTTCAGTTTTAGTCTTGAGTGTTCAAACATGTTTGCTTTAATAGAAAGACAAACTTTGAAAATGATCCCCTAGCAAGTCCGATCAATGCTCCTCCAGGAGGATAATCTGCTCTCTTTTGAGGGGAGGACCCTAATTTGAAAAGTAGGCCCCTTGGCTGCCAGCATTTTAAGCAGGTTTTGACTTTAGCCCTCACAGGCTGTGTGGGCCTCTCAAGGCTCCTCGGAATCTTTCTACTGCCCCTGGGCGCCTTCCTTTCCTTCTGAGGGCTTGAGGGGGCAGGGAGCCTGCCATGCCCTTTGAGGCTGGTTCCTGGGAATGGAGGGAGAAGGGCTGATGTTGCTTTAGTGCTCGCTGGTGGCCATTCCCCTAACGGGAAGCCATCTGGGTTATTAAGGAGCGATGGTCCCTTCAGACAGGAGAAGCAGGATGTGCTGTCCACTGGCGGGTCCCCTTAGCTTACATCGGTCACCTGTTAGGTGGCTGCGGGTTTTTAATCTTTGGGCAGAGACGAGGAAAAGGGAGGTACACAGGGGGCTCCCAAAGGGTTTTCCATTCCTTGCCCTTTAGAGCCTGGAGAGGGCATGCAGAGGGCCTGTGGCTTGTCCCAGCCAGAGGTTCCCCTTAAGGGGCCCAGCTGCCTTCTCCGGGGAGCTGTCTTTGGGGTCCCTGCAGCCCTCCAGTGGAGGCAGAGGCCCTGGCTCCTGACCGCACTTGTTCTGCATAGGACTGGGCTAAGCCTGGGCCCTATGACCAGCCTCTGGTGAACACCCTGCAGCGCCGCAAAGAGAAGCGAGAACCGGACCCCAACGGGGGAGGACCCACTACTGCCAGTGGCCCGCCTGCAGCAGCTGAGGAGGCTCAGAGACCACGGAGCATGACTGTGTCGGCTGCCACCAGGGTGATGCTCTTGTTCTCAATAGTTGGTTGGGGCCACCTCAGCCTGGCTGGGGATCATATTCTGGCCAGCAACTGGGGGGCCGAGGCAGCCTTGCAGCTGGAGGGACCTGGGCTCCATTCCCTGACTTTGTGCTCTACAGCAAAGTCCCCGGGAAAAAACCTTGTGTGGGGATGAGAGAGGCAGAACTTTCTAGGGTCAGAGTGGGACCCAAGCAAGTCAACAGCCCCCTGGGCCCACAGACATGTAGTGCTCACCGGGGCAGAACAGGAGTGACGTTGAGGCCCTCCCTGAAGCAACCTGTGTATTTCTCTCCTCCAACCTGCAGCCTGGTGAGGAGATGGAGGCTTGTGAGGAGCTGGCCCTGGCCCTGTCTCGGGGCCTGCAGCTGGACACCCAGAGGAGCAGCCGGGACTCGCTTCAGTGCTCCAGCGGCTACAGCACCCAGACAACCACCCCCTGCTGCTCTGAGGACACCATCCCTTCCCAAGGTACGAGGCAGCCTGGGGTGTGCACTTAGGCTTTCTGAGCAGCACCAGGTGAGGAGATAGAAAACTGCTGGTCCATTTTAACCGCAACCCACCACTGGCTAACTAACGGGCGTCAGGATTGTTTTCGTCATCTGGAAATGCTTTGGGGAGCTCATCTGTAGTTGTCAGGTAGCTGCCATATAAGAAAGGGATCTGGGGCTGGGCGCGGTGGCTCACGGCTGTAATCCCAGCACTTTGGGAGGCCGAGGCAGGCGGATCACAAGGTCAGGAGATCGAGACCATCCTGGCTAACACGGTGAAACCCGGTCTCTACTAAAAATACAAAAAAATTAGCCGGGCGTAGTGGCAGGGGCCTGTAGTCCCAGCTACTCAGGAGACTGAGGCAGGAGAATGGCATGAACCCAGGAGGCAGAGCTTGCAGTGAGCCGAGATCACGCCACTGCACTCCAGCCTGGGCCACAGAGTGAGACTCCGTCTCAAAACAAAACAAAACAAAACAAAACGGGATCTGGACTTTCACAGCTTTCTGTGTTTTGCAGCATCATACACAGCAGTCTCCAATTTGAATGGAGATATGTGCTGTAATAAGAATAGCTTCAGGCCAGGGGCAGTGGCTTACGCCTGTAATCTCAACATTTGGAGGACTCTGAGGCGAGCAGATTGCTTGAGCTGCAGAAGTTCGAGACCAATCTGGGAAACATGGCGAAACTCTTGCCTCTACAGAAAATACAAAAATTAGCCAGGTATAGCGGCACACACCTGTGGTCCCAGCTACTCTGGAGGCTGAGGTGGGAGGACTGCTTGAGCCTGGGAAGTCGAGGCTGCAGTGATCCATGACTGCACCACTGCACTCTAGCCTGGGCAACAAAACGAGACCCTCTCTCAAAGGAATACCTTCATTTTTGTTTTAGCACTTTGCACTACACACTTTATGGTTATTTTCCCATTTAATCTTTACAGCCCCTTATGGGGTAGGTATTTTCATCCCTATTTTACAGAAGTGGAAATGAAGGCTCAATAACTCGCTCATATTCACACAACCAATAAGTAGCAGAACTGGAGTTTGAATATAAGTGTGTTAGAGTGTAATGCCCAAGTTCCTAACCTATTCCAGCCAAATCCTCTATCAAACCTGCCTCCCTCATCCTCAAGTCCACTGCACACACACGTCAGGCAAGATGAAAATCCAACAGCTGGAATATATCTATGATAATTGACCAAAAGCTATGCAATTCATCATTCAAAACCTCTAAGACAGTGAATCTTACAGGAGGGTGATTTTATTCCCCAGGGGACATCTGGCAATGTCTGTAGACATTTCTGGTTGTTACAACTGGAGGGGTAATACTGGCATCTAGTGGGCACAGGACAGGGATACTGCTTAAACATCCTGGAATACACAGCACGGCCCCTCCCCACCACGTCCTCCATAACAAAGAACTATCCGGCCCAAATTATTAATAGTACGGTGGTTCAGAATCAGGGCTGTGAGCTGTTTAATCTGTAAGCTCCCACATCATCCTGAGATTGGTCTTACAAGGAAGTGAGCAATGACACTGATGGAAACTGTCTGTCCCTTATTGTCAGGGACTCACTGTCAGTAGCTTTGTTCTTTGTCTAGCCCTCGCCTCTCCAGTTAATTATCAGGGAGATGTTATAGCCTAGGCTAGTCTATTTGAGGTTTGGATCTTCATGTTGAATTCTGGACTGGAGAAATTGTCTTCTTTCATCCCCCTTATTCCTCCCAGAGATGCTTGGAGGTAGCTTTGCTGCAGCCTAGCAGCTTTACCTTCTTCCCCATTGGCGACATTTGAGTGCCTACCATGCCCAGCACTGTTCTAGGTACTTGGGAGACATCAGTGAACAAAGCAAAGATCCCTGCCAGGGAGTTCTTAGTTGGTGAGACTTTCTGAAGATGGTAGAGAAGCCTGTGGGAAGCTTGGGATGAGACCGTGTGTGTACCTTGCCTTGCGTGCCTTTTGTCCTCCCAGCACAGAAGAATCAAAAAAGCACAGCTGCTGTCTTGAATATGTCTAATCAAATCCTATAATCAGTTTCAGATTATGATTATTTCTCTGTAAGTGGTGACCAGGAAGCAGATCAGCAGGAGTTCGACAAGTCCTCCACCATTCCAAGAAACAGCGACATCAGCCAGTCCTACCGACGGATGTTCCAAGCCAAGCGTCCAGCCTCAACTGCTGGCCTCCCCACCACCCTGGGACCTGCTATGGTCACTCCAGGGGTTGCAACTATCCGACGGACCCCTTCCACCAAGCCTTCTGTCCGCCGGGGAACCATTGGAGCTGGTCCCATCCCCATCAAGACACCCGTGATCCCTGTCAAGACCCCAACCGTCCCAGACCTCCCAGGGGTGTTGCCAGCCCCTCCAGATGGGCCAGAAGAGCGGGGGGAGCACAGTCCTGAGTCGCCATCTGTGGGTGAGGGCCCCCAAGGTGTCACCAGCATGCCCTCCTCAATGTGGAGCGGCCAAGCTTCCGTTAACCCTCCACTTCCAGGCCCGAAGCCCAGTATCCCTGAGGAGCACAGACAGGCAATTCCAGAAAGCGAAGCTGAAGACCAGGAACGGGAACCCCCAAGTGCCACTGTCTCCCCAGGCCAGATTCCAGAGAGTGACCCTGCAGACCTGAGCCCAAGGGATACTCCACAAGGAGAAGACATGCTGAACGCCATCCGAAGGGGCGTGAAACTGAAGAAGACCACGACAAACGATCGCTCGGCCCCTCGCTTCTCTTAGGCTCACAAGAAATGCGCCAGTGGGGAATGAACTGTTTCATTAATAAAACCTAATTTGTCTTGATCCATTCCAATCTATAATAAAACAAAAGATTTTGTAGGCAACTCGGAATATAGCTCTTTTGAAAGTACTTGACACCTTTAGATAAGAATTAAAACCAACCTGTGTAACTGACATAATCTGGATCTTTTAATTTGTAAATATTGACAATTTTCTTTCTGCACATTTTAATCTTAGTTTCCCTTTTGATTTTTCTGAAGGTGCCAAATTCCATTTAACTTTTTTACAAGTCTTTGTAAAATTTTAAATGCATAAGGGGGGTTGGGGCGGGGAACCACGAAGTAGTTAATTTTCCTATAGAAAAGGATTTACTATACTTCACTCTTCTTTTTTTTTTCCCCACAAGCTTTTGTAGATGCATTGTAGTAGTCTAGCTTAGAAGCAAATGCAAGTTATTTTAATGTACAAACTAAATGGGTAAGAGGTAAAATCTTCATTTAAATATACTGTGTTCTGGATGAAAAGAGCAGGAGTAACAATTGATGAGCAATATTCAGAGTGAAGTAAATCTGGAAATGGTAGAGACTGTGTTGGGATTGGGGGGAGGGCCATGGGAGGGGCACATCGTCAACATAGCCGATCCTGTTACATTTAAGAGTAGCCTCGTAGGTTGAATTTCTTCTAGTAGCTTCATGGTAAATGCATCTGAATAAGCCATACTGGATTGCAGTGTTTGTTTCTGTAGGGTGTTTAAGGACTTCCTTTCTCCCACGATTCCTCTGGACTGCGCACAGCACCCACCTCCAGCCCCATGCATGCTGCTGCCTCTGGGCAGTCATAGAATCTCCCACTTCAGTTTCTTGTTGATCTTACTCACCTTCATGGAATCCAAATACATCCAAAAGGGTAAGGCAGTTTTAAAAATGTGAAAACATTTAAAAATGATAGCAGGGAATCCTTAGATTATAGTAAATGCCTTTTACTTAACTGTGCCCAGCAGGCTGGGTGCGTTAAAAAGCCCAAATATTTTGAAAAAACTCGAACGGATTTGACAAGGGTAGCCAGCTTGGAGTCTAGCAACTTGCCAATGTGTTTACCAATCTGGGGGCTTGTTTTTCTTTTCTTCTTTCAAATAAATGGCAGTTAACTGGCTTCACAGTAAACATTGAAGAGAGGAGGATTTGTTTATTGTCACTGGGAATCTGACCACTATACTGTCCTTTTTTTTATATTCTGGGTAATGTTTTTTGGAAAGGATTTGTCTTTTCTAAGTGGAAGTTAAATTTGTTATAATGCCCATCCCCTAAAGCCAACAGAGATTTGTAGATTTAAAGGGATCACATTTGAAGACAATAGTGTTTAAGAAAGCAAGCAAGTCCCTTAGCAGTCAGATCAGTTAACAGGGCACATTTATGCAGAGAGGAGTTTGGTGGGTCTCATATACCCTGCAGATTCCTGTTGGCTCTAACCCTCAATTACCTAATCTTATGCTTTAACACATAACTGCATTGGATGTGAGAGTAACGTACCGTATGGTCACTGTTCTATATATTAACATTGAACACTGCTGCGATTGCTCAAGGACATTTTATGTTACGGCTTTAAAGCAAAGGCATGATTATTAGAAACTATTTAAGCTTTTTTCTTTGAAAAACAAGCTCCTTTTACAGAATATAAGCAACAGTAGTGCCTGTGGTTTAGCCCACCAATCTTGATGACTAAAAGTAGCTGATGCATTGTGCATATGATGCTTGAGATGGTTTTTGCAAAAGCAGAAATCGCTGCAAGGTAATCACAATAGATAAAAGTGGTATTTTAAACCTTTGAAATAAATGGATGTAACTGTACCTTGGTACAGCTTTTCACTTGTTTAGTTTTTAAACGTTAGTATAATCTGAATAAATAAAATGTTGCCAAATTCAATGTAGAAAGAATGTGACAACACACCTTGAGTAGTTCTGCTTGTGTTTTTGCATATTGTAAAAGCAGTGTCACAGCTAAAAATAAAGAAATCGTTTCTAACGGTAAATTATTGTGCTTTAGTTGCTAGTTTGTACTGAGAGTTGACCTCTCCCTGTGCAGTTTTTTGTTCTAAACCTGTATAAATAACAATTGTGTAATGTGTCTCCCTTCTACATTGTAACAATTGCTTCAGCCTACGTTATAAATAAAGAACCACTAGATTAAAAAAGTCCTGTATTTCAAGTCTTGTTACAATTCAGTTTGAGGTCTTAGTCAAATGTTAGAAGATGGACTGGGACTCAAATTGAGCTTACATAGAAAAGGGACAAAATATTTTTGTGATGGCTATAAGATCATTAGTTGCCTGAAACTATTTGAAAACAGTTCTATCTAATGAGGGATCAAGAACTAAAAGCAGCTGTTTTGGGTTGAAAGTTTAAAAACTGTTTTATCTTTAAAAAACACAAACAAAGCTTCTGAAACATTTAAGGAGTTCTGTTATTCCCTTACCTTTGAGTCCGCAGACAATCCAAGCTACGGTAGCAGAAGCAAAGCTGGAAAACTGTTTCTAAAATAAGTGCCACAAAGTTTTATCCCACATTGGACCATTTAACCCCAACCATCAAACCTCTACCCCTGAGAGAACTCCACAAATTCCATGCTTATTTGTTGACTAGGTACTTCTTAGGGAGAGTTGTTCTTCTAATAAAAGCTAAAATTCCATTAGTGAAATCTTTAGAAAACCAGAAAGGTTATTTTTAAATCCTCAGTATTTCTGTTCTTGGGTTTGTTTATTCCTTCTAGTTACCACAGCTAATTAGGCCTTTGACTTGAGAGTTTGTTCGCCTCAATCTGGTTCTGCCTCAGTTTTTCCTTGCTGGTAACATGTGCTATCAGTGATTTATTGCAGAGAACACAGCTGACTGACTACATGTCCCGTCATTTTCTTTACATGCACAATTGATAAAACAATGACAGTGGCACAGTCACTTGGCATCACAGTAATTCTTAGAAGAACGTCAGTCATACCAGAGACCATTTCACTGATTTTTTATTAGGGCAAGTGCATGTTCTGTAATGTATTTCACTTGCAAGCATGAAAGATGAGGTCTCTCTCTCTCTCTCTCTCTCTACATGGGCCGCTCCCGGGGTCTGGTCACAATATACCACCACAGTGGGGGCAAATCACCTTCCTTTCGGGCAGGGGGCAAAGCTTCAGTTAAAGGACCACCAGGTGGCGTTTCCTCCTGCAGCTGCTTAACCTAGAAGGAGGCAAGGAAGGAATCATTACCAAAGGAATCTAATTGACTATAAAAATCTGTCTGTTGCAGTGAAGGGTCAGCTTTATGTCTACGGTGTGTCACTGACATTACACACTATCTGATCACAATATTGAAAAGTGTTTTTTACATATACCTGCTTTATTTTCATATCCACACTTTTGGAAAAGTCTCCTTAAGGGTTTTCCCATTCTTTTAAATAGCAAAGCCTACCCCTCCTATTCTTCCCCTCACCCCTTTTCATCACCTCATTATCTGGACCTCCTCTTATTCTGTAGACAAAAACATGACAACTATCATTCCAATTCTCCTTGTCACAGTCCCCCACCCACTGACCAGAAAAACATTTATTGTTGTGTCTCAGCTAAGTGTTCTCCAAAAGCATCATTAAGAAACCTCAGTTCATAATATGTTAGGGATGTTAATTCTAACCTTCCTAGCAACCAAGAACAAAAATCACAAAATCACATGTAAAAATATGCCCAGTTCTGCCAAATGCTGCCCTGCTACCTCCAGTTCTAGTTATGGCCAAGATAAATGTCCTAACAGAGGATAACCCATTCTGGATTGTGGCTGCCCTGGGCCTCCAGTCACATGTGCTGCTTAATAATGTTGAAGTGATGGAATATGTAAAGGAGGAATTGTTTGATGTTATCCGAGTGCTCAATTGCAGAATGAACCTGCGGCTCACCATGCATATCCTTCAAGCTTCTAAACGGTGAGACATTTCTGACAAAACACTGCCCCCTTTGGCCACAGTGCCCTTCCTTTGGGTCCCTCTTGGCCAAACATTTCCAAAGGTCAATATCCTCAGTGTTATCACCAGAACCAGCACAACTTCCAAATCAAGAATTCAAATATCCCACTATCCAACCACACTCTCCCTTTCCCACTCATTTGTTTAAATGCCTCCTTGAAACTCAGAATACAAATTCACAGATCCTCCCAACTTGGCCTTCCCTCTCTGCATCTGCCCCCACTGGCTTGACTTTGTTTTTTTTAAATCCAGCTTAGATTCCATCATGACAATAGCTTCCTTTCGAATAACCTCAAGTCCCTTGTCACTCTCTGAGCAACAGACAAACCGAACCATATACCCTCAGGCCTGTGCTCACACAGCTTAGTATTGCTAAAGAGAAAAAAGATATGGGAGCAAATTGGAGTCATTACTCTCTAATTATTCCCAACCTCAAATGGGCCTTTGCCACTTGGCCATCCTACTGCTCTCCAGCAAGCTCTTCCTCACCTCATGACTATCACACCTTGTCCACATTCTCCAAATATGCTGCGCCCACTCGTTCTGGGCTTTTCCTCTTATTTCACTAAAAAAAAGAAGCTATCACACAAGTCTGTCATCTTCAAAACTTCTAACCCAAATGTATTTATATACAATCTTTTGCCCAATTATAATGAACAAAGAATCCTTTCTCCTTTTCTTCTTTCTCTATACTCTCTCCTAAGGATTCCATACATCTCTCCATGGCTTTTAAAACTGAAAACTCCCAAGTTTCTGTTTCTAGGTCAAATCTCTCCTGGGAGTTCCAGATTTCCACATCTGAAGTTGGCTTCTGATATCTGCACTTGATGTCTCACAGGATTCTCAAAACTTCACACTTCCAAAATGAATTCTCGACTGCTGCTCTGACACCTGTGCCCCCTTCCCCAATCTTCCCTATCTCAGTAAACATCACCAAACTCCAGATATTAAAGCTTAAAACCCAGAAACCATTCTCTCTTTTTTTTTTTTTTTTTTTTGAGATGGGAATCTTGCTCTGTCGCCCAGGCTGGAATGCAGTGGCACGATCTCAGCTCACTGCAACCTCCATCTCCTTCAAGCAACTCTCCTGCCTTAGCCTCCCAAGTAGCTGGGATTACAGGTGCACACCCCCACGCCCGGCTAATTATTTGTATTTTTAGTAGAGATGGGGTTTCACCATGTTCGTCAGGCTGGTTGTCATGAACTCCTGACCTCAAGCTATCACCCACTTTGGCCTCCCAAAGTGCTGGGATTATAGGTGTGAGCCACTGCACCCTGCCCCAGAAACCATTCTTGATTCCTCCCTGTCCCTCACCCACGCTGAACATCCAGTCAGTTGTCTCATCCCTCCAAATGATGTCCTGAGTCAATTTCCTTCCATATCCACTTCATTCACCCTAGTGTTAGTCATGACAACCTTTTGACTAAACTTCTGCAATAATCCTAGAAGGGTCTCTCTGCTTCCCCTCTTCCCCTCTCCAATATATGCTTCACACTACAGCAAGATTGAGCTTTCAAAAATGTAACTGACCATCCTAACATGACTGAAAAATGCCTAAGGCAATGGTGGAGAGGCAGGTTAAGGGAAAGTATAGCAAGAAGGCAAAAAAGTCAGGCAAAGGGCTAAAGAGAAGGAGATCTGAAGCAAAATCAAAGACAAACCCAAAAAGACCAGGGAATGCACTTTAACTTACTTGTAAGGTGGTTATAAATGTTAAATTGATACACTTAGATACTAAAGTATATCTGAGAAGCAAGGGCCCAGAGTAACTGTCATGGCTGGAATCTGGACCTCTGCATGTGGGGAGCAAAACTTCACTCCACCTACATAGCTAAGGAATAACGAAGTACAAGTAGAACGCACCTCTCGTTCCCAGCTTTCCCTCCGCAATTTCTTCCACTGTTCTCTCTTGGCAAAGTAATCAGGATACATTGCCTTCTCAGAAGGATGCCAGTCATCTAAGCACCATTCTGGGACCTGTCAGGAGAGGAAATCATGGTATCAATCCACAGGACACATTTACCTATCCCTGACAGGGCCTGCTCAAGAGATGTAAGACAAAGATCAAGGTACATTTTTATAACCACTGCAACTAACAGACTGTTTCTAATTCTAAGCAAGGAACAGCAGAGGATAAGTAGGAACCAAAGATAAAGGAAAATGCCTTAGAGTCAAAGACGGTGCTGAAAAATAGCACCATCATCAGTCCACGGAGAACTGGCTTCATTCCTCCCCTACCTGCCTTCTCTAAATATCCAAAGTAGTCTTATCTTACTTGGAACTCTTAGAGTATCTCAGAAATATTAAGCACCAATCCAAGTGGGTTAACTTTAAAGTCTAAAATGAACTTTGTTATAGCAAAAAGTAGACTGTACGACCTTAAATCTGAATGTAGAAAGAAAAGTCTTGATGACGTCTCAGAGAGAGAAAACTGACACCTAAAAAACAGTACAGGCACACCTTAGAGATACTGCAGGTTTGGTTCCAGACCGCTGCAATACAGCAAATATCACAATAAAGCAAGTCACAAAATGGTTTCCCAGTGCATATAAAAGTTTTGTTTATACTATACTATAAAGTATCCAACAGCATTATGATATCTGTTGAGATGGAGTCCTCCTGGTAAAGATTTTGTGAATATTGATTAAATGATAACAAAGGACTTTGAACAGTACATCAACTTAGTTGATAAATCAGTGGCAGGGTTTGAGAGGATTCATTCCCATTTTGAAAGAAGTTCTTCTGTGGGTAAAATGCTATCGAAAGGAAAAGTCAATTGATGTGGCAAACCTCACATAATATACATAAAAAATGTACATAATTTAGGCCGGGTGCAGTGGCTCACGCCTGTAATCCCAGCACTTTGGGAGGCTGAGGCAGGCAGATCACCTGAGGTCAGGAGTTCGAGACCAGCCTGACCAACATGGAGAAACCCTGTCTCTACTAAAAATACAAAATTAGCCAGGCGTAGTGGTGCATGCCTGTAATCCCAGCTACTTGGGAGGCTGAGGCAGGAGAATCGCTTGAACCTGGGAGGTGGAGGTTGCGGTGAGCCGAGATTGTGCCATTGCACTCCAGCCTGGGCAAAACTCTGTCTCAAAAAAAAAAAAAAAAAAAAAAAAAAAAAAAGACATAATTTAAAAATACATTATTGGTTGGGTGAGGTGGCTCCTGCCTTTAGTCCCAGCCCTTTGAAGGCTGAGGTAGGAAGATTCTATGAGGGTAGGAGTTCGAGACCAGCCTGGACAACATAGCAAGATGCCATCTCTACAAGAAATAAAATAAATTAGCTAGGTGTGGTGGTGTGCACCTGTCTTCTTAGCTACCTGGTTGGCTAGGACAGGAGGATTGCTTGAGCCCAGGGGGTCCAGGCTGCAGTGAGCTATAATCATGCACTCCAGCCTGGGCAACAGAGGGAGACCATCTCCAAAACAAAAACAAAAGCAATACGTTATTGATAAAAACTGCCAACAATCATCTGAGCCATCAGAAAATCAATCTTTTTACTGGTGGAGAGTATTGTATCAATGTTGACAGCTGGTGACTAATCAGGGTGATGATTGCCAAAGGCTAGAGTGGCTTTGGCAATTGCCTAAAATAATGAGGTTTGCCACATCAACTGACTCTTCCTTTCACCAAACACTTCTATAGCATATGATGCCATTTGATAGCATTTTACCCACAGAAGAACTTCTTGCAAAATTGGAGTCAATCCTCTCAAACCCTGCTGCTGCTTAATCAACTAAGTTGATGTACTATGCGAAGTCCTTTGTTATCATCAATGTTCACAAAATCTTCACCAGGAGACTCCATCTCAAGAAACCACTTTCTTATTCATCCATAAGAAGCAACTCTTCATCTGCTCAAGATTTATCATGAGATTACAGCAATTCAGTCATATCCTCAGGATCAACTTCTATTCTGATCCTGTTACTAGATTCTCTCTTGCTATTTCCACAACTTCTGCAGTTATTTCTTCTGCTGAAGTCTTGAGCCCTTCAAAATCATCCACAACGGTTGGAATCAACTTCTTCCAACCCCGTTAAAGCTGACATTTTGATCTCTTCCCATGAATCATAAATATCCTTAATGGCATTTAGAATGGTGAATTCTTTCCAGAAAATTTTACTTTGCCCAAATCCATCAGAGGAATCACTATCTATGGCAACTATAACTATGCAAAATATATTTCTTAAATAACAAAACTTGCAAGTGGAAATTACTCCATGATCCATGGGCTGCAGAATGGATGTTGTGTTAGCAGACATGGTAGCACGTCTCAACAATGGGCTTAAAAGATTCAGTAAACCATGTTGTATATAGATTTGCTGTAATTCAGGCTTTGTTATTGCATTTCTAGGGCACAGGCAGAGTAGGTTTAGCATAATTCTTAAGGGCCCCAGGATTTTCAGAATTGCAAATGAACAATGGCTTCAACTTAAAACCACCAGCTCATTAGCCCCTAACAAGAGAGTCAGCCTGTCCTTGAAGTTTTGAAGCCAAGCATTGACTTCTCTTTTTTTTTTTTTTTTTTGAGACGGAGTCTTGCTGTGTCACCCAGGCTGGAGTGCAGTGGCGCGATCTCGGCTCACTGCAAGCTCCGCCTCCCGGGTTCAGGCCATTCTCCTGCCTCAGCCTCCCAAGGAGCTGGGACTACAGGTGCCCGCCAACACGCCCGGCTAATTTTTTGTATTTTTAGTAGAGACAGGGTTTCACCGTGTTAGCCAGGATGGTCTCGATCTCCTGACCTCGTGATCCGCCCGCCTCGGCCTCCCAAAGTGCTGGGATTACAGGCTTGAGCCACCGCGCCCGGCCAGCATTGACTTCTCTCAAGGTATGAAAGTTCTAGATGGTATCTTATTCCAAAAAAAAGGCTACTTCATCTCCACTGAAAATCTGTTGTTGAGTATAGCTACCTTCATCAACTATCTTAGCCAGATTTTGTGTAATAATTTGCTGCAGCTTTTCCATCAGCACTTGTTGCTTCACCTTGCACATCTGTGTTACAGAGATGGCTTTTTTCCTTAAACCTCATGGACCAACCTCTCCTAGCTTCCAACTTTTTTTTCTGCAGCTTCCTCATCTCTCTCAGCCTTCATAGAAATGAATAGTTAAAGACTTGCTCTGGATTAGGCTTTGGCTTAAGGGAATGTCGTGGCTGGTTTGATCTTTTGTCCCAACCACTAAAACTTTCTCCATATCAGCAATAAGACTGTTTCACTTATCATTTGTGTGCTTACTGGAGCAGCACTTTTAATTTCCTTAAAAAACCTTTAATTTCCTTTGCATTCACAACTTGGCTAACCAGCAGGAAAGGCCTAGCTTTCTACCCACCTTGGCTTTCAACATGCCTTCCTCACCAAGCTTAATCATTTCTAGCTTTTGATTTAAAGTAAGAGATGTGCAACGGATTTAAAGTGAGAGACATGTAACTCTTCCTTTCACTTGAACACTTAGAGGCTATGGTACGGTCGTTAATTGTCCTAATTTCAGTGTTGCTGCGTCTTAGGGAATAGGGAACCCTGAGGAGAGGGATAGAGGCAGAGGAACTATTGGTCGGTGAAACAGTCAGCACACACACATTTATCAATTAAGTCTGCTGTCTTATATGGGCATGGTTTTTTTGTGCCCCAAAACAATGACAATAGTAACATCAAAGGTGACTGATCACAGTTCACCACAACTGTGTGTAGATACAGTAATAATAAAAAAAGTTTGAAATATTGCAAGAATTGCCAAACTGAGAAACAGAGACAGGAAGTGAGCACATGCTGTTGGAAAAATGGTGCCCATAGACTTGCTCAGCACGGGGTTGCCACAAACCTTCAATCTGTAAAAATACAATATCTGCCAAGCACAATAAAACAAAATGCAATAAAATGAGGTAGGCCTGCATCTGACAACTGTCAGGAAGTAAGTCTCCTACCTACCCCTTGAAGGGCAAGTGATTTCTAAGGCTGAGGTTTGGGACTGAAGTCTATTTCTCAGAAGGCAGTCATCATTATAATTCTCACCTACCTTGTAGCAATCGTATCTCTCATAGGAGGTGCCCCCAGGAGAGTCAGGGAAGATGTATGGCTGTGGATGCTGACGGTACCAGAATTCTTCCTCAGCCTCCTTCAGCAGCTGGGTGGCCTTTGCCATATCCTTTTCATTCTTATGTTCTTCAAACCGGGCTCTCATCAAACAAGCAAAGTATCGGTATTTGTCTCTTAAACCAAAATGATTTTGAAGATTAGAAATGTTACCTACTCATGTGGTTGCTGTCTGACAGGAGGCTGCACTTCTGATACCTTCTGGATGGGCAGTGGACCTCCCCCAACCCTCCCAATGGAGCAGCCTATCATCATGGCTGCTTCCTCTATAGCCCGCCAAACAGCAGCAGCAAAAAAAATACTGTATTAAATATATACCCTAACCATTTTTCTCCTCTTACATCCAACAATAGAAAGAGGATTTAAACAAAAAAAAAGAAAAGAGCATTCGCAAGAGAAAAGCTCTAACCTCTGTAGGATCATTCAACATTCATCGAATGACAACTTCCATTTCCTTCTATCTTGTGCTAGTCACTATGCTAAATTCTGGAGATACAAAGATGAATAAGAAAGGTGTTACTTGGCGGAAACAGTATTGCTTAGCTCATATAGAGCTAGGTTTGTATCCTGACTCTGACACTAGCTGCATAAACTTAGGCAAGTTAAAGTCAAGTTCTAAAGAAACTGGGCAAAGATCAGTTAGGAGGTTTTGACAATAATCTAGGACACAGCTGATGAGGGCCTGAAAGTAGGGAGCTGTGATGGTGACAGGAGACAGGAGAGACATTTAGACTTCCAAGTTAGGAGAACAGGCTCTCCAGTCAGACTGTATGGGCCTGAATCTTAGCTCTGCCACTACTAGCTGTGTAACCTGGGGTAAGTTAATGTCTTCTGGCCAGGTGTGGTGGCTCATGCCTGTAATCCCAGCACGTTGGGAGGCCAAGGCGTGTGGATCACCTGAGGTCTGGAGTTCAAGACAAGCCTGACCAACATGGAGAAACCCCGTCTCTACTAAAAATACAAAAATGAGGCCGGGCATGGCGGCTCACGCCTGTAATCCCAGCACTTTGGGAGGCCGAGGCAGGTGGATCACCTGAGGTCAGGAGTTCTAGACCAGCCTGGCCAACATGGTAAAATCTCGTCTCAACTAAAAATACAAAAACTAGCCAGGCGTGGTGGCAGGCACCTGTAATCCCAGCTACTCTGGGGGCCAAGGCAAGAGAATAGCTTGAACCCGGGAGGCGGAGGTTGCACTGAGCCGAGATTGAGCCATTGCACTCCAGCCTGGGGGACAAGAGCGAGACTTCATCTCAAAAAAACAAAACAACAACAACAACAACAAAAAGGCCGGGCACGGTGGCTCATGCCTGTAATCCCAGCACTTTGGGAGGCTGAGGTGGATGGGTCACCTGAGGTCAGGAGTTCAAGACCAGCCTGGCCAACATGGCGAAACCCCGTCTCTGCTAAAAATACAAAAATTAGCCAGGCGTGGTGGCACATGCCTGTAATCCCAGCTACTCGGGAGGCTGAGGCAGGAGAATTGCTTGAACCCGGGAGACGGAAGTTGCGTTGAGCCAAGATCGCGCCATTGCACTCCAGCCTGGGCAACATAAGCGAAACTCCGTCTAACAACAACAACAAAAAAAGACTTCTAGGCCACGGGTTCCTCCTCTGTAAAATAGTGGTAATAACAGTGTGTATATCTTGAGGTTGTCATAAGCATTCAATAAGATAAACAAACTTTAAAAAGTGCCTGGTACTTCCCAAGTGTTCAATAATGTCAGTTACTAATATCATACTGGAAAGAGAATTTACAAAAACCAGTGTCTAATTATATGTGGTGTATGAGTATGTGTGTTACTGGCAAAGGAATAAGGAGCAAATACTTGAGAACAATTCTGAGATTTAAAGCTCAGTAACTGAATTACTAATAATACCATTAGCGGAGGCAGGGAATTTGGGAAAAGAGTCAGAATGGGGAGTGATAGGAAAACAAGTTTGATTTCAAAGAATTTAGATAAATTGAGCTTGAGAGAACGGTTGGTGATCTTTTCAATTTTTTTTATTATTATTTTTTGAGACAAAGTTTCACTCTTGTCGCCCAGGCTGGAGTGCAATGGGGCGATCTCGGCTCACTGCAGCCTCTGCCTCCCAGGTTCAAGTGGTTCTTCTGCCTCAGCCTTGTGAGTAGCTGGGATTACAGGCACCCGCCACCACGCCTGGCTAATTTTTGTATTTTTAGTAGAGACGCGGTTTCACATGTAGGCCGGGCTGTTCTCGAACTCCTGACCTCAGGTGATCCACCCGCCTCAGCCTCCCAAAGTACTGGGATTACAGGTGTGAGCCATCACGCCCAGCCAACAGTCGGTGATCTAACAAGCAATTCTAACTACAGCTCTAGAGACAAATGAGTGCAGGTGGTGACAGCACGAAATGAGGCTGCCCGAGTACATACAGCAACACAGTAAGCCTAGGATGGAACCACAGAGAACAGCACAATGAGGGCAAATGGAGGAAGAAATTAAGGCAAGGATTGAGAAAGAATGTCCGATCTAAAAAATGCTGAGCCATAGCTGTCATAGTAGCTAGTTTATATCATTTTCCTCTAGGACTATGGACTTTAGTATTCCCAACTATAGTTCAGTATTGCTTGAATTCTTTTTTTCATGTTTAATTTTTTTTGACACATAATTATTGTACCTATTTACGGGGTACATGTAATATTTTAATACATCCATATAATGTATAATGATCAAATCAGGGTAATTTGGATATTCATCACCTCAAACATTTATCATTTGTGTTGGGATACCTGAATCCTTGATGGCTCAACTTCCTTCATCATCGATTTGTTTACATGTCCATTTTCCCCACTAATCCATGAGCTGCTGCAGCTCAAAAATGGATTTACTAACATTTATATATTTAGCATAGAGCATAGAATCTGAATTGCAAATTCTGTCAAATAAATAAATAAATAAGGAAAACTCAAGGAAGAACAATCCCATCACATTGTACTTGGCCATCTTCCTGCCAAATCAAGAGAAGTTTGTCAGTGATTTTCTAATAGTCACATATATGCAATCTGGGCTTCGAGGATACCCTCTGCAATTCTTCCAGGCCCACTCCATTTTCCATAGAGTTTTTTTCCCAGAAGCCCTTCTTATAAAACTAGGTTTGGGGAGTCGTAAGACTGGAGTGGAGGCCTGGCACTCACACATCTTGGGTTGTTAGCCCACCCTGCACTGAATTTAGGTTATTAAAATCTACACATTTTAACACTATGTTCTAAGACTAGTCTCAGACGGATAGAGGTGGAAAGACAATTATGTAAGAGGTGAAAAAGAGGTAAAGGTAATGAAAAGGACTAGATGAAGCTAAAAAGAGAAAAGCTAATGGGAGGGGTGGGAGAATGATGATGCTTTGGAGGAAGACCTAAATTTTAACCCTGGCTCACTTACAAACTCTATCACCTTGCGCAAGTTACTAGCTGGGCTTATCTTCTTATCTGTAAAATAAGCTTAAGATAATTCCTAACTCCCGGAGTTTTGCAGACTAAAGAAAATAATGCATAGCTTATTGCTGTTAATATTGGAAAGGAGAAGATCGTGAAGAAAACGATTTAGCGAGCGCTGGACCCATGACAATTACAAGTTTCGGCACATTCTTTTATTTCACTTAATTTTCCTGCGACCCTCTGCGCTGTCCTGCGTCCGTTTTACTAAACAAAAAGCTGAGGCCCAGACCCGATAAGCAACTTTACAAGGTCTCCTGGCCATGGGTGGCGAAGCCTGCATTAGAACCCGGGTCTACCATAGGATTCTGTGGAGCGAGAGGCCACCTTCCAATTCCGTTCCCGAAGTCCTTGAACCTCCAGGTACCCGGTGGCCTCTCCACCTCCATGGGGCCCCCAGGGTCACCTCCCCGAGTCCTGGGTACCCATCCCTTACCTGTGGACGCACCACGACTCGAGGTGGCGTAGCGCCCGTTTATAAAGCCGCAACACCTTTTGCTGATGGGTCAGGTAGGCCCCCGACGCCAAGAACGCCATGACTGCGCTGACCTTCCCCGGCCGCGGGGAGAACCGGGAAACCGTACGCCTGCAGCAGGTGACGGAGCGGGGCCAGCCGGAAGGGCGGAGCTGCCGGCGGCCACTTCCGCTTCCGCCGGGGAGGTCTCCCATCTGCGGTCATGAGTCGCTTCAAGTTTATCGGTAAGAGGAGCGTTTTCCACGCCCTTGGGTCTTTCTGACTTGTCCCGGGCGTCGGTCACCAAGGTCACAGGACCCAGGAATTGCGCCCTCCGGCTTTGTAGGGGTTGAAAGAGCCGCTCAGTGGAAGAGGGCGCGGGGAGGTTTCTGGGTGCTGGTAATGTTCTGGTTCTTGATCTAGGTTCTGGATTCACGAGAGTGTATTTATTTGTAAAAATTAACAAGCCGTACAGTTATGATTTTTGTGCTCTTTTTAACATCTGTAATGTATTCAGTTTTTTAAAAAGAAAACTCCAAGAAGGCCAATCACTATGTTTCCGTTCATCCCACGTGCACCTCCCGGCCCGTCCCCTCTGCCTTGGCGGAGAGGGTGACCTATTCTGGGGACCAATTTATTCAACCAACCATTCATTCGTTCATATCATAGTTAGTGAGCGCCTCATGTGGGCCTGGCACTGGCCTAGGAACACAGGGCACAAATTTCCCAGTTGTACTGTCATCACCATCTGGTGGAGAAACTAGAAAACACAAGTAGTGGGGAGAAAAACAAACTGTACTTGGCAAGTACAATGAGAGGGAGAATGCTGCCGGGATTTAAATGGTCATGATCCTCATCTTTGTGGGGTTTCCAGCTACTTGAAGGTGGGAAATGACAGTGATCACACCTCTGCTTTAGCAAGGTAATCCTGATAGCTATTATGTAGGTTTTGTGGGAAATAGGGAGAGGTAGGGAAGCATTTCAAGAGCTTAAACTAGGGTAATGGAAAAGAGAGAGAAATGGAAGAGATGTGTGCAGCATTTAGCAGCTCAGTGTTCATGGCTGGTAGTAGAGAGTGAACAAAGATGACTCAGGGTTTGGAAAAATACTTAACTATGAAATGGAAGCATGACTAGTTTGGCGGTGAGGAGAGGTATCCAGGTCCATTTGGATTAGGTTAAGTTTGAGATAATTATAGGACATCCAGGTAGAGATATCTGGGCAGTTGGGAATGTGGTCTGGCAAATAAGAGATTAGGATTATACATTTAGATCTGAGAGTTATTTAAGCAGTATTTTTTTTTCAAAGACGTTGTGCTAAGTCCTGTGGAACTGTAAAATCTAGTGGTGCAGTTTTCAGACTGGAGACCTAAGGCCTATGTACTGTACAGTCAAAAGCAAATGCAGGGGAGAATATGTTAAGTGCCAGGAAAAAGGTTTTGAAATTGCTGTGGGAAAGCCTGGAGTAGGGGTTTGGGGAGGGGTTCTCAAATAAGACATTGCCGTGTCTTAGCCTTTCCTTCCTAACCTTTGATATAATTGATGAGAGAGATGGAATAAAGAGCCATGAAGTACTCCATAAAGAAAGGCCACATAACTTTCTAAAAGTGTGTTTATGTTATACAACCAAATCCCTGCCTCAAGTTAATGTCTTAAATCCATTCTCCATGTAGACTCCATTTTGGTGTATCTAAAAATCAAACAGCTAAATGTTTCTTTTGCTTCACATCTTTCATTTGCTGTCCTCAGGATAGCCTAAATGCTTTCACACCATACAAAGCCCTTCTGTGGTCCAGCCCTGCCCACTTTTCTAGCCCATCCCTGGGCTGCTCTATAAACACTTGTGCATGCTGTTTGTTACCTCTGACAAGGTTTTAGAGTGGGAATTTGGGGCCAAAATATTCCCTCTGCCTACCAACTACCCTGTTGCCTGTCTACCTACTTACTCCTTAAAACTTATACCACATTATTTATAATTAAATATGAGTCTGCCTTTCCCACTAGATCAAACTCTTAAAGCAGATACTGGTATGGTATTTATATTTTTTTCCTAGGGGCGTAGTACAATGACTATTTGGGAAAGTATGAATGAGTGGCTTTAGTGCTAAGGTGATAAGAAAATTAGTAAAGGGATTAGCACCAGATAAAATAAGCAAGAAAAGACTTCTTAAAGAAGGTGACTTTATTGGAATAAATAATTGGAATAAATTTTTTTCTGCATGGTCTCCTTTAGCCCCACTCTCCTAAAGTAACCATATTAAAAGTTTATAGACTTCCCTAATTTTTAATAGATTGTTATACAGATTCATAAAAATACAACATATCAAGGTTTTTTTTTTCCTTTTTGAAACAGAAATGAGATCATATTATGCATTCTATCCTTGGTGTATGACTTACTCTGATATTTAATCTTTCAGTTTGTGTCATTTAAAAAATTCTGCCCATGAATCGCTAGACTAATTTCTTAGCCTAATAATGAATTCTGAACAATACTTTGAAAAACACCATATTAAATCCCTGGAAGATTGGTCCACGAACAAGCTTCACGTGGGACAATTGCATGAAAAATTAAACCAATTTTATGAAAATTACCTTAGGTTTTGGTTTAAGACAGCTGACCATTGTAATTCTTTCTACATTTCTCTCTTCTCTACTTGCATAACAAGTGGCTGCCCCTTAGAACTATACCCCAACAGTGGGGGTTTTTGTTTGTTTTGAGACAGGCTCTTGCTCTGTCACCTAGGCTGGAGTACAGTGGCTTAGATCATGGCTCCAGCATTGACCTCCTAGGCTCAAGTGATCTTCCTGCCTCATCCTCCCAAGTAGCTGAGACTAGAGGTGCTCACCACCACACCAGGCTAATTTTTTTTTGTAGACCACTGTGTCTTGCTATGTTGCTCAGGCTGGTCTTGAATTGCTGGCCTTAAGCAGTCCTTCCACCTCCTCCTCCCAAAGTTCTGGGATTACACGTGGAGCCACTGGCCAGCATGAGAATTTCTTTAGCCCAGCTTATACTCTCTTTTCTTTCTCCGCAAGTGGAATTCTATTCCCTGGGTGTTATTTACAAACTCTTCCACTCTCAAAAATACTTATACCTGCAACTATTAAATGCCAAAATCTCTACTGCATTGATCTTAGACTACACAGTACACCAAAAAATGAGAAATATCTGTGTAAGAAGAAAATGCAAAATACAAACAACAGTGAAAATAAAAACATCATATTCCATTCCTGATATAGTTTAGATATTTGTCCCCTCCAAATCTCATGTTGAAATTTGCTCTCCAACGTTGAGGTGGTCCAGTGGGAGGTGTTTGGGTCACTTCCCACCAGCCATCTCATGGGGGTGGATCCCTCATGAAAGGCTTGATGGCCTCCCTGTGGTAATGAGTTCACACTGGCTTCCCTTCCCTTTCCACCAGGATTGGAAGCTTCCTGAGATCCTCCCAAAAGCAGATGCTGGTGTCATGCATCTCGTACAACCTGCAGAACCATGAGCCAAATAAACCTCTTTTCTTTATAAATCACCCAGTCTCAGATATTCCTTTATAGCAATGCAAAAGCAGATTAATACAGTTCCTCCAAATCACACATAACACCTCCATGTCTATCTTTCCAGATCTTCTGTAGGCATACCAAACAAAATAAGATCATACTGAGGCTACTCTTTTGTACTCTGCTTTTTTCAATCACAGTCTCCACCTTTCCATTTCAGGGAATGTTCATATTAACTAATACCAAAATCATACTCAAATTTTTCCTGTTGTTCCAAAAATGTCCCTTGGTGGTCATGTCCAAAATAGTATCCCATTTAGAGCCACACATTTGGTTGTTCCTTAAGTTTTTAAATCAAGTGCAGAGGTTTGCCAACTTTTTCTTTAAAGGGCCATATAGTAAATATTTTAGACTTTGAGGGCCACGTGATCTCTATTGCAGCTATTCAACTCTGCCCTTGTGTGTACTGTGATGTAATAATAAATACATATGTGTTCTCTGCTCCCATTTCTTTGTTCACAACTCCTGAAACCCTTGGAATCTCCTAAGTGCTAAGTGTCTTTTTGTATGCTGCTAAGATGACTGATGACTGGGGGCTCCTGGATAGCCTCAGGATGGGGGTTTGCCTAGGAAAACCAATCATGTGATTAGATAGTTGGAACTTTCAGTCCCTCCCACCCACTCCCACCTCTGGAGAAGGGGAGAGGAACTGAAGGTTGAGTTGTTCACTAATGGCCAATGATTTAATCAATCATACCTACATGGTGAAGCCTCTATAAAAACCCATACATGTCTCTATGTGTCTCTTGCACATGGCCATTTTTGAATTGCATCTGTTTATAATGAATGGATAATAAGTAAAATGCTTTCCTGAGTTCCATGAGCTGCTCTAGCAAATGATCAAACCTGAAAAGGGGGTTGTGGGAACCTCTTATTGTAGCCAAGTTAGACAAGTTGTGGGTAACCTGGGAACCTACTGCTTGTAATTGGTATCTGAAATGGGGAGAGTCTTGTGGGACTGAGCCCTTGACCTCTGCTGTCTGATATTATATCCAGGTAGATAGTGTGAGAATTGAGTTAAATCGTAGGTCACCCAGCTGGTGTCAGAGAATTGGTTGTTGGGAGAGGAAACCCCCACACATACCTGACATCAGAAGTGAATCCTTACGCCTGTAATCCAAGCACTTTGGGAGGCCAAGGCGGGAGGACTGCTTGAGCCTGGGAGTTCAAGACCAGCCTGGGCAACAAAGTGAGACTCCATTTCCACTTTAAAAAAAAAAAATTCAGAGTATCGTGAGTATGAGAATACAGTAGGAGAAAGCAGTTTGCGTTTTTTCCTATCTCACACCTTGTCATTCAAAAGCAGGTGATAGACAGTATGTAAATAGGTGTGGCCATGTTCCAGTAAAACTTATGGTCACTGAAACTTGAAGTTCTTATAATTTTGATGTGTCACAAAATATTCTTTTGATTTTCTTCAACTATTTAGAAATGTAAAGTCATTCTTAGCTTAGAGGCAAACAAAAGTAGGCAGTGGCTTGTGGGCCTTAGTTTACCAACCCCTTGATCTAGCGCATTTCTTTTTTTTTTTGAGACGGAGTCTCACTCCGTCGCCCCGGCTGGAGTGTAGTGGCGCGATCTGGGCTCACTGCAAGCTCTGCCTCCCAGGTTCACGCCATTCTCCTGCCTCAGCCTCCCAAGTAGCTGGGACTACAGGCGCCCGCCACCATACCCAGCTAATTTTTTGTATTTTTAGTAGAGACGGGGTTTCACCATGTTAGCCAGGGTGGTCTCGATCTCCTGACCTCGTGATCTGCCTGCCCCGGCCTCCCAAAGTGCTGGGATTATAGGCGTGAGCCACTGCGCCCGGCCGCACATTTCTTTTTTTAATGTCACTGACTTGCCAAAGCAACTGGGCTGGTTGTCCCTGTGAAATAAAAATAAAATTCTAAGCCCCCTAAACTGGCTGAACAGACCAAGTAGACTCCAGAAAAACATGAAAAACTAAGATTTCCAAACATGACAAGATGAGGGGTTGGTCCTGGTCTCCTTCCTTACTAACCAATATCAGACTTTTTCCCTAAAAGTTAAACAGAAACCAGCCCTGGAAAAACCAAGATTGGAAGACTTGCTCCTCTGCTGACTTCAGCCAACTGCCTGACATTATGACCAGCTCCCCTCCTTTTTTGCAGTTTCACCATGACAGCTGACCAGTTTCACGAGACATTCCTTCTTGTACTGAGGGCAGTTGCCACCCCCTCAGGCCTCATCAAGGCTACCAAAAAAATACTCCTGGGATCCTCTCTCATTGTATATGTTTCTCATTCGATTTAGGCCCTTTGCACCACCCCCTCACTCAGCATCTTTAAGCCAGTTGATTGACCTCCTATGAGATACTTTTCTCCTCCTCTTCTAATCTAACCATAATTTACCATAAACTCCTTTTTTTTTTTTTTTTTTTTGAGACGGAGTCTCGCTCTGTCGCCCAGGCTGGAGTGCAGTGGCGCAATCTCGGCTCACTGCAAGCTCCGCCTCCCGAGTTCACCCCATTCTCCTGCCTCAGCCTCTCCGAGTAGCTGGGACTACAGGCGCCCGCCACCACGCCCGGCTAATTTTTTGTATTTTTTAGTAGAGACGGGGTTTCACCGTGGTCTCGATCTCCTGACCTCGTGATCCGCCCGCCTCGGCCTCCCAAAGTGCTGGGATTACAAGCGTGAGCCACCGCGCCCGGCTACCATAAACTCCTTAATGTAGCTACCATTTTGCCTTTTTTTTTTTTTTTTTTTTTTTTTTTTGAGATAGAGTCTCACTCTGTTGCCTGGGCTGGAGTGCAGTGGCACCATCTCGACTCACTGCAAGCTCCACCTCCCAGATTCACGCCATTCTCCTGCCTCGGCCTCCCGAGTAGCTGGGACTACAGGTGCCCGCCACCACTGCTGGCTAATTTTTTGTATTTTTAGTAGAGACGGGGTTTTACCGTGTTAGCCAGGAGGGTCTCGATCTCCTGACCTCGTGATCTGCCCGCCTCGGCCTCCTAAAGTGCAGGGATTACAGGCATGAGCCACTGCGCCTGGCCCTGTTTTGCCTTTAATAGGAGATTAAAGCACCCAAAGACTGCGTTGTCTTTACAGACACCTTTCTCTCACCTCATATAGACTTAAGGGAGACCCCTTTACCCACTAATGGATTCTTTCTCAAAAATTCTGCTGGCTTCCATTATGCAGCCTATATGGTGATCTCTCTGATGGGAACCACTGAATCAGGCCCCCAGCCAACTGCCTGATCTGCCCAACAAGCAGAATTAGCATCCCCTCGCTTGGGCTTGCCTACTGGCAGGGATGAAACGGTTAATATTTATACAGACAGCACGTATGTCTTTGGAGTTGCCCGTGATTTTGGCATGCTCTAGAAACAAAGAGGATTTTTTACTTCCTCTGGACAACCTATTAAGAACAAATACTAGGCTGGGTGCAGTGGCTCACGCCTGTAATCCTAGCACTTTGGGAAACCAAGGCAGGTGGATCACTTGAGGTTAGGAGTTTGAGACCGGCCTGACCAACATGGTGAAACCTCATCTGTATGAAAAACACAAAAATTAGCCAGACATGGTGGCATGCACCTGTAATCCCAGCTACGTGGGAGGCTGAGGCAGGAGAATCACTTGAGCATGGGAGGTGGAGGTTGCGGTGAGCTGAGATCGCACCACTGCACTCCAGCCTGGGCGACAGAGTAAGACTCTATCTCAGAAAAACAAAAACAAGAGACTGTTTTGTTTCTCTTAGATACCATTCAGGCTCATTGAGCCCTAGCCGTTATCATAGTCCAGGGACGTTTCTCTGACAAGACAGAAGAGAGAGTGAAGGCAACCACCTAGTGGATGCAGCAGCTAAAGCTGCCACCCAGCAAGTGGCTCCTTCCGGAGTTACATGTACTCAACCCACTCCTCCTCCTCCTCCTCCCCCTCCCCACCCCTCCTTGCTCTTCCTTCTTCCTTGCTCCCCTCCCCATCTGAAGACCTTTCCAGACTCATTTTCACAAAAGACAGTCTTGGAGTCTGGAAGAGGGAAATGGATGAAACAAAATTGCACTTGGAATCCCCAGACAAAATTACAGGAAGGTCCAAATGGACATCCAGTCCTACCCAGGACCCTGCAAAGACAAACAACCTTCATACATAATCTGACCCATTGGAATCCAGGCAAAATGATTCAGCAGGGTAGACAGTACTACTGTATGGTGGCTCTCTCCAGCTCTTGCCCCTCAGCTATATAAACTTTGCCATATCTACCCTCAGTATAACCCAGGTGAACTGAAGCTCCCTCCAGGACAGTTTCCTCTCCCCAGGGTCCCTTAAGCATGTGACAACCTGATTTCATTTAGTTACCACCATCCCACAGGTTAAATTTTGTTCTTCTAATGGTTGACATGTATTCTCATTGAGATAGGTCTTTCACCTGTAAACAAGCAACAGCTATGGTGGTGGCCAAAATGCTGCTTCAGAAAAACCATTCCTATCTAGGGTGTTCCCACTGAATTCCACAGCGACAGAGGCACTCGTTTTACCTGCCAAATACTAGAACAAGTTTTTAAAATCTGCCCTTTTACAGCACTTTCACTGTGCCTACTACCCCCAGTCCTCTGGGCTAGTTGAACAGTCTAATGGGATCATTGAAAGCCAGGTGGCAAAGTTACAGAAACTCAACCTGTCCTTGCCTGAAGCTCTCCCAGTAGCGTTACTGATTCTGCAGTCCACTCCCACCAGTAAATGTCAGCTCTCCCCTTTTGAAATTGTTATTGGTTGGTCTGTGCACTTAGACCAGGAAATATTTTCTCCTGCCCAATTATAGGAGGGAACTTTAGGCTTATTGCCAGGGGCTTGTTAAAGCTATAAAGATCAATCACTGCAGGTTGTAGAATCTTTTTACAGCTTCCCGTCAGGCTATAAACTCCAGTATTACCACCTCCAGCTTGGTGATGACAAGTAATGGAAGAGACATCAGTTAAAATACTTCCTCCAGCCTACTGATGGGTGCTATTGTGCTGCTAAGTTACAGAGGTTGACTCCTGGTCGCACATGTCTCCTCTGAAAACAACCCTTGCTGAATCTTGGAAGTTGGTGCCAGTCTCTACACGAGACTTCAGTTAACCAGAGCCTCATCTTTAGACCCAGAAAAAGGCAATAGTCAACATAAACTGCTTTCGTGAGACCCAGGGCCAGGACTGTATTCAAAGACACTGGGTCTCATTTAATAATTTGCCTCTATCTAAATTAATAGAATTTGTTCCATGCCTTTCTACTAGGTGACTTCAATGTTTAGCTACCCGTGTGCTTCCTCTTCCTGTCTTTATCAGAACTGAGCAGGGCTTATGCCCTCCACTCCTGAGGACATCATTGCTCTGTTCCTATAGTGAGGTGTTCTCTTACTTAAGGACAGTCCCTAAAGTTGTCAGATAATCCCCTTGGATTTGTATGGGATTGATGGTTTTTCCCTTGGTTCAGTTTTCTGAATTGTTAAATGGCTGTTCCCTCCGTTCCTTTTACTCTCATACCCGTACTGTCCCCTTTCCCTCTCTTTGCGATTGTCCCTCTGTCTTGTCTCAATGCAGAGAATGGCATGATAACACTTTAGTTAAGCTGTCCCAAATGTTGCAGTAGAAGGAAACCTATTGGATTGCTGGATTTGCCAACAACTTCCCTGATCCATTAATAATAGATATGTGCCATGGGTAATATCTGTCATTGACTTCTCAGATGTCCCTAATGTCACCACTTACCCAGACCAACCCCTTTCCCTGTTGACTTTCTAGGTCCAATTGCTTCAAAGCCCAGATATTGTCACCCCTTGTTTTGATTTGTCCCGTGTTTTTAACATTGGAAACCCATTCTTTACCATGGGACCTTCTTTGTTGTTGTTGTTGTTGTTCTTTGGGTTTTTTATGTTTTTTTGAGACTGAGTTTTGCTCTGTTATCCAGGCTGGAGTGCAGTGGTGAGATCTCTCCTGCCTCAGCATCCCAAGAGCTGGGATTACAGGCACCTGCCACCATGCCCAGCTAATTTTTGTATTTTTAGTAGAGACTGGATTTCACTGGTTGGCCAGGCTGGTCGTAAACTCCTGACCTCAAGTGATCCACCTGCCTCAGCTTCCCAGAGTGCTGGGATTACAGACGTGAGCCACTGCACCCGGCCTACCATGGGACCTTCTTGACCTATGAACTACTGGATAGACTAGTGTCATCTACATCAGATAAATAAAGTTAAAAATATATCCCTACAGTGCCCACCATATTTACATTTAACATAAGTGAGTGGATTCTGGAAAGCTTGCAAGAGAAATGGCCCGTGGTTTAGTTTGGTGATGTCAGCACTCCTCATGAATGCATCTGCTAATTAAGACACCCTCAGGAGTATCACTTGTGCCCCCCATTCAGGCCCTGTGTTTGTATGTGGCATAGGGTCTGATCCACCTGCACAGCTTTGGGCACACTGTTGTCTCGGCAGCCTACAGTTAGAAGGTTCATGCTTGCTGGGATATTTTGTAAACCCCCATATCCTTACACAAACTTACAGAAGGACCCTCTTTCTCTCCATTATTAAACTAAAAGGTCTATGTTGGCAGGGTATGAAAATGATACAGATGAAAGCATCCTGGGAATATTAATTCCGAGTGTTGGGATTTATGTCAGTAAGGATATGATTTGAAAAGTCTCTGCCGCTATTAGTCAGATTGTTGCGGGATTTAGGAGTGTGAGAGAGACCTCGGGTTGAAACAGGACAATCTTCTATCGAGTGCACTCAGGCCCAGCAGACTCAGGTCCAAAGACTGAGCCCGAAACAAAGACAGCACTTGACTTTTATACACACTTCACAAAAGGGGGTGGGCTAGCTTGAAGCAAGCTTACAGTGATGTGAAAGCAGGGATACAGAGGCAGGACAAACTCAGGATTGCTCATGACTGTTGCCAAGCAACCCAGGTGCCCGTTATCTAGGTTTGCCTAGGCACGGGCTTATCCCATAACCTTCGCTCTGGTGCCCAGGCAGCTGTAGTTCAGGCCTACTCAGGCTTCTCGTGACCTTTATTGTACTTCTTAGATAAAACAGAATACTTGAAGTTACTAGTTACAGAGAACAAGAATCTATAAACTCATACCATAAAACAAAGGAAAATTGGTTTTTCTTCTCCCTATGTTGAGGGAGTGCTGGGAGAGTCTCCAGAACACATTAGATACTATTTTCAAGACTTTTCCTGGGTCTGGGGTTTGCCTGTTGCTGCCTCTGGGACAAGTCAGTCTAATACAGGAAAACTTATTTCTCTATCTTTTAAATTTTATTTTTCTTTAATTTCCCACCTTAAGGTAGCTGCAGATGCTGCAAAAAGCCTTGTAGCTCAACAAAAGTCTCTAAACTCCTTGGCTCAAGTAGTACTAGATAATAAAATTGCTGTGGATTTTCTCCTAGCCAAACAAGGAGTTGTTTGGCCCATACCTCCTGTTACATTAAGTACTTCAGGTGAAATAGAAACTGTTAGATGCCGGGCGCAGTGGCTCACGCCTGTAATCCCAGCACTCTGGGAGGCTGAGGTGGGCAGATCACAAGGTCAGGATATCGAGACCATCCTGGCTAACATGGTGAAACCCCGTCTCTACTAAAAATACAAAAAATTAGCTGGGTGTGGCGGCAGGCACCTGTAGTCTCAGCTACTCGGGAGGCCGAGGCAGGAGAATGGCGTGAATCTGGGAGGCAAAGCTTGCAGCAAGCCGAGATGGCACCACTGCACTCCAGCCTGGGCGACAGAGCGAGACTCTGTCTCAGAAAAAAAAAAAAAAAAAAAAAAAGACACTGTTAGAGAGACTATCCAAACAAGCTTAAATGGTTACAAGAGCTATGAACTACTAATCCCCTCAATGATCTATGTAGTTGGCTTCCAGCTGGCCTGGGAAATCCCTTTCAAGCTGCTAAGTGTTTGTCATATTCATAGTCTCCATCATACTTTTCTTTCTTAACATTTAAATTACTTATGATAGGACTGCAAGAAGTCCCCTGTTAAAACCAGAATTATGATGGCTCAGTGCGTAGAACTTACAGGCAAGTTAATTTGGTAGCCATTCCTTTTGGCTCTTATGTCTCTTATACCTTACAGGTTAATGAGTGCCTGCCATCTGTGTATTCCTGCCTGATCTAGGATGTCCAGTTGGCTATCGTAGGGATGGATCTGGGACAGGTAGCCACACCACCCTGGCAATGACATGGGACAAAATAAAGATTTGGCTATTGGTGCTGCCTGCAGCAGATCGCGGCTAAAATGGGGAAACATGAAATAAGTAAATTTCTAAGCACCCCCCTGCCCCACCTGACTGACTGGATGGACACTACCTTGGCCGAGGAAAACTTTGAAAGCTAAGTTTTCCAGCCATGATAAGATGAGAGGTTGGTCACACCTCAGTACACCCCCTTCCTCACTCACCAATACCACACTTTTTTTGTAAGCGTTAAATAGAAACCAGCCCTGGAACAGAAACAAGACTCACTCCTCTGCTGACTTCAGCAAACCATCTGACACCACAGCCAGACTCCCCTTTTTTGTGGTTTCGACACGACAGCTGACTAGTTTCACCGCGCATTCCTTCCTGACAAATGACCACCAGTCACAGACTAGTTCTGGCTGGTTTACTCAGGCTGTGCACCTTTTGACATATAAAGCTTAATTTTACTGTATTTTAATGTTAAGTCTCCACCCCAAAGTGAACATGGGGTTTCTGTAACATGTATGTTTGCTTATACATGCATGAGTCCACCTTTCATGAATATACATAGCTCCTCCTATAACCTGTTAAATATGTACGTTAGCCAGCCCATTTAGTGTAAAACTCCTGTTCCCCACTTCTTCCCTTGAAATGATTGCTTTTGTTCTGAGCCTAAGGCTCAGCTTCCCAGCCTGCAAGTTGCACCTCAATATAAGAAATAAAGCTCTTCCCTAATGTATAGATCTCATGATTTTAAGTCAACACCCTACAGAAAGTCCTATCTCCTGGCTTTGTCTGTTTGCTAAATAGTAGTGTCATTGAGCTTGTTCTCTAATCCCCTGTATTTGCTATAAACTCGGGGTTATATCTAAAGACTAGCAATATGTAAAAAAACAAATTGTGCCCTATTTGCTGTCCCTTTGTATCCCTAGATCATAGGTAACAGTGATGTGACACGATTCAGTGAGCCCAAACACTGAGGCTTCAACTTAAGAGCTGTGGTTTTCTCCTGGTTACAAACAGTGCCGTTTTCTACTCTTACTTTGTTTTGAAAACGAAAACTCAATATTTGAAGAACTCTTAAATAATAAAGTAGGTGCTGCTTTTCAAGCCAGCTATTTGAAGAAAATTAATGAAAAAGAAACATTACTGATCTATATAGGGTGACATGCTACTGAATGTATGAATCCTTCAGTTTTCTGCCCTAATCGAAAGAAGTAATTTTCCACTTTGCCTTGTTTGTCTTCCTGTTGTTCCCTCCCACCCGTATCTCTTACTTTCTTAGCTTTTCAAGCTACTTACTATCTTTAGCTGGATCTGGCTAGACATTGGTTTTCGTACAGTATTTGTCTACTTCGTTTGAGTTTACATGCCAATAGGCATACGTCTTATACAAGACTTTTAATTTAAAAGATACTATTGTCAACCTCAAATAACCAAAAAGGTCAGAATCTAGTTTACAGAGTTTATTCAAGCACAACAGTTGAGGACTGCAGCCCAGGACACACTTCCAAGTTGCCCTGGGGAGTGCTCCAGAGAACAAAAGAGAGGCTCAAATTTTTAAAGGACAAATCAAAAGGGGGGGGGGGGGGCGCGGTTACAAAAATTGTTAATCAGGGATTCTCATTGGTTTACAGAAATAACATTGGTTAGTGATTGGCTATGTATTGTTGAACTATAGGGTGTATGGCATTTTAGGACCACTTGGCGTCAGTCTAGAGCCCACATAGCAAGTGGCTTCAAGAAGTAATTTAGCTCAAAGGGGAGTGAGCTTGGACTGCTGTGAACATTTTAAATGCCTTTCTGGGCCTGATAATTTAAAGGTGCTTGCATTTCTCAGATACAAGGTTTTTGTTTCTCACTATCCCTTAACATAGATAGGAACATTTTGAACAAATTAAATAAATAGGATTTTGAGCGGCTTTGTTTTCATGATTACACCATGAGTCTTAATGTTCAAAACATACTGACTCACATTTGGCTATTTGATAATGCATTCTTGGATCGGGATCCTTAAACACTTAAGGTGGTGTGACAGTATGGCTAAAGCTGATTCAAATTCCATTTGTTGTTGGCATGTTACAGTGTTTGTAATAACAGTGGTCCCAGTTACATGTTAATAGGACTTTTAATTTGCAAAATGCTTTCATATTCATTTTTGGTTTTGAGCCACATTTTGTTGCTGGAAGGAGAAAGTTTATGCCCGCCCTACTAGTGAGAAAACTGAGGCTCAGAAAGACTCACTTATTTGTTGCGGGTAAGCTGTGACTATCTGGGCCAGCAGTGCGAGGGTACAAGAATTTACCAAGACTGGCCGGGTATGGTGCCTCATGCCTGTAATCCCCGCATTTTGGGAGGCCAAGGTGGGTGGAGCTCCTGAGGTCAGGAGTTCAAGACCAGCCTGTCCAACATGGCAAAACCCTGTCTCTACTAAAAATACAAAAAATCAGCTGGGTGTGGTGGTGGGCGCCTATAATCCCAGCTACTTGGGAGGCTGAGACAGGAGAATTGCTTGAACCCGGGAGGTGGAGGTTGCAGTGAGCCGAGATTGTGCCACTGCACTGTAGCCTGGGCGATAGGGTGAGACTCCATCTTAAAAAGAAAAAAAAAAAAAGACTATGATGATGCCAAAGTGTGGAAGGATGGTGGGTGGTCAGCTGCGATTACCACTGTCTACATCTGCATGGCCTTTAAGCGCTTCTCACTGCACTTGGGTCAAGGGACTTTTGAAGGAGTCTTCCTGCATTTCTGTCTGCCCAGATAAACCCAGAGACTATACTGGACATAGGACCTGCTTCCCTCATCAGCCAGGACCTATAGACCTGACTCATCCGTCATTTCCCCCATCCCAAATCTCAAATCCCCAAGCAGAATATCCTGTCACTCTGGCCTGCCTTCAGCAAAAATCCATCAAGTTGAGTAAACCCAGAATCTTCCCTCACCTTTGATGTTTCCTCTTAGTAATTTTTCTTTATTAATTTTTTTTTTGCACACAAAACAACATTTTCTAAAAATACATACAAACAAAAAGATGCCTATCAAACATATTAGGAAGGTTGCACATGGGAAGACGGGGAATAGAAATGGGGAGTGGGAATTAAAGAAAATGAATGAGAGAGGGACTTTGTATGGATCAATGATAATAACTCAATCCTCTATTTGACAAAGAAGAAGGAGAAGGAAGAGGAAGAAAAAGAAAGTGGGATAAAGGATCAGAAAGGGAGGAAAATAGGAAAAATTAGAGTATGACTCCAGGGTAGACCTGTTTTGTTGTTGCTGGGTTGGTTGATTGGTTTGTCTGTTGTATTTTTCATATGTTTCGCCATGTTGGCCAGGCTGGTCTCGAACTCCTAGCCTGAAGTGATCAACCCGCCTCGGCCTCCCAGAGCGCCAGGACTACAGGCGTGAGCCACCACGTCCAGCCCCCACATTGCTTCTGGCCTCCGTGGTAGACCTCCCAGACGGGGTGGTCGGGCAGAGGCGCTCCCCACATCCCAGACGGGGCAGCCGGGCAGAGGCGCTCCTCACTTCCCAGACGGGGCGGCCGGGCAGAGGCACTCCTCACTTCTTCCCAGACGGGGCGGCCAGGCAGAGGCGCTCCTCACTTCTTCCCAGATGGGGCGGCCGGGCAGAGGTGCTCCTCACTTCCCAGACGATGGGTGGCTGGGCAGAGGCGCTCCTCACTTCCCAGACGATGGGTGGCCGGGCAGAGGCGCTCCTCACTTCCCAGACGGGGCGGCCGGGCAGAGGCGCTCCTCACTTCCCTATTGTTTCAAATGCCTGGAATACTCTGTTCACTGTCTCTTAAATTTTCTAAACTCCCATTCAGTTTCAAGGTATGTCTTATTGGTGGAGCAGACATTCCTGGGGACCAACTTGGTAGAAATTAGAATGAGAACATACCAAGAAGCTAAAACTTGGCAGAAATAATGTAGGGAGTCTTGGTAATCAGCTGCCTACCACCACCGCAAATTTTGAGATTCTCCTCCTGCTAAAAGCTAAATATGTATTTTCAATAAGGGATGCATTTTTCTTCTTGCCTGTGACCAATCACAGTCTGATTTCATATCTTGTTGTTCCCCATGTTCCCTTATAGTCTACAGCAGAACAGAGCTTCCTGTTGCATCCAGTATTTTAAAGACAAGCGTCTGTACCATAGCTGAGTCTGGCGTCTTCTGACCCCTCCCTTCCTTACACTGTCTGCCCTCAGTATCAGCAGGAGATTGGTTCCAGGACCTCCTGCAGATACCAAAACCCTTGGATGTTCCAATCCCTTACATAAAATGGCATGGTGTTTGCCTGTAACCTGTGCATATCCTCATGTATGCTTTAAATCATGTCTAGATTACTTAAAATACCTAATTTGATGTAAATGCTATGTAAATGGTTTTTATACCTTACTGTGCTTTTATTTATATTATTTTTGATTGTTGTGTTGTTATTTTTATTTTCTAATATTTTCAATCGACCTGTGGTTGGCTGAATCTGCAGATCCAGATCCCAGAGATACAGAGGGCCAATTGTTCTTCTCTACAGCAGCGGGAACAGCCTGTAGCTCTTTATAAGCACTGTGCTTTTTCCCATCTTGAAGGCTTTGCTCCCACTGCTTCCTCTTTCTGCAGTTACCTCTCTTCCACTGGATAATAGTCACTCATCCTTTAAGATTCAGTTCAATGATGACTTCTTTCTGGAAGCCTCTTCTGAGCCAGCCACCAGACTAGGTTGGGTGTTCCTCTTCTGTGTCCCATAGTACCAGTGTTTACTTCTAATATTTCATAATTGTCTGATAATGGATCTGCCTTACCAGTTCTGCAGTGAGTTTCTTGGAAGCAGGAATTATATCCTATTCATCTTTGTATCCCATGTTTCTAGCACAGTAGTTGACAAGTGGTAGGCACTTGGATATTGTTTGAGTAGATGAGTGTGTGAACAAAAAGTTTAGTAACAGAAGCTTTTTATTTAAGTACAAGTTTCAAGTAGAGACTCAATAATTAATCAGTGACTTTTGCTTTCTACAGATATTGGTATCAACTTGACTGACCCTATGTTCAGAGGAATTTATAGGGGAGTTCAAAAGCATCAAGGTAAATATTTCCTTTATTAAGGTGAATAGTTTCTCTGTGAAGACAAATTTTCTGCCTCAGGAGATCTTGAAAAGCATAATTCAAGCTGGGCCTTGTGGCTCACACCTGTAATCTCAGCACTTTGGGAGTCTGAGGCAGGAGGATTGCCTGGGCTCAGGAGTTCAAGACCAGCCTGGGCAACATAATCTGCTCTTAAAATTGAAATAATAAAGAACTCATGGCCTGGTGCAGTGGCTCATGCCTGTAATCCCAGCACTTTGGGAGGCCGAGGCAAGCGGATCACCTGAGGTCAGGAGTTCGAGACCAGCCTGGCCAACACAGTGAAACCCCATCTCTACTAAAAATACAATAAAATTAGCTGGGCGTGGTGGCGAGCACCTGTAATCCCAGCTACTTGGGAGGCTGAGGCATGAGAATCGCTGGAACCCAGGAGGTGGAAGTTGCGGTGAGCCAAGACCACACCATTGCACTCCAGCCTGGGCAACAAGAACGAAACTCCGTCTCAAAAAAAAAGAACTCATTATGCATTTTGGATAAAACTATAAACAAAGTGAAACACATTTATTGATAAATCATGATCATGAACATTTATAATAAAGTTTAATTGAGGTCTTCTTACCTGTAGAAGTTTATAATTTCAAATATAAAACTTCAAATAGCAATTTGCACAAAAGCTAAAAGAAAAAAAGTCAAAATTTTGTCTGCCAGGTTTTCATAATCAGAAAGTTTATGAAAGTTTATCTTTTACAGATGACTTACAGGATGTAATAGGGAGAGCTGTCGAGATTGGTGTTAAAAAGGTAACATCCATTTTGTTATTCTTGAGATTTTTAAAATTCATTTTTTAACTAAATTTTAGTTAAAATTTTGCAGAGTGGAAAGGAACAAACCAATGCCACAGTTGGGGTACATATTGTCTACTTGTGATATTAGAAAGTTAATTGAAACAAAATATCAAAATACTCTGTTCATAGCAATTTAAGTTACACAAATCTCATGTATAGTTTTTATATATGATAAATGGCAAAACCTCTTTGAAAAAAAATTTTTTAAACCTGTGTGAATTACCAGGCTTAAGAGGCAGCTTTTAATCAATTTTATAATATAATTTAGCATTTGTCAGAATTAAGCAATAATCAAAAAGACATGTACCTGACACCAAGTGTAGCTATTTATAGTTTGGGTATACCATTTAAATAACGGAGTAATACTTTAATTTTTACAGTAATAAAATGTCTACGGCTTTTTAGAGAGTTCTAGTAAGCAAATGAATAGATATTTCTTTAAATTAGCTTTAAAACAGAGAGCTAGCCCACACATACACTAAGAAATAAGGTTAAGTTCCATAGTATGCTACCAGGACACTGTGTAGCTGCTACCTCCTAGATGAATAACTTGTTTTGGAAAGTGACACTGCTGACTAAATGAGTTTTGCAGTCTCCAACTAAACTTTTATTTGTTATTGTTCACAAAAAATATGAAAAGATAAAAGTTACATTAATTTCTCATTATGCAGTCACTCTGCTTGGTAAATCACTTTAAACAATGCTTTTCTGCAGACTCTGAAATACTAAGCTCCTAAATTTTCATGTGTTAGCCGTAATTTAATCTTAATGTTTATTCACACACACACACACACAGACACACACACTTAGGAATGACAGAACTGAAGTGATTTTTACTTGGACATGGTTCCAAACTGAAATTTAATTCAATACCTTGCATTTATATTGTAGTAGTTAAAAGCATAGTTAGGGCATAACAAACGTGGTATCCAGCCCATGCTTCATTTTTCATAGCTTTATAACCTGGGGTTTTTTATCTCACTAGACTTCAGTTTTCTCATCTGTAAAATGAGAATGATAATAGTACTTAATAGAGTTGTTATGAAGGCTAAATAAAATATTGAATGTAAAGTATTTGGTATCATACCTGGCATAAACAACCTTCGTTATGTGTATGATGGAAGCCACCACCATGAGATCATCATTATCGTTTTCTTATACACTGGGAGAGGAGATGATGCCCTCTTGTCTTGCTGTTGTTTTTCAACTATTTAGAAAAGTTATAGGTAAAATAAAAAGTATACTTGGTTAGTATTTTATGTAATTTAAATACTAGATGTAGGCATCTGTTCTAGTATTAAAGTTTTAGGTATGTTAGTAACAAGAAAGTTTTCCCAATATTTTTATTAATGTCTTTTTTTTTTTTTTTCCTGGAGGCAGAGTCTTGCTCTATCCCCCAGGCTGCAGTGCAGTGGCATGATCTTCGCTCACTGCAACCTCTGCCTCCTGGGTTCAAGTGATTCTCCTGCCTCAGCCTCCCAAATAGCTGGGTCTACAGGGGCCTGCCACCACGCCTGGCTAATTTTTGTATTTTCAGTAGAGACGGGGTTTCGCCATGTTGGCCAGGATGGTCTCGAACTCCTGACTGCAGGTGATCCGTCTGCCTCAGCCTCCCAAAGTGCTGGGATTATAGGCGTGAGCAACTGTGCCCTGCCTTACATCTTCTGTTTTACAGATAGTCAAGGATTTAATTATGGCTATATGTTTCCTGAACGGATATGCAATATCTAATCATATTAAAGATTTAAATAGCTATATGAAAAGATCTATTTATCATTTGCAATTCTACCTTCGTTTTGTGTTTTCTCCCTAAGTTGTACCTAGAATGAATTCATCATTTTAGTGAGACTCTTGAAGTATGCTTTACAAAAACATACATCATTGTGCTTGAATCACGTCTTTAGAAGAATGTGCCCCTTACGCAGCACTGCTTCAGTGCGCTCACTATCAACACATAACTCTTTAGTGACATTTTCATTTTAACAGATTAGGAAAGATGGCATTCTAATTACCGGGTGGACTCTAATGGGTCTATGTGGAAGTATGCTTATTTGCCAAAAGCCGTACGTTTTCCTACAGAGAATTCATTAGCGTGCATTAACGGACTGATCTCAAACCTTTTGCTCTCACATCCCCTTCACATTCTTTGTTATTGAGGACCCCCAAAGAGCTTTTGTTTGTGTGAGTCCTACCTACTGATATATACTATATTAAAAAGTAAAACAAAAAATTTTAAATATTCCTTTTAAAATAAGAAACTACTGGATAACATAAATAGCATATTTTTATGAAAAATAAGTATATTCCAGAACAAAAAAATTAGCAACATGAGTACGGTTGTATGTTTTTTCAAATCTCTAATGACTGTGTTACTAGAAGCCTGCTGAATTTTCATATCTTTTTCTGTAGTCAGTCTCTGGTGGTATCACACATCGTGTAGCTTCTTGAATACCTTGTGGACACTTGCAGTAGAGTGAGAGTGAAAAAGACAAACTATCTTATTATTATTATGAAAATAGTTTTGATTTCACATACCTACTGGGAGTTACCAGACTACACTTGGAGAACTGTTGAATCAATCAACACTATTGAATCATTGATTTCGTTATTCACGCTTTCATAACACCTGATCTCTGTCCTCAAGGAACTCATTGTCTAATAGGAAAGGTAGACATATAAGTACATTTTAACAGAGTCTAGTGATGAATTCTACACCTCTACATGCACACACACATACATACATACATCCCTGAAGTGTAGTCAGGTACCACTCTGTATAGGAGGTAATCTCCCAGCTGAATTTTAAACAAAGGGTAGGTGTGTGACAGTCACAGAGGAAAGAGCATTCTGGAATAAGGAAGTGGTAGGAAGGCATGTTTAGGAAACTGTTATTGCTGCCCTGTTAAAGTCAGCTTATTTTGTTTTCTTTCTATTTCAGTTTATGATTACAGGTGGAAATCTACAAGACAGTAAAGATGCACTGCATTTGGCACAAACAAATGGTATCCTCATTATTTCTTTTACCAAAAAAAAAATGAATTAAGTAATTTTGAAGAAGTCTTTCTGAAAACTGTTTCAGGTACAATACAATGGATCATGACTGTGGAAACAATAGGAAAATGGACTGATTTCAATGGGACATGATTAAGACTACAAAATTCAAAGTACTCATTGGTATATCAGATGTTTATAAAACCATTTCATACTGCTCAACGAAGATTATTTTAAGATTTCAGCTAATGAGAATAAAGTTCTCCAGGTACACAGTTTAACCTCAGGTGTGTTTTGTTTCTTTTTGAGATAGAGTCTCGCTGTGTCGCCCAGGCTGGAATGCAGTGGCGCAATCTCGGCTCACTGCATGCTCCGCCTCCCTGGTTCATGCCATTCTCCTAGCCTCAGCCTCCCGTGTAGCTGGGACTACAGGTGCCTGCCACCACGCCCAGCTAATTTTGTGTATTTTTAGTAGAGAAGGGGTTTCACTGTGTTAGCCAAGATGTGTCTTGATCTCCTGACCTTGTGATCCGCCCGCCTCGGCCTCCCAAAATGCTGGGATTACAGGCGTGAGCCACCGCACCCAGCCAACCTCACGTGTTTTTGATGTGGAATTCATGTGTGTGTTTTAACGTGTTTAAGATACGAGTTGCTTTTTATTTACTCTTTTTTAACTTAAGCTGTGAAGGGTCATTCTATTAAATTTTTACTAGATGGACCAGATACCGTGCAAGGTACCAGGAATACAAATAATAACGCTATATAATCTCTCATATGCTCGCTTTATGTTCATACATTTTGCATTTATTTAAAATCTTAAAAGTTTTAGGACTGATTATTAAAGGAATCCTAGTTACATAAAACCTCCTTTATCTGGCATTCACGAATGTAACTTTTTTTTTGCATATCTTATATGCTAGACATTGAGGAATTAAACATTCTACATAATTTTTAAATTTTGTATTTTAAAATACTGATGTGTTTCCTTTATGTATGAAAACTTACTAAAAGCTATATTTTTATGGAAATCTCTCTAAAATCCACACTTGTCTTTTAGGATCCATTCACACTTTTTCTTTTTCTTTTTTTTTTTTGAGACAGAGTCTTGTTCTATCACCCAGGCTGGAGTGCAATGGCACGATCTCGGCTCACTGCAACCTCTGCCTCCTGGGTACAAGTGATTCTCTTGCCTCAGCCTCCTGAGTAGCTGGGATTACAGGCACATGCCACCATGCCCAGCTAATTTTTGTATCTTTAGTAGAGATGGGGTTTCACCATGTTGGTCAGGCTGGTCTTGAATCCTGACCTTGTGATCTGTCTGGCTTGCCCTCCCAAAGTGCTGGGATTATAGGCGTGAGCCACCTCACTCACCCCATTGACACTTTTTCTTAGTGATTAAAGATAGACTATCTTCCAGGGAGTTTTTGAGATATATAAGAACATTTTATCCTTACTTTTTATCCCCAAACATCTATGCTTTTTAAAGTTCTCCCACCTCCATTATCAGCCCTCTTCCACTCCTCTCCATGTTAACCTGTGTTCTTACAGCTTTAAAAGTGCTGCTTCCTTTGTTTCTAAACATCTGCATGAGAGCCTGAGGAAAGCCTGATACCTTTCCCATGGTTCGGGCTCAGCTAAGCCATTCAAAAAGTGTTTTTGACTTCTCATTTGTATTCTATACAAGTCAAGCTGTCAGAGTCTCCTCCAAATAAGTGAACCTCATTTACTTGCTAAAAAAACAAATCCCCCTTTCCACCACTTTAAATCGCCCCCACTATTAACCTGTTTAAGGGAATACATTTTTATTGCTATATTAAATACATGAATCAATAATGGAGGAATAGGTGTTAAACAAACAAAAATATACTAATCAAGATAGTCACATGAATGGTGAATATAAAAGATAAAATCAATGCTGGTCATGGTGGCTCAGGCCTGTAATCCCAGCACTTTGGGAGGCCTAGGCAGGTGGATTGCTTGAGCTCAGGAGTTAAAGACCAGCCTGGGCAATGTAGCGAAACCCTGTCTCTACCAAAAAATTAAAAATTAGCCCGGTGTGGTGGCATGCGTATGTAGCCCCAGCTACTTGGGAGGCTGAGGTGGGAGGATCACTTGAGCCCAGGAAGTCAAGGCTGCAGTGAGCTGTGATAGCACCACTGCACTCCAGCCTGGGTGACACAGTGGCACCCTGTCTCAAAAAAAAAAAAAAATTCACTTTGCATTCTACAGCCCTAAATGCCAAGGTTTAGAAAAAGTTGAATTATTTTATTAATACATTAAAGCAATTTTCATATTCATATCCTACTTTGTTTAGGTATTCTAAAAATTGGATATGATTAACATAATGCAGTTCTTATAATTTGAGTAATTTATTGCCATTGTTGAAAACCAGTTGAAATTACTTGATATCCTCTAAATATCATAATAAATAGAAATATGAGAAAATACTTTGAAAATAATCCTAAGACATTATTTTCTGTTAGATATGTTTTTCAGTACAGTTGGATGTCATCCTACAAGATGTGGTGAATTTGAAAAGAATAACCCTGATCTTTACTTAAAGGAGTTGCTAAATCTTGCTGAAAACAATAAAGGGAAAGTTGTGGCAATAGGAGAATGTGGACTTGGTGAGTGCCAGCCTCGCCTCTTAGAATGACTTTGTTTGAAAATAAGTAATTTGTTCTGTATAAGTTAGGAGTAATTATTCTTCTTTATCTTTTTAAAGATTTTGACCGACTGCAGTTTTGTCCCAAAGATACTCAACTCAAGTAAGGAAATTTTTGACTTTACAAATTATTGTAAAATCATGAGTGATTTTTAAAATAACTTTTATCAGGTGAGAGTATAGTTGGATTAAGCATCAGGATATTTTTGTTTTTCCCTTTGTATATCAAAAGTAAGTGAAACAAATTCCATGCATACTTGCATGTAATTCATAAGGGATGGAAGCACATAGTTCCCTGGTTGATTAACCATTTAATTTTATTGTAATGGTAGAAATTAGGGATGAGTTTTACGTGATAGAGATTTTCCATTTTTTGTTTGCTTGTTTAACAGATGCATTCATACATGAACAGTTCCAATGGAATGAATTAAATTATTTTGGGGAATGTGATTGTTTTGTTTTGTTTTTTGAGACAGTCTCTCTCTGTCACCCAGGCTGGAGTGCAGTGGCGTGATCTCGGCTCACTGCAACCTCCACCCCCTGGGTTCAAATGAGTCTTGTGCCTCAGCCTCCTGAGTAGCTGGGATTACAGGCACATGTCACCATGCCCGGCTAATTTTTATGTTTTTAGTAAAGATTGGGTTTCACCATATTGGTCAGGCTGGTTTCAAACTTCTAACCTCAAATAATCCACACGCCTCGGCCTCCCAAATTGGGAGATATAATTTAAGAGCAAAGGATATTAAAAGTGTATTACAAGCCAGGCACTGCAGCCTGCACCTGTAGTCGCAGCTGTTTGAGAGGCGGAGGCGAGAGAATTGCTTGAGCTCAGGAGTTCCAGACCAGCCTGAGCAACATAAGGAGACTCCATCTCTAAAAAAAAAGCCAGCAACAAAAAACCCACAAAAATATTATAGGATCAACCACCAAAGCTAGAAAAGCATATTTTACTCTTGCTGGGCATTGAATATTGCTAGTTTGGAACTGTGAGATTCCTTTAATAGGAGCCATGTTGAACGTTGGCTGCTGAGAAAACTCCAAAGCTCATGACCCTGCAGGACTTCCTGTAACCCATTGCCTGGAGCTAAATTTGGAGCTCCTGTCATCATACTGGTGGGTGAGTGTTATAGATTGAAAAGAAAATTTAGGTCACAGTCTGAATTTAAAACGTAAGCATTTTGTTGAATTTCAAAAACATCTTAATTATGAAAATGATAAAACATTAGACTGAGCTTCTAAAGGGGGTTGATTTATTCATCCATTCAACAGATATTTATGGAGCACTGTGTGCCAGCCACTGCTGAGAACTCATATTATGCAGAAATATGAATAAGGTAGAATATCTGTCCCTAGAGACCTTTAAGAATAAACAATCCTCTGTCCTCCTTAGTTTCTTATACCCAAAGAAAAATTAGGATCAGATTCTCTCTTAAGATACCATCCAGCTGTATCATAATATTTAATAATTAATAATTTTGTCATATGGTGATATGGTCATATGATTAAGCCAGTGACTTGATGGCCTGAAGGGATTTTTTTTAATTACGCATGAGGAAAGCGTACTTCCTCCCCCTTCCCTCCTTGCTCCCCACAAATGGGATTCTGATATGTACCCCCTGGTTGAAAATCACTTTGGGGAGGAGCAGATCTACTAGTGGAGTCGGTCATACCCTAGACCTCAAGCTCCAAAGTTCTGAAGTGTGAAGATCTATAACCAAGTAGAATAGGATGGGTTAACGTAATGCTCTGTGGATACCTACTCTCTCTTTTAGGTCACTCGTTTATACATCCCTTTTAGAACTGTTTAGTTTGTGGTATATTATTTGCTGTGCCTTTCAGGGACATTCATGTGGTTACTAGCAGGGTTACTGAAGCCCTATAGCTCTGTCGAATATTATGTAGGCCAGCTCACTTAACCTTAAAAGTTCTCATGTTCACATTGAAATAGAAAAACAGTTCTTTTTAATAGTTCTTTAGGTTAAGCCCACATATCATATTCCTCAACTTTAATGTCTGGTTTTGGTCAGGATAAGCCTTGTAAGTCTAATAGACTGTGTTATGACAAGCAAGGGCAATGGCAGAGTCCCCATGTTTTTTTGCCCATATGACTTTTCATTCAAAATAGTTAGAACTGATTCTAAAATGCAACCTCAATACTTTAAACTCAGTTTTGGGGTTAATTGAAAACATTGACAGTATCAGTTTAATTTAACTGTTCTTTTTTTTTTTTTTTTTTTTTTTTTTGAGACGGAGTCTCGCTCTGTCCCCTAGGCTGGAGTGCAGTGGCACGATCTCGGCTCACTGCAATCTCCGCCTCCCGGGTTCACGCCATTCTCCTGCCTCAGCCTCTCCGAGTAGCTGGGACCACAGGCACCCGCCACCACGCCCGGCTAATTTTTTGTATTTTTAGTAGAGACGGGGTTTCACCATGGTCTCGATCTCCTGACCTCGTGATCCGCCCGCCTCGGCCTCCCAAAGTGCTGGGATTACAAGCGTGAGCCACTGCGCCCGGCCTAATTTAACTGTTCTGAAGATTCTTCACCATCATCAGAATAGTGTCAGATCTTAGAATATGCATATCACAGCTTGTGCTTGAACTCACATGCCAAGTGTTAATTGCTAATAGAGAGGTTCAAACTCCATTCAGTAAATGATTACCAAGTGCCTCCTCAGCATGATACAAAGAAGAATGAGACTTTTTCCAAGAGAGGACATAAATAATTAAAATAGGTTGGAAGTGCTGTCACTAAAGTGTGTGAACAGCAGAGGGAAGGACTGACTTTCTGGGGGATGCTCTAAGGTGACAGCATGTGACATTGGCTTCTTCCAGAGTGGATAAGCTAATGACAAACTAAAGTAGGAGGAAATTTTGATAAGATAGGCAGTTCTACTTTAGATTTTTAAAATTTTAATAATAAAACATCAAATGACTTGGTTAAAAAAAAAACAGCCGGTTGTGGTGGCTCATGCCTGTAATTCCAGCACTTTGGGAGGCCAAGGCAGACCGATCACCTGAGGTCAAGAGTTCAAGACCAGCCTTGCCAACATGGTGAAACCCCATCTCTACTAAAAACAAAAACTAGCCGGGTGTGGTGGTGAGCACCTGTAATCCCAGCTACTTGGGAGGCTGAGGCAGGAGAATTGCTTGAACTGGGGAGGAGGAGGTTGCAGTGAGCCAAGATCATGACATTGGACTCCAGCCTGGGCAACAGAGAAAGAGTCCGTCTCAAAAAAAAAAAAAAAAAAAAGACACACTATTAACAGTCACATTTTGATTGTTGTTAAGGAAACAAATACCCACATTCTCTGCCCCTCACTCCTTTTCCCCTGGCGTGTACTCACAGCATGCAATCTGTTCTGTGTACACAGCACTCTACTTGTTGCAGCACTTACCATGTTGTACAGAAATGGGTTTTCATTATCCCTTCCTCCCCACAACAGACAGGTGTCTTTGAGTTCCTCAAAGGCACACACCAAGTCTTACTCATGTGACAGTTCCATAGCACTTAGCACAGTACTCTCAGCACATGGTAGGCACTTAGTAAATGTCTGTTGAATATTTAATACAGAGGGAAGGTTCTTTTTTATTCCCTTTGAGCAGCGTGGATCAAAAGCCTATAATTCAGCTTTCACTATTGGGTTTATTTTTGGAAGACTTCAGATTTTGGTCTGCACTTTTCTACCATCTGGAACAAACCGTGTATGATTTTGTTTGTTTGTTTTTTGAGATGGAGTCTCACTCTTTCCCCTAGGCTGGAGTGCAGTGGTGCGATCTCAGATCACTGCAGCCTCCACCTCCCAGGTTCAAGCAATTCTCCTGCCTCAGCCTCCCAAGTAGCTGGGATTACAGGTGCCCATCACCACATCTGGCTAATTTTTTTGTATTTTTAGTAGAGACAGAGTTTCACCATGTTGGCCAGGCTGGTTTTGAACTCCAGACCTCAAGTGATCCACCCACCATGGCCTCCCAAAGTGCTAGGGTTACAGGCATGAACCAGTGCACCCGGCCATGATTTGTTTTTAAGTAAATATGTAGTCAGGAAAAAGGAGATGTATGAGAAAAGAAAAATAGAAAATTAGGAGGCAAGGCAGAAAAATTAATATACAATAGATGTAGTGTCTGAAAAATAATGGTAAGTGAAGGTGGTGTATGACCAGGTTAAAAGGATGAACTTTGGAATCAGCAGATCTTTGGGTGAGATTTACAACTGCCTTTGGTGTCACTTCATCCCTTTGTGCATCCCCTTTAAAATGGGGAGATTGCTGCCTACCTTTCTTAACATAAGGCGTACAAAGCCCATAGTGACATGAGTCATGCAGATTACGTGCGCAATCATGGCTGTTGTTACATTCCTCGTACTAGAAATATTACCACCCTAAAGGAAGATGCTAGCTATTGTTTTTGTTTGGAACTTTTAAAAGTTTTTTAATACTTTTTTCTTGTTTTGGTACCTAGACCTTTTCTGGAAAAAGTATTTTTTAAAGACTGAGGAAGAGAAGCAAAGAGTGAAAACAAGGAAAGGCCTGATCTACTTATGGAAAGTTTATCCTTTAAGCCATACCCTGTATTTTCAATTTCCTGGCCTTGTGCTACACTCCTTTCCTTGTTGCAATTTAGAGCTCTGTTCTCTTGGGTAGGAGGAATTTGCTTTGGGCATTTTTGTTGGGGCTTTAAAATGTTAACACTGTTCAGGTCTTAAAAACTACAACAAGAAGATTTTAAAACAATCCTTTGGGAATTTAGGGGACCCTAGAGATGAGCAACTGAGGCCATGTTGCCATCAAGCAGCTTACAGAGGAGGGATTACTACCTGTGTTGAGGTATACCCATGAAACTCACTGGGATCCTAATTAATAACAACTGCTCCTGAAGCTGAACTTTTCCAGCTCTTGTCATTAGATAGTTAAACCTCAACTGTAAGAAGCAGTAATAAAATCAGAAGCTTCACTAAGATGAGCAAATAACTCAAGTGGAAAATTATTTTTATTTATGAACTTTAAAAAAATAATAAATGAGTAAAACAGGCAGAGAAGTCTCTTAATAGATGCCAATTCCTACCCTGTAACTTATACTGTTATTTCTAGTTACCATGGTGGGTTTTTCTTCTCTAAAGATAATAGTCATTTGATGCTCAGTACGAGTTATCCTCAATTTGTATCATTAGGAATAATTTTTTTTTACCACATGGCTTATTTATGATACGTAGCTAGCATGAATTCAGGGACCTTTCTTTTCTTGAATTATGTAAAATTCTGTGGGCCCATTGCTTAGGCTTCTGTTATTTTCTTTTTCTTTTTCCTTTGAGACAGGGTCTCACTCTGTCATCCAAGCTGGAGTGCAGTGGTGTGATCACGGCTCACCGCAGCCTTGACCTCCCCAGGCTCAAGCAATCCTCCCACCTCAGCCTCCCAAGAACTGGGACTATAGGCATATGCCACCACACCTGGCTAATTCTTGTATTTTTTGTAGAGATGGGGTTTCACCATGTTGCCCAGGTTGGTCTTGAACTCCTGAGCTCAAGCAATCTGCCCACCTCGGCCTCCCAAAGTGCTGGGATTACAGGCTTGAACCACACACCCAGCTGGCCTCTGTTATTTTCATAAACTGTACTTTTGCCTACATTCATATAGGAAGCTAATTTTCCATCCGACCATTAGATACTTTGAATTTGTAGCTTGGTCATGTGGTTTGGTCCATGGAATTGTGTGTGGAAAAAATAACCAGTACAGCATAGAGCAGTGCACACAATGAAGAGTACTGCCTGCTGTGTGTAGCCAGAGCCAAATATATTAGTAAAGTTGACATAATGACTAGCGCACACTTAATTGCTGACATTTGGTTTACTTTAGAGGTTATGGAAATAGTGACTGGTTATATTATTAAAATCTCTTTTTGTCCAAGTTGTCATTAATATTTCCTACACTGCAAAATTTCAGGACTTTGTTAATGAAAGGAAAATATTTTTGCTTATTCTAACCCAGCAGAATCTGAAAAGGAGATTTTAAAACCCAAACATTTGGTAATACAGACATAGACCACCAATTTTAGGAAGACTATTTCTATTTTTTAATTTTTAATTTTTTTTTTTTTTTTTTAAGACAGAGTGTTGCTCTGTCACCCAGGCTGGAGTGCAGTGGTATGATCTCAGCTCACTGCAACCTCTGACCCTGGGTTCAAGAGATTCTCGTGCCTCAGACTGCCGAATAGCTGGGATTGCAGACGTGTGCCAACACGCCGGCTAATTTTTGTATATTTAGTAGCGATGAGGTTTCACCATGTTGGCCAGGCTGGTCTTGAACTCCTGCCCTCGAGTGATCCACCTGCCTTGGCCTCCCAAAGTGCTGGCATTACAGGTGTGAACCACCACACCCGGCCTGAAGACTGCTTCTTGAGAAGTACATTTCTATTTCTAATTTTAAAATTTAGCATTTTCAAGAGAGCAAAGGGGGTAAAATAGTCCTGCACATCAGGAAATATGATATAGAAAAATATAGCAAAAGAGGCTTAAGTTAAACAGAGAAATTGTTTCCCCAAATTAAAGGGCTTAGAAGAGGTAAGCACATTTAAGAAAATAATAAGCCACCTGTTATCCTGATGCAGTTGAACCTACCATTTGTGAGAATAAGGGGGAGCACTGTGTTGAAGTGAAAAAACCAACAGAATGAACATTCATTGTATCCTCTGAATATTGTCATTATACGCCGGGACCAGAAGGAAGCTTCTCGAAAACGTAACAGGTTTTTGTCGTTTAGGCTGGGACTTGGAATTAGAGCACTGAAGTTCTGGTTCCAAGTTGGCCATGCCAGGTATTGTTATCTTGGACAAAGTACTACACCTCTCTGACACCAGCTTTTATACTCAGGTTATTTTGAGGATCAAATGAGACAATGGTATCTGGTACTTGGAAAAACCTTCTTATCAAGTACTCTTAAGATATTCAGGGCTACCATGTTATCATGTAATTTTCTTTTTTTAATAGCATAATTGAGTTATTTGCTGTTTAGCAGATACTTAGATTTCATTTTTGAGGGAAACCTTGTTCATTTTGCCCAGTGGCAATAACTTCTTTTATAGAACAGCACATAAAAAACTGGTTGCAAAATGGAATAGATTAGCATGCAGTAATGAAGCTCTGCCGGGCTTCTCGCTTGGTGAGTTGACTCCCACTGATGGTGCTCCCAGTGGCAAGGGCCCAGTGGTGTTACTTTCTGAAAATTAAAGGCCCCAGATAATTTTGTAAGCCCAGAAAATGAAGTATTTCTTTCCAGAAGTTGTAAGTTATGAAAACCCTTTGATAAGCCTGATGTGCTTTGAATATTCACAATTTTTGTCCTGTAATTTCTAGAGAATTAAATACCTTTAATTTAAAAGCTCTTTTGACATCATTACCTTCCTCATGCTAAAATACAATTTGTAATGAGAATTTTTTTTTTTGCATTATGCAGATATTTTGAAAAACAGTTTGAACTGTCAGAACAAACAAAATTACCAATGTTTCTTCATTGTCGAAACTCACATGCTGAATTTTTGGGTGAGTTAAAACCAAAGTCTCATTCAGAACTTAAGAATGTTGTAGAAATCAAGCTGTTTGCTAAAAGTTCTTTGTTTTTAATTCACAGACATAATGAAAAGAAATAGAGATCGGTGTGTAGGGGGAGTGGTAAGTATAAAATAGTCATTTTTAATACAGGTTGAACATCTCTAATCCAAAAATCCAAAATACTCCCAAGTGCAAAATGCTCCAAAATCTGAACCTTTTTAAGCACCAGAATGAGATGACACCTTTGCTTTCTGATTATTCATTGTACACAAATTTTGTTTCACGCACAAAATTATTTAAAATATTTACCTTCAGGGTATGGTATAAGGTGTATGTGAAACATAAATGAATTTCATGTTTAGACTTGAGTCCCTTCCCAAAGATTTCTTTTTATGTATATGCAGATATTCCAAAATCTGAAAAAATCTGAAATATGAAACACTTTTGGTCCCACACACTTGGGATAAGGGATACTTAACATTGATGTGACACACAAAGCATCTTGGTTATTAAGGATGGCCCCTAATTCAGATATCAACATTTAAATTTTTTTTAAAAAGGAATAACAAAGAAAAACATATGAATTAGATAGAATTCAATAGAATTAGGAGCTTCTTTTCCCATCCTTTGAAAGACATGTAAATTTACTGTTGAATTTATGGACCAGGTGTGGCATAAACACAAATCAGTTTTAATTACAGTTCCTTTGTTCAAAGTACAAGAATGCATACAGAATTCCATTCACAAAACCCTGTGAAATTTGTTTTTTGTGTGGGTTTTTTTTTTTTTTTTTTTGGTTATTGAGAAAGCGTCTGGCTCTGTCATCCACACTGAAGTGCAGTGGCACAATCTCAGCTCACTGCAACCTCTGCTTCCCCGGGATCAAGCCATCCTCAGCCTCCCAAGTAGCTGGGACTACAGGCATGTGCCACCATGCCCAGCTAATTTTTTTGTATATTTTGTAGAGATGGAGTTTTACCATGTTGCCTAGGCTGATTTCCTCCTAAACTCAAGCAGTCTGCCCACCCTGGCTTCCCAAAGTGTTGGGATTACAGGTGTGAGCCACTGTGCCTGGCCCTTGAATTCACTTCTACACATCCTAATGCTGTGCATGATATTCTTTGTCTCTTCTGTCAGGTATTCTTTAATGTTCTTCCATCCAAATTTTGGGCAAATATAAACTAATTTTTATGTTTTGAAATATTTTACAATTTGTTTTAGGTTTGCCTTTCTCATTTCTTGTCCGCTGTATTCACCTACTATTCTGATCTAGAGAGCCATTCTCCTTTCTGTAATTTGCATTCTGCACTAAACACTTCTCTGATATAGTCATTTTAGTCATTAGTCTGGAGACATTTCCCATAAATACTATCTGCTCACCACATACCTCTGATATCTATGGCAGTGATTTTTTTTTTTTTTTTTGAGATGGAGTCTCGCTCTCGCCAGGCTGGAGTGCAGTGGCACAATCTCAGCTCACTGCAACCTCCGCCACCTGGGTTCAAGTGATTCTCCTGCCTCAGCCTCCCGAGTACCTGGGACTACAGGTGCACACCACCACGTCCAGCTAATTTTTGTATTTTTAGTAGAGATGGGGTTTCACCATGTTGGCCAGGATGGTCTCGATCTCTTGACCTCATGATCCTCCCCCCTCAGCCTCCCAAAGTGCTAGGATTACAGGCATGAGCCACCTCGCCCAGCCATGATTTTTAATCTCTTGGATCATGGACTCCTTTGGAAACCTGCCTCAGAAAAATGCTCAGATATACAAATATTCATATGCAATTTCAGGAGAGTGACTCAGTGAGTGACTGTGTCTAGCAAAAGAATTGTAATCCAGGTAGATAAAATCACAGTTACACTATGCCTGCTAAGGAAAGAGGAAAAAGCACCAAGCACTTGCATTCCCATGCAGCCTGACGTTGACAGTTTTATGCGTATTCTCTAAGTTCAACCTCTGCCTCATTTATACTACTAGTAATATGTATGCATCCTGCATTGCTGTAATGTTAATATTACTGTGCACTTTTTTCCTGTTTGTACTAACTCTGTAATTTTTTCCTGTTTTTACTTACTCTGTAATTTATCCTGTAGGAACTGTACTTTAGAATTGAGAGAGGTTTTAGTTTTAACTAATGCCCTTGGGATTATTAGTGGTATTTATCATAACCTTCAGACTCTACCTCTCAGCCCATTTGCTTTATTTCTTTTCTTTTTTTCTTTTTTTTTTTTTTTTGAGACAGAGCCTTGCTCTGTCACCCAGGCTGGAGTGCAGTGGCACGATCTTGGCTCACCACAACTTTTGTCTTCCAAGTTCAAGCAATTCTCTTGCCTCAGCCTCCCGAGTAGCTGGGGCTGCAGGCATGCACCACCACACCTGGCTAATTTTTGTATTTTCAGTAGAGACAGGGTTTCATCATGTTGGCCAGGCAGGTCTTGAACTCCTGACCTCAAGTGATCCACCAGCCTCAGCCTCCCAAAGTGCTGGGGTTACAGGCATGAGCCATTGCGCCTGGCCCACCCAGCCTTGCCTCTTAAAAGTAATTTCTCTTCCAGAAAAAAGGTATCCTCGGCCAGGCGTGGTGGCTCACCCCTGTAATCCTAGCACTTTGGGAGGCCGAGGCGGGTGAATCACCTGAGGTCGGGAGTTCGAGACCAGCCTGACCAACGTGGAGAAAACCCATCTCTACTAAAAAATAAAATAAAATACAAAATTAGCGAGGCGTGGTGGCGCATGCCTGTAATCCCAGCTACTCAGGAGGCTGAGGCAGGAGAATTGCTTGAAGCAGGGAGGCGGAGGTTGCGGTAAGCCAAGATCGCACCATTGCACTCCAGCCTGGGCAACAAGAGCGAAACTCCATCTCAAAACAAAACAAAAAAAAGTATCCTCTAACAGAAAATTCATCAGTACTTTAAAAATTATTTTAAATAGTGCCATAAAATTACTAAGCTTTCCTCATGTTTTTGCCTAAGAATATGTCTATTCCTAAACCCCTTCCTGGAGCTTCTGCACTAATGCTAGTGCAGAGACAGCAACACTGCCACTCTAAAGAGAGAAATTCTCGGCAGCTAACGTTTTGCATCATGTCACTGGAGATGATGACAGGTTATAATTGTGAAAAATAATATGAAAATAAAAATTATAGGGACTACCACCTTTGAAACCCTGAGGTCCAAAAACTTACAGGGATCTATATTTTTGCCTACAAAGTCTTATTAATGTTACTTAGAATTTTAAAGAGTAATTATTATAATAATAAACTTATGCCTGTATGTCCCCAGGTGCATTCATTTGATGGTACCAAGGAAGCAGCAGCTGCTTTGATTGACTTGGATCTTTATATAGGATTTAATGGTTGGTACGTTCTTAGGTTGCTTTGGTTTTTAACTTTTATTTAAGCAGATTTCTTAAATTGTTTTACAGTGAATTGCTGATGAAGATTTATTTTCATTAAAGTTTGTGTGTGTTTGCACTGATCTTTGCTGGGAATTTCAGTAATTATTTATGTAAGAAATTAAACAGTACATTACTATTAATAGTTAAAGCTCAAAAGTTATAGACTACTACATTATGTTCTAATAATGGAAAACAATTTTGTGTTGAGATCAGCAGCTGGCTTTCTCTAGTAATCCAGTTTATTCTCAGGTCATTCGATCCCTTGAAAACGTGTTCATAGCATTATGTATACATATACACGTCATGTCTGACTATGGATGAAAGGTTATTCTATGACAGTCATACATCTCTGCAGGCAAAGAAACCGGGCTCAAAGAAATTAGGAAACAGGTATAGAGTTTCTCAAAGAATAAGAACCCATGTCCTCTGGCTTCTCACTCTGTGATCTTTCTGCTGTTATACCACACTAAACTTCACACAGTACAGTCAGCTAGCACAGCTAGGTCCCTGGGTTGGTTTTGTCAAATATGTAAGAGCTTCTACCAGTGTCTTTTCACAGGATGTCAATGTAGCCCATTAAATCAGTTAAAAAATAGTATAGGACTTTCTGTCCTTCTTCATTGTCTCATACCCTTAAAATTATTATGTTTCCAGTTGCATCATTTTTGACTAAAATCTAGGGAAATAGAATCATGGAATTACGTATTTGCTCTAGAGTTCAGAGTTTAAATATCTAAGATGCTTTCATATTTAAATTAATGGTTTAATTAACTTTAAAATTAATTAATATGCAAGGGAATATATGCATAGAGATTAAAAAGTCAAGTAGTACTAACAGATATAAACAAATATCAGAGTCCCCCCCCAGCATGACCTTACCCCAAGTCAGCTTTTCTAGCAGCAACAATTTTGCTGTTTGTCACCATATTTCTAAATAATATTCATATACTATTGTCTCTTGATTCATCCCCTTTGTCTATTCTCATTGGGGTATATGAGCACGTTAGTTCTTATATCCCGTACTAATCCCCTACCTCCATTCTCTGCATATCACTCTCAATGTCATTATTTCAGAATTTTGGGTTATATGCATACTCAGTATTTTCATTATTATGTCTATATAAATGTTGTTTCATTATTATGCCTATATAAGTATATAATTTCACAGTGCTATGCCAAGTATGAGAGGGTTTCAAGTTTTTTGTTTTTTGTTTTAAGATAGGGACTTGCTCTGTAGCCCAAGCTGGAATGCAGTGGTGTGATCACAACTCTGCAGCCTTGACCTCCCAGGCTTAAGCAACCCTCCCACCTCAGCCTCCTGAGTAGCTGGAATTACTGGTGCATGCCACCACACCTGGCTATTTTTTAAATTTTTAGTTGAGACAGGGTCTTGCTGTGTGCCCAGGCTGGGCTTCAAGTTTAAGAAAGCCAAGTAAATAAAAATATGAGGGAGGTTAATCCAGGAAAACAAAAAGTAGTACAAGAAAGGAAATGTTAAGCACGGTATACCACATGAGCAAACCTATGTAGATAATCTAATAGTTCCGTCAGTTGCAGACCCTTCCATCTGTCTGTTTCAGTTTGGACTAGTTCCTATTTTTAGATCCCATGTATTCCTTGTGTGTTTGTTTTAGTGGAACACATTCTATAACATCGTCTGAGGATGTTTTCATGGGAATTAAGTTTCTTGAGATTTTGCATGTTTGAAAATGAATTTTTTTTCTGCTCTTCCTCTTACAAGTTAGCTTGGATAGTTAATGAAAGGGGAGAGAACCCACCCCTTTTTTTTTTTTTTTTTTTTTGAGGGGTTCTCACTCATTCGCCCAGGCTGGAGTGCAGTGGTGCGATCTTGGCTCGCTGCAGGCTCCGCCTCCCGGGTTCACGCCATTCTCCTGCCCCAGCTTCCCGAGTAGCTGGGATTACAGGCGCCCGCCACTACGCCTGGCTAGTTTTTTGGGGTTTTTTTTGTATTTTTAGTAGGGACGGGGTTTCACCGTGTTAGCCAGGGTGGTCTCGATCTCCTGACCTCGTGATCCACCCATCTCAGCCTCCCAAAGTGCTGGGATTACAGGTGTGAGCCACCGCACCCGGCCCCCCACTTTCAATTGATAGTTCTGTTGCATAAAATTCAAGATCAGAAATCATTTTCATCGAGAATTTATACTGTCCCATCAGTAGGTTCCAGTTTTGATGAAAAGTTGCTACTCTGATTCCTAATCCTTTACCTGTGACCTAGTTTTCTTCTCTTATGAAAGGTTTTAGTTTTTCATCTCTGATGTGAAATTTCACGAAGATGTGTGTTGATGGTTTTCATCATGCCTGGTGTTGCTTTTCCATTAGCCCTTCCAGTGGGGGGCTCATCTTTACCCGTCCTTGGAATTTGATTTTTCTTTTCTGTTCTTTTCTTGGGCATACCAGACTGATAACTCGTATTCTTTTTATTCTATTTCCATTGTTTCCCACCTTCCAAAAAAAAGTGCTATATTTTGTAACCCTTTTTATGAAATTTACTTCAACTTTTGTTTTCAATTTCTGAATATTTTTATACTGCAGTGTCTTCTCATCTCTCTAAAGACATGAATTATAGTTTAAAGTTACCTTCTGCTTGTCTTCCTGCATTTGTTTCCTCACAGTCACCTTTTCTTCTTTCCTTTGGTCTCTGTGATGATGGAAACTTTCTTCAAATGTCAGGCAGTCCTTCACTGTCTATTTTTAAAAAAAAAAAAAAAAGCCATTTGGAAGCTCTCTAGGAAGCATTCCAGCAACTGGCAGGCTCAGATGGCCAACTGACTTTTTGCTAGGGATTCCCAAATGTCAGTTTGTAGAGATCTTTTTCTGGGTTGGTTCAGTTTCTCCAGAGAGGGATCCTGTGTTCTCTGCTGGAAAAATGGGGAACAGTGGAGGGAAGGGGTTTGTAAATGTCCCTGACAGTGTTTTGGAGCAGGATGGGTTAGAGGATCTCACTGTTTAGTGGGCTGCCCCAGTCTCCATGCTCAGGCCTTTGCCTGATGCCTGTACTTCTCTGAGCTTGTTGTTCTCCAACTGTTTCTGATGTGGATTCTCTTGAGACCCAGCACCTCTTTCTCTGCACCAAGTCACAGATACATAACCTAGGAACCCCATCTTCTCTTGGAGTTTTCTCAAACAATCTCCATTTCAGTCCCTCCCTTACTCCACTTTCTAGGGACTGTATCTACTTCTAGGTTTGCTTGTCTTTCTTTCCAGACACATAGCATTTAAGTTACTTGGCACTTAAACACTGGTTGTTTATCATTTCTCTGTCCACTTTCAGCTTTATATGTTGTGATTTGGGGTAACATATGTCTCCTAGTTTCATTTAAAAAAATCCTGGTTTTCTCCTTGGGTTTTTTTTTTTTTTTGAGAGAAGGGGGTAGAAGATCTTTATTTCACCAACTTAAAACCATAATTCTTAGTTTTTGTTTTTGTTTTTGTTTTTTTTGAGACAGGGTCTCACTCTGCCTCACAGGCTGGACGACTTACTGTAGCCCCGACCTCCTGGGCTCAAGCGATCCTCCCAAGTATAATAGCTGAGACCACAAGCTCGTAAGACCGCAAGCTCCTATCAACATGCTTGGCTAATGTCTGTGCTTTTTGTAGAGATGGGGTTTCACCATGTTGCCCAGTCTGGTCTCAAACTTCTGAGCTCAAGCTATCCACCTGCCTCTGCCTCCCAGAGTGCTTGGATTACAGGCATGAGCCACCATACCTGGCTCCTGTCTTAGATATTTCTAAATGATCTTGAGTTCATTATGATGTTGCTTTAAGCTAATCACAAAAGATTCTTTTCTCCTACATTAATATTAGCTTCAGAATTAATAGGTTAGTCATTTATTAAAGTGGATGTTTATATTCTTATTTTCAAATCTAATTCATTGTCATCTTAATCTGAATCTCTGAGGTATGATAACTTAATCCACTTATAGTAGCATATTACGTAAAGTCTTTGGTTCCTAAAAGTTAAATTAGAATTTTTCCCCCAAGAAAATGGGAAGATGGACAGGCATCGTTGCTCACGCCTGTAATCCCAGCACTTTGGGAGGCTAAGACGGGTGGTTCACAAGGCCAAGAGTTCAAGACCAGCCTGGCCAATATGGTGAAACCCCATCTCTACTAAAAATACAAAAATTAGCTGGGCATGATGGCAGGCACCTGTAGTGCCAGCTACTCGGGAGGCTGAGGCAGGAGAATCGCTTGAACCCAGGAGGCGGAGGTTTCGGTGAGCCGAAATCATGCCACTGCACTCTAGCCTGGGCGACAGAGCAAGACTCTGTCTCAAAAAAAAAAAAAAAAAAAAAAAAGAACATGGGGGCTGGGCGCAGTGACTCACGCCTGTAATCCCAGCACTTTGGGAGGCCGAGGCGGGCGGATCACGAGGTCAAGAGATCAAGACCATCGTGGCTGACAAGGTGAAACCCCGTCTCTACTAAAAATACAAAAAAATTAGCCAGGTGTGGTGGCTTGTGCCTGTAATCCCAGCACTTTGGGAGGCCGAGGCGGGCGGATCACCTGAGCTGTAGTCCCAGCTACTCGGGAGGCTAAGGCAGGAGAATGGCGTGAACCCGGGAGGCGGAGCTTGCAGTGAGCTGAGATCACGCCACTGCACTCCAGCCTGGGTGACAGAGCAAGACTCCATCTCAAAAAAAAAAACAAAAAAGAAAATGGGAAGCTGTATTTCAAACTTGACTTCAGAATCGTGTAGTTGCTCATCACTAAATGGGAAACCTTATTAAATAGAAATACTGACTTGTATTTAAAATAGTATATATATTTGGGCAAATTTTTACAGTCATAGAATAGACATAGAAGAATATTAAGTTAATCAGACATGATTTAGTGAGATCAAAAATACAAATAATCTGAAAATTTAGTGAAAAGTTCTAAATATACTATCCATACCAAGCACATCAATATATTTTAGAAAATATCTATATTGACCAAACTGGCTGAAAATAAGAATTTGTTTTTCTAGAGAGCACTAATTGCTACTTAATGTCAAACTAGTGACATCTCACCCACCCCTCCTAAAATCCTACTAAAATAAAATTATAGACATTGAAAAAGGAAAGAATCTATAATAGCAAAGAAAAAAGGCCAGAGTTTTGCTAATAAATGTTCTGTAGCTGGGTGACCTCGGGAGTTCAAGTGATGGTCCTGCCACAGCATCCTCAGTAGCTAGAGCTGCAGGTGTAACCAGTCTGGGCAACGTAATGATACCCCCATCTCTTAAATTAAAAAAAAAACAAAAAAGAGGCCAGGCACAGTGGCTCATGCCTGTAATCCCAGCACTTCAGGAGGCTGAGGCAGGCGGATGACGAGGTCAGGAGTTCGAGACCAGTCTGGCCAACATGGTGAAGCCCCGTCTCTACTAAAAATAAAAAAAATTAGCTGGGTGTGGTGGTGTGCGCCTGTAATCTCAGCTACTTGGGAGGCTGAGGCAGGAGAATTGTGTGAACCCGGGAGGCAGAGGATGCAGTGAGCTGAGATTGCACCATTGCACTCCAGCCCAGGTGACAGTGAGAGACTCCATCTGTTCTGTAGATTTCTGAAGACAGGTGAAACTGAAAGAGAAAGCTTAGATTATACCACTAAGGGGCCTCAGAAGAGATGGGAGCAAGTCTAGCAAAATCCAATAGGGGGGCTTTGGGCTTAGAATTAGTGTGAAATCGGACAAGAAATGATGATTAATTGAGGGCCTATATAGAGAAAAGATCTCACTCCCATATCCACTCCTGTGCATAGAGGAAAAAAGCAGTAAACATTTACACAGGGGCCGGGGGTGGGGGTTTTCTTAAGAAAATTGAAAAAACTGTATGGTGAGGACTAAGGCTTGGAGTGCTTACATCAATCCCCAAAGAAAAGCATTTAGAGAACCATGAGCCTAACAATTAGCTCCCTATACTCTGACCTTTAAATGAAGTTTCATAATATACCCGCTCCCACAAGAAGGTCCCACTAAGAATCCCCACTCAGAGAAGAGAACTGGCAGTAAAACAGGCCTGCTTTCACAAAAGCAAAGGAAACGCAACACTAGCAACCTCCCTAAATATAAATGGATATCCAAGGACCACCAGACAAATGAGGTGAACCAGAAGCATGAAAGAAAAAAGGCCAAGATAAATAGAAAAACTAACCCCAGTGAGACCCAACATAGTGGGATTTGAGATGTTACGGACATGAAATATGAACAGAATGCTAAAAGAACATAAAAGAATAAGAGCTCCTTAAAGATTATAAATGAATGGTGATGTCAAAGTAATAGCACCATTGGAAGAAGCTAGGGAATCAACACTTGACAGAAAGATACATATTTTTTTTCTATACAAACTACATATATTTGAGCAATCAAGTAGTAGACATAGAGAATTTTCTTTTTATGGAAGTACTCTAATAAGTAAAGGGCTGATAGAATTATATCAACATTTTGTAGCTCCTGGTGAATTATGCATTGGGCATTCATGGCTGCCTTAGATCACAAAAATACCACCAGATATATGCCTGTGGATGAAAGATCACACCACCACCTATGAAATAGTCTTCCCCCCAAAAAAATCCAACCCAAATCCTATCCAGCCTGTAGATGGTACTCTAGATCTCCTATAAGAAATACAGAGAGCAGGCTGGGTGTGGTGGCTTGTGCCTGTAATCCCAGCACTTTGGGAGGCCGAGGCGGGCAGATCACCTGAGGTCAGGAGTTTGAGACCAGCCTGGCCAACATGATGAAACCCCCTCTGTACTAAAAATACAAAAATGAGCCAGGCGTGGTGGCAGGCACCTGTAGTCCCAGCTACTTGGGAGGCTGAGGCAGGAGAATCGCTTGAACCTTGGAGGCGAATATTGCAGCGAGCTGGGATTTTGCCATCGCACTCCAGCCTGGGCAACAGAGTGAAACTCCATCTCAAAAAAACAAAAAAACAACAACAAAAAAACTAGAGGGCAGAGGAACCTGTTAAACTGCAACACAGATGAAATCAGCAAAATCAAGACTAGGGCACTCCACAGGGTGAACAGCTTGGTTTCTTCAACAAATAAATTTGAAGGGGGAAAAGATGAAGGAGATTTTAATAAGTTGAGACTTTAGAAGACAATGACCAATTGCAATGTGTGGGCCTCTCATTTGTGTCCTAATTTAATGAAACTTAGAATGTATGCCACTGAGACAACTGGAAATTTGAATACTAGAAGATTGGGTTTTTCTTAAACATGATACTAGTATTGTGGTTGCATTTTTTAAAGAGAATCCTTATGCTCAGAGATACATGCTGAAACATCCTGAATTAAAAGCTGAAATATTAAAACTGTCCATCTCGAATTTCCTTTTAAGATAATACAAGAGAGGATAGGGGTAAGTGGATGGAACAGGATTGGCCATGTGTTGATTGATGGGGCTGGGTGATAACTATATGAGAGGTCCCTATTACCTAATTTAATGTATATCTTAAATTCTTTGTAATAACAAATGCTGAAATTAAAAATGCTACATAAGGAAGCAACCAAGATATTCCTCAGTAGGTGAATGGATAAACTGTGGTATGTCCAGTGGAATATTATTCAGTGCCAAAAGAAATGAACTATCAAGCATGAAAAACATGGGATTTTAATGTGTATTTACAAGTGAAAGAAGGCAGCCCGAAAAAGACTACATACTGTGTAATTCAAACTATGTGACAGTCTGGAAAAGGCAAAACTGTGGAGACTGTCAAAAGATAAGGGGTTAGAGGGAAGGAGGGATGAATAGGCAGACCACAGATTTTTAAGACTGTGAAACTATTCAGTATGATACCACAATGGTAGATGCGCGTCATTGCATATTTGTCCAGACCCACAGAACGCATGACACCAAGTGAACCCTGATGTAAACTGTGGGTTTTGGGTGACAATTTTGTGTCAAGGTAGGTTCATCAATGACAAACGTACCTACTACTACAGTGTGGAATTTTGAGAGTGGGTGCATATGGTTGAGGAATCTCTATACTTTTTATTGCTGTAAACCTAAAACTGCTCTAAAAAATTAATTTAAAATAAATTTGTGATTACAGAAATTGTGTTTTTAAAGTAATATAAGAACAGTATTAGTTGTCATCACATTATATGCTACACCATCCCAAACCTCACTGCCACATTACAGGAAGCATTTATGTTTGCATTCACGGATCTTTGAGTCAGCTGGGTTTTGGCTGATAGAGGCTGCCACAGGCAGCCATAGCAAGTCTTGAGGCTAAAGCCAGATTCAAGGAATAGATTTCATCCTACAAAGAAACCATGGCAAGGATGCAGATACATAATTCTGCTAGAGTGAAGAATCTGTCTTGGGCTAAAAATGGAAAATTCAGGAAATGAACGTTTATAGCCTTAGGAGCACCTCTAAGTTATGCAAATTACTCAGAAGCAGATGAATTCTTTTAAAAATTTAAATTTTACTTAGACTGATACAGAACACTATTGGAAACCAACTAATAAGCATGGAAAATTGCATTCCCGGAAGGCAGATTGGGTTAAAATAGATCTTAATCTGGACTGTTGAAGTATGGAGGTGTGCAAATACTTTCCAAAGTATACCGAAAACAAAACGTTACGGGCTTTTGGGTTGGTTTTGTAGTATTTTAGACACGTTGTGATATGAAATAAGGTATTCGTTAATTGCTGCCTTTTAAAATAAATATATGTATACACTTTTTTTTAAGCTCACTGAAAACTGAAGCTAATTTGGAAGTTTTGAAGTCAATTCCTAGTGAAAAATTAATGATTGAGACAGGTAAGTTTGTTTTCAGAACTGTTTCATATTAAACCATACCAAACAAAAAGGAAAGCTACAGAAAGAAATTTGACTTCAAACTTTTAAGTGAACAAGTATTTTAAAACAGCATGCTCAACCTCAACAATTACGCTTTCCAGAAGATCTTTGGGGGTTATTAATGGAAAAACATATGCAAATAATTTTTTCAATTTAGAAGTTTGCTGTGTTTAAGCACTTAGAAAATGAGGTGTCAGAATATAACTCAGGAGGTTGTAGTTACGAGTACTTAGCTAAGCAAGGGGTCTTGACTAAGCACCCTACACTTCCAAGTTTCAAAATCTGTTCAGGATTTTGTTTACACAGTGTCTTTATAATGGCTTAATTCTACAGCACTTTGTACAGTGCAACAATTTATATTGGTTTAGTATAAGGATTTTAGAATCTGTTGCCTCTTAAAACAAGGTGAGGCCGGGCACGGTGGCTCACACCTGTATTCCCAGCACTTTGGGAGGCCGAGGTGGGCGGATCACCTGAGGTCATAAGTTCAAGACCAACTTGACCAACATGGAGAAACCACATCTCTACTAAAAATACAAAATTATCTGGGCATGATGGCACATGCCTGTAATCCTAGCTACTTAGGAGGCCGAGGCAGGAGAATTGCTTGAACCTAGGAGGCGGAGGTTGTGGTGAGCCAAGATCACTCCATTGCACTCCAGCCTGGGCAACAAGGGCGAAACTCAGTCTCAAAAAAAAAAAAAAAAAAAAAAAAAAAATACAAAAAATTAGCTGGGTGTGGTGGCACGTGCCTGTAGTCCCAGCTACTCGGGAGGCTGAGGCACGAGAATTGTTTGAACCCGGGAGGCAGAGGTTGCAGTGAACCGAGATTGTGCTACTGTACTCCAGCCTTGGAGACACAGTGAGACTCTGTCTCAAAAAAGTAATAAAGTGAAAAGCTAAAACTTTTATCTAAACCCTGTCAAGGCTCTCCTTATACCATGGACTTTAGGAAAGTCAAGACTGAGCCATTCTGGAGAAATCACATTCATTTCCTTGGGCAGTCAGGAAAACAAAATATTTGATTAAAAGTATGATGCTTGTAAAATGTGTAATTCTTTATTAAAAAATATTCAAAACCAGTTTCACATTCAGTAGAGATAGAAATTTGTTTAACTTATGCAAACCTCACTACATGCACAGTGAAAAAGATTTTGAAAACTGAAAAAAAAAAATTTTAATGTTTTCATGTTGTTATACAATTGTATTTAAGGTTTAGGTCTTTTTTTTAAAGCATGCTGCACACCAACAATGTTAGCAGAAAAAAGGAATAAAAGTGAGTCTTAGAAGGTATTTAAGATGCAATTCAAGATTTTATTTTGTGCTTTTCTTAGAACTGTTTTCTGTTGCAATAACTGTGCCATTTTGGAAGCTGAATCATGGTTTATCATCTAGAGGTTATGTATTAGATAATGGTCATAAAAAATTTTTTAAAATGTAAACCCCTTAAGAGACACTTTCTTTGCTTAACTAGATGCACCTTGGTGTGGAGTCAAAAGTACACACGCTGGATCAAAATATATAAAAACTGCATTTCCTACCAAAAAGAAGTGGGAAAGTGGGCACTGCTTAAAAGACAGAAATGAACCCTGCCATATAATGTGAGTATTTTGCTTTCATGGTCTTCAAAATCATTAGTCAACCACCAGATGCCACTTACAAAATTAACACAAGGGACAGAATTAAAATTTTGCAAAATCCAAGTGAAGTTCAGGTTCAAGCCCACCATGTTAATTCAGTGATTTGGAGGAATTTGCATACCTGGTTTAAGTTCCATTCTCACTGCTACTCTTTGATAAACAAGAAAGCCTTAGCAGAATATTTTGGCTTTAAATGATTTGACAGCCTCTATAAATCTAAGAAATAACACATTTCTTTAAGCCTCAGAACAAAAGGATAAGTGATCTTAAGGACAAACCCCTTTTTTCCTACCCCCTTTTTCCAATCAAAGGGGGTGGGACTTTATTGCATTTTATTTCCTAAAAAAGCAGCAGATCAGAATCATCTTTTAAATTGTGATATATAGCACAGGTGAAAAGAGGGGCTATTACCCATCTGTCAAAGAGCTGTAAAGGTAACAGGAGAAGGTGGTTATATCATTTTAATGGGTACATAATCCAATTTCTTGCACAAACAGATAATTTAAATTAATCTAGATTATATCAGTCTTATATGATTTACCAATTCAGATAATTGGGCACACTTATAACACATTCACAAAAACTAATTGGTACTGTGTCTTCATGAGGGGTAAAAAAGAAAACAAAATAGATTGTTGCTTTTAAGACTATTCATTGCATATGCACTATCTTTTTTTTCAGTAGTTTTTAACAGGAAAAGAGTATTAGAAGATAAGCCAGATAAGAACAGTGAAGAATTACTCTATAAAAATATGTTTGAAAGGTTCTTTTCCTTTATTAACATGCTTGAGCTGACAAAGACTTTAAAACTGAAGCAGCCAGGCATGGTGGCCTACGCCTGTATCCCAGCTACTTGGGAAGACTGAGCTCAGGAGTTCAAGATCAGCTCAGGCAACATAGGGAGACCCCTGTCTCTAAAGAAATAAAATTTAAAAAAATAAAGAAATGAAAGTACTTGCAAATTCAGTGATGAGACAGTATTTCTAAATAATTCTTTTTTTTTTTTTTGAGACCATCTTGCTCTGTTGCCCAGGCTGGAGTGCAGTGGAGTGATCTTGGCTCACTGCAACCTCCGCCTCCTGGGTTCAAGCAATTCTCCTGTCTCAGCCTCCCAAGTAGCTGGAACTATAGGCACATGCCACCACACTCAGTTAATTTTTGTATTTTTAGTAGAGACGGGGTTTTGCCATGTTGGCCAGGCTGGTCTCAAACTCCTGACCTCAGCCTCCTAAAGTGCTGGGATTACAGGCGTGAGCTACCACACCCAGCCAATTTTTTGGGGAACTAAGAGGACACTAGAGAAAAGAAACTGGTATTTTGACAGCAGCCAGCTTACAGGAAGTAGTTGCCAACAGTGTATCCAAGTCAGTTTTTTATATTTCCTTAATTTTATGTAAGATTATAGCTGTTGACTTTAGCTATATATTTGCAAGACAAAATTTCAAGGTGTTTTTAAATGTAGACTGTTTAAGAACTATGAAGGCTGGCCAGGCATGGTGGCTCACATCTGTAATCCCACCACTTTGGGAGGCCAAGGCAGGCAGATCACCTGAGGTCAGGAGCTCGAGACCAGCCTGGCCAACATGGTGAAATCCTGTCTCTACTAAAAATACAAAAATTAGCCAGGTGTGGTGGCAGATGCCCATAATGCCAGCTACGCAGGAGGCTGAGGCAGGAGAATTGCTTGAACCTGGGAGGCAGAGGTTGCAGTGAGCAGAGTCCGTGCCATTGCACTCTAGCCTGGGCGACAAGAGCGAAACTTCATCTCAAAAAAAAAAAAAAAAGAACTGTGAAGGCTTCATCAATACTTGTTCTTCAGTTAGTTGCAGAGCTTAGGAAAATCTAGCATCTGCAAGCTGAAAAGATTTAAACCACATTTCAAAAATACACAATCCTCTCATCTACTGCTAATTATGAGTTGGCAAGTTAATTCCTACTTGCAAAGTCATTTTCTCAACCTCCATTCTGTTAACAGTTTTACATTCTAATTATTTTTACAGAGGTCTCTTAGATATAAATTGTTAGCAACAGATGTTTTGGAGCCCCTGCCATGTCAGGAAAGGTACAAGTTACTAAGGCTACACAGAAGAACCAAGACAGTCCCTGTCTTTATCCATCCACCAGATGAATAGGTACATTGTGCCTGGCACTTTAGATAACGCATTCAGTGAGTCAGGCGAGGACCCCTGCCCTCCTGGAGCAAATAAGCAGAGTCCAAGATAGTAGTGCTGTTATACAAGTAGGAATATATGACCAGGACCATAGGACATATCAACTGTCTGCTTTGAGGGGAAACAGTAGAGAGCTATACCAAGGTGACATTTCAGTTGTTTACCAGGCATGACTGGGAGTTAGGCCAGAGAAAGACAAACACCTTAAGCAAAGGCAGACTGCAGAAGGGCCTGGCTAATCCAGAGGAACATGTGTGGCAGAAAGCAGAATGCACAGTATAAGTATTAGTCAAGTCTGGGAAGGTAGAGTGAGGGCTCTTATATGCCAGCATTTTGCTTAGATTTTATCACTACCCAAAAGATTTTAAGCAGGGGAGTGGCAATTATTTTTTTTAAAAGCTATAACTTGTATCAGCATGGGGAAGGGCTGGAAAGGAGATAGGGAGGAATCATGTAGATCTTGCAAGACTTTAAAAACCTTTGCCTGGCTGGGCACAGTGGCTCACACCTGTAATCCTACCATTTTGGGAGGCCGAGGCAGGCGGATCACTTGAGGTCAGGAGTTCAAAACCAGCCTGGCCAACGTGGAGAAACCCTGTCTCTACTAAAAATACAAAAAAATAGCCAGGCATGGTGGTGGGTGCCTGTAATCCCAGCTATTTGGGAAGCTGAGGCAGGAGAATCACTTGAATCTGAGAGGCAGAGGTTGTAGTGAGCCAAGATCACGCCACTGCACTCCAGCTTGGGCCACAGTGTAAGACTCTCTCTCAAAAAAAAAAAAAACCTGTACCTACTGTAAAAGTGCCACATTAAACAAAAGCCACTAAATTCTCTGGGACATTAAACAACTTTATATTCATTTTGGAATAACTGCAGCTTTGACCACTGACGATGTATGGAAATAGCATGGCTTGGCTACAGAAGGGTTATTCAAAGATTTCCATAAACTGCATTATCAAACAGTAAAATAGGATGTCCTAAGCTCCAATAGATTTTTTTTCTTTTTTTGGAGAGGGAGTCTCGCTCTGTTGCCCAGGCTGGAGTGCAGTGACACAATCTTAGCTCACTGCAACCTCCACCTCCCAGGTTCAAGCAATTCTCCTGCCTCAGCCTCTCGAATAGCTGGGACTATAGGCGTCCACCACCATGCCCGGCTAATTTTTTGTGTTTTACTAGAAATAGGGTTTCACCATATTGCCCACGCTGGTCTCAAACTCTTGAGCTCAATCTGCCTGCCTCGGCCTCCCAAAGTGCTGTGATTACAGGCATGAGCCACCGGGCCCAGCCCAATAGATTTCTTATAAGTGATTTCAATAAAATGAATTTGCTATGCAATATAATCTTAGCAAAGCTGCTGTGACCTTCAAAACTGTGTCATCAGCAGCATTAATCAAGAGTTCCAATTCTGAGAAGTGCATACAGAGGGACACTCGGTAGGAAAATGGATTTTCACTGTCTTAATTTAAATGTTAATAGATTTGCTTTTAGCGTATCTTGACTGTCAGATAAAATTTTAGTGCAGTGTTTGCTTAGTATAAACATCAAGCAAGGCTTTTGTCACTATTACAAAACAATTTTTTAAATTCCCATTAATCTTAGATCTCCATCCTTAATTCCTTTAGGTGTTAACATTTAAGATACTAAGGGAACAAAAAGCTTAGGCAAAGAATATTTAAATGTTCAATTTGGACTTTGGAACTTTCTAATTCATGTATTAAAAATCTTCTACTTATATATAATAAGTATGGAGACACTATGGATCATCATTATTGTAAGCACAGAAACTGAAAGATGCGGCCAGGTGCGGTGGCTCACACCTGTAATCCCAGCACTTTGGGAGGCCCAGGCAGGTGGATCACAAGGTCAGGAGTTCAAGACCAGCCTGGCCAACATAGTGAAACCCTGTCTCTACTAAAAATACAAAAATTAGCTGGGTGTGATGGCAGGCGCCTGTAATCCCAGCTACTCAGGAGGCTGAGGCAGGAGAATCACTTGAACCCGGGCGGCAGAGGTTCAGTGAGCTGAGATCGTGCCACTGCACTCCAGCCTGACTGACAGAGTAAGACTCCATCTCAAAAAAGAAAGAAAAAAGAAAAAAAAAGGAAGGAAGGAAAGAAAAAGGAAAGGAAGGAAGGGAGGGAAGGGAAGGAAGAGAGAGAAAGAAAGAAAGAAACTGAAGGATGGACACCTGGGCTTATTTATCTTGCAAGGGTAGAGGTACAGAAAGCCCTCCCCCTCAATAACCACACATTTTTCCAAGTAAATATTGGTTTTGCAGCAACCTAATATCTTCATTTGCTGTCTCTCAAGGACTACTTCTATAGCAGTAGATTTCCAACTGGCCACTGTCCCCCAGGACAAATTACATTGTGACTTAGGACACACATACATAATAAAACTTAACAAAAAATGGAACAGTACTTACCCTTACTAAGTACAATGTACTTGTCAATGTTTAAAATGCTCATCATGACCCACTAATGAACATGCTATGCTATGACTCACAATTGAAAAGGACTCTTCACTTGGTTAATGCTATGACTGGTGAACATAATACAGATGGCTGCTTTAATAATTTAATTTACTTGAACCTGGTTCTTAGCTCTAGTTATATGCAAGACAGTCCGTAAATCTGTTTCTAGTTACTGACAGTAAGTTTTTCTATTGATATTGCTGAAAAACTTAATAACTGTTGAGCTTTATTAAAGGTGCTCTAATATTTTCCTTTGTGTGGAAAAATATTATATAGCTTTAGAACTAAATGTATACTTGGAGATTTAACCATTTTTGTTTTTGTTTTGTTTTAGTCAAATATTGGAGATAATGTCAGCAGTGAGAGATGAGGATCCACTGGAATTAGCCAATACACTATATAACAATACTATTAAAGTATTTTTTCCTGGAATATAATTGGTATATGTCTTCCACTTTCCATCATGTATGTAAAATTTCATAGTAAAACTTACTGATAGTTTCAATAAAGAAATTATCTGCAAGTTGTCTAAAGAAATACTATATATCAGTACACACCATTCCCCACCATTCCCCTTCTTTTTCTCGTAAAATCAGATCAGGATGTTTTTATATCATTGAGTACCTTAGTTTAAAACAATTTAAAAAAAAACTATTTTTGTTTTATAGTATCTTCAAAAGAATGAAGAGACAATTTTATGACAATACTGCAGACACCGAATGGCTAACAAATATACCAATTTTACATAAAAAACATTTAGCACATTCTGGTTTATATCAAAGTTTAGTTGATACATTTATTTCTCAACCCTCAGTCTCTGAATCAGGACTTTCAAACTCAGCTTAATTACACTGCTACTCAAGTTTCAAAAAAGTTCCTCAGTTGCTTCTGGCAGCTCATTTTTTCTTTCTTTAGTTTTAAAATACTCTCTCATGTCATTTATCCTCTGGTCAAATTATTTTATTTCCTTGACTTTAATGTGGCTTCCTGATTTGCATTTTCATTCTCCCACCCATTTCTAAAGAAAAACTGAGGTCCAAAGTTACATACATTATATAATTTCATTGAAGAATATTTGGCACAGTTGACGCACCATATGATCATTACATCTATTAAAAAGCTATTTGTTCAAATTTTGTCATAAAAATGTGAAAACATTTTATTCTATGTACAATAATGTACACAAATTTAAACAGGTCACCAAAGAGACCAGAAGTAATTAAAGAGGTATATTTACAGTAGCACATCACAGTAAACAGAAAACCATTCACAGATTCAACATTGATACTGTTTTTGTGCTTGGTTACACACTGAAGGTGAAGGATATTACTCCATTCTGGATGAACTGAATTTTAAACAAATACCTCAATGATTAATAAATGCTATTTTCATCAGTCAGTATCATTAAATTCTTCAGCTGCTGCACCTGTGTGCTGAATCACTCCATTTCTTTCTCTTTGAACATCATCGTCACAATCTGTACTGTCATCTTCGTTCAATTCCCTGTCAGATTCAGCAGCAGCTTCTCTTACAGCTTCCTCTGGAGTTTCATTGGGTGGAATAAATCCATTGTTGTTAGATACATTTGAATTATCCTTGATATCATCTTCGATGTATACTTTCTGATGGCACATTGGACAAGTATCTTGAATGTATAGCCATTTCCGAAGGCAAAGTGCATGGAAATAATGATTACATGGTGTAATACGAGCAGATGTTGTAAACTCATGATAGCAGATTGCACATACATCATTTATTTCTTGTAAGCGGCTCCCTTTTATTTCAGGAAGTGAATTAATTTTCTTCACAGCAGTCCTACGATTCATAAATGTCTTCCAGCCATTTTTGGCTTGTAAGTAGATGTTAAAATATGCATGTAGGCACATCATAAAAGCCCGAATTTTACTTCCCGACTCAAACATCATAGTGTAAGCCCCATTTCCAAACATTACAACTCCAAATATAAATTCAATAATACTGCCTGTTGAACGAACGTAGTAGACATAATCGTCAAGCTTTTCCCAGAGGACATTATAGTAGCCATCAATCATGAATAACGTATAAACAGTGAGAGAAACAATTACTTTTAAGCACAGTTCCACACAAAATGCTGTAACTGCAAACAACCATGTATTTAGTGCATAGTGATGCCAAAGAACATAACTGAGTAAGACAGGAAGAATAAACAGGCAAGCAGAGACAAACAGCACAGGAAAATGTCTACGAAAAGATGACACATGAGAGGCACTGAGAGACATTAATACAGGGTCTGTCATTCCGTGGATAAAATGCAGGACTGCAGTTAATAAAAGGCACATGTTTCTACTTAAGCGAATAAGTCTCTCTTCTGGTCTTAGCCCACTTAACCCAGTCTGAAGAGCCAAAATAAAAAATAAAACAGGTGCAACAAAGCCAAGACGCCTGTCATCTTCCTCAGTTGATCCAATAAAGGCCAATATTCCAAGCCCCAAATAATGGGCTACTGAGGAAATTACAGCACTCATGCCCAGTACAGTTAATGTAGAATCACATCCACTAATTATAAGATTGCAAATGAGGTCCCAAAAATCATCCCAAGAAATAAAGAAGGAATCAGTTTCATTTGCCATCCTTAAGATGTACATTAACACTGTAGCCTGAGCTGTAACTCTTGTTAGCCAAAAGACTCGCAGTATGTCTGGGAAACGAATCCTCTTCCATGTGTCCTCCATCAATAACTGTAATCCATAAATTCGATACATGTGCCTCACCAAAAGATAAACATATCGTGTGGAATAATAAAACCACTTCAGTTTCACTGCCAGGACAAGCACTGTATTTAATGTGAGAATCAAGGAAGAAGTAAACACTAAAGTCTCTCTGATGTGTAATGGTAGCTCTGTGATTAAGCCTATTACAGGAACCAAGAGATCCAAAATAATTAATTGTGAATAGATGGAATGAATCTGGAGCAGTGTAACGTATCCAATTCCAAATGTTAGCTGTAGAACGATAAGTGCCATCCACAGCGAGGGACCTTTTCGAGGAAGCAGCTCAATTCCAAAAGCTGACGTGTTGTAGGCACCATAGAAGTCAATGTGCAAAGAAGCATAATAATTCACCAACACTGAAGTTGCAGCTAACAGAAAGGCTGAGCTGTACATGTAAAACTTGAAAAGTGATCGTTGTGACAAGATCAGAACAATACTGGATACAAATATACCTAAAAGAAAGAAAGAAAAAGTCATTTGAATGAAGTATTTGTAAGACTGTTTCCCCACTAAGAGTTATGATATTCTTCCTTTAATTAGGAAATATGAATATTTTCAGTTATGAACATTAAGCCTCAAGACAATTTAGGCTTAAAGGGTAATAAAGGTATTGTAAAGTCAGAGTTCAGGAGAACGAACCATACTATTCTTTAAAATTTCATTCCTTACTTTCTAATTTCAAGAGTATTTCAAGTATCTGTCCAAGGCACCAAATTACTAAATTATCTTCAGGATGAATTTGTAGTGGTACATACATTTTAACAAGTTTTAAAACTCAAAATAATATGTCCTTTATCATTTCACAATCATTAAAATTCAGATAATTTTAAAAATTGGGTTAAAAATAACCCAAATGGAAAACATTTATTCCTATTAAGTTTCAGATTCATTTATTATTGACTGAGACAGAGTCTCACTCTGTTGCCCAGGCTGGAGTGCACTGGCACAATCTCAGCTCACTGCAACCTCTGCCTCCTGGGCTCAAGCAGTTCTCTTGCCTCAGCCTCCCAAGTAACTGGGATTACAGGCACCTGCCACCATGCCCAGCTAATTTTTGTATTTTTAGTAGAGACAGGGTTTCACCATGTTGGCCAGACTGGTTTCGAACTCCTGACGTCAAGTGATCTGTCCGCCTTGCCTCCCAAAGTGCTGGGATTACAGGCGTGAACCACCGCACCCAGCCAAGTTTTAGATTTTTTCTTTAAAGGATTCTTTAGGAAATCAAGTTCGAGTTTTATACTTCCACTTAATTCCTCCTTTTCTTCAAACTGTGAACTCATGCCAGCTCTTATTTCCTACTCCTTAACTCTGAGCATTCTCCAAAGGGTCCAAAATTCCATTTTTTTTTCCTCCTAGTTTCCTTCAGACTTAGAAACATCTTCCAAGTTCCCTTTTTCCTGTATAATGCTGAATCTGTTTCTTAAAATAGTCAACTCTTTTTATTGTTCTTCACATTACAAAAGTAACACTCAGAAAACTAAGACATGTTTTTAGAAAATGGTAATTCTCCTTCCCCCACTCCATAGACACCATCTTTCTTTGTACTCTGACAGAAATGCATATTTTAAGTAGGATTATAATAAACACATTATTATCCAAGGTTTCAACAATGGGAATGACATCTGAATACTCACCTACTTTCACTCGTACAACTGCAAATCTCCAAAGTTCTGAAACTCAACTTGCCTTAAACTAGAATCAGCTTTTCCTTGTGATTTGCTATTTCAGTTGAAGGTACCATTGTTGTTCTCTCAGAGATACTCCCAACCCAGCCCCACATGCTCAAACTTTGCCAATTAGTCGCCAAATTCTTCTAACACCCCTATCTCCCTCTTCTGTGATACCAATCAGTCTGTCTCAAAAAAAAACCCTCATCTTGTCCAAATCCATCTACAAGCCATCACCAAATTGCCTTTCTTCATTCCCTGCTCAAAATACTTCAGCGGCTCTGAAATTACTATCAACTAAAATCTACATTCTTGCTCCTGGCATTCAAGGATCCAGTTTGCTTTACAGTAGTATTCCTCCTAACACACACACATCAGTGCTCCAGACTTGGGTTCCCCAAACACATTCCTTTCTCCACTATAGCTACAGCAGTGTTTACATTCTTTTTGCCTGGAATGATGTCCCCACCAACTTCCCAATCCCTGACTGTTCAAATCCTACCTATCCTAGAAACCTAATTTCTTTGATAGAAACTGTTCTTTCAGCGTACCTGCAGAACTTAGTGAAACACTTAACACTCATATATCACCTGATATTGTAGTCTGCAGTTATCTAAGTATAATCTACCCTATTAGACATGTATCTATAACAGAAAGCAAGGATCCTACCCTGTCCAACTATGGATCCTACAATATTTTGTACAAAATAAGTACAATTAGTATTCATTAGGAAATGTCTGTCACATCTGGATGTTTTTAAAGGCAACCACAAAATATAACCTGCTTGAAAAATAAAATCTATGTTTCAGACAATGAGAAACCATACCCTGGAGTACAGAAAAAGTGACAAACTCCAAATTAAAAATCCATCTTGGCTGGGTGCGGTGGCTCACAACAGTAATCCCAGCATTTTGGGAGGCTGAGGCGGGTGGATACTTGAGGCCAGGAGTTCGAGACCATGTCAACATGGTGAAACTCTGTCTCTACCAAAAATATAAAAATATGCCAGGTGTGGTGACATGTGCCTGTACTCCCAGCTACTCAGGGGGCTGAGGTGGGAGAATCGCTTGAACCCGGGAGGCAGAGGTTGCAGTTAGCTGAGATCGCGCCACTGCATGCCAGCCTGGGTGACAGAGTGAGACCCTGTCTCAAAATAAATAAATAAATATTAAATAAAATAAAAATCCATCTATCCACCTTATTTCAGCAGGTAATCAAGACATTGCATATTATTACAGTGGATGCATTTCACAATCCATTGCACATATAAGCAAGGGCTAGTTCATTTAAGTGATGACTCTGTCCAGGGATTTAAAATGTATTCTGTGCCAAAATGTCATTTGTGAAAAGGAAAACAAAAGGACACAATAAAGAAGAAGACATATAAACCTCTAAATACAAACCACCTGATTGCCCACGCAAATGGGCCACTAATAATCTCCCAAAGAGTTGTGAGCTCAGAATAGGCTCTTTTAACAGGAAATATATATATATTTCTTTTTTAATGGAGTTTCGCTCTTGCTGCCCAGGCTGGAGTGCAATGGCGTGCTCTTGGCTCACTGCAACCTCTGCCTCCCAGGTTCAAGTGATTCTTCTGCCTCAGCCTCCCTAGTAGCTGGGATTACAGGCATGTACCACCACGCCTGGATAATTTTGCATTTTCAGTAGAGACAGGGTTTCTCCAAGTTGGTCAGGCTAGTCTCAAACTCCTGACCTCAGGTGATCCGCCCGCTTCGGCCTCCCAAAGTGCTGCGATTATAGGCGTGAGCCACTGCGCTCGGCCCAGAAAAGATTTTTTTATTAGAAACTTCTTCCATGGAAGGTAACAAGAAAATGGAATTAATTCAGCCTACCAGATGCCATATGTAATCTTACATTCTCTACATGGAAAACAACCTTATCTTCCTGAGACAAAACTTCAGAAACTTTAAAACAAATCTTCTAAGTTGGGTCAAAACCAAAACAAAATAACTCTAGTTCTACTTTATGCCACTTAGAGGGGAGAAAGTCAAGCAGGAACTGTAAATTATTTTTGTCAACTTGCTATTCACAAAGTAGTAAATTAATCTTCAGTAACTATTCATGAGCTTTGCCATAATTTTATAACTAATTTTAAAAATTCTAATAACTTTTTTCCTGAAGCTTGTTTTTACTACACACAAATGAAGAAATTATTTGGGTTTTAGAAACATTTCTAGTGAAAAAGTGCCATTTTGCTTTATGCAAATGTATCAAAGAAAAAAAGGGGAAGGCATCAGATAGAAAAATAATGTAGTAAGACTACAACCTCAAAATTTGGATGTGTCCTAGTAAGTAACAATCTGACAATACTCTATCCTGATTAAAATCACACCCCCAAGATGTAATAGTGAGTTAACATTTCAAGAATAGTATACATTTGTTTTAATTCCTACCCAAAGTTTGTAGGTATATGGGGTTCATAGATTTTCCTTTTATATTCACGTTCCTACCTATGGAATTTGGGAAGAATCTGCTCTCATTTTAAAAGCCAATATCCCAAGTAATAAGTCTCCAAAGTAATCATCTTTCTCATGGCCTTTGCAGAATAATATCAAAGTTTCACTGCATTTTTACAATAGACATGAAACCCTTTCTTGGTATTTAAACTGTAGGTCTAAGAAAATATAAAAGTCCAGAGACAGTTTCTCATTAGGATTTGGAAGTGACTTGCACAAGTATTCAAGGCTGTGTATAAATGCTGCTTTATAAAAAATTTTGAGAACAGAATTTACTGAAATCACAACTCAGAGATCTCATTCCAACTTTCCACTGATTAAGAGAGTTCACTAGAGTTTTCAAGGTAGCCAAAAAGAGGCAGGTATCCAAATCAATTCAGGACCTTTGAAACTATATATGAACTCAACTCATGAAAGAGTTCAGGCCTTTTCAATTTGGATTACCAAAAACAGGCAAATAAAAACAAAAGAAAAAAATAAAAACTTACTATACATGTTACATAACAAAGTGTTTCACTCTTTTATGTGTAAAGTCTATTCATACCCTTACCCTCTTTTGGAAACTTATGACTAAAAATCAGGGTACAAAACGTAATATTTACAATTCTCCAAGTACCCGAAATACCTTTAAAACAAAAAGCAACTTGTGGAAAAACATTTCAATATCTGACAGAATAAATATGGAAAAGCACAGAAATAAATGTTACTACTACCTTACTCCCAAGGGAGCCTTCTGCAATGAAGTTTACAACAAAGTGTCTTGAAATGTTGTTAATCTGTTGGTATACTTGATAAATTATAAAGAAAAAATTTCTATTGGATTCTCATTTTAGGTTGAAAAAAACTGGTATTCTAAATATTAATAACACAAAATCAAACTTTTGCTTTTAAACTAAAATTATAACAAGTATGCTTTTATCAAAAATATATGAACATGGATTTTAAAAAGCCAAACCCTACAGAGAGGTGTTAAATGAAGAGTTAAAGCAAGTTTTTCTAGTTTGTCTTTCCCATCTGTGATATCATAAAAAAGTATATTAATATTTGGTCTTTGTCCCACTTTCTGACATAGCTTCTAAAATCCTTGGAATCTCTGGAGTGATGACTGTTTTGTACGATAATCAGATGACTGGTGCCTGGGGGCCCCTAGATAGCTTCAGGATGGGGGCTAGGTAGCCAGGGGAATCAACCCAGTGATCAAGGGTTATAACTTTGATTCCTACCCCCAGCCCCCACTTCTGGGGAGAAGAAAGAAGCTGAAGCTTGAGTCCATAAACCAATGGCTACTGATCTAATCAATCTTGCCTATTTAATGAACTTCCATAAAAACCCAAAAGGACTGAGTTCTGTGAGCTCTCAGATAGCTGAACACGGAAGCTCCACGCCCCTTCTCCCCTTCTCTCCTTCTTTGCCTCACCTTGTACATCTCCTTCCATCGGGTTAATTCATCTGTGTCCTTTGTAATTGCCTTTATAATAAATGGGTAAATGTAAGTACGGTAGTTCCCCCTTACCCAAGATTTGACTTCCCTTCTTTTTTTTTTTTAGTGATGGAGTCTCGCTGTGTTGCCCAGGCTGGAGTGCAGTGGCACAATCTTTTGATTAACATAGGTTTTTAACCTCAATATCATTCAGTTAATCTTCATTATGTATTTGCTTTCATATATTTTTAAGGAATTTCTTCCTTAATCTAAGATTGGAAAAATAAAATATTCTGTATTTTTTTCTAAAAATTTAAAGTTCTCCATTTCATATTTACATATACATCTAGGTAAGAATACACTTAGAAATGACTACTATTTTTTTAAGAGACAGGGTCTTGCTCTGTCACCCAGGCTAGAGTGCAGTTATGCAATCATAGCTCACTGCAGCCTTGAACTCCTAGGCCCAAGCGATCTTCTCACCCCAGCCTCCTGAGTAGATAGGACTACAGGCGCCCACCACCAAGTATGGCTATTATTTTAAATATTTATTTTTGCAGACAGGGTCTCACTACACTGCCCAGGCTAGAAGTGACTGTTTATATATTGACATAAGGTAGACATCTAGTATAATTTATTTCCAAAGGTGTAACAAAATGATCATTAATTCAACAGTCCATGTTTACCTCAATGTACTTCAATTCTATCTCTGAAACACATTATTTCTATATATACATTGGTGTCTGTTTCTGGGCTATGTAATTATAAATAAGGCTAAGTACCAATCTATTTGTCTATCCCAGTGGTTCTCAACCAGGATTTGGCAATATCCAGGGACAGTTTTGGCGTCACACTGGGTTGTGGGGGTGCAAGGTGCTACTGGCATCTAATGGGCAGGGGATAGGGATGCTGCTAAAAATCTTACAGTACACAGGAGAGCTCCCATCCGCAAACAAAGAATTATCCCGTCCAAAATGTCAATACTGCCACTGTTGAGAAATCTCTGTCTATTCCTCTGCCAGTTATAATTACTTCGGCTTTGTTTTTTCACTTCATAGGTTTTCTGAAGTCTTTTTCGGCACCAAAAATAGCTATCTCATTCCTTTCGAGAACTTTATTGCATGGCTAGACCTAATACAATGAACAGATTTGTATCAATACATATTTAGATTAAGTTTGTTGCTTTGTTATTTCCAGTAATGCTTGCCCATAGTCCTTAAGCACAATTCTCTCTCTAGGCCAATTCCCTAGAATTGAAATTGTGAGTCAAAAGTTGTACGAGCCAGGCATCCCAGCTACTTGGGAGGCGGAGGCAGGAGAATCGCTTGAACCTGGGAGGTAGAGGTTGCAGTGTGCCGAGATCACGCCACTGCACTCCAGCCTTGGTGACAGAACGAGGCTGTCTCAAAAAACAAAACACAAGTCAGTTGTAAATGACAGTTGATACTGCCAAACGGTTTTACACTGAAATTAAGAGTCTTCCGGGCCAGGTACGGTGGCTCACGCCTGTAATCCCAGCACTTTGGGAGGACGAGGTGGGCAGATCACCTGAGGTCGGGAGTTGGAGACCAGCCTGACAAACATGGAGAAAACCTGTCTCTACTAAAAATAGAAAAAAATTTGCTGGGGGTGGTGGCGCTTGCCTGTAATCATCCTAGCTACTCAGGAGGCTGAGGCCAGAGAATCACCCGAACCCGGGAGGTGGGGGCTGTGGTGAGCCGAGAGCACACCATTGCACTCTGGCCTGGGCAACAAGAGCAAACTCTGTCTCAAAAAAAAAAAAAAAGTCTTCCAAAATTGTATAAATTTACCTATTTCAAAAAGGTAAATACCTTTGCAAAACTAATAAAACTTTGAACTCTTCACCAATCTGATAAATTTTTTTTTACTAATTTTTTTTTTGAGACAGTCTTGCTCTATCGTCCAGGCTGGAGGGCAGTGGCGTGATCTTGGCTCACTGCAACCTCCACCTCCCCGGTTCGAGTGATTCTCGTGCATCAGCCTCCACAGTAGCTGGGACTATAGGCAGGAGTCACTGCACCCGGCTAATTTTTTGGTAGACACGGATTGCGCCATTTGGCCAGGCTGGTGTCAAACTCCTGGCCTCAAGCGATCTGCCTGCCTCAGCCTCCCAAAGTGCTGAGATTACAGGCATGAGCCACCGTAAGCGGTCCTGACAGTATTTAATTATAAATAAGGCTAAGTACTTTTTTTTTTTCCATAAAATCAAGCTCGAAGGGCTAAATGCTTTTTCTCTTGCTTATTGAACATCTGCATTTTGTTTATTGTGAATTGCTTGTCTTAGGCATTTTCCTAAGGGAGTATAAGTTTTTTCTTGTTTTTTTTTTAGATGGAGTCTCGCTCTATCGCCAGGCTGGAGTGCAGTGGTGTGATCTCGGCTCACTGCAACCTGCAACTCCCTGGTTCAAGCGATTCTCCTGCCTCAGCTTCCCTGGCAGGGTAAAACTCTTACTGGAACGTGAATCACTTATGATACAAGTATTTTCTCTCAGTTTGTCATTTAAGGATTTTTTTTTAAGCTTTGCCATAAAAAAGCTTTTCATTTTTATGTACTGAAATTTATCAGATTTTTCCTTGGAACTTCTGTGTCTTCTGTTATGTTTAAAACCTTTTCCCACCTCAATGAATTATCACCATATGAGTAAGACTATTAAAACAAACTCCTAGGCTTGCATTTTCTGCCTTGGATTTAAATTTGCTAACTCAGCATTATGCTGCTCTGGGTTGAGTTTCATTTAGTATTTAACATCCCTTAAAACACAGCTTTATGTTCTTCAATATTCTATATACTGTCATAAAATTTTATTTGGATCTCCAAAATGAGTTGCTTTATTTTCTAACCGGTTGAAATCTCAAATTAGTTTGATATCAAATGAAGCTACAGTTGTAGCAACATTTTGTAGGTAGAGAGGAGTAAATACTTCTACCACCACACATAAAACTGGTAATGCTTTTTACTTAGAGATTTCCATTTTTACACATTAATTTTAAAGAAAAAGGTAAGGTTGACAAGTGGTAAGACTTACACACAGTAGTACTGAGAAGTCTACAACTACAAAAAAACTAACAAGGCAGAACGATTAATCTCAACTATCCATTGGCATATTTACACACAAACCTGTGTCTTTTAGTAATATATAATTTTTCAGGACCGAAATCAGTTTTTTTCATTCTTATCATCCTTACAAATGTGAAAAATTAGCATAATTACATGACACAATAAGAAGAGTCAGATGATAGATTTGAAGAGTATTTCGTATTTCTCAAAGTCTGAACCAGAGATTCTGGGGATCAAAATTTTCAAATAAACAACACCAATATTTTGCCGATGATTTCAAAAGACCAAAATATCTAACAAAATATGGTATTAAATGAAGCATTAAAATAGTTTTATTGTCTTTAACACCCTATGAAACAGATAACATCACTGTCCATATTTTAAAAGGTAAAAATAAGAAACCAAAGCACTGAGCAGTTGCCTTAAGTCATGTTGTTCTTTGTCAAACACAAACTTCCAAGATTTATTTATTACAAAAGAAGCATGGCTAGTACAAGGAAAATATCAGATTACTTTGTTCAATGTTCTTAAACTACAAATTATTTAATTAAAGAAAATACTTCTTTTCCTTGAAGCTGCCTAACCTGAAGCTCAACAGAGTACTGCATTAAAGTACCAGGTCCCAAAGGGATTCTCACAGAATCTGCAGTTATGCTGTAAGAATATTCAAAGCAGTCACTACACTGTTTCTGGGATGAACATGCAGAATCCTCTCAAACAGAGCCCAATTTTTAACACAAATTATGGTGGTGGTATACGTTAGCAGTGGCAAGTAGGAAAGGCTGGAATTAGGTAGCAGGTGGGTTACTGAAGCAGCTTGGGCTGAACATCACGTTTACATCTTTAGTTTTAAGATCTAGCATATGATCATTACTATTGCATTCTGTATCTGGATTGCAGCTGTTAGGGAGGAAAGTAAAACATATTTAACGTCAAAAGATTTTTAAGTCCAGGCTCTCGCAACCACTTACCGGCAGCCTACCAAGGGCAAAACACTTAACCTCTATGACCCTGTTTCCTGGTTTGTAAAATGAGAATATCACCACCCACCTCTGAGGGATGTTTGAAGGTTAGGTTAGATAATACCAGTGAAAATGCTTTGCAAAAGAAAAGTACCAGAGAAATGTAAAATATGGCTATTTATTGCTAAGAACAAAATTCGGCCTTTCTTGCCACTTCTCTTTTGAAGGAATAAAGCAACAGATGGCTTGTAATTCAGAAAGGCTTGGTAAAGACCTCACCATCAGTCTGCCCTCAGCAACACTTCAAAAGCACTAGCCTACTTAAGACCGATCACCAGAATTACCTCATCAACAAAATTTGCCAAGTTGCAATTACTTAAAAAATTATTTTATGCATAAATGCATCTCCCTCTGATGATGTAAGTGAAGACGGAAAGGAAGAAATGAAATATAAGATACTTTTAACACTCCATCCACACGAAACAAAGACAATGATTTTCAGAAGTCTCTTTGGCAAATGTCTCATCACTTTTTACAGTCATCTTCAATACCTTCTCGTTTATTCACGGAAAATTTTAGGACTCGATTTAAGCATCGCCGCTTTCATGAGAATTTTTGGTAATGGTTTCAAGGTCTGACATTCGTAACCCTGTCTCCTTCGCTTGGATGTCATTTACTGCAGACACTTCACGATCCTGTGGACCCTTGGGTGCAGCAGAAGTGACAACATACAAGTACTCTGCATTTTGTAATAAAGGGAAACTGAGGCCCACGCCTTGGCAAAAGTCCAAGGTCACACACGACGAGACTGGGATAGCAGAGTTGTTTTTCTAAGGCTGTCGCATAGGACGCGGTAAGCCAGTACTCATTTCCCAAGACAAACGGGCAAAGAGCTGCATGCTCACACATCCTTACTTTCTCCCCACCTCACTCAGGTACAACACTGAATCCTCCCTAGGGGAACTGCTCCGCTGTCAACTCAGACAAGTATCATCTCCTTCCCCCTCCCAACCCGTAAAGACGACCCTTTGAGGCATGAAACTGTAGTTCCCAAAGACACATACTCGACCCATGGCCTCTGCGCGCCTGCCCGCTCCTCGGGGAACGTCTCGGCCCGCATAGCCGTCCCGGGACGTACGGTACCCTGTTCCCTTACCAAGGAGCCGGAGGAAGATCTGGAGCACGATGCAGAACCGGCTTTGGCTGGAATCGGGGTAGGAGTTGAAGATGGCGTCGATGATGTAAAGGCAGGGCACCCGGAGCGCCACTTCGAGCGCCGCCCAGACCTGCTGATGGGCCATCCGCACCTGCTGCTGCGGGGGCCCCACGGCCGCCATGAGCCGCTGCCACACCAGGGCTCGGCGGGCCGGGCAGGGCCGCGCGGGGCAGGGCCCGGGGCCGCGGCCGGGGGCGGGGGCTAAGGCGGGCAACTCCGCCCCTGCCCTCCTTCCTCTCCTGTCTCTCTCACGGCCCGCCCCGCCGCCCGCTCGCGTCCCTCGAGGTGGAGCAGGCGGCGGAGGCAGCGATGGCCGAGAGGGCGGCGGCGGCTCTCCAGGAGGTCTCTGGGTTTCGGTGTTTCCGGCTAAGGTCTGACTCCTCCTCCCTCCACCGCCTCCCCTGCCCGCGGAGCCACCATCTTGACCTCGCTCGCTGGCCTCTGCTGTTGCTGCTGTGGCGAGGCCCGGAGGCTGCGCCGTCAGTCAAGCGAACCGCAGAGTCCGCGCCCACTGCCTGCGTCATAATCCAGCGCTAGGGACGCTCCCCATGTCGTCATCACCCATGGTTGCCATGGTTTCCGCCCACCTCCTCGGCTTACTCTAGCTTCGTGCCACCCCATGGCGCATGCGCTTTTCGGTAGCCGCGCTTTCCGGCCGTGGGGTCGCAGCTTTACCCTCGCAGACTCGGTTTAGCGAGCGAGTCGGTGCTTCCGCGGGGCAAAATTATTAGCCGTTTTATTAGAGCCCATTAAACGTTGCATAAACATGGTTCAGAGCTGCCTGGGAGAAGAAAAGCCAAAGGACGCCACCCTCTCGACTTATCCCACCCGCGGGAGTCTGAAAGCCGACGCCAGGAGAAATCCTGCGAAGGCCGCCCGGGATCCTGGTAGAGGCGACGCTGTGTGCGTTTATGGAGCGCTTGCGGTGCTTGGCACTGGGCTGGGTGTGGTGGGCGCTGCCGAGAAAAAGGTTCCTCCCATCCATTTGCACATCAACCTTCCCACCTCCTGCCCAGATGGACAGAAGTGAGGACATTCATCGGCCGCATTTTACTAATGGCAAGGAGATAGCGACTGAAGGACAAGAACCTAGGGTTTCCTGTCTTTGATATTTCTCATCTTTGAGGTAAGTACACCTGGACAGTCCCTTCCTTCCTCCTCAGGGCTCATGCTTTCTTGCCTATCCATGTAATTAATATGATCTGGCCGTCTTTATCTTTGTTCCGAAACTTCAGCTGCAAATGAAAGTGTAAGTTAGGTCTGAGTCTGCACTATAGACCTAGCTATCCTAGGTTAAGGGGGATAAAATAGGAATCAAGAAGCCTGGCCCACTTGGGCTCCCAGCTCAAGTGCATTCTGCAATCCAGTTATATTAGGCCTCCATGTGGGTGGCTATCCTTTATCAAGATCCCCCCCAAGGGGAGGAGTATTAGTCACAGTATCAAACTCCCCTCTAACCCCTTTCTCTGCTTAGAGGTATGTGGAATGTGTAGTAGAAATCCCCACCCAAAAGTCCTTACTGCTACTCATGTTTTTAACCTTCTGTTGTCATCCTCTACCCTACTCCCTAATAATGACCGTCATCATTTATCCACTGCTTAATGGATACTAGGCACTGTGCTAAGGGTTTTATATTTTACTTCAATCTTTTCATCGGCTTTATTTTGATAGTTTGTTTTATAGAGGAGGAAACTGAGACTTAGGTAAGTTACAAGATGACAAGGTTACTACCTTGTTCAGTTAGTAGTCAGCAGCTAGTATATCCAAAGATAGTACGAGTCAGAACTAGGATTATAAACTCAGGGCTACCTGAAACTCACAACTTCAGGCATCTTTGATTTCTTCTTTTCACCCACAGCCAATTCTTCAACTAAATTGTATCCATTCTGTTTTCACCGTCTCTTGTACTGGTCTCCTTTCTATTGTAACTGTCATCATTCTAACTCAAGATCCTTCTGTAGCTTTCCCCGGTTATTGCAGTATCCTCATTACAATTGCCACCTTTTCTAATCCAGTCTGTTTACTACTGCCAGGTTAATTTCCCCAAACTGCATGTCTGGGGAATAACCTTGTGGTTATGACAAAATTCCCAAAGGAAAGCAAACTTGGCAAGGTGCAAAGACTATGAAGACTTAGAACTTAAGAGTTCCATGGAGATCTTCAGAGATATAAATTAGCTACTCAACATATCTGTTATTCAGCCCTGATTGCACTGTAAAGCAAAAGGAGAGAGGCCATTATGGGGAAAAAGATCCAAAAGGACTCATCTAAAACACAAGTTGGGTAGAGGAGATAGGTGAGTACTATTCTATTATGTTCATGGAAAATGAGTTCATGGGCTTTCCTCTAATTTTTATTTTAAAAGTAAACGTAAATATTAAATAAAATTTTTTTAAATGAACAAATGCTTCAGTCTTTATTAATGTTTTAACTGTCCCTGATTTTAATTTGATGTACAAATTTTATTAGTGTAAGAGTTTCTGAGACTAAATTCCATCTTGGGCCGAGAACTTTCAGGAGTGGTGGCAGTCTTTTTTTTTTTCACATAGCTTCTCCAAGCAGGCTGTCTGCCAAACTTGTCCAACCCACCTTATTTTGTTACTGTTGTTGTTCTGTTTTGTTTTAGGCTGTTAACAGCCTGAAGCCATGGTTTTTAGTTTCTGTTTCTAGTGATAAGCGGAAAAGAGAGATGAGGAGGTATTTACTGACCCAACCAGAAGCGGAAACTAAGAACCCATGACTGTATTCTCTCCCTTGGACACCCCTGTGTGAGCTCTCTTTCTCCATCCATAAAACGAAGGTTTGAATGAGGTCCTGGCAACTGTGTTAAAATACTACGTTAAAATTAAATTTATAGTAATGAGGTAATTTATAGGATGCTTAGGAATTTTTAAGATAAAAGATGTTTCCAGCTGGGTGTGATGGCTCATGCCTGAAATCCCAGCACTTTGGGAGGCCAAGGAGGGTGGATCCCTTGAGCCAGAAGTTCAAGACGAGCCTGGCCAACAAGGCAAAACTATATCTTTACAAAAAAAATTGTAAAAATAGCTGGATGTGGGCTGGGCTCGGTGGCTCACACCTGTAATTCCAGCACTTTGAGAGGCTGAGGCGGGCGGATCACAAGGTCAGGAGTTCGAGATCAGCCTGGCCGACATGGTAAAACCCCATGTCTATTAAATATACAAAAATTAGCCGGGTGTGGTGGTGGTCACCTGTAATCCCAGCTACTTGGGAGGCTGAGGCAGAAGAATTGCTTAAACCCGAGAGGCGGAGGTTGCAGTGAGCCAAGATGGCACCACTGCACTGCAGCCTGGGTGACAGAGTGAGACTCTGTCTTGGGGAAAAAAAAAAATAGCTGGGTGTGGTGGCATACGCCTGTGGTCCGAGCTGCCCAGGAGGCTGAGGTGGGAGTATCACTTGAGCCTGGGTAGCAGAGGTTGCAGTGAGCCAAGATCGCGCCGCTGTACTCTAGCCTGGGTGACAGAGTGAGACCCTGTCTCAAAAAAAGGTAATGTTTCCAAGAAATAGCTACAATTCACTGAATCTAATCTTTGCTTGATTTCTGCATTGATTTGAATGTTGCACAACTCAGGTGTACATTTATATTGAGTCTGCACAAATAGTGTGGTTCATGAGTGTGTGTGTGTTAATACACACACACAAACTGTATACATAGAATACCTGTGTTCAGAAATAACAATCTGTTATAAATCTTTCAGATTTAACAGCTCAGAACGCCTTTTAGTAGCTTTCAAAACTTTTAGAGGTAGGATGTGTAAAAACTAGTTTGAATTTTTTCTTGACATTTGCATTAATGAAGTCTTTATTTCCTACAACAGAAACTGATTCTTCTGGGTTATCTTAAGCAAAAAGGGAATTTATTAAGGGGTTGTTTTCATTATTCCTCAAGATTTCAAGTCCCAGGAGAGACCACCTATATTAGGCCATTCTTGCATTGCTATAAGTACCTGAGGCTGAGTAATTTATAAGAAAAGAAGTTTAATTGGCTCACGGTTCTACAGGCTGTACAGGAAGCCCAGTGCCTGCATCTGCTTCTGGGGAGGCCTCAGGAAGCTTTTGCTCATGGCAGAAGGTGAAGTAGGATCAGGCACTTCACATGGCAAAAACAGGAGCAAGGGGGTAGGAGGAGGTGTCACACACTTTTAAACAATCAGATCTCATGAGAACTCACTATGGTGAGGACAGCACCAAGCCATCAGAGATCAGTCCCCATGACCCAAACACCACGAGGCCCTACCTCTAACTGGGAATTACATCTCAACATGAGATTTGCAGGGGAGATCCAAACTACATCACCATCCAATTGGTCAAGCTTATTGGATCACGTATCTGCACCCTAGCTTCTGTAGTGGGAGGAAGCAGTAGGAAACATGCACTTGGATTTAACCCCTTCACTCCCCACTTCTACTAGTATGTATTTTCTTCAAGTGGACGATAGGGATACTGGTAGGAATGGTAGTGTCCTAGTCTGTATTCTGTGGTTTATAACAGAATACCTGAAACTGGGTAATTTATAAAGAAAAGGAATTCATTTCTTGCAGTTAGGGAGGAGGCTGAGAACTTCAAGGTGGAGGGACCACATCTGGGGAGAGTCTTGTTGCTGGTGGGGACTGCAGGGAATCAAGGGGGCTAAGCATGCCCACTCAGGCCTTTCTTCCTCTTTTTATGAAGCCACCAGTCCCAGGCCAGGGACGGTGGCTCACGCCTGTAATCCCAGCACTTTGGGAGGCCGAGGTGGGTGGATCACCTAAGGTCAGGAGTTTGAGACAAGCCTGGCCAACGTGGTGAAACCCCATCTCTACTACAAATACAAAAAATTAGCCTGGTGTGGTGGGAGGCTGAGGCAGGAGAATCGCTTGAACCAGGGAGGCAGAGGTTGCAGTGAGCCGAGATCACACCACTGCACTCCAACCTGGGCAACAGAGCAAGACTCTGTCTCAAAAAAACAAAAAAAAAGCCACCAATCCCCCTCTCATAGTAACCCATTAATCTATTAACCGATCAGTCCATGCATGGATCACCAGCCCTCATGACCCAATCACTTCTTAAAGGCCCCACCTTTCAGTACTGCTATATTGGGGATTAAGTTTCCAATATGTGTAATTTGGGGGACACATTCCAACCAAAGCAGGTAGGATTGATAGTGAAAATATATACCATAACTTTTTCTCAGACCCTGGGAATTACTGTACTTGATCTCTTATCCTAAATTACTTTATGGTTTTTCTCTTCTCATTAAATTCAGATGTGTCCATCAGAATTCTATTTGAATTTTCTGGTTTTGTAGATGCCAAATAAATAGGAAGAGTTTGTTGTTGCTACTTCTACACTACTGTGTATGTAGAAGTGGGAATGTAAACTAGTACAACCACTATGGAAAACAGTGTGGAGATTCCTTAAAGAACTAAAACTAGAATTACCATTTGATCCAGCAGTCCCACTACTGGGTATCTACCCAGAGGAAAAGAAGTCATTACATGAAAAAGATACTTGTACATGCATGTTTATAGCAGCACACTTTGTAATTGCAAAAATGTGGAACCAACCCAAATGCCTATCAATCAGTGAATGGATAAAGAAACTGTGGTATAAATATATGACGGAATACTACTCAGCCATAAAAAGGAATGAATTAATGGCATTCACAGCGACCTGAATGAGATAGGAGAGTATTATTCTAGGTGAGGTAACTCAGGAATGGAAAACCAAACATTGTATGTTCTCACTCATAAATGGGAGCTAAGCTATGAAGATGCAAAGGCATAAGAATGACACGATAGAATTTGGGGACTCGGGTAAAGGGTGGGAAGAGGGTAAAGGATAAAAGACTACAAATTGGGCTCAGTGTATACTGCTTGGGTGATGGGTAGACCAGAATCTCACGAATCACCACTAAAGAACTTACTTGTGTAACCAAGTACTACCTGTTCCCCAAAAACCTATGGAAATAAAAAAAAATTTTTTTAAGTTTGTTGCATAAGTTAAAGGAAACAACAGAGAATATAGTGGCATTTGAAGTAAATGTTAAGTATATACTGACTGACTGTGGTTTGTTCGTTCAGCAGACATTTACTGAGTACTTTCTATGTGCTTGGCAGTATGCTAGCCCTCTTCTGCCTCTTTCTAGTTCTGCGTCTTGAGGCAAAGTATTTAAGCTGTCTAATCTTTAGTATCATTTGGGAAAAAGAATATTGCCAGATAAGATATGAAATACATGACATGCACTATCCAATTTAGCCCTCACCAAACTTGTCCAAGGACACAGAACGAGTCAGTCAATAGTAGTGGCAGAGCCAGGTTTCTGATTCAGATTTTTCTGATTCCAGAGCCTAAGATCTGATCCTCTGCAAGTACGTTCTCATGCTTTTTACAAGAATTAAAGCAATATATCTTAAATACCTAGTATAGCATGTAGTAACCAAGTTGTAGGAGATACGCTCATTGGAACCCCTGTTACTATGCACAGCACTTTGCAGTGACTCCATTTATGACTCAGGAGTGCTGTGAAGATATTAGTTCGAATTATTATATGAAATAAGTAGGACTTAATTTACATTAGAATATGAATGAATGATAAAATATGTTAATCTTGGGTGATGGTCAAGCATAATCTGAGGACTGAGATACTGCTGAGAGGAAGAGTACAGGTAACACTTAAGTTGAAAACATCTGTCAAAGCAGAGAGCCCAGAGAAGATGGCTATAGTATCCCACTGATGGGAAGTATGGGACTTTTCACCTTAGGTGGGATTTTGTAATCCGGGTTTCTGATAATTGCTTCTCATTTCACAGTTACACCCAACTGGATACAATAAAGATGTTGACCTATAGATTCTATGTAATCTCAATATAAAAAAAAAAATCTCAGCAGGTTCTTTTTTCCAAAAATCAAAAAGCCAATTTTAAAATTCCTAAGAAACTGGAAAAGGTCAAGAATAGCTAAGGCAGTCTTAAAAAACAAAGTGGAAGGATTTATACTGTGAGACATCAGGACCTATTCTAAGCTATAGTAATGAAGACAAGATAGTATTGGTGCATGGATAGAAAAACTGACCCATGGAACAGAACAGAACAGAAAGTCTAGAAAAACTCCACACATATGGGGTCACTTGATTCATTAGAAAAGTGACACTAGAGTGCAGTGGGAAACATGATAAGCCAACAATATAATAGGACTCTGGATACTGCTTAACAAAGGACAGCATATCACTTAATGGTGAAACATGCTGGAAGCATTCTCCCTAAAGTTAAGAGTAAGAAGGTTGCTCACTGCCACCATTACTATTTATCATTGTATTAGAGGTGGGGGCTGGGAATAAGGCAAGTTAAAATGCTTCCCTGTTTACCAAGATTTAGCTGTTTTTCTCGAATAAAGGCACCTCAGATTATTTCAAGCTTTTAGTTACTTTCTAGAGTTCTGAAAAAGTTGACTGACCATTTTTGCCTGTGTTCTCATTGATTTTATAGAGGAGCCAGTATTTGGAGATGTTTACCCTGCTGTTTTGGAAGTTGTCCATTTTACTTGATATTGGGATGTATCAAGAGACCACACCTTGAGTGTAAAATACAGGTATATTCCTTCCTGCCATCATCGTGTAGCAATAATGGTACTTCCTCCTGATGACTGGATTCAATTACCCCAACTAACATGGTGACTCTTCCTTGCCTGCTGGTCTCCTGGCAAAAGGACCTTGAACTGGGGAACCTCAGCAAGTTAAAGTTTAAAGGATCTATTATTGTGTCTCTTGATGAAAAGGTTCCTCTCTTGGGAATCAGGACTTCTAGACTCACAAAGTTGTGGGGATGAGAAGTTCAAACTCCCCACATGGGTCACTGGGAGTGAGAGTATGTGGTTATATTAATTTCCCATCGCTGCTATGACACTATAAACTTAGTGGTTTCAAACAACACAAATTTATTTTCTTACAGTTCTGGAAGCCTAAAATCAAGGTATCAACAGGACTGTTTTTCCTGAAGTCTTCAAGAAAAAGTCTGTTTCCTTGCCTTTTTCAATTTCTAGAGGCTACCTACATTTCTTGGCTCATGGCCCCTTACTCATATCACCGCATCCTCCTGCTTAAGTCATTGCATCTACTAAGCAAATCTGCCTCTCTCGTAAGAATCTTTATGATTATATTGGGCCTATTGGATAGTCCAGGATAATCTCTGTATCTTGAGGTCATTAACTTAGTCATATCCACAGTCTCTTTTATCATGAAGGTAAAATATTCATAGAATTCAGGTATTAGGATCTGAACATATTTGGGGGCCATTATTCAGCCTACCACACAGTGGGAATTCTATTTATATCCTTTCATTCCCAAACATGCATGTTATGTATATATGAGACACAGCACCATAAAATGAGTGTTGATTTAGAGTATATACTGTACTTTGGTGGACAAGGTCATTCCATCTTCACAGGCTATTATCTTCAAGCTTTTGCTTCAGTTTCACCTTCAAAAGGGTTTTCCATCATTCCATCAGTCCAACATTTTCTTGGTTGTATAGTATGTGATAGGACCAGTGGATCTCATGGTTATGTACCTGCTGACACACCTCCTTTGCTGTAAAGTGGGTCCCTAAATCAAAGGCAATATTACACAGGATACATGTTGATAGATCAAATACCTGTAAACCTGTGAATAGTAGAGCTGGCCAACAACTTATAGGCAAGGAAGTAAAACTCAGACATGCAGATGGGCCGTTTCTAGTCAAGGAGAATCACTGCCCATTCTAGGATGGAAGGAATCCAACATAAATCAACTTGCTGCCCAATAGCTGTTTGGTATACTTGAGGGTTGGTGCTGTATCAGGAACTTGGTGTTTAACATTGGGGAGTGGCTATTTTGTTGTTGTTGTTGTTTGCTTTGTTTGAGACGGAGTTTCACTGGTTGCCCAGGCTGGAGGGCAGTGGCGCCATCTCAGCTCACTGCAACCTCTGCCTCCTGGGTTCAGGGGATTCTCCTGCCTCAGCCTCACGAGTAGCTGGGATTACAGGCATGCGCCACCATGGCCAGCTAATTCTGTATTTTTAGTAGAGACGGGGTTCCTCCATGTTGGTCAGGCTGGTCTGAAACTCTAGACCTCAGGTGATCCACCCACCTCGGCCTCCCAAAGTGCTGGGATTACAGAACGGAGCCACCGCGCCTAGCCTGGGGAGTGGCTATTGGATAAGTGGAGGCTATCTATTGGCCTCTTGCTCACTTGCATTCCTGCAAGATGACTACTTTGTCATGCGCCCCCTATGCCATTCCTGGGGGCGGAGGGAGGGGGCGGTGGAGCTGATGGCTGCAGCTGCTGAAGTTTACTGGCTGAATCTGTCTACTTGGTTATTTAATGCTGCTTACATGTTGGATTGTCTCTGGCAGATACAGATTGTGTTATACAATACAAAAACCCCTCCTTATGTGCCATATCTCATATATTTCTCCTCTGCTTCTCCAGACTTCTTGTCCCTGATATGCATGTCTTATTCCAGACCCCTGATCAACTAGCCAACTTATTTGCCATGAAAATATGTTCTTACTTCAAGACAGTTTCTTTCCACATAAAGTTGATGACCAGGAATACTGCCCCACATTATGCCTTTTGGGAAGGTTCTCCTCACTGCTGTCTTTTAAGGCCAGTCCTGTGTGGAGCTGTAGGGCAGTAGCAGTCCATTTTTGTTTTGAACCTATATTCCGAGAAAACTCAGTGAATTCAGCTCAGGCTTTTTTGTCCTCCATAAGCTAGACATGAGAGCCTCCCAAGTGGCCATAATTGTGAGCTGAGGAAGGGACATTGGTAAAGAATCAGATATGACATGGGAGCCTGACCACCTGTCTGTGCCCAGCTCATGATGGGCCTCTCTGGCTACATGGTCACTTGATGTCCATAATCAGTTCTTACCAAGGCACATTAGCATGGATAGAGTTGTTTTGGGGGTTTTGCACTGCAGATGGTCCAGCCTTGCCACAGAATGCCAGGAGTCGACCTTGTGATTCTCCCATTGGAGCTTGCCATCAACTTTCATGGCTTCTTATCACATTTACTGTTGTCCCATAGAATATCCTGAATTGGTCCATGCAACAGGGCTAAATACACCATACCTGCTAGAGAACTTTTACATGCTACAGATCCCACTGAAAACTGGCAGATTTCTATCTCACCCAGTTTACAAGTCAGAACAGTACTGCCAACTTCTGAATTCCCACAGAAGCCTACACAGCTTGGTGTGCTTCCCTGGTGGCAGAATAATTTTGGTGAAATGAGTGGGTGAGATGCAATAATTTGTCCTTTACTGTGAAGGGGATATCTTGGCATTCAAGCAGCCTACTGGGCCCTAAAAATTTCACTGAGGTAACAGCTTGCTGGGTCTTAAGGATTATTTTCCATCCTCCAGTGTACAGTATGCTAGCTGCTTATTATTCACCTTACCCAGCTAGCATGATGTCATCAATGTGGTAGGTCATTGTGACATTATGTGGGATGTTCAGATGGTCTGTATCTCTTTGGATTATGATGCAGTGTGGAAGAGTTAACATAACCCTAAGCCAATACTATAAATGGGTACTGCTGTCCTATATAAACACAAACTTAATTCTTGTCCAGCACCCTCAGGACCCAGTTCCATACACATGCTCATGGTTCCTGTTGGTACATGTTGGTTAGATCCTGCATCTCTTTGGTCATATAAGCCCATTTGGAATTGAAAGTAGACACACAGAATGAGGGCAAAACAGCTGCAGAACAGCTGCTTCATCATGGTGTTGTGGGCTTTTTTCTTATTAGGTTTGGTTACCTTTGAGTTTTTAAATTATGTGTAAAGCTTCGATTAAAAAAAATTATTAAAAAGAAACTGAGACAGTCTGTCTATCCACCTATCTCTATTTACCCAATGCTGTTGTTGTGTTACATAAAATTCAATTTTAGCTTCATATTCATGCAATATTTTCGTTTACCCTTGATTCAACCTTGACCTTTAAAAAGCCAAAAAGACAAATACCTATTCTGACACTGGTTCTGATCTCTCTGAAATTCTGTGTGACCAATGGTCAAGTAACCTTGCAGGTTATTTATCATGTCTAATCTGAAAAAAGTCATTGTATTTACTAATATTTTAATATTCACCTTATAGGTAAGCATTCTAAACATGATTGTGGCAAGAAATTCTTATATGCTTTACATGTTGAAATTCTGTGTCAAATGAAGTACATATGTATATTATTGCAAGAGTGAATTTCTTCAATAATGATTGTGACAGCTAGTAAATTTAAGTAGAAAGTAATTATAAACTTCCAAATACTTTTTTTAAATGGGCAAAATATATGAAACAGTGGCCCTGAAGGCATTCGACATAGGCAGTGAAGAATAGTAACCCATGAGAGATGGAATGCAAATAAGGTGAGCAATAGAATTGCTCCAACTTGCTGCCTGAAGAAAGGCTTCCACATGGGGAGAGGGAACCCAGAAGACTCTGTGAGGTGAGGAGAGATAAGTGGGAGTCCTGAGAGCCCAAGGCAACTAGAGTTCACAGGGTAGAATACTAGAGAGGACAGAGTGACACAGAACTCCAGAGATCTGCTGACCATTCTTCTAAAGTATTAAGCTAAGTAATGATCAGTACATGCATGAGAGGAAATAACCAAAGGCTTGGCAAAGAACCATCAGAAAGGATTAGAGGAAACAATACTCAAAGCTCACACAGGATGGTGAATGATTCCTGATCCCGTCAGCAAGAGAGGAAAAGATCCTAATTCACAAGGCACCAGTTAGAGCACTAAGAAAGGTCTTGCTTCAATAGTGGGAAAAATTAACCCTCGACTAAATGCTCTAGAATAACCTAACAAAGCTTAAAAGCAAGACCCAAAAACATTCAAACTGTCCAAATAACTTAATCATACTCCAGAAGAAAGTTCAAACTGTTTTAGGGATATGAAAATAATCTACAAAGTAAAATTCACAATGGCTGGCATCCAATCAAAAATTACCAGGCATGCAACAGAAAAATACAACCCATAATAAGAAAAATAAAACATTCTGGGCTGGGTGTGGTGGCTCACACCTGTAATCCCAGCACTTTGGGAGGCCGAGGTAGGTGGATGACCTGAGGTCAGGAGTTCGAGACCAGCCTGGCCAACATGGCAAAATCCCGTCTCTACTAAAAATACAAAAATTAGCAGGGTGTGGTGGTGCTCACCTGTAGTCCCAACTATTCAGGAGGCTAAGGCAGGAGAATTGTTTGAACCCAGGAGGCGGAGGTTGCAGTGAGATCGTGCCACTGCGCTCCAGCCTGGGCAACAGAGCAAGACTCCATCTCAAAACAAACAAAAAATAAACATTCTGTCAAAACTGACTCAGAAATTACAGATGATGAAGATTATTAGACAAGGACATTAAAACAGTTATTATAATTATATTCCATATATTCAAGAAACCAGAGGAAAGACTGAAGATATTGCAGACAATGAAGGTATAAAAAGACCCATATCAAACTTCTAGAGATGAAAACTCCAATGTGTGAGATGAAAAATATGTTAGATGAGATTAATGGCAGATTAGATATTGCAGAAAGAAAGATTAGTGAACTTGAAGACACAGCAGAACCTCCCTGAAACAGAGAGAAAAAAGAACAAAATGAGACACACACCTCGTACCAAAATAAATAGAGCATCAGTAAAGGGTGGGACAACTTCAGGAAGCCAAATGCATGTGTATAATTGCAGTCCTTGAAGGAGAAGAGTGGGGAGCAAACAATGGTGGTGGTCTAGTCCAAAGTAAGTAGAAAAAAAAAATGAGAGCAGAAATCAAAATGTGGGCCGGGCGCGGTGGCTCAGGCCTGTAATCCCAGCACTCTGGGAGGCTGAGGAGAGTGGATCACGAGGTCAGGAGTTCAAGACCAGCCTAGCCAAGATGGTGAAACTGCCTCTCTACTAAAAATACAAAAAATTAGCTGGGCTTGGGGATAGGTACCTGGAATTCCAGCTACTCGGGAGGCTGAGGCAGGAGAATCGCTTGAACCCAGGAAGCGGAGGTTGCAGTGAGCCGAGATCGCGCCACTGTACTCCAGCCTGGGCGACAGAACAAGACTCCATCTCAAAAAGAAAAAAAAAAAAAAAGAAAAAGTAGAAACACAATAGAGAAAATCAATGAAATCAAAAGCTAATTCTTTGAGAAGCTAAGTTTGATAAACCTCTAGGCCGACTGATCAGGAAACAGAGAGGACAAATTATCAGTGTCAGTAATGAGAGGTCATAACACTACGGATTCTACAGTTGGTAAAAGGAACATTTTGAACACTTTGTATCAGTATATTTGGCAAATTAGATAAAACAGAAAAGTTCTTTGAAGATGCAAACTACTAAAGCTCAGTCAAGAAATAGATACCCTAAAACACTCTTTTAGAGAAATTGAATTTGTAGTTACAAATCTTCCCATAAAAAAATCCAGGTCCAGATAGCTTCATTGGGGATTTCTAACAAACATTAAGTAATAATGATTGTACATAAACTTTTCCAGAAAATGGAAGAATACATCCCAACTGAGTCAACTAATTCTATGAGCCAGCATTTTTCCCATGAACGTAAACGAAAAATTTATTGACTATGAATTATGTATACGAAGCCAACTCCTTGTACAATCCCATGTCACCACAGTTGTTGGAAACAAGGGTGGGCAGATGAAGGAATATTAGGGGTTAGTGTATGTGTTGAGTATATTTTAAAATGTTTTAGAATACTAGGATTTTGATAAACTGAATTTGCAAGACATCACATATTTAACCATGTCACATTTTTGCTTAGACCCTTCAATGACATCCCATTGCTGTTGGGATGGTGTTCTTAATATAGCCTACATTGCCCCCTGCCTGATCTGACCATCACTTAACTCTGCAGCCTAATTAACATTCCTTCACCCCTTTCCTCTCCATCTACCCTACCCTTCGTTTTAGCCCCTCAAACTCCTCCACATGGCACTTGTGCACAATGTCAGAGCCTGGAAAGCTGTTCCCCATTTTAGCCACTCATTAATTCCTACTCACCATTCAGCTCGCAGCTAAGTCATCAAATTCTCAGGGAAGACTGTCCTGACTTCCTGACCAGGCCAACCCCTGTCATAGGTTCCAATTGCACCCCGAGAACCTCTCCTCACGCATTTACTAGAATGCAAGTTGTTATATGAACTGTTGTAGGTGTTGTGTGATTATTGGGTAAATGCCTATCCCTCTCATTAGGGTATAATGTCCATGGAGTCTGGGACTGAGTCTTGTTTTGTTGGCTATTTTACTCCCAGTGGTTGCCACAGTGTCTGGCACATGGTTGGGGCCCAAAAACATTTATGAAAGGGCAAGAAGAGAGAGAAGGGAAAAGAGACAAAACAAAACACTCCAGCCTGTGGTCTAGTAGCTAAGCTTCTGCGACTTTATGGCTACAGCCTGAGTTACATTCCTGTTTAGGGAACGAATCCCATTATTGAGTATCTATCACTTTGATTAAAAAAAAAAAAAAAGACCAAAGGCAGTCCTTGGAGTCACGGATAAATTAATTTCAAGGCTGAATGAAGTTTTTATTTTCACAGCATTTTCACTGGATGGAAGCATTAACAGCTGAAACATCTGAAAAAAAATAATTTCAAGATGCCCTGTTTTGGGTGGTATGAGCTCTGTGAACATTCCTGCTCAGTTTTTATTTACTCACCTCTATTATATATGTCTAATTTATTTGGTTAATCTAGTACTCAGAATATCAGGCAGAAATATTTCTTGCCTGTAAGTTAAAAGAAAATTCCCACAGTAACTTAAATAGACTTGGGGGTGGGGTTGCAGGTTATTTTATTTATTTTTTTTTCACATGACAAGTTCAGAGATAGACATTTCAGGGCTGTGTAGCTGATCAAAGATCCCCTTAAGAAATCAAAGTCCTACAATGCTGCTCTGCCAGTCTTAGCATGCTTGGAGAGATGGCTGCTACATCTCCAGGGTCAGAGACCCAAAGCCCTCCCTCCGGACCTCTGCCTGCAGCTCCTTGCCAGAACTGGCTCACATGGCCACTATCTGTGCAAGAGAGGCTGGGAAATTTAGTACTTGAGTTTTCCAGCTTCTCCTTTTTAAGAGAAAGGGGAATTGGGATGGATACTGTGAGTCAATTCTGGGCCCCAGCGAAAAGGTTCTTGGGAACGACTTGGAGAATCTGGAGAAGGGCCTACAGGAAACACACAGTGGTAACTGTAAGATTCAAGAGAAAGTTTCAGTGAGACAAATAGCTTATCTTGGAGAAGAAGTTAAGGGGCCCTCACTTCCTCTGCCTTTACGTGGTTGATCCTATTCAAAATTCAGCTCTAGTTCAGGCACCATGGCTCATGCCTGGGATCCCAGCACTTTGGGAGGCTGGGGTTAGAGGATCACTTGAGCACTAGAGTTTGAGACCAGCCTGGGCAACATAGTGAGACCCTATATCTATAAAAAAAATTTAAAAATAATGGGTGGGCACAGTGGCTCACATCTGTATTCCCAGCACTTTGGGAGGCTGAGGTGGGTGGATCACTTGAGGTCAGGAGTTCAAGACCAGCCTGGCCAACATGGTGAAACCCTGTTTCCACTAAAAACACAAAAATTAACTGGGCATGGTGGTGCCCGCCTGTAATCCCAGCTACTCTGGAGGGTGAGGCAGGAGAATCGCTTGAACTCGGCGGGGGAGGGGGTGGGGGGGTGGAGGAGGTTGCTACTCAGGAGGCTGGGGCAGGAGGATTGCAGCCCAGGAGGTCAAAGCTGCAAGTGAGTTTTTTTTTTTTTTTGGTGGGGGACAGAGTCTCACTCTGTCACCCAGGCTACAGTGCACTGGTGTGATCTCCGCTCACTGCAACCTCCGCCTCCTGGGTTCAAGCGATTCTTCTGCCTCAGCCTCCTGAGTAGCTGGGATTACAAGTGTTTGTTACCATGTCTCGCTAATTTTTGTATTTTTTTTTTTTTTGAGATGGAGTCTTGCTCTGTCACCCAGGCTGGAGTGCAGTGGCGTGATATCGGCTTACTGCAACCTCCGCCTGCTGGGTTCAAGCGATTCTCTTGCTGCAGCCTCCCGAGTAGCTGGGACTACAGGCGCCCACCACCACCCCTGGCTAATTTTTGTATTTTTAGTAGAGATGGGGTTTCACCATCTTGGCCAGGCTGGTCTTGAACTCCTGACCTTGTGATCCACCTGCCTCAGCCTCCCAAAGTGCTGCGATTACAGGCATGAGCCAACGCACCTGGCCAATTTTTGTATTTTTAGTAGAGAAAGGGTTTCACCATGTTGACCAAGCTGGTCTCAAACTCCTGACCTCAGGTGATTTGCCCACCTCGGCCTCCCAAAGTTTACAGACATGAGCTGGGATTAAAGGTGTGAGCCACCGCGCCCAGCCTGCAGTGAACCTTGATTGCGCCACTGCACTCCAGCCTGGGCAACAAAGCAAGACCCCAAAAATAATAAAATGCAGCTCTGGTGTTCCTTCCTATAGGAAGTGTTTCCAAGTTCTTTGCTTTTTTTTTTTTTTAACAGCTGTATTGAGATATAATTCACATACTATAAAATTCACCCTTTTAGTATATATGTTGCTGAAGCAAGTAGGGAAATTCACCCTTTAAAAATATACAATTAAATGGCTGGTTCATATATTACAGAATTGTGCAATCATCACCACCATCTATTTTCAGAACATTTTCATCTTCCCACAAAATAAACCCGGTACCCATTAGCAGTCATTCTCCATTCTCTACTCCCCACAGCACCTGGGAACTTACTTTCTGTTTCTATAGATTTGCCTATTCTGGCCATTTCATATAAATGGGACCATACAATAAATGACCTTTTGCAACTGGATTCTTTCACTCAGCATAATGTTTTCAAAGTTCATCCAGAAACCATGTATCAGTACTGCATTCCTTTTTACAGATTCCATTGTATAGATATGACATTTTGTTTAACCATCAGTTGATGGACTTTGGGTTGTTTCCACATTTTGTCTATGAATAATGCTGCTACAAATATTCATGTACAAGCCTTTGTGTGGACATATGTTTGCATTCTCTTGGGTATATCACATATGTCTTATTTGGTTAATTCACTGCTGGGTCATATGATAACCCTATGTTCAACATTTTAAGGAACTGCCAAACTGTTTCCCAAGTGAACAGGGTTGGATCTTTATTTTAAACATTTTAAATACTTGTAATCATTTTAAATAATAGTGTAGTTTGAAAATGACTACTTTTACAGCTTGTGCAATATAAAGTGGCTGTACCCTAAGGCTGTTCAGAACGATATATATTGGATTTTGTCACATGTGTGCCCAGGGTAGGAGAAAGAAATTTAAATTCTATTTGTTTGTTACTATTTTAAATTTCTGTTCGCATATGGTTTTGTTTTTTGTTTTTGAGACAGAGTCTTGCTCTGTTGCCTGGCTGGAGTGCAGTGGCGTGATCTCGGCTTACTGCAACCTCCACTTCCTGGGTTCAAGAGATTCTCCTGCCTCAGCCTCCCAAGTAGCTGGGATTACAGAAGCCCACCACCACACCTGGCTAATTTTTGTATTTCTAGTAGAGAGAGGGTTTTGCCATGTTGGACAGGCTGGTCTCAAACTCCTGACCTCAGGTGATCCACCTGCCACAGCATCTCAAAGTGCTGGGATCACAGGCATGAGCCACCGCCCCTGGCCTATTTGTGTATTTCAAAGGCACATATTGTACTCATATGTTACTGCACTCATATAATTTTTTAAAATTACAAAGTTAATAAAGCAGCTCAAGTTTGAGGGAGTTTTTAAAAATTACTATTTTTAAAAAATCACAGTATCTCTATCAAGTGGCTGCATTGACTGGCAACTAATATTGAAGCTTGCATGGGAAGCCTTTAGAGCTTATACAAATTGCTGGACTGAGATGACAAGGACCCCATGAGCCTCCTGAACCCTTCAGTCTTTTTTCCTTGGTTCCATAAGATGCCTCTTCCCAACCAGGGCAATCCAGCAAGTCCTCAAAGAAAACTGAAATGTAAATGAACGTGCTTAAGTAGAGAAAAAGCTTAAGGGAGCCTTCTGTTCTTCCATCCACACATTAACTCCTGCTCACTCTTTAACACTCCCTTAGGCATCCCTGCTCCTACCTTCCTAGTCACCCTGTCCAGTCCTCAACCCACATCCTCAAATGAGGGTGGCTGCCTCTCCTATGTGTGCCCATAAAAACCCTTATTTCTATCTAAGCACTTAGTAAACAGCATTGACATTGTTTTCTCTGTGTCCGTGTCACCAGATAATGATCCCATTGTGGGCAGGACTCAGTTTTATTCATCTCTATGTCACTGGCTCCAAGCACAGCGCTTAATGGAGAGAGTACACAGTATCTCCTAATTAATCAGTGAATGGCTTTTCAAAATAATGACATTCTGCCTCAAGTAGGCCAGACATACAGCAACCCCTCACAGCCAAATTGGAAAATGGTGGTTCATCATATACAAAGACTGACTGATAGAATGAAGTGTGAAAGGAAAATAAAATGTCATCACCCAGGCCGGGCGCAGTGGCTCACACCTGTAATCCTAGCACTTTGGGAGGCTGAGGTGGGCGGATCACCTGAGGTCGGGAGTTTGAGACCAGCCCGACCATGGAGAGACCCTGTCTCTACTAAAAATACAAAAATTAGCCGGGCATGGGGGCACATGCCTACAATCCCAGCTACTCGGGAGGCTGAGGCAGGAGAATCGCTTGAACCCGGGAGGCGGAGGTTGTGGTGAGCCGAGATCGCGCCATTGCACTCCAGCCTGGGCAACAAGAGAGAAACTCCATCTCAAACAAACAAACAAAAAAAAAGTCAGACCCCAAACTTACTATGCCAAAGGGAAAAGTGAAGCCTGGAAACTCAGTCATGCAAAAAAAAATTGCCTTTCTTTTTGCCTAAACACAGCTGCAAGATAGAAGGTTACATATCTCCTCAGTTGGCCTCCCTTACCTTGACAATGTAAACAGCTTATCTTCACAGATACAGCACAAAGACAAGACTAGAAACCATCCCTCTGCCCACCTCAGACATGTGCAGATTTACTGAGTCCAGACAAATGCATAATTGACTGTTCCTCTACCCCACTTCACATGTAACATGTGGATTCAGTAAGCACTAATCAAAGCCTCACAAGAATGTGACCACTTAACTCACTAACTACACTCCTTTTTGTTTTTTTCCTCTACCCCTACCCCTCCTACCCTCACTTTCCCCTTTAAATACTGAAGCCCTCAAAATCCTCTTTGGAAAAATGTGCCAGCCACAGATCCTACTGTGACTTGCGTCTTTTTCCCATGTGTGTCCTCAACCTTGGCAAAATAAGCCTCTAAACTGATTGAGACCTGTCTCCGATACTTTTTATTTTATAAAAGTATTCACCACTCAGTGAGTCACGATGATGACAGTTTAACATATATTCATTTAAACCTAAGAACTACCCTATAGGATATGTACAATTGTTAACCCTAATGTACAGATGAGGAAACTAAATCTTGAGAGATTCATGACTTGCCTGAGGTCACACAGAAAGCAGAGGAGTCAGGAGTTGAATGAGTGGAATCTAAATTCTAAGAAGGCATTTGGGAGGCCAAGGTGGGTGGATCACTTGATGTCAGGAGTTCAAGACCAGCCTGGCCAACAGGGTGAAACCCTCTCTACCAAAAATACAAAAATTAGCCGGGCATGGTGGCAGATGCCTGTAATTCCAGCTACTTGGGAGGCTGAGACAGGAGAATTGCTTGAACCTGGGAGGCGGAGGTTGCAGTGAGCTGAGATCGCTCCACTGCACTCCAGCCTGGGCGACAGAGTGAGACTCCATCTCCAAAAAATAAAAATAAAAATAAACTATATGAAGGCAGAGCCATGTCAGTCTTTCATCACTGCACACACAGGGCCCATATATGTATATATATAAAATATATGAATATATATGTATTATATATATGAATATATATGTATAATATATGAATATATATGTATAATATATATATGAGAGAGGGAGAGCACAAGCATGCAGCAGTCCAACAACCGTTGGTCGAATGAGTTCAACTGGCCACACCTGACATCAGCTGTCTATCCAGAGCTTACGGCAAAAAGGCAAATCCTCAGTCCCCAGACTGACTCTCTGGCTCATCTTCCTCATTGTTTCTCCTTGTTCCCTTCCCATATTGTCTCAGCCTCCAGGTTGGTATCTTTATAGTTTGAGGAGAGCAAGCCATGGACACACAAGTGAGGAAAAACCCACTATGTAAAAGAGGCGATGACTGGCTGGGCATGGTGGCTCATGCCTGTAATCTCAGCACTTTGGGAGGACGAGGTGGGCAGATCATGAGGTCAGGAGATTAAGACAATCCTGGCTCATTCGGTGAAACCCGTCTCTACTAAAAATACAAAAAATTAGCCAGGCGTGGCACACGCCTATAGTCCCAGCTGCTTGGGAGGCTCAGGCAGGAGAATCGCTTGAACCCAGGAGGCGGAGGTTTCAGTGAGCCGAGATTGCGCCACTGCACTCCAGCCTGGGCGACACAGCGAGACTGTCTCTAAAAAAAAAAAAAAAGAGGAGATGATTAAGGTAACACAGGAAGGCCACTCTTTGAGATGGGAATGGAAATAGGCAGGCTGTTTGTTTTCGTGGTGGGATCGCATGCTGGCTAACACCTCTCTAGGGGATTACTGTGTACAAGACACAGTGCTTTTTAATCCTTACAACAACCCCCATCTTCAACACATCTCTTACTGCTTCCTCTGTTCCAAACTTATCTAATAACAACATACCATTTTCTGAGGATTCAAACGTTTGCATCTGTTATTCTCTTCTACTAGTGCCTGTTTCTACCCGCAACCTACCCATCAAAATCTTACCCAGTTTTCATGAGCCAATTCAAACACTACCTCTGAAAACTTCCCTATTCAGTTCTGAGAACTCTTCTTTCCCACCTTTGCATTCCTACAACGTGCTATCACTCGCATGGCACTTATCTTACTGCACTCCAAGTCTTTCTTTGAGTACTTGTGTTATTTCTGCTGCTAGACTGTGGGTTCCTCAGAGACAGGAACTCTATCTAATGGATCGTTATGTTTCCTGTGGCTTTTGTATATAATAGGCACTTAGTATTTGTTGGATAACACAAACAGCACCAACCTGTCCTTACTGCTACTGCTGCAAGAGAAGGATGAGTAGCCATGCCCAAATCCAGCCAGCCAAATGTCAGGTACAATCATACAAGGCCACACTTTTCTGTATTTCCTTCACCTAGCAAACCAGCCTAGATAGCTTCAAAATACACCAAAACAAAGCTCTGAGTGATAATCAACAATTAGTCATCTTGGGCCATGCGTGGTGGCTCACACCTGTAATCCCAGCACTTTGGGAGGTTGAGGTGGGCAGATCACTTGAGGTCAGGAGTTCCAAAACAGCCTGGCCAACATGGTGAAACCCCATCTCTACCAAAAATACAAAAATTACCTGGGCATGGTGCTGCACACCTGTAACCCCAGCTACTTGAGAGTCTGAGGCTTGAGAATCGCTTGAGCCTGGGAGGCAGAGGTTGCAGTAAGCCAAGATGGTGCCACTGCACTCCAGCCTGGGTGACAGAGCAAGACTCTGTCTCAAAAAAACAAAAAAGCAAGCAAACAAAATAACAAACAATTAGTCACTCTAATGGCAAACCATCTTTTACGGCAGACAGCCATAAAATAAGGTGAGGCTGGAAATACTCTGCAGAATATCTCACATTCCCTATAGCTTCTTAGGTTGGCCCTCGTGTTCTCAGCCATGGTAGGAAGATGAAGAGGGAGTATGAGGCCTATACAAATCTAAGATTTTAATAGGAACTTTAAACTAATAGCTATTAATTGGCAGCTATTGCACAAGCTTGAGGCTAGAAATCTAGATTCCCTATGATTTAGAACAGTGATTCGTCCTCAGCAGATGAGCTTTAAAAAAAAAAGAAAAATAGACTGGTGATTCTTAACCATATTTCTACCACAACAAACCAAATTTGTAAGACACCCCCTCACAATCATTTAGGAATGTCACAGTAAGGGAATGGAAATACACTAAAATAATTTTTGTTCCCTTCTCTCTCTAATTTAGTCAGTCATAATAACAAAGCAGCATCACGTTAAGGACTTAATTCTGATTCCATTGCTTGGTCTGTCAATTTTATTTATCATATCAATCTACCTCCCATTACCACCACCCGAGTCCACGTTACCATCACCTCAGACCTGGACAACCACAGAAGCCTTCTCACTGGTCGCCCTGTTTCCATCTTGGCCCTCCTCCAGTCAATTTTCTATATGGTAGCCAGAGGAATTTGGAAAAAGCACTGTGTCTTTCACTCTAAAATAACCAATGTCCTGTGTATAGTTGCTTAATAGTCACGTGAGACAGTTCAAAGAAACTCTCATTTTGCAAATAATGAAACCTGAGGCCAAAACATACTGAAACTTCAATTCCAGAACTGAGGTCAGAATTTGGAATTCATAATTGCACAGATAAGCCTCATTTCAATGGGCCATGCTGCTTCTCCCAAATAGGTATTTCATTTTCTATGTTATCAATGAAAGACAAATGAAATAATTTGAATTGATCTAGAGCCTGCTTTCAGGGCTACAAAATATGAAAAAAACTGATCACCAGGGGACAAAAGGGATGACAACCTGGACTGAACTGATACATTAAGGGCCACTCGCACATGGATCCCATGTGTCCCAGGATCTACCTCCTCTAGCCAACTGAAGGACAGGGGCAGCATTCCAGATCCAGGACTATGTGATCCACATGGGGAGCATAGGATTTCACTGGTTGAATGTGCAGAATTTGTGTCTTCCACGGTTTCCCATGCACCTGCTGAAGAAGAGTGGCGATTCGAGTTTCTGCAGATTCTGCCCACCTTTGCCACTCTGGCTTGGTGGCTGGTGACAGCATTTTTCCCCTAGAATCCTTGGTAGCTCCATTTTTCCATTGGTTGGTGGTAATTTGCTGAGGATACAGCCAATGCTCTTTCTCTATTTTGCTGACTCCAAGAGCCTGAAGATTCTTCCCTGGGAAAGATTCCACATTTTGGTGGATATGCAAAATGCCTCCAGCATCCTGCCTTAACACTTGGCAGGCAATGGGCCAGCCTTCTTCAGAGCTGGGAATCAGCCCCAGGATCACCCTATCTGCAATATTTGAGAGCTTCAGTTTTCTATTATCTCCAAAGTGTATTTGGCACCGATCTGCTACTCCGTTGATCTCAAGGTTATTTCTCAGAGCAACTACAGCATGGGGATTCCACTCACAAGCATGGACGAAGGCAGCACCAGCATGAACTAGGAAAGGCAATGTAAAATAACCAATTCCTGCATAGAGATCCACCAGCACTTCTCCAGCACAGGACAACGATGCCACTCGAAGCTTCTCAGTGATGTTTCCAAAGGAGAACATACACTGGGTCACGTCAAACTTATAACGGATACCATTATCCACATGCTCTACCCAGCCATGGTCACCCAGCAGCAGTGTCACTGCTGGAGTTCGAGTACCATCCGGTGATACCCGCCCTCGTTTTGCCAAACGCTGGACGCCAAGTGCCAAGGCAACGATCTCCCAGAGATCCGGTCCCAGATTTTTCCACTGCTTGGCTTGGAAACAGTCTTCACTCAGCAACAAGAGATTACCATGCCGTTGCCATGATCGGGGCAAATCAGCCTCCAACTCGGCTGACCACTTGACTCCCCGGCCCTCCACCCAGCGACTCACCTCAAGACACAATTTTTGGGCAGGTGAACAACCCTGGGCCCTCTTTGAAGGAACAGGATCCGGGAGCTGCGTGAGCATACAGGGACTGCCTGGGGCAACACGATTCCTCAACTCCTGCAGGTGCTGCTCTGGAAGCGTCTCTCCCAGCACCGGTAGCGCCACCGAGCCATCCGGCATCTTTTCCACACGGTGCTGTGTATCAAAGAGTTTCTGCCTCTCGAGATATTCTCTGTATTGCTGGGTAAACCGAGGCGCAGTCACAACTGCGACAACAGCCACGGACTTCCCACTTTCTCTCTCCATGTTGCTAACGACCACATTCTCTCCCATCACTTCAGCGATACTCCATCTCCTTAGAGTCCGCTCACCAGGCTGACCAAATTCCCGGTCTTAAATAAGAAAACCAGCCGCTCACCCCGCCATGCCGGTGCCGGAAATGACGTGCAAACAGGCCGGAACTAAATGTATTGACGCGCTTGCTGGAGAATGGCGTCGCCGTTGCCGTGGAGAAGCTGCGGCCGCCATCTTTTTTGTGGTCAACCATTACTTTTTTTTCAGCCTAGGAAGAAATTTATCACAGTGAATCTTATGGACTAAAAGACTTCAAATTGGTATTTTCCACAAACCTCATGTACTCTCTTCAGTGCTACTCATGAATTCAAAGAGAAAAATTAACATGAAATTGTCAGAGGCACATGAACTAGAGCAACTCCATCTTACATAGGAGCTGGGTAAAATGAGGCTGAAACCTACTGGGCTGCATTCCCAGACGGTTAAGGCACTCCAAGTCACCAGATGAGATAGGAGGTCAGCACAAAATACAGGTCATAAAGACCTTGCTGATAAAACAGGTTGCAGTGAAGGAGCGGCCAAAACCCACCAAAACTAAAATGGCCACGAGAGTGACCTCTGGTCGTGCTCACTGCTACACTCCCACCAGCGCCATGACAGTTTACAAATACCGTGGCAACGTCAGGAAGTTACCCCATGTGGTCTAAGACGGGGAGGCATGAATAATCCACCCCTCGTTTAGCATATCATCTAGAAATAACCATAAAAATAGGCAACCAGCAGCCCTCATGGCTGCTCTGTCTATGGAATAGCCATTCTTCTATTCCTTTACTTTCTTAATAAACTTGCTTTCACTTTGCACTGCAGACTTGCCCTGAATTCTTTCTTGCATGAGATCCAAGAAACCCCTGTTGTAGTCTGCATCGGGACCCCTTTCCTGTAACAAAATGATGATCTGAATTTGGAGAAAGCTTTCCCATAGCCTAATGCTGCTGTCAGGTTAGCATCAGCAGCCACCTTATTTGCTGAAAGTGAAGAGTCAGATACAGCTTCCTTGTTCCCTTTTCATGCAGATACAGTCATCACCATTTCACTGTCCTTTGGTCCAAGAAACAACTATTTGAAAGTCAGAAGGATCTGAGTTCCAATAAATCCTATCACCCCTCAAAATTGGAATCTTCACTTATAAAATGGAATCTAATCTTCAGAAGATTGCTATAGTGAGTAGAGACATTATAGTGTCTTAGACAATAACTAGTGCAGAGTAGATACTTAAAAAGATACAAAGTAACAAGTTGGCTAGCTCACAGGTACTAAATACCTGTTGAAATGCTTTGATATTCCTAAAGAAGACAAAGGGGAATTCCTTATAGACTAAATCAAATAGTTGGATATAAGAACTGTAAAGAAACCCTATCACTTCTACTTCACTCCCACTGTCAGAGGAGTCCAAACCAGAGTGACTCCATCTTGAATAAAAGCTGAATAAAGCAAAACCTGCTGGGTTACATTCCCAGAAAGTTAAGTACTCTCCATCATAAGACTGAGGCAGGAGAATAGGGTCTGGAGGCAGGGAACCTAAGGCTGGTTCACACTGACTTCATAGAACTAAATCAAAAGGAAAAAACCAACTATCCACGCCTAAGTAACAGAAGGACCAGAGGTTACTCCTTTTGCAAACCTGCTTTTCTGCAGGGCAGATGGAAAATTGAAAGTACCTCTGATTGGTTGCAGAAAGCCACCAATCAATCCAAATACCCACTAGAGGTTTCCCATTGGCCACTTGGTGTGCACTCCATGCAAATGAAATAATGGCCTCAATCAGACGTTTGCATAGGAGTACAACTTTGTAACTTTACTTCAGCCTCTGATTGCAGGCCACTACTTCATTTGCATGGGGTGAACACCAAGTGACCAATGGGAAACCTCTAGTGGGTATTTGGACCCCAGAAGATTCTGTAACCCGGCTCTTGAGCCCCTAGACAGGGGCTGCTCCCATCCTGAGGAGTGTACTTTCATTGTCAATAAATCTGATTTTGTTGCTTCATTCTTTCCTTGGTTTGTACATTTTGTCCAATTCTTTGTTCAAGATGTCACGAACCTGGACACCCTCTACCCGTAACAAGACCTTTTGGTTGAACAAGCTAATGATTCTTACTCACTAAACAAGACCCAGAACTTAAGGAAATATCCTGATGTCCTGATATCTTGAGAACAGAAAGCATTATTAGTTTAAGAATAGGTTTCTCTTTAAAGATCATAGTATTTTCATAAATGTTTGCTGAAATCAATAGTTACACAGAGAATAACACTACTAATACTCTGTCACAAGCGGATCACAAGCTGTTGTACTAAAGCACATGAGACCATTATTCTTAGCTAGCTACATAATTTTTGGTGTGGGGTCCTCCTCTTGCTTTCTGAGAACACCCTACTCTGTAATAGAGTAGTCTTTAATAAACTTGCTTCTTTCACTGTGCTCTGTGACTGGACCTAAATTCTTTCCTGTCTGAGATCCAAGAACCTCCTTTTTGGGTCTGGAACAAAATTCCTTTTAAGTAACATTTCCTGTGGCAACTCCCAAGGACTTTATTGAGGTGAGACCTTCAACCCGAAAGAGATAGACTGCGCAGGACCAACTGACTGAATTTGGGTGAGTAGAGGAATACATTTTTATTTTATTTTATTTTATTTTTATTTATTTATTTATTTTTTTTTGAGACGGAGTCTTTCTCTGTCCCCCAGGCTGGAGTGCGGTGGCGCGATCTCGGCTCACCGCAACCTCCACCTCCTGGGTTCACGCCATTCTCCTGCCTCAGCCTCCCGAGTAGCTGGGACCACAGGCGCCCGCCAGCACGCCCGGCTAATTTTTTTTTGTATTTTTTAGTAGAGACGGGGTTTCACCGTGTTAGCCAGGATGGTCTCGATCTCCTGACCTCGTGATCCACCCGCCTCAGCCTCCCAAAGTGCTGGGATTACAGGCTTGAGCCACCGCGCCCGGCCTGAGGAATACATTTTTATACCGATGAAGGACAAGGACACTTATCTAAGATTGGGCTTGAGGCCTACTTGGGAGGATTAAAGGCCCCTCACAGCTGAAAATGGGTTTAGCACAATGGGATGTTAACCATTATTCACTGTGGATTCGTCCTCCTTGTGCTGTCTGTAAGAGCTTTCCAAAGGCTACCACTTGCCAGTTTCCTGATTGCTTTCTATGCTCTACTGCTGCTTTATGAGAGAGATCTCTCGTTGAACCGGTCTTGAGGTTTTTAACTTTCCTTTTCCTTGTTTGCCTTTGGGTTATGGGCCATTTGCCTGTCTGTTCTGGGATGTTGCTAGAAGACACTGGGGACAAATGGCTCTGCAATATTTACTTTCCCTAGATCTAGACCACTTAAATGAATTGTTTATTGTCTCTCCTTTTTTGCAAAGCTTACTTGGAATTTCGCATTTACAAGTTTTAAATGTGAAGGTCCAATGTGAAAGACTAAGCCTGGCAGCAATTATACCAGTCCCCCGTAGGTGAACTGCTCCAGGATAGAAAACTGGAGATTGCTTTTCAGCAGTTCTTTTTCATCTCCTTGCTATGGAATGACTTTTACTTTTTGGTTACAAATGGCAAGGCCATGTAAATCTTGTCCTGCTTGCCACTACTGGCCTGAACTTGGACATTCCTTTCTAGACCTTCGTCATTTTCTTATTATTTTTGAGATAGAGTCTCACTCTGTCACCCAGGCTGGAGTGCAGTGGTGTGATCTCAGCTCACTGCAACCTCTGCCTCCCTTGTTCAAGCAATTCTCTGCCTCAGCCTCCGGAGTAGCTGGGATTACAGGTGTCTGCCACCACGCCCAGCTAATTTTTGTATTTTTAGTAGAGACGGGGTTTCACCATGTTGGCCAGGCTGGTCTTGAACTCCTGACCTCGTGATCCACCCACCTCAGCCTCCCAAAGTGCTGGGATTACAGGCGTGAGCCACTGTGCCTGGCTGAAAAGACTTTCTTAGAACAGTAAAACAAGTGACTTAGGCCTGTGAATTGTGTGCCAACCCCCAAAAAAACTCAAAGAACCAACCTTTACCTCCTCCATTAGTAAAGCCTGTTCAGCAAAGGGGGTCATATCCAGAAGAAGATTGGCAAACACACTATACCCAAATGCCCCCATGTAAAGAATTCCAATATTTATTAGTGTTGGTTGATACCTTTCTTTACCTGTTGGATTAAGCTTTTCCTATCTGGCTTGAAAAGTCAATCAAGGTTTCTAAATTCTCATTTAAGGAAATGATTCCCAGATTCAGGTTGCATAAAAGCTTATAGAGTGATAATGGCCCATCTTTCACAGCAACAATAACCCAAGACATAGCATCCGCTCTAGGAATTCAATGGTCTTCATTCCGCATGCAGGCCACAGTCTTCAGGAAAAGTAGAAAGGACCAGCCGGGCACGGTGGCTCACGCCTGTAATCCCAGCACTTTGGGAGGCCGAGGCAGGCGGATCACGAGGTCAGAAGATCGATACCATCCTGGCTAACACAGTGAAACCCCATCTCTACTAAAAATACAAAAAATTAACTGGGCATGGTGGCGGGCGCCTGTAGTCCCAGCTACTCAGGAGGCTGAGGCAGGAGAATGGCGTGAACCCAGGAGGCGGAGTTTGCAGTGAGCTGAGATTGTGCCAGTGCACTCCAGCCTGGGCAACAGAGCGAGACTCCGTCTAAAAAAATAAAAAATAAATAAATAAATAAATAAATAAATAAATAAAAAGGAAAAGTAGAAAGAACCAATCAAACTCTAAAGAGGACCCTTGCTAAGCTCTGACAGGAAACATCAGAAACCTGGCTCTGTCTATTGCCTGTGGCCTTGTTGCAAGTTTGGGCTGCCCCAGTGGAAGGCTGTAGCTCAGCCCTTTTGAAATAATGTATGGAAAGGCCTTTCTGACAGAATTGCTGATTTCCTAGTAGATATAGATACTTTCAAATTAACAGAATTATGTTGCCAACTTAGGTCAGGTGCAAAAAGCTCTTCTTGAATATGGAAATGAGAGACTTCCTTCCCCCACTAAGGAAAAAAATCCTATTGTAATCCCGCCAGGAAATGGGATCCTGTTAATGACTTGAAAAATGGTCCCTAGTAGATCAACTTTCCCACAGTGGAAAGGACCCTACCAAGTAAGTACTCCTTAGTGCCTCAACCGCAGTTACACTTCAAGGAAGAAGCAGCTGGGTTCATTGATCTTGAATTAAGTCTGTTTCCTATGAAGTCCCACAGGCTGCTGGAACACAAGAGACTGATTCCACTTATTCCTGTGAACCAACCAGTGATCTCTGGCTCCTGCTCAGAAGAAACAAGAAAGATGAATAACATAAAAATCTGGATTAATATCCCAATTATGGACATATATTGGTATTAGCTAAGAGGCAATCTCTTTGCTGAATGGGCACAAACTTCAGCCTCCCTACACACAAAATGGATTGCTGCGTGTGTGGACTACAGCTCTCCTCCACCGTAGTGGTGCCATGACACATCCTGCCAGCCAATGTGAGTTTATGGGATCATCACTATGATTGGAGTGAACATCCATCACATTTTCCCATGCACTGTAAAAACAAAGGGCCCAGCTCTTTCATTTCTCACAATGAAACAAGGAAGCATCTTTTTGATTTAATGAGGAAACAGCTAAATTCCACCCTGCCCTGTTATGCTGTGCATGATGGACTTGGGTGGATAACAGCTGTCCAAGGGCAGGTATCAAGCATAGTGCCCCTATGTTTTGAAAGACACAGTAACAGTTATGAAGAGACTGAGACCTGTAATATGGGAAGGTTACCACCCCAACAATGTAATCACACCCTTGTAAGTGACCAAGTGTGGATAGGATGGCAGAATAAGTCCTAGCCACTGGTTGCTTGTCTTTCTCCTTGGGGCTGGCTATGGGCATGTGGGTCTCATGGCTGGCTGTATTTACCTTGGAGTTGGATTGGAAGATGTACATGGGGTCATCCTTATCTCCCAGGACATATCCTCACTAAATTAGACTCTCTCCCATCTAACTGGAAAGTTGGGAAATCTCGCCACAGGTGACCAAAGCGGTCTCCTTGGTGGTTTTATTTTTCTTCTCTTTTTTTTTTTCCAAGACGGAGTTTCGCTCTTACACCCAGGCTGGAGTGAAGTGGCATAATCTCGGCTCACTGCAACCTCCGCCCGCTGGGTTCAAGCAATTCTCCTGCCTCAGCCTCCGGAGTAGCTGGGATTACAGGTGCCTGCCACCACGCCCAGCTAATTTTTTGTATTTTTAGTAGAGACGGGGTTTCACCATGTTGGCCAGGCTGGTCTTGAACTCCTGACCTCAGGTGATCCACCGCCTTGGTCTCCCAAAGTGCTAGGATTACGGGCGTGAGCCACCGCACCCGACCCTCCTTTGTGGTTTTACTCGAGGGCTGTATTACTGTCAGAGGTGGCTGTAATGGATGTCAAGTGGCAAGTTGAATCCCTAGTCCAACATACAGCTACAGCTTTTAGTACTACACAGCATGCCATTATCCTACTAACTGAAGAGACTTCTCAAATTAGACAGGTACCCTTATCAAACTGCATGGCTTTGGGCATTTTAACAGCGGCTCACGGGGGATCTTGTGCTATCATCAAAATGGAATGTTGTTTGTATATTCCATACTATTCACATAATATTACTCAGTCCATGAAGGACTTAGACACCCATATCTCTGCCATTAACACACTGTCGACCCCATATCAGGGTGGTTCCAGCAATTGTCTGGTTCATGGAAAACCTTTTTGTTCAGATGCTTGGAACATACTCTGTTTTGTTGCTGTGGAATGTATTGCTGTTGTAATTTTTGTGCAAGAAAACAAGGTAAACCTGGCCGGGCACAGTGGCTCACACCAGTAATCCCAGCACTTTGGGAAGCCGAGGCAAGCAGATCAGCTGGGGTCAGGAGTTTAAGACCAGCCTGGCCAACATAGTGAAACTCCATCTCTACTAAAAATACAAAATTAGCAGGGCATAGTGGGACACAGCTGTAATCCCAGCTACTCAAGAGGCTGAGGCAGGAGAATCACTTGAACCTGGGAGGCAGAGGTTGCAGTGAGCCGAGATCATGCCATTGCACTCCAGCCTGTGCAACAAGAGCAAAATGCTGTCAAAAAAAAAAAAAAAAGCTTCTTTAAATTGAACACTTACTAATTTTCCAGATTCCACCTTTTGTTGAAAGTCACAATAATGATTGGCCCTCACCATGCCAACACTTGCTGAGTGAACTCCTCTCCAATCTAAATACAAGGGATCCCAATGGTTAGGGAGGAATATCATTGCACCTGTTCAGCTTGAAGACATTTCTGAAGATGGACCTCTGTCTCTCTGTACCCCTTAGAATTAAGGATCCCCTTATAAAAGGGAGGAGGAAAATATATCAGAGGCATCCAAACCAGAGTGACTCCATCTTGAATAAGGCCAAATGAAGTGAAACCTGCCGGATTCCATTCCCAGGAAGTTAGGCACTCTCCTTCACGAGACCTTTATGGTTGAGAGAATAAGTTAATGATAAGTAAACAAGACCCAGAACTTAACAAAAAGTCTTGATGTCCTGATATCTCAAGGCCAAAAAGTATTCTTAGTCTAAGAATAGGCTTCTTATACTAATAGATAATAGGTTTCTTATACTAATAGGTAATAGTATATCCCTAAACTCTTGCTGAACTCAGTAGTTACACAAGATGATAACATCAGCCTGTCACAAGCTGGTCACAAGCCTTTATAATAAAGCACACAAGTTCATTATTCTTAGCTTTCTTTCTTTTTTTTTTTTTTTTGAGACAGTCTTGTTACCCAGGCTGTAGTGCAGTGGCATGATCTCTGCTCACTGCAACCTCTGTCTCCCAGGTTCAAATGATTCTCCTGCCTCAGCCTCCTGAGTAGCTGGGATTATGGGTGCATGCCACCACACCTGGCTAACTTTTTATATTTTTGGTGGAGACAGGGTTTCACCATGTTGGTCAGGCTGGTCTTGAACTCCTGACCTCAAGTGATTCAGCTGCCTTGGCCTCCCAAAGTGTTGGGATTACAGGTGTGAGCCACCGCGCCCGGCTAGCTCCCTTATTATATAGCATTTTATTTGTGTTCAGAGTCCTACTCTTGCTTTTTTTTTTTCTTTTGAGACAAGCCTTATCTGTCACCCAGGCAGGAGTGCAGTGGCATGATAATGGCACACTGCAGCCTTGACATCCCAGACTCATGAGATCCTACTGCCTAGTCTCTCTAGCAGCTGGGACTGCAGGTATGCTACCACGCAGGGCGAATTTTTTTTATTTTTAGTAGAGATGGAGTCTCATTATGTTGTCCAGGCTGGTCTTGAACTCCTGGCCTCAAGCAGTTGTCACACCTCACCCTCCGAACTGCTGGGATTATAGGTGTGAGCTACCGTGCCTGGCCTCCTCTTGTTGTTTTCTGAGGATGCCCTATTCTGTAATAGAGTAGTCTTTAATAAACTTGCTTTTTTCACTGTGCTCTGTGACTGGCCCAGAATTCTTTCCTGTGAGAGATCCAAGAACTCACTCTGTGGTCTGGCTCCAGACTCCTTTCCCGTAACAGTTTGAGCAATAAAAGTAGCCCGGGCTGGTACCAAGCACCGAAAGCAGATTTGTCAAAGGTCAGGACCACCTCCACTCAGAGTCCCTTTTGTTGGATGCCAATTTGTCAACCAAAATATGTCAGACACAAGTCTCAGTCAATTTAGAAGTTTGTAAAGTTTAGAAGCCAATGTAAAGCACATGCCAGAAGAAGGGAATACAGAAACCACAGACACAGTCTGCGATCTGTGCCTTTCTCCAAAGATGATTTTGTGGGCTTCAATATCTAAAGAGGAAGAGCAGGCTGGAGGGGAAAGAGGGAAGGTCGAGTCACATCACAGAATCCACATGTTGCAAGAGACAAGGAGCAGGTAGAGGAATAGTCAGTTATGTATTTGTCTCATGCTCAGTAAATCAGCACTTGATAAGATAAGGTGGACATCGAGCAGCTGGAGATAACTGGCCTTTTATCTGTGGCATCTGCTTAGGAACAAAAGAAAAGGCAGCTTCTTGCATGACTCGGTTTTTGGCTTATTCTTTTTCCTTTTGGTAGGTTAAATCGAGGTCCTGAGATTTTATTTTCCTTTCATAAATGAAGGAAGGAAGGAAGGAAGGAAGGAAGGAAGGAAGGAAAGAAAGAAAGAAAGAAAGAAAGAAAGAAAGAAAGAAAGAAAGAAAGAGAAAGGAAAGGAAAGGAAAGGAAAGAAAGAAAGAAAGAAAGAAAGAAAGAAAGAAAGAAAGAAAGAAAGAAAGAAAGAAAGAAAGAGAAAAAAAAAAAAATGCTGAAGGAAAAATAGTTCATGTCCCAAAGCAGTGGTGTAGTTCTAAAATACGGACACTAGATGGAAGCAGTCACCTGCACCGAGGCAGCTGAGGATGGTGAGGAATGTGCGGTATTTGGCCTTCAGGTGGAGGGGATGTCCCGGGCTCCTCAAGGGCCCCACAGGTTTTGTCAATGCATCTCCGTTAAATATCCCTTATGGCCGAGCGCGGTGGCTCATGCCTGTAATCCCAGCAATTTGGGAGGCCGAGGCGGGCGGATCACCTGAGGTCGGGAGTTCCAGACCAGCTTGACCAACATGGAGAAATCCCGTCTCTACTAAAAATACAAAATTAGGCGGGCGTGGTGGCGCATGCCTGTAATCCCAGCTACTCCGGAGGCTGAGGCAGGAGAATCGGGAAGCGGAGGCGGAGGTTGAGGTGAGCCGAGATCGCGCCATTGCACTCCAGCCTGGGCAACAAGAGCGAAGCTCCGTCTCAAAACAAACAAACAAAAAACAAACAAACACCAAAAAACAATCCCTTACTGACAGGATAGTCAGGTGCGTGAGTGTGTTTGGCAACAAGTAATCGAAACTTCAACACAATTTCCCTTTGCAGCCCTGGACCCCTTTTTACTGAGTTGATGCAAAGGTAGTCACGGTTTTTGCCATTACTTTTCATTAAAGGGGTCCAGGGCTGGTGTTGCTGCGAAGGGAAATCCTCAGTCCGCCAGGCTGCTTCTCAGCCTCGGTGGGACCCTTTATTTTTGTGGTTTTGAGACGGCTGCTGTGCTTCTGGGCTTCCTGAGCAATTAAGACAGAGCAGAAAGACATAAGAAGCATCTGCCCCATGGACTTCCGCCCGCCTCTCGAGGGCACAATGGGTTCCCATGGCTACTCCTGACTACTGGGGAGGCTGGAAGATGGTTTGATTTTACCTCTTGGTCCCTGTAATCAAGGACACATGAGGGAGAGTGGCGAACACTAGCCAGTAAGTGGCCTTTCTCTAGGCAGTGCGTGAAAGGCCCCTGGGAACAACAGAGCCTCTGGAGAGGGGTTTACATGAAAGACAGAGAGAGGAAGAGCAAAGACCAGCAGCTGGGAAAATATGTGAGTCAGACAGGCGAGGTTAAAAGAGGCTGCGGGGAGCTGGGTTGGGCTGCGTGCTGTGGCTCACACCTGTAATCCCAGCACTTTCGGAGGCTGAGGCAGGCAGATCACTTGAGGTCAGGAGTTCAAGACCAGCCTGGTCAACATGGTGAAACCCCGACTCTACTAAAAATACAAAAATTAGCTGAGCCTGGCGGCGGACGCCTGTAGTCCCAGCTACTCAGTAGGCTGAGGCACGATAATCACCTGAACCTAGAAGGCGGAGGTTGCAGTGGGCCGAGGTTGCGCCACTGCACTCCAGCCTGGGTGACAGAGAGCGAGACTCTACTCGTCTCAAAAAAAAAAAAAAAAAAAATGGGGTTGGGGGGTTGCTGGGCAGACTCTTGCTACCTTCACCTTCACCCAGGAGACACATTTCTGAAAATTTGGATTCAGATTTAGGATCGCCTTTTTCAAGAAGACCTTCCAGGGTTTTCTTTCCTTTCTGTCCCATCTCGGTTGACTTCTAGGACAATTAAAAGAAAAAAAAGAAAAGAAAAAGAAAGCTTTAAAATTATGTAAAACAGTGGCACTGAGGAAAACAATGAATATTCAGCAAGTGTTTACCATGTCCCTGGCCCTGATTCCAATGCTTTGTATTAATTAAGTTTTCTAAGGTTTCTGTGAGGTGTAGACTATTACTAGTCTTCTTTTGGAAATATATTTACTTATTTTTAAATATGTTATAAAGTTTATTTTAATTACAAAATGTCAAACGTACTGAAAATAATGTAGTAGACACTTATGTATTTACATTCCAAGTTTTAAAGCTTTTTTTTTTTTTTAAGACAGAGTCTCACTCTGTCACCCAAGCTGGAGTGCAGTGGCACAATTTCAGCTCACTGCAACCTCCACCTCCTGGGTTCAAGTGATCCTCCTGCCTCAGTCTCCTGAGTTGCTGGGATTACAGGCGTGAGCCACCATGCCCGGCGCCACAATGTGTTCTTGAAGGGTGAGTTTACTTGTTTTATATTGACTCCATTACCACATTTTTGTGATTACAGTGACTAAGCTGCAGTACGCTGTGGCTCTCCCTCCAGCAGGGCCAAGTGTGGGCTACATGCCTGCTCCGGGACCTGGAAGGTGCTATGTCTTGTTGGCTCAGGCAGCTGGGCTCTGGAACCTGGACAACTGCATCACCCTTGGCAGCAAGCACTGCAGTGACTACCAGGGCTGTTAAGGTCCTTGGTATTATCTCTCAGTCTAGGGGCAGGTAGCACTGAGGGCCTGGCTGCAAGTGTGTTTGTCACACAAGGACGGGCCGTGGGCACTCGAAGGCTGGTGCCAGCAGCAGAAGCCAGGCATGACTTCAGAAGCAGCAGAGGTCACTTTTGTTCCTAACTTTGTGTGTGTAATTTTGATTCTTTTTCTTAAACAAGGCCACAAATGTTTAAGTTCGATGCCCCATTGAACCTGGTTCTGCTCCTGGCTGTTCTGGGAATGGCATGGGGGTGCTGGAAGAAGGGCCTGAGCTTGCACTGTTCCCTCAACCTTAACAGCTCAGGGAGTGCCAGCCAGCAGTGCAATAAGGAATGTGTGCAGCACAGGCCACTCATGTGTTCTCTTGATTGTGAGTGGACACTTAGCCCCTACATTTGGAACAAGTAGTGGCTGCCTTATTTTCTATAATTCAACTTTATTTCTATCTCAAGGTGGCCTTCCTCCTGGTTGATAGAAAATGACCTCATCCCCCCAACCCCCCACACCTTTTTTAAGAGACAGGGTCTCACTCTATTGCCCAGGCTGCAGAGCAGGGGTATAATCATAGCTCACTGCAGCCTCAAACTATTTGGCTCAAGTGATCCTCCCATCCCAGCCTCCTGAGTAGCTGGGACTACAGGTACCTGCACCACCATACTGGTGGTTTAAATGTTAAATTAAAAATGTAATCTTTTTTTTGTGTGTGTGTGTGGAGACAAGATCTTATTATAGTGCTCAAACTGGTCTTGAATTCATGGGCTCAAATGATTTCCTCCCAACTCGGCCTCCCAAACTGCTGGGATTACAGGCATGAGCCACTGCACCTGGCCTGACCTCATTGCTGGACTTCTTTCTACTGAGGGCTGGGCCATAGTTATGCAAGCCCTCTTGATACCTGAGATTTTGCTGTGATTTTAAGATTATGATGATGCCAAAGTGTGGAAGTATGGTGGGTGATCAGCTGTGATTACCACTGTCTACATCTGCGTGGCCTCTAAGCGTTCCTCACTGCACTTGGGTCAAAGGACTTTTGAAGGAGTCTTCCTGTATTTCTGCCTGCCCAGATAAACCCAGAGACAGTATTGGGATGTAGGACCTGCTTCCCTCTTCAGCCAGGACCTATAGACCTTTCTTATCTCTCATTTCTCGCATCCCAAATCTCAAATCCCCATCCCATGCAGAATTTTCCTTTCTTCATTTTGTCCCCAGGCTTCTTGTCAAGACTTTTAGTTTGTCCCTGGGATTCCTTCCTGATCCTGGGGATTAGGCTTTTGGGGAAAAATTTCAGGAAGATGGGCAGGCTATTTCTACTCTCTCCTGTTACATCCATCCTGGGGTGACCAGCAGGGAGCAGGCCACAAACATACACGGCAACAAAGGGAAAACGAATAACTGGGAAAAAGAAAACAATGTAAATTAATACTCCAAAATACAGCCCAAAGCCTACGTTTATTCTCAGTATTTTTCTCAGGCCTTGTCCCGTGAAAAGCCTTGCATTCTATTTCGCTTAATCTGCATTACAGCTATATTAGTCCATTTTCATGCTGCTGATAAATGGAATGTGTGCAGCACAGGCCACTCGTGAGTTCTCTTGATCACCTGAGACTGGGTAATTTATTAAGAAAAAGAGATTTAATGGACTCACAGTTCCACATGGCTGGAGAGGCCTCACAATCATGGTGAGGGCAAAAGACACGTCTTACATGGCAGCAGGCAAGAAAGAATGAGAGCCAAGCAAAAGGGGTTTCCTCATAAAACCATCAGATCTTGTGGGACTTATTCACTACCACAAAAAAGAGTATGGGGGAAACAGCCCCCATGATTAAATTATCTCCCACTTTGTCCCTCCAACAACATGTGGGAACTATGGGAGCCACAATTCAAGATGAGATTTGGGTGGGGACAGTGCCAAACCATATCAACAGCCCTGTGAGCTGAGTTTTATACCTGCTCTATTAACAATGAAACTGAGCCCAAGAGAGACTGGGTGACTTGCACAAGACCACACAACTCGTGTGTGGGTCTTAACCCAGCCTAGGCAATCCTCCTGTGGTGATGGTGGTGTATCGTGTGGTCAGGGCAGGGTTTGGGGCTTATTGCTATGGAATCTAGGGAAAATCTTGTGTCAGAGAAAGACAGAGCTGGGATTGTGGCTGTTCCAGCTCAGCCAATTCATAACTGTGTGACCCTGAGCACATCACTTAAATTATCTGGGCCTCAGTTTCTGCATTAGTAAATTTACAAGGTAGAGCTACATTCTCTGGGCCCGTTTCCTCACAAGAAGATTTATAATGCGGAACTGGACGGCTTCAAATGCTCTTTCTAGTCCAGAGGTCTTCTGGCCTTCAAACATCTTTTAAATTCCCATTACCAAAGCAGTTTCCCTCAAAATGATCCCACTACCTACCTACCTACCTACACACACACACACACACACAGATACACACACACACACACACACTCACTCCGTCAGAATCTGGGGAGCATGCTTAAAAAGCTAATTCCTGGAATCACCCAAGATTTAAGCGAGTCTGAACACAAATCTCTGGGGGTAGGACACAAGAACTTGTATTTAACAAGCTACATCTCAGACAATCTAAAATGTACCTTGTGTTGCTGAATGACTTGAAGCAAGGTAAGATTTTGATAAGGGGAGAGAGAAAAAGAACATCCTAGGAAGATAACTGGTTTGAGAAAAGGCCCAGAAATGGGTGTTTTGGGGGAAGTGAATAGACTAGTCTGACTAGAGAGAAAGACAGTATCAGACAGTTGCAGAAGATTAGTTTGGGAAAACAAATTGACCAAATCCTGAGACAGAATGTACTTTCTTAGTGATGAGAGTGTTCATGTCCATTAGATAAAATGTCCTTACCTTGGCAAGGAGAAAGAAGCAATTGCATAATCTAAGCCATTCTCCAGTCTCTAAGCATTTCTCTTGGTGGTGACAGGAATATAATTTTATTTCAACCATTAAAAAAACAACAGGCAGACATTTTTCTCTTGCAGAGTTGCATTTTCATGAGCATATTTTAGTGTGGTTTCTCCCCAATGCCGATTGATGAAGAGTCGTCTCACTCACAGTACATGCCTCCCAGATTCTGGTGTAATGATCATGAGCAGAGGGACTGCCTGGATTTGAGCCCCAGTTGTGCCACCTACCAGGGTGCCTTAGAGAGGTCATTCAACCTCTCCTTCTTGCAATTTCTTTTTTTTCTTTTCTTTCTTTCTTTCTTTTTTCTTTTCTTTTTTTTTTTTTTTTCTTGAGACAGAATCTCACTTTGTCGCCCAGGCTGGAGTGGTGCTATCTTGATTCAGTGCAACTTCCACCTCCCAGGTTCAAGTGATTCTCGGGCCTTACCCTCCTGAGTAGCTGGGATTGCAGGCATCCACCACCATGCCCGGCTAATTTTCATATTTTTAGTAGAGACAGGGTTTCACCATGTTGGCCAGGCTGGTCTTGAACTCCTGACCTCATGATCCACCCGCCTCGGCTTCCCAAAGTGCTGGGATTACAGGTGTGAGCCACTTTGCCCAGCCTACCTTCCTGCAGTTTCTACATCTATAAAATGGTGATTATGTTACTAGTCCCCAACTCGTAAATTTTTGTGATTAATTGAATAGAGCATATTAGCTCTTAGAACATGTTACTTGCTATTATCATCTCCTCATAGAGAAGTCTAGTTTATTTTCAGCTGTATCTCAGGAAATAGCTCTCCCTGGATTTTCTCATAATCATTTCTTCTCCTGCCCAGTGGGTCCTCTTTCATATAGGTGCCTGCAGCTCTCTCTTCTCTAACCAAAATCATGAAGATGATACACTGGGCCTGACCTAAAGCAGAAAGGCAGATAGAGGGGGGAAAAATAGGTGAGTCAGGGAGTCATGACTTCACGAGTGGTTTTATATTATTTTCTTGCCACATCTGTGTGGATGGACATTGTGGTGTATGGACTTGGCATCAGGCACCCCTAGCCATATCCTTACAATCAACACTAATTGAGTTCCTACTCTATAACAGGCACTGTGTTAGGTAATGGGGATGCAGAGGAAACAAGGTAGTCGTGAACTTGGATTTTTAGGGAGGTTCTTGTGGGTAGGATTCCATTTCTGCCTTCATTTCTCTCTCTCTCTTTTTTATCTTTTAAGAGATAGAGGCTTGCTATGTTGTCCAGACTGGCCTCAAACTCCTGCGCTCAAGTGATCTTCTTGTTTCAGCCCCCTGAGTAGCTGGGACTACAGGTGTGAGCCACTGAGCCCAGCTCTCTTTCCTTGTTGCTTTCTATTGTGTTACCTGGGGCAAGTCACTTAAACACTTTGTGCTTCAGCTTCATTTTTACATTGGTATTAATAATTGAGCCTACATTAGAGGGTTATAGGAGAGTTAAAAATGATAATGTATGAAGTCTTCTGTATAGTGCCTGGCACATTAGTGAATGATCAAAAATTTCTGGCCACTTCTCTGTTCCTCAGAGGTTACAAAAAATATTCTGCCTATCATCAACATCATCACTGTCATCATCATCCCAAGACAAAATGGGTAAGATTTTCTGCATCTATGTTCATCAGGGTTATTGGTGAATAGTTCGTTCTTTCTTTCTTTCTTTCTTTCTTTCTTTCTTTCTTTCTTTCTTTCTTTCTCTCTCTCTTTCTTTCTTTCTCTTTCTTTCTTTCTCTCTCTCTCTTCCTTCCTTCCTTCCTTCCTTCCTTCCTTCCTTCCTTCCTTCCTTCCTTCCTTCCTTTCTCTCCTTCTTTCTTTCCTTTTTTTTTTTTGAGATGGAGTTTTGTTCTTGTCACCCAGGCTGGAGTGCGATGGTGTGATCTCAGCTCACTGCAACCTCTGCCTCCTGGGTTCAAGTGATTCTCCAGCCTCAGCCTCCCGAGTAGCTGGGATTACAGGCACCCATCACTACGCCCGGCTAATTTTTATATTTTTAGTAGAGACGGGGTTTCGCCATGTTGGCCAGGCTGGTCTTGAACTCCTGACCTTAGGTGATCCACCCACCTCAGCCTCCCAAAGTGCTAGATTACAGGTGTAAGCCACCACGCCTTGCCAACAGTTTTCTTTTCTTGGGATATCTCTGTCTGGCTTTGATATCAATGTAATGCTGGCATCATAAAATGAGTTTGGAAATGTTCTTTCTTCTTCAATTTTTTCAAGGTTTGAGAAGGATTGGTGTTATTTCTTCTTTAAATGTTTGGTAGAATTCACCAGTGAAGCCCTCTAGTCCTGGGCCTTTCTTTCTTGGGAGGTTTTGGGTTAGTAATTCAATCTTCATGGTAGTGATCAAATCTTTTATTTCTTTGTGATTTAGTCTTGGTTGTATGTTTCTGGGAACTTACCCATTTCTTCCAGGTTATCTGGTTCATAGACACAACTGTTCGTAGTAGTCTCTTATTATGCTTTTTATTTCTGTAGGACCAGTTGTAAAGTTTCTGCTTTCATTTGTGATTTTGTTTGAGTGTTCTCTTTTTTAGTTAGTCTTGGTAAGGGTTTATTGATTTTGTTTATCTTTTCAAAAAACCAACTCTTAGTTTTGTTGATTTTTTTCTATTGCTTTTCATTTTCTATTCCGTTTATTTCTGCTCTAATTTTTATTATTTCTTTCCTTCTCCTAACTTTGGGCTTAGATTTGTTTTTCTTTTTCTGGTTCCTTGAAATGTAAAGTTAGGTTGCTTATTTGAGATCTTTCTTCTCTCTTAATGTAGGTATTTATCGCTCTGAATTTCTCTTTTAGTAGTGCTTTTGCTGCATCCTGTCAGTTTTGGTATGTTCTGTTTTCATTTTTGTCTCAAAATACTTTATAATTTCTCTTCTATTTCTTCTTTGACCCCTTGGTTGTCCAGCTTTTCAAAACGTTGTAAGAATCATCCTTGCAACTTTCCTTTCCTAATTCTCTACAACCATTCTGTCAGCAAGATCTGTTAACTCTAATCTAAAACATATCTTGAATGTGTCCACAACTCTCCACACCTATTCCTTCACCCTAGTACAGTCACCATTATCTCCTGCCCAGATTTCTAACCAGAAACTGCAATCCTCATTTGTACCCGGAATTCATTTTCCATGCACTTAAAACCCTCTAACCAGAAACTGCAATCCTCATTTGTACCTGGAATTCATTTTCCATACACTTAAAACCCTCCACTGTCTTCCCATTGTACTTAGGCCATTGTCCACATGCCCCCACCTAAGTCCAGCACAATCTGGCCCCTGCCCAGCCTTATAAACTCATCTCACATCAATCTCACCTTTGCTCACTCTCCTGTAGCCACATTGGTCTGCAGTTTGTTCTTAACATGATCCAGGTCCTCTGCTGTCCAACAGGATTTATCCCTGCTTCCCCTCTTGGGGATGCTGTCCTTCAGATCTTCACAGGGATCCCTTTTAATTCATGAATCTCAGCTCAAATGTCACCTCCTCACTTACCTGCCCACCTAAAGTGCCCTTTTCCAAGCTGCTATTTCTCAGCATCCTCTTTATTTCCTTAGTGCATTCTTATAACCTGCTCTCTTCTTTATTTGTTCATTACTTATATATTATATATTTCCATTTTCTTCCAGCAAGTCAAGGAAGAAAATGGAATGGCCTTATTCATCACTCTTATTTAGCCTCATTCATCATTGTCTCTTCCAGAGCTTATCCCAGTGACCAGTACATAGCAAACATTCAATAAATACTTGTTGATGAGTGAATAAATGAAAAAAGGAAGACACAATGGAATGAATGATGAAATAAATGGTGTTTGGTCCTGCTAATCTCCCATTGTCCTGGATCCAGTCCTGGATAAAAATCTTTGCTCTATTTTGTGTATGGTGGGGTTGAGAGACTCAGCCCATGAGAGGGGGTATTCAGAATGCATCTAAGGACACAACCTGACAGCAACAGAGATTTATCTTACCATACTTCCTAACAATGCCCTTGAGGCTACACCAGAGGAATGCATTCCAGACAAGGGGTGTTGGCAACACTGGGGCAGCAAAGCAGTTCCAGTCTATAGCCCATTTCAGGGAAATGAGTCTTGAGAGAAAAGACGAGAACCATCAGCTCCCTACAAATAAATCCACCACAAACTAGCATGGTTGATTGGTTGAGGGTCTGCGGCATCTTCTGCTTCACTTGGAGGAAATAGGGGAAGGGGTGGCAAGGTGGAACAAGACAGCATGGATGCCCACAGAAGAACTCTATTAGCATTAGGTGACTCAAAAGTCAGTCTTCCTTCTTTTTCTTTTCTTTTCTCTTTCCTTTTCTTTCTTTCTTTCCTTTCCTTTCCTTCTTTCTTCTTTCTCTTTCTTTTTCTTTCTTTCTTTCTTTCTTTCTTTCTTTCTTTCTTTCTTTCTTTCTTCTTTCTCACTTTCTTTCTTCTTTCTCTCTTTCTTTCTTTCTTCTTTCTCTCTTCTTTCTCTCTTTCTTCTCTTTCTTTCTTTCTTTCTTTCTTTCTTTCTTTCTTTCTTTCTTTCTTTCTTTCGTTTCTCTTCCCTTCCCTGCCTTCCTTCCTTCCTTCCCTCCCTCCCTCATTTCCTTCTTTCACTTTCTTCCTTCCTTCCTTTCCTTTTTTTCTTCCTTCCCTCTCTCTCTTTCTTTCTTGACTCAGAAGTTTTTCTTTCCTTTCCTCAAGTGATCCTCTTGCCACTGTCTCCCAAGTAGCTGAGATTGTTTTTAAAAGTTTTTGTAGAGATGGGGTCTTGCTATGTTGCCTAGGCTGTTCTTGAACGCCTGGCCCCAAGGCATCTTCTAGCTTCAGCCTCCCAAAGTTCTCAAATTACTGGCAGTAGCTACTGAGACTGGCTGTGAGTCAGAAGTTCTAATGTAAAGCTTTTATGTCTCTCCTTCTCATGTTAAAGGCAGACTAAGTGACTTAAGAGACTAAGTGATCTGGCCGGGTGCGGTAGCTCATGCCTGTAATCTCAGGACTTTGGGAGGCCGGGGCAGGTGCATCATTTGAGGTCAGGAGTTTGAGACCAGCCTGGCCAACATGGTGAAAACCCGTCTCTACTAAAAATACAAAAATTAGCTGGTCGTTGTGGAGCATGCCTGTAGTTCCAGCTATTTGGGAGGCTGAGGCATAAGATTTGCTTTGACCCAGGAAGTGGAGGTTGCAGTGAGCTGAGATTGTGCCACTGCATTCCAGCTTGGGTGACAGAGTGAGACCCTGTCTCCAAAATAAATAAATAAATAAATAAATAAATAAATAAATAAATAACTAGTAAAAGAGACCAAGTGACCTGGCTGGGCACCTGGGGTATGGGAAATGGTCCATAGGCCCCTTGTTTTTACTATCAAATGAATATTAAACTATTTTACTATCAAATGAGTATTAAACATGATTCCTCTTATTACCCAACCAACATTCTCCTCTTTCTTTTACAGGGGAACACATTAACAAAACCTTAAACCCTCCATGCTTCTGTGATAGCTTAAACAATTAATGAAACAATAAACATTCCACAAAGAAAAATAAATGTTAACACTTTATTTTAATTAAAACCCCCAAGGAGCCTGGCTGAGATCCCTATCTACTTAACATATGCAAAGTGATAGACTGTTCCTAACCCTTAATAAACAGTTTATGCAAACTGCTGAGCCTCAAGGGCATTCTAGCCATGCTAGACATTCCCTTAGTCTCCACCTACAAGGAGGGGAATCACTGGTGTTAGGGCTCTGCTAGAGGAAGCCCTAACCCAGGAAGCCATTGTGTAAATGCAGGCGGAAAACTTTGCAGTTCCTGGATTTCACTTAAGTTTTCTACGGAAAATTGGGCATCTTCCCATTTATTTTTGTTGTTGTTGTTGCCCTTCACATTTCCAAGATATTTCAACAATAGCTAGTTGCATGACCACATCTAAAAATTTTTAGTTCTCCAGGTTATACTTCATTTATTATACATGCCTCTTTACAGCCTGTACGGTTTTATGAATCCTTCGAGGTTCTCTTGGCAAATAAAATTAAGTTACAAGTCACATCATTGTTAAACATATATCAGCAACAAATACCCTCGAGGCATTCTGAAGAATGTCCTATTAACAAATGTAGTGGGTTGAATAGTGAGTGCTCACCCTCAAATTCATGTTCATCTGGAATCTCAGAATGTGATCTTACTTGGAAATGGGAATCTTTGCAGATGTAAATAGTTAAGATGAAGTTATACTGGATTCAGGTGGGCATTAAATCTAATGATTGGTGCCCTTATAAGAAGAGGAGATGCCTGAAGATACACTCAGAGGGAAGAATACCATATGAAGGTGGAGTCAGAGATGGAAGTGATGTGGTTGCAATCCAAGCAACACCAAGGATAGCCAGAGCCGCCAGAATCTAGGAAGAGGCAAGGAAAGATTCTTCTCTAGAGCCTTCAGAGGGAGCGTGGCCCTGCCAGCACCTTCACTTTGGACTTCTAGCCTTCAGAACTATGAGAAAATAAATTGCTGTTGTTTTAAGCCACTGAGTTGTGGCCATTTGTTACGGCAGCCCTAGGAAACTACTACATACATACAGTCTTCTGTAGAATAAAAACTATCTTCAACATTGCTCATTCATTCATTTGTACATCCACTCAGCTGTCATTTTTGTGTCTATGTGTGTGTGTGCAGGGGTCGGGGGGGCACTGACCAAGGCCTGGAGAACGCATGGATCACAGATGCAGTTTCTGTCTTCGCTGTCCTTAGTACACACATGCTAGGGTCAGGGCTGGTGTCATGGGTGCGCAAGCTGGGCAGTCGTACATGGAACGGGGCTCAGGAGGACCCCGTGCTCAGTTTAATGCTCTGCTGTTGCTGTCTTGAAATGCTTAATAGTTTTTGAACTAGAGACTCTTCATTTTTTTTTTGAAAGAGGAATACAGATAAATTTATTAGTTAAATACTGATTTTACAGACATTTCACCTTAAGACAATGTTAACAGTTTTGTGGGTTAGGGAGGGTATACAAGGGGGCCTTTGGAAAGAAAACAATGTAAATGATGATTAAAACAGAATCTTGGTTCAAAGGTATTCTCCGTTACAGCCAGTGGAATTTTCGAGTGAGGAGGCTTGGTAATGCCAGAGTCAGCTACAGCCCTGTTGAGAACCAGGACAAGGAAGTCGTCTCTGTGAGCTCCAGCGTCCGGGGCAGAAACTGAGCAACATGCGGAGGAGAAGGCGGCCCATCCCAGAGCAGGTCAGAGCTGGAGGCTCCCTCCAGGCGCCCCCTGCCATATCTTAGCAGTCATCTACTTTCCATGAATTTTGTTTTGTTGTGTTTGAATTCTTGTTGCGGAATCTCTGGCTTTTTGCCCCCTGGACAAAAGACTTCTGCTGGGGTGAGGATGCAGGTCCAGAGGGACTCTGGCTGCCGCCTGACAGGGGCCAGGAGGAGCAGACAGCAGGCGGGCCAGCCCTTGGGACACCCCTGCCCCCCGAGCAGGACACTGTCTACCTACACTCTCCCCGGAAGGATCTTGAGGCTTGGCTGAGTGTTTGCCTCACTAGCTTGAGCAGCAGAACGTTTTGTTTTTTACTCAGAACCCCTCTGTATGTGACGGGGCGAATGAAGGACCTGCAGTGGACTTGAGGGGGTGCCGTTTGGCTAAACTACCCAGCTCTTGTTTTGCCAGAGGAGAGACATGTACAAGCTGCAGGCAGAGCTGAATCGCTCAGAGCAGGGGGAGGGATTTTTATTTTGAGAGACGTTGGAAGTGAAGGAGCAGAGGCCCGCAGCAGCAGGAAGGCACCTGGGGGAGAAGTTGCAAGCTGCATTTTGATGAAGCTGTGCTGTGTGGTGGTTGAAGTGCCCCCAACCCCAGCGCCCCAGGAAGCGTTCAGTCACTTGCATGTCACACCACACAGTTTTGGAGTCAGATTTGGTATTGGGGATGCAGGGCTGTGCCATGGCTCAAAGGATGGGGCAAGGGCAGCTCCCCAGGGGCCGGTTGCATCCAGGTACATGGCAAACAGATGCCATCATTCTGGAGCAGGGGGACCCCTCATTTTTATTTTGCACTGGACCCCACAAATTATGTAGCTGGTCCTCACTAGAATAATTACACAATCACCGGTGCTGTAGAGCAGACAGGAGAACCTATAATCTGAGGGCATGTTTTACTAAGGCAGTGAGGTAGGATAAATTAAAGGAAACGTTTGCTCACAGACAAGGTTCATTTGCCAGATGGTCATTCAGGCAGAGGGAACAATGTGTCCATAAGCATGGTGGGTGGGAGATGGGGGCGCGAGAGAATATGGGTGATTGGACATCAACAGGACTTTGATAGTGCCAGTGCCTAAAGTACCACTAGGGGGTGCTCAGGGAGAATTGATGATAGACATGGGTCAGATCTCAAAAGGCTTCGGAAGGACAATGCAGGCCTTGGGCTTAGTCCAGAAGGTGATAGGGAACCATAGAAGATATTGATCAACAGATGACAAGATTGGATCCCCCAGTTCTGTTCCTCCAGGATTCCAGGAGAGCCACCCTGTGCTCAGAGACGCAGGCCACAGACTTGTATGTCAGGAAAGAACTCAAAGGGAAGCTGGGCATGGTGGCACACACCTGTAATCCTAGCACTTTGGGAGGCTGAGGCGGGTGGATCATGAGGTCAGGAGATCGAGACCATCCTGGCTAACACGGAGGAACCCTGTGTCTACTAAAAAAAAAAAAAAAAAAAAAAAAAAAAAAAAAAATTAGCCGTGCCTGGCATGCACCTGTAGTCCCAGCTACTCAGGAGGCTAAGGCAGGAGAATTGCTTGAACCCGGGAGGCAGAGGTTACAGTCAGCCAAGATCATGCCACTGCACTCCAGCTTGGGCAACAAAGCGAGACTCTGTCTCAAAACAAAACAAAACAAAAAAAGAAAAGAAAAGAAAAGGGAATAAGAATAAATCGATCCTCCTTTCTAGTGTCCACTGCTTTTTTCCTGAATATTAATAAAGTATATGAATAACAATATTTGTTTAGAGTCTGTCAGGATTTGCTAGCCTGAAATGAGATGGTCCAGGAGGCCTTTCTAGTGAAGCACTGTGGGCTTGGCCTCTTGGGGATGTTCAGATGTTCATGAACCTTCAAAATAAGGTTCATGAAGCACAGGAGATTTTCAGGAACATTAGACCTTATGATAGGCTGAATAATGGTTCTCTGAAGATGTCCATGTTCTAACTCCCAGAACTGTGAATGTGTTGCCTTACACAGTGAAAGGGGCTTTGCAGTTGTTATTAAATTGAGGATTTTGAGTTGGGGAGATTAGCCTTGATTACTTGTGTGGGCCCAGTGTAATCACAGGGTTATTATGAGGGAAAGGCAGGAGGAAGAAAGTGAGCAGTAGGAGCTGTGACTACAGAAGCAAGAGGCTGGAATGAGGCAAAGAAAGAACCAAGGAATGCAGGAAGTTTCTAGAAGCTATGAAGGTGAAGGAAATGGATTCTCCTCTGAAGCCTTCAGAAGGAACGTAGCCATAGTATCTTTTTTTTTTTTTTGAGGCGGAGTTTTGCTCTTGTTGCCCAGGCTGGAGTGCAGTGGCATGATCTTGGCTCTCTGCAACCTCCACCTCCTGGGTTCGAGTGATTCTCTTGCCTCAGCCTCCTGAGTGGCTGGGATTACAGATGCATGCCACCATTCCTGGCTAATTTTTGTATTTTTAGTAGAGGCAGGATTTTGCCATATTGGCCAGGCTGGTCTCAAACTCCACCTCAGGTGATCTGCCTGCCTCGGCCTCCCAGAGTGCTGGGATTATAGGCGTGAGCGACTGTACTCAGCCTACTATTTGAATTTTGGATTGTGTCTCAAAGTATGTTCAGTTTAGAGATTATCTCTGTTTGTGGTTTTATATTCCATAAATGCACACATATGTATATGATAAATATAGATAAACAGGCTGCCCCTCTGTCTGGCCTGTGGACAGATGGGATAATTATTCAGGACTCCAATCCTACGAATTGGTTTCTTTATAACTGGGTTTGATTCTAAATTTCCTTTGTGTAGAACAATCAAATCAGTGCCATATAATTGCAAGTATTGCACAATTACTAGAGATTTGAGCTTATTTTTCATTATTTTCACCATTAGTGGTTATTTACATTTAAAGCACACATTGGATTCTCATGGTAACATTTTCTCTATACAGATCCACTTAAAAACTGGCCTTAGGAACTACATGAATGAAAAGAACTGGATACATAGTTTCTATTAAATTATTTTTTAGGGTCAGGTGCGGTAGCTCATCCCTATAATCCCAGCACTTTGGGAGGCTGAAGCAGAAGGATTGCTTGAGACAAGAAGTTCAAGACCAGCCTAGGTAACATAGCTAGACTCCCTCTCTACCAAAAAAATAAAAATTTAAAAAGATTTAAAAAATGAATTCTTTTTTACATGATTTTTTTTTTTTTTTTGGCAAAGTCTCACTCTGTCGCCCAGGCTGGAGTGCAGTGGCGCTATCTCTGCCCACTGCAACCTCCACTTCCTGGGGTGATTCTCCTGCCTCAGCCTACACAGTAGCTGGGATTACAGGCACCTGCCACCATGCCCAGCTAATTTTTGTACTCTTAGTAGAGATGAGGTTTCACCATGTTGGCCAGGCTGGTCTTGAACTCCTAACCTCAAGTGATCCGCCTGCCTCGGCCTCCCAAAGTGCTGGGATTACAGGTGGCCACCACACCCAGCCTTGCATTCATTAAAAAAAAAAAAATTCAGAGAGAAGTCTCCAAGGGTCATAATCAGAACACTACATAGAGGTACATAGGAAGTTGTTCTTATTTTGTGGGCTAATTTCAGAGGAAATATAAAGAAATTAGAGTGGTTATGTTAAGGGGTCAATTTCCTTACAAAGGTTCTCATACTGACTGATATACAAAAAGGACTGTGAACAACAAATAATATCAGAGGAAATTTTCTAACATGCGTATCTGGTCAATTCATTTTCCTGCTGAATATCCTTCAATGGCTGCCCATTATTTACAAAATAAAGTTAAAATTTCTCAGCATTGTGTTTGAGATGTTTTGCCCTGTGGGCTTAATCTCTCTGACATGGTATCTAGCCCCTCTTCGAAAACACCCTGTGCTTTGGCCTTGGGAAATGATCCCTGCCCCACGTCATGCCTTTGCTCTGTCCGAGCAGCACACACTAACTTATTTTTGCCATCCTTTACAATTTGGCTCACATGCCAGTACCTCCTCTCAGATGTCTTCCCGGGCTGCCTCCCCTTCTCCCTGGCTCAAATGCACAGCTTTTTTCTCCTTTATGGGCCCGTGATACAGCCACTATAATTACTTGTTTACAAGCTGTCATCCCCAACAGACTGAACCGCTGCAGGGCCGTGACTTCCTTCTTTTCCTCTGAATGCCCTGCCCTTGGCAGATACGGGCAGTCTGAACCTGTCAGTCAGCTCTTCTCAGTTCCTTTTTAGCTCTGAAAGTGTGAAAGTATGGATTCCGTATTTAAGGATTCATATCTTTGAAGACCAGGGACAACTATTATTTGTATTACACTGCATGGATAATTTAAGACACTTATAAAGTTAATTTCTGTCTATACCTGAGCACACTTAAGTGCCTAACTCTTGCATAAGAAAGGATTCTGGCCAGGCATGGTGACTCATGCCTGTAATCCCAGCATTTTGGGAAGCCAAGGTGGGCAGATCACCTGAGGTCAGGAGTTTGAGACTAGCCTGGCTAACATAGTGAAACCCCATCTCTACTAAAAATACAAAAATTAGCTGGGCATGGTGGTGGCAGGCACCTATAGTCCCAGCTACTCGGGAGGCTGAGGCAGGAGAATCACTTGAACCCAGGAGGCGGAGGTTGCAGTGAGCTGAGATCATGCCACTGCACTCCAGCCTGGGCAACAGAGTGAGACCTACCCACCCCACACGACCAAAAAAAGTTAGAATTCCATTGTAATAATTTTATATCTGCTATATACACACTTTACAAAACTTTTCAGTATAAGAATTATAATCCTACATCTCAATAAAGTTTACTTCTAAATGCATTAGCTGAACTGGGTGTGGTGGTGCACACCTGTAATCTCAGCTACTGGGGAGGCTGAGAGGGGAGGATTGCTTGAACCCAGGAGTTTGAGATCAACCTGGGCAGCACAGTGAGATACCCATCTCAAAAAAAAAAAATCATTAAGGAGCTTACTATCTTATAAAGAAAAGGAACAATAGCATAAGTGTATCTTTGTGTAACAACAGTATGTTGCTGGATTTGTTTTAAGAAGGGAGCTGTCATAGCTAGACAAAGCTACAGCTGTCATGGTTAAAAAATAAAACTGGGGGCCAGGTGCAATGGCTCCTGTCTGTAATCCCAGCACTTTGGGAAGATTCCTTGAGCCTAGGAGTCTGAGGCTACCCTGGTCAACATAGTGAGACCCCATCTTTTTTTTTTTTGAGACGGAGTCTTGCTCTGTCACCAGGTTGCAGTGCAGTGGCACGATCTCAGCTCACTGCAACCTCTGACTCCCTGGTTCAAGCAATTCTCGTGCCTCAGCCTCCTGAGGAGATGGGATTACAGGCACATACCACCACGCCCAGCTATTTTTTGTATTTTTAGTAGAGACAGGATTTCACCCTGTTGGCCAGGATGGTCTCGATCTCCTCACCTCAAGTGATCTGCCCGCCTTGGCCTCCCAAAGTGCTGGAATTACAGGCGTGAGCCATCGCATCCGGCTGAGACCCCATCTTTAAAAAAAAAAATTAGCTGGGCATGGTGGCACATGTGTGTAGTCCCCAGGTACCCCAGAGGCTGAGGTGGGAGGATCCTTTGAGCCCAGGACTTTGAGGCTGCGGTGAGCCATGATAGCACCTCTGCACTCCAGCCTGGGATACAGAGCCAGATCCTGAGTCAATAAATAAATAAATAAAATGGGTTAATGTCTAAATAAGATCATAATCTCAGGAAGAAACAAATTGAATTTTTTGGCATTGATGTTGACAATGAAAACCATTTATCCATTTAAACTGGTGTGGCATCCATTTATTATACTTAGTATTGCCTTTTAGAAACAGAACTACTTGAACTGCACTTCTGTGAATCAAATAGATCTTATATTTCTTGGTATAGGTCACCCGAGACAATATTTTATAGAGCAACTGTCCTCAGGAAGAAAATACTCTTGTTTCAGTTATTCAATGGGATTTCATAATAAAGTTAAACCAGGATTGAAGGACTTAATCTGCTGCTGCAAACAATTTACAGTTTTACCATCAGCATTCATTTCTCTGTGACACAGCATAATTTAGAAAATTCAAGGAAAATGTTAGTAAACCATAACATCAAGCCTAAGCAGTCATTTGTAAACTTTTGTATGCCACTGGCAATTTATCATTTGACTTGCTACCCTCCCACCCAAGTTCATAATCCTCTTGACTCCCCAGTTAACATTAAATTTCCAATTCACACCTACCAAAGGAGAGTTTCTGTAAGATAATACTTGGATTACTGGCATGGGAATCATTTGGGGCTCATGTGAAAGATGTAAGTTCCTGGGTCCTACCTCCAACCCACTGAATCAGAAATCCTGATGGCGAGGACCTTCCCCAACATAGTTGATTAACCAAAAGGTTTTAGTTTTTGTTTTTTTTCCCTCATAGAAAGAGGTCCGCAAGTAGGTAAACTAGGGTAGTAATGGCAGCTTCATGCTGCCATCTGAGACCAGAGATCCTTCTGGCTTTCTTATATATTTTTATTCTCATGGTGTCAAAATGGCTGCTCCATCTCTAAGCATTGAGCTACATTATGGGAAGGAAACAGGGAAAGGAGTAAGGCAGAAAGTCAAAAGGCCTGGTGCTGAGTTGGCCATCTTTAATATACTTCCTCAGGAGTTCACCCAGTGAATTACACTTGTTTCTCATTGGCCAGAGGTGGGTTACCGGTCACCAATAGCAAGGGAGTCTGGGGAGGTACTCTTTAACAGGGGACATTGACAGCCATACTAATCGGAACTGCACAGGCTGGGTGCGGTGGCTCACGGCTGTAATCCCAGCACTTTGGGAGGCCGAGGCAGGCGGATCACTTGAGGTCAGGAGTTCGAGACCAGTCTGGCCAACATAACGAAACACCATCTCTAATAAAAATACAAAAAATAGCCGGGTGGTCGCGCACGCCTTTAGTCCCAGCTACGCCGCAGGCTGAGTCAGGAGAATCGCTTGAATCCAGGAGGCGGAGGTTGCAGTGAGTGGAGCTAGTGCCACTGCACTCCAGCCTGGGCGATAGAGTGAGACTCTGTCTCAAAACAAATGAACCAACCAACCAACCAACAAACTGTATTAATAAGATAGCATTAAATTAAATTAATAAGATAGCATTAAATTAAAAATAAGATTTTTAGTAGGCAATTAATGTCTGTCATGCACGTCTTTTTCTTTTTAATAACTTTTTGAAATAAGTAGGCAATCTGATGCTTTAACTGTGTGTTATTTTTTATAGTATTTAAGTTATATTATAATGTTATTAATTACCTTTTGGATGTTTAAGAATGTTTTTGCATCTTTTATATGGCTCTGTTTTGAAAACTAAAATATTCTTGAAGAACTGTCTTCAATTTTATAATGGTTGCCAGTGGCAAAATTAAATTTGGTATATTAAATTTTGCTTTGTATCTGGAACAAAAAACTATCAGACAAGAGTACAGCTAGCTATTCTGAATCATATGTCTTATCACTGATTGCTAGTATAAAATCAACTATATTCTGATACAAAATCTTCTGGTTCCATGTCTTAACAAAAAATTATGGTCATAATAAGGGGATTCATATTTTCAACTGTGTCTCTATGCAAATATTTTTTCCCCTCTTTCTTTACTGCAGCAACACTTTTCAAGTTTTAAGAAAGTCTTTAAAACTGAGAGTTTCATATTTGATGGTTAAAAAAATTTATATGTTATCTAATGTGATGTTCAATATATGTAAATACTTAAAAGAATTATATTTTAAAAAGGGAAAGTTAAACTTAAATGGAATGAAAATTTTAAAATAATTTATAATTGCATCAGAAACACAAAATACTATGGGATATATCTAATGGAGGATGTATAAGACCTCCACACTGAAAAGTACAAAACATTGCTGAGAAATTAGAGCAAGATATGTCCCTAGCATAGGAAACTGCCCTGTGTACCCAAGGACATCCTATATATCAGTGCTTTATGTCTGTGGCTGGGATGCATCTTTGAAGCTTATGAATGTTGGCAGACACCCATCAGCCATTAGGCACAGGTGTTTGCTATCAAATCCAGGCCACATTGTCATATTTCCTGTTTATCTTTGGTGTTTATTATAAATTACCAAATGCCAAATTTCTCATTCTGATGCTGAATACTTGTCAAACCATCAGATGTTTACTGATTATAGAATGGAATCAATTCTTCTTTTTTTTTTTTCGGAGACGGAGTCTCGCTCTGTCACCCAGGCTGGAGTGCAGTGGTGGGTTCAAGCAACTCTCCCGCCTCAGCCTCCTGAGTAGCTGGGATTACAGGCATGCATCACCACGCCTGGCTAATATTTGTAATTTTTTTTAGTAGAGAAGGGGTTTCACTATGTTGGCCAGCCTGGTCTTGAACTCCTGGCCTCAGGTGATCTGCCTGCCTCGGCCTCCCAAAGTGCTAGGATTACAGGTATGAGCCACCGTGCCTGGCCCAGAAATAAATTCTTTCCTCATTGTGTAAACCCATGATAGCTTTCCTCCATTGGCTAGTGCCTCTTCTGTGATGCTCCTCTACTCAGGTACCTTAGCTTGGATTCTCAAGGCCCAAACCCCCTCAGGCTCCACCTGTCCCGCCTTACTTCTCACTACTCTCCAACACAGCAGTATAGAGTAGTGGAAAATCTTAAGTCTGGGAATCAAGAATGCTGAGTGTATTCCTGAATGTGCCACTTTTTATGTGGATGTGCCTTTGTGCAAATCATCTTCCCTGTCACACAGGAGGTTGAACTCCCTGAATTTTTTTTTTTTTTTTTTTTTTGAGACAGAGTCTAGCTCTGTTGCCCAGGCTGGAGTGCAGTGATATGATCTCAGCTCACTGCAAACTCTGCCATCCAGGTTCAGGTGATTCTCCCACCTCAGCCTCCCAAGTAGCTGGGATTACAGGCATGAGCCACCACACTTGACTAATTTTTGTATTTTTAGTAGAGACGGGGTTTCACCATGTTGGTCAGGCTGGTCTCAAACTCCTGACCTCAAGTGATCCTCCCACCTCGGCCTCCCAAAATGCTGGGATTATGGACATGAGCCACCGTGCACAGCCAACTCCCTGAATTTTAATCAGAATAATATCACCACTGCTTGCAGTATTTATCTACACATTCATTTGACTGCATCTTTGCTTCAAAAAAAATTGCCCCATTATTTTTGTGCATCAATCATTAATTAACCATTAATTAATGATGCAAAACAATTAATTTGATTTTAATGTATTATTGTTTATTATAAATAATTATAATATACAATATAACACATTATATTTATTAATTATAATAATGAATGTAATTATTTATTGTTTATTATAACCATAATATATCATTTTTAAATTTTAGTTTTCTCCTCATAGTGGCTGCCATGAACATAATATACATGCTTATTGAGCCCCTAATTTTACGTTGAGATAAGGCAAGATCTATAAAATAGCACTTACCTTTAGTCAACTTAGAGTTTTATGCACTTATCCCAATTTTTTTTTTTTTTTTTTTTAGACAGAGTCTTGCTCTGTCACCCAGGCTAGAGTGCAGTGGCACGATCTGCAACCTCCGCCTTCTGGATTTAAGCAATTCTCCTGCCTTAGCCTGCCAACTAGCTGGGACTACAGGCGCATGCCACCATGCCCCAGCTAATTTTTTGTATTTTAGTAGAGACGAGGTTTCACCGTGTTGCCCAGGCAGGCTGGTCGTGAACTCCTGAGCTCAGGCAATCTGCCCGCCTTGGCCTCCCAAAGTGCTGGGTTTATAGGCGTGAGCCACCGTGCCCGGCCTTTTTTTAGTTTTTTTTTGAGATGGAGTCTCGCTCTGTCACCCAGGCTGGAGTGCAGTGGTGCAATCTCAGCTCATTGCAACCTCAGCCTTTCAGGTTCAAGCAATTCTCCTGCCTCAGCCTCCCTAGTAGCTGGGATTGCAGGCGTGCACCACCATGCCAGCTAATTTTTTTTTTTTTGAGATGGAGTCTGGCTCTGTCGCCAGTGCAGTGGTGCAATCTTGGCTCACTGCAACCCCCGCCTCCTGGGTTCAAGCGATTCTCCTGCCTCAGCCTCCTGAGTAGCTGGGACTACAGGCATGCACCACCATGCCCAGCTAATTTTTGTATTTTTAGCAGATAGGAGGTTTCACTATGTTGGCCAGGATGGTCTCCATCCCTTGACTTCATGATCCGCCTGTCTCAGCCTCCCAAAGTGCTGGGATTACAGGCGTGAGCCACCATGCCAGGCCTAATTTTTGTATTTTTAATAGAGACGGGGTTTCACCTGTTGGCCAGGCTGGTCTTGAACTGCTGACCTCAGGTGATCCACCCACCTCGGCCTCCCAAATTGCTGGGATTACAGGCATGAGCCACTACGCCCAGCCTGAAAGCTCCAAGATTCTAATCACGGCTTGGTCTTTCCCATAAGCAGCCCCCATCCAGGGGCCCACCAAGAGCCACCTCATTAGAACAAAAGACGCTCCAATCACCCAAGAAACTCAAAAGTATTTAGGAGTTCAGTGTCAGGAACCACAGTAAAAAACAATATATTAGAACAAAAGATGCAGCTAGCACCTCTATTGCTCAGCAAATTACGAGGGTTGTAGGAGCTCTGTGTCAGAGACTCGGGGCAGAGAACAAATATGTATTTCTTACTATATCACAACATCACACCTTCAATTCCATTTGAGCTCCCCTTTCTTCTTCTACTCCCTCTCACAATGTTACCATGAGGAATTCCCTCCAGCTTGTTTGCCATTCTCTCCCGCGTTCCCTCCCCAGACAGCAGTCCTGCTCATGGCTCCTATGCACTTTGGCTCCTGCTTACCTGAGCAGCTGGTTGGTGAACTGTGTGGGGCCGCTAATTGTTACCCACAGGCCCTGATTGGGGGAGGACTCTGAGGTAATGATCCTCACACTATCCCCCTCACCAAGTAATTATGGGGGGCAAATAAAACCCTATCTTTTGGGCTCTTAACTTCAGTCACAGAATGCTTTGGAATGACCCTCTGCAGAGTAATGGATATACAATCTGGACTTCGCCTAAAATTTCAGGGCAGTCACTCTTGAACTCCAGAACTCCTTTCTGTCTGGTGGATGAATCCACTACACATCCCATAGACTCTGGGTCATAAATGCCTGATGTACAAGAGATAGACACCTTATAAATCATCAACACTGACTTTGGCAGAGCCTGTTACCAATGTTATTTCCTGGGAGCCAGAGGAATACAAACCAAAAGTCTCCTGGTCCCTTTTCTGCCACTGGAGTGTGACTCATGGCAACTCCCTATGCTTTCTGTCTCTCTCTTTTCCCCCAATTCAGTCTCACCATCCTGTTTGGGGATTTACATAGTGGTTGTGAACCAAAGATTCACTTTGGAGGGAAACCTGGCCTAGTGATGATCCTTAGGCATCTTGTTATATATTAAAATATATGGGCCCGGTATGGTGGCTCACACCTAGTTCTCAGCACCTAGGGAGCCAACACAGGAGGATCGCTTGAGCCCAGGAGGTTGAGGTTGCTGTTAGCCGTGTTCATGCCACTGTACTCCAGCCTGGGCAACAGAGCTAGACCCTGTCTCTTAAAAAAATAAGTCAACAAATTTAAATATTGTAATTAGGTTCAAAAGGAAGTAGCAATTTGGTTGCTTTATTTATTTTGGGATCACTTCAAGTTTATGGACTAGCTTAGAAACATAATGCATTGCATATTTACTATATCATATACTTATAAATGTATATTGGCCAGGTGTGATGGCTCATGCCTGTAATCCAGCACTTTGGGAAGCCAAGGCAAGTGGATCACTTGAGGTCAGAAGTTCGAGACCAGCCTGGGCAACATAGTAGAACCTCGTCTCTACTAAAAATACAAAAATTAGCTGGGCATGGTGGTGCACACCTGTAGTCCCAGCTACTCGGGAGGCTGAAGCAGGAGAATCGCTTGAACCCAGGAGGTGGAGGTTTCAATGAGCCACGATTGTGCCACTACATTCCAGCCTGGGTGACAGAGTAAGACCCTGTCTCAAAAAAGAAAAAAAAAAAAAAAATATATATATATATATATATATATATAGAGAGAGAGAGAGAGAGAGTAATATGTTACATATTACAAATATATTTTTATTACCATTTTCATTTATATAGTTACTTCTGTAAAAATTATGCATTTGTATAGAAATACACATATGCATACATTTCTATAGAAAACTATGTTAAGAAAAGGGAAACCATTGTAAAAAAAAAAACCCATTTGTAATTTTCGTATCTTCCTTATAAATCCTTGAAGAGAAGCCACTAAATTTAATGCATCTCAGATAACTGTGATTCATAAATGGTAGGGGATAAAAAATATAAGGCTGCTGCTCTCAAGGAATTTATAGAAAAATAGGCATTTCATAAGTACTTGGTGATTTATAATGCACTGATCTTTGGAGCCTGGATAACCTGGCTACTTAATGTGTCACGCCTTGCTGATATCAAATAGACACCCAAACGTAATGATTTCAAAGATTATTCTAATTAACAAGGGACTACTTCAGACTCTGGCAGAATATGGTTCATTAAGTACAATTTAATCATTAAGGCAATAATATTAATTATGCATGCTTTCTGAGAAAACACCTTATCTCTTTATTCTTATTAATAACCATCTCAATTTTATAAAACACATTCAAACTTATGTACTGAAGGTTATGCAAAGGCAAGGGAACATTGTTACAGATAGAAACAATAAATTATTTACCCAAAGCTATTTAGAAAACACTAGTCAAAACTGAAACTAGGCTTCCAAACACCCTGTCAGTATTTAAATATGTCAAGGTCAAAGTCAGATTAAGCAACTGGTCTTAGATATTTTTAGCAGTAGCTACAATTAAGATTTAATAACACTACACAGGTCTGGAAAATGTCATAATGTCATACACCAATTATTATCTTGAAATTCATTAAGAACTCCATAATCATAAGAGCTTTGGGAGACAGGCAATGGAAAGAATATCTTGTTGGGTACCTACTATGAGCCTGGTGCTCTATGGTTCATTATGAAAATCATCTCAGTGAATTCTCATAACAACCCTGTGATGCACATTTTTAATCTTCATTTCATCCATGAGGAAACAGAGGGGAAGTAATTTGCTCTGGCTCATCGTGCTAGTAAATGGAAGAGCTGCACAAGTTTAAATCCATAAAATGAAATGCAGAGAAATACAAAGACAGTTGTATTTAATGACTGTAAAATGTATTAGAATGTAAATAAATAGTACCTATCTAATTCTTTTCCTGCTTATTGATGAAGATCTGTATTATTTTTTATTATACTTTAAGTTCTAGGGTACATGTGCACAAGGTGCAGGTTTGTTACATATGTATACATGTGCCATGTTGGTGTGCTGTACCCATTAACTCGTCATTTACATTAGGTATATTTCCTAATGCTATCCCTCCCCACTCCCCCCACCCCACAGTAGGCCCCAGTGTGTGATGTTCCCCTTCCTGTGTCCAAGTGTTCTCATTGTTCAATTCCCACCTATGAGTGAGAACATGCGGTGTTTCGTTTTTTGTCCCTGCGATAGTTTGCTGAGAATGATGGTTTCCAGCTTCATCCATGTCCCTACAAAGGACATGAACTCATCATTTTTTATGGCTGCATAGTATTCCATGGTGTATATGTGCCACATTTTCTTAATCCAGTCTATCATTGATGGACATTTGGGTTGGTTCCAAGTCTTTGCTATTGTGAATAGTGCTGCAATAAACTTAACGTGTGCATGTGTCTTTACAGCAGCATGACTTATAATCCTTTGGGTATATACCCAGTAACGGGATGGCTGGGTCAAATGGTATTTCTAGTTCTAGATCCCTGAGGAATCACCACACTGACTTCCACAATGGTTGAACTAGTTTACAGTCCCACCAACAGTGTAAAAGTGTTTCTATTTCTCCACATCCTCTCCAGCACCTGTTGTTTCCTGACTTTTTAATGATCACCATTCTAAATGGTGTGAGACGGTATCTCATTGTGGTTTTGATTTGCATTTCTCTGATGGCCAGTGATGAGGAGCATTTTCTCATGTGTATGTTGACTGCATAAATGTCTTCTTTTGAGAAGTGTCTGTTCATATCCTTCGCCCACTTGTTGATGGGATGTTTGTTTTTTTCTTGTAAATTTGTTTGAGTTCTTTGTAGATTCTGAATATTAGCCCTTTGTCAGATGAGTAGATTGCAAAAATTTTCTCCTATTCTGTAGGTTGCCTGTTCACTCTGATGGTAGTTTCTTCTGCTGTGCAGAAACTCTTTAGTTTAATTAGATCCCATTTGTCAATTTTGGCTTTTGTTGCCATTGCTTTTGGTGTTTTAGACATGAAGTCCTTGCCCATGCCTATGTCCTGAATGGTATTGCCTAGGTTTTCTTCTAGGGTTTTTGTGGTATCAGGTCTAACATTTAAGTCTTTAATCCATCTTGAATTAATTTTTGTAAAAGGTGTAAGGAAGGGATCCAGTTTCAGCTTTCTACGTATGGCTAGCCAGTTTTCCCAGCACCATTTGTGGTTTTTTTTTTGAGACGGAGTCTTGCTCTGTCACCCAGGCTGAAGTGCAGTGGTGCGATCTCGGCTCACTGCAAGCTCCGCCTCCTGGGTTCACTCCATTCTCCTGCCTCAGCCTCCTGAGTAACTGGGACTACAGGGGCCCACCACGATGCCCAGCTAATTTTTTGTATTTTTAGTAGAGACGGGGTTTCACTGTGTTAGCCAGGATGGTCTCGATCTCCTGACCTCATGATCTGCCCACCTCAGCCTCCCAAAGTGCCGGGATTACAGGTGAGAGCCACCACGCCCAGCCTACCATTTGTTAAATAGGGAATCCTTTCCCCATTTCTTGTTTTTGTCAGGTTTGTCAAAGATCAGATGGTTGTAGATGTTTGGTATTACTTCTGAGGGCTCTGTTCTGTTCCATTGGTCTATGTCTCTGTTTTGGTACCAGTACCATGCTGTTTTGGTTACTGTAGCCTTGTAGTATAGTTTGAAGTCAGGTAGCGTGATGCCTCCAGCTTTGTTCCTTTGGCTTAGGATTGTCTTGGCAATGCGGGCTCCTTTTTTGGTTCCATATGAACTTTAAAGTAGTTTTTTTCCAATTCTGTGAAGAAAGTCATTGGTAGCTTGATGGGGATGGCATTGAATCTATAAATTACCTTGGGCAGTATGGCCATTTTCACAATATTGATTCTTCCTATCCATGAGCATGGAATATTCTTCCATTTGTTTGTGTCCTCTTTTATTTCGTTGAGCAGTGGTTTGTAGTTCTCCTTGAAGAGGTCCTTCATATCCCTTGTAAGTTGGATTCCTAGATATTTTATTCTCTTTGAAGCAATTGTGAATGGGAGTTCACTCATGATTTGGCTCTCTGTTTGTCTGTTATTGGTGTATAAGAATGCTTGTGATTTTTGCACATTGATTTTGTATCCTGAGACTTTGCTGAAGTTGCTTATCAGCTTAAGGAGATTTTGGGATGAGACAATGGGGTTTTCTAGGTATACAATCATGTCATCTGCAAACAGGGACAATTTGACTTCCTCTTTTCCTAATTGAATACCCTTTATTTCTTTCTCCTGCCTAATTGCCCTGGCCAGAACTTCCAACAATATGTTGAATAGGAGTGGTGAGAGAGGGCATCCCTGCCTTGTGCCAGTTTTCAAAGGGAATGCTTCCAGTTTTTGCCCATTCAGTATGATATTGGCTGTGGATTTGTCATAAATAGCTCTTATTATTTTGAGATATGTCCCATCAATACCTAATGTATTGAGAGTTTTTAGCAGGAAGCGCTGTTGAATTTTGTCAAAGGCCTTTTCTGCATCTGTTGAGATACTCATGTATTTTGAATACCTGATGAGTATCATGACTTTTATTTATTTATTTATTTATTTATTTATTTATTTATTTATTTTTGAGACAGAGTCTTGCTCTGTCACCCAGGCTGGGGTGCAGTGGTGCAATCGTGACTCACTGCAAACTCTGCCTCCTGGATTCAAGTGATTCTCCTGTCTCAGCCTCCCAAGTAGCTAGGATTATAGCCGTGCACCAGCATGCTCAGCTAATTTTTAGAATACCATGACTTTTATGTGATGCAATCGCTGGCCCCAATCCATTCACTTTAGTGATTGTTCTTAAAGCTGATGCCGCTATAACAAGATTTTTTTGGGCGGGGGTCAGGGAAGCTAATGTGACTTCTAGTTTTTATCTTTCCAAAAATCTTTTCATATTTGGGGACCCACCTATCTTGATTATGCAAAAAAAGATGCAAAGAGAACAGCTGTACTTGATTCTGGGGCTGAAATCAGTAAATATTTATTGAGAATCTACTTTGGTGCCAGGCACTAGGCTAGGTACTGGGGGTGCAGTGGGGTACTGGACAGTCAGACAAGGCCAAAGACTACTTGGGCTTGAGTGTTTGGGAAAGGCCTCTCTCAGGAGGTAACATCTGTGCTGAATTTGAATGATGAAGAGGAGCCAGTGATGCAAAGATCTGGGCTCAGAATAACCCAGGTAGTGGGAATAATACATGCTCCATTCTGATGCAGCAACACGCCTGGCATGTTATAAAAACAGAGAGAGGCAGAGGTTGAGATCAGGTGGTGAAGTAAGCAGGGACTAGATTATGCTGATTGTATAATCAGCATAGGCAGTCTAAGTTTCTTTTAAGTAAAACAGAAGCATTGGGAATTTTTTTTTTTTTTTTTTTGAGATGGAGTCTCACTCTGTCACCCAGGCTGGGTGCAGTGGCACGATCTCGGCTCACTGCAAGCTCTGCCTCCGGGTTCACGCCATTCTCCTGCCTCAGCCTCCTGAGTAGCTGGGACTGCGGGAGCCTGCCACCACGCCCGGCTAATTTCTTGTATTTTTAGTAGAGACAGGGTTTCACTGTGTTAGCCAGGATGGTGTTGATCTCCTGACCTCGTGATCCGCCTGCCTCGGCCTCCCAAAGTGCTGGGATTACAGGCGTGAGCCACCGCGCCTGGCTGGGAATTTTTAAGCCCAGGAATACATGCTCATGTTTATAAAGTTTTACAGTATCTTGGATCACAGGTCTTCAGAACTTAAAGGGAGTTTAGAGATTGCCCAGCTAAAATTTTACTTAAGAGTGAAGAAAAACTAAATCTTACAGTAATTCCATGATGTGGCCAAAGTGATACAAATAGTGCAAGCAGAGTGAGGACGTGTCCTAGTTCTGGCTCCAGAACCAATGTTCTTTCTATTTCAGTACTTGGCCTTGCCATCTTAAGCTAGTACTTTTGTGGAAGAATTTAAAGCATTCTTCAAGTCTCTTTGAAAAACTGTTCCTAAGCCACAACATAATCTATTAACATGAATGCTGTAGTCAGCAAGCTTTAAAGACAGCACAAAGTCCTTGCTAATGCCCTGAGAAAAGCTAATACTTAGTTGGAGTGTCAATTACATTAGTGTCCCATGAACCCAATTGCTTCTCAGTAACTTCAGACACCATCTATGCCAAATGGCCAACATATAATCCTGGAATCAAAATTGTCTAATGAAAGGAACCTTTGGGCTCATTTAGTCTAATCTTTTTAACAATAAGGAAACTGACTTACCTGTGTTCCTCCAAGGACTCTCCCAGTGGTTTTTCTTCCTATTGAAATATACCATCTTAGCCAGGCCTGGTGGCTTGTGCCTGTAATCGCAGCATTTTGGAAAGCCTAGGCAAGAGGATTGCTTGGGGCAAGGAGTTCAAGACCAGCCTGGGCAACACAGGGAGACCCCATCTCTACAAAAATTAAAAAAAAAAAAAAATAGCTGGGCATGGTGGGATGCCCTTATGGTCCCAGGAGGCTGAAGTGGGAGAATGGCTTGGGCCTGGGAGGCTGAGGCTGCAGTGAGCCGTGATCACACCACTGCGCTCCAGCCTGGGCAACAAAGGAAGACCCTGCCTCAAAATAAGTAAATAAATAAATAATAAAAAGTAAACAAAAATACAAAGAAATAAGATGATTTCAGAAAACTAAAATTGCTATTTTAAATAATAAAGCGAAATGACATTATCTTGAGTAAATGTGGGAGAGATAACTCTATGTAGGCTGGTCGGAAAAGGTTTTGACAAGAGGACAATTTTGGGGAGGAATTTTGTTTTTTCTGTTGCATGCGGAAGAAACAACAGCTGCAAAGGCCCTGGGATAGGAACAAGTTTGGTCTGTTCTGGAAACCTAAGAGAAGCCTGTATGGCTGAAGTGAAGAGCAAAAGGGAGCATGCAGGAGAGGAATCTCAGGCATGGACAGGGGCCAGAGAGGCCATGGGAGGCCCAGTGGGGCTTGGTGAGCTTGCTGTGTCACCCAGGCCGAGTGCAGTGGCACGATCATGGCTCACTGCAACCATGACCTCCTGGACAAAAGTGATCCTCCCACCTCAGCTTCCCAAGTAGCTGGGACTACAGGGACATACCACTGCACCCAGCTACTTTTTATTTTTTGTAGCGATGAGGTCTTGCTATGTTGCCAAGGCAGGTCTTGAATTCCTGGACCCAAGTGATGCTCCTGCCTTCCCTCCCGAAGTGCTGGGATTACAGTTGTGAGCCATTGCACCAGCCTAGACCCTAAATAAATAAATAAAAAATAAAAAAGAAGAAAAGTTAGCTGAAGAAATAGCCTTCTTCCTAGGTAGATAGTAAGAAAATCAGAAGAGTGTCTCCCCAGATGCCAAGAAAAGAGAGTATTTCTAGAATGAAGAATGAGGGAGTAATTCACTATTTCACATATGTTCGAGATTTGAAGGAAAATCAGAACAGAAAAAATAAACACTGGGTTTAGCAACTGCACTAGTCAGCATTCTCCAGGGAAACAGAACAAATAGGATATGTAGAGATATACAAGAGAAGATTTATTATGGGAATTGGCTCATGTGGTTACAGAGGCCAAGTCCTACAACATGCCATCAGCAAGCTGGAAAACCCAGAAGGTGGAAGTATACTCTGTATAAGCCTTAAGGCCTGAGAACCAGGAGCGCCACTGTCCAAGAACTGGAGAAGATAGATGTCCCAGCTCAAAAAGACAACAAATTTGCCCTTCCTCTACCTTTTGTTGTTGTTGTTGTTGTTTTGTTTTGTTTTGTTGTTGAGACAGAGTCTCACTCTGTTGCCCAGGTTAGAGGACAGTGGCATGATCTTGGCTCACTGCAACCTCCGCCTCCCAGGCTCAAGCAATTCTCATGCCTGAGCATCCCGAGTAGGTGGGATTACAGGAGCATGCCACCATACCTGGCTAATTTTTGTGTTTTTAGTAGAAATCGGGTTTCACCATGTTGGTCAGGCTGGTCTCGAACTCCTGGCCTCAAGTGATCCACCTGTCTTGGCCTCCCAAAGTGTTGGAATTACAGGTGTGAGCTACCACGCCCAGCCTCTCTACCTTTTTATTTTTATTTTTTTTTTGAGAGACAGGGTCTCACTATGTTGCCCAGGCTGGTCTTTAACTCCTGGGCTCAAGCAATCCTCCCACCACAGCCTCCCAAATTTCTGGTATTACAGGCATGAGCCACTGTGTCTGGCATTTTTAATTCTATTGTGACCCTTAACTGATTGCATAATGCTTACCTACACTGGTGAGGGGGGGCCCTCTTTGCTTGCTGATTCAAATGCTTCTTACAGGCATTCTAAGAAATACTGTTTCATCAGCTATCTGGGCATCCCTTAGTCAAGCTGACAAATAAAATTAACCATCACAGAAACATAGACCTCATTAATCGTCTGATAAAGCAGTTTTTATGGAGTGGTTAGGGTGGAAGTCCAGCTGAGAGGGTTAAAGAGTAAAGGGGAAAAGAGGAAGTAAAAATGCTAATCGGGAATATCTTTTCCCAGAAGTTTTTCCCTGGAGTGGAAAAAATAGGGCTGTAGCTTTATGTGCATGTGTGTTCAAGGGAAGATCTGTTTTTGTTTTGAAGGTGGTTTTATGCTCGTGGAAGTATTCAGTAGAGAGAACTGGAAGATGGCAAAGACTGACAGTTAATTCTAGAAGTGGTCTTCCGAAGCAGACAAGATTGAATGAACAAGCCTCTGGTAAGAACAGAAACCATGGCTGGGCGTGGTAGCTCACCCCTGTAATCCCAGCACTTTGGGAGGCTGAGGTGGGTGGGTCAACTGAGGTCAGGAGTTCAAGACCAGCCTGACCAACATGGAGAAACCCTGTCTCTACTAAAAATACAAAATTAGCCAGGCATGACGGCACATGCCTGTAATCCCAGCTACTTGGGAGGCTGAGGCAGGAGAATCTCTTGAACCCAGGAGGCGGAGGTTGCGGTGAGCCGAGATCGCACCATTGCACTCCAGCCTGGGCAACAAGAGCAAAACTCCGTCTCAAAAGAAAAACAAAAACAAAAATGAAAACAAAAACAAAAACAGAAACCATTTACATATTGTAAAGGGTGAGAAGGCCCAGGAGAGGTAGAGAAAGTTGTGATAAAGGGCCAGGGCCAGGCAGTGGCTCACACCTGTAATCCCAGCGATTTGGGAGGCTGAGGTGGTGGATCACCTGAGGTCAGGAGTTCAAGACCAGCCTGGCCAACATGGTGAAACCCAACTTCTAGTAGAAATACAAAAATTAGCTGGGCGTGGTAACGCGCACCTGTAATCCCAGCTACTCAGGAGGCTGAGGCAGGAGAATAGCTTGAATCCTGGAGGTGAGGGTTGCAGTGAGCCGAGATCACACCATTGCACTCCAGCCTGAGCAACAGAGTGAGGCTCCATCTCAAAAAAAAAAAAAAAAAAAAGTTGTGATAATAAAGAAGATTGGGCCAGGTGCGGTGGCTCATGCCTGTGATCCCAGCACTTTGGGAAGCCAAGAAGGGCAGGTCACTTGAGTCCAGGAGTTCAAGACCAGCCTAGGCAAAATGGCAAAACCCTATCTCTACAAAAAATACAAAAATCAGCCAGGCACAGTGGAGCATGTCTGTAGTTCTAGCTACTCAGGAAGCTAAGGTGGGAGGATCATTTGAGCTCGGGAGTCAGAGGTTGCAGTGAGCCATGATCACACTATTGCACTCTAGCCTGGGTAACAGAGCAAGATCCTGTCTCAAAAAAAAAAAAGAAAAGAAAGGAAAAGTTTGTGATCGTGATGCTCTTTACTCACAGGCTTCTGCTCAGGAACAGGTGTGGAAAATTAGCCAATTATCCACAATTGGGTTTAGCTAGAGTTGATATTTTGCCAAACAAGCAAGATGGAGAGTGAGGACAGCAAGCAAATTAATAGTGTTTCAAAGATAGTGATTATAAGGCCATGGACTTTAGACAGGGCTCAAAGGGAGGGGAGGATTACGAGGGTTGATGGGTAATGAAAAAGTTGTAAGAGTCAATAGGTTAGAGGCCCTGATAGGGTCAAACAATTGTAGGTGTTGAGGAGTAAGAATAAGTCATCTAGAAGAATAGGAAGTGGTGGTCAGAGTACAGAGCTATGACTGAATTTGAATTTGTTGAAATTATTTGTGCTGACCAGGCCAGGTATGACCATGAGGAAAGTGGCCAAAATACGGGGAGTAAAGGATCATTGCAGAGAGAGGAGAGATCAGGATGCTTCGCACCAATCTAGGTAGAGAGAAGGTTACCAATACCAATAAATAGGCACAAATGAAGAAGACTGGGCCAGGCGCAGTGGCTCACACCTGTAATCCCAACACTTTGGGAGGCCGAGGCGGGGGGATCACCAGAGGTCAGGAGTTCGAGACCAGCCTGGCCAACATGGCAAAACCCCGTCTGTACTAAAAATACAAAAATTAGCCAGGCTTGGTGGCATGTGCCTTTAATCCCAGCTACTCAGGAGGCTGAGGCAGGAGAATCCGTTGAACCAGGGAGGCGGAGGTTGCAGTGAGCTGAGATCGTGCCACTGCACTCCAGCCTGGGCGACAGAGCAAGACTACGTCTAAAACAAAACAAAACTGAACTACGTTAATCCTTTTTAACAGTTTTTGTGTTTCGGTGGTCTTTTTTTTTTTTTTCTGAGACAGAGTCTCACTGTTGCCCAGACTGGAGTGCAGTGGCACATTCTCGGCTAACTACAACCTCCACCTCCCAGGTTCAAGGGATTCTCCTGCCTCAGCCTCCTGAGTAGCTGGCATTAAAAGGTGCATGCCACCACAACTGGCTAATTTTTGTATTTCTAGTAGAGATGAGGTTTCACCATGTTGGCCAAGCTGGTCTTTAACTCCTGATCTCAGGTGATCCGCCCACCTTGGCCTCCCATAGTGTTGGGATTATAGGCGTGAGCCACTGCGCCTGGCCCCAAATGGTTCATTGTAATTACATTTGCATTTCTCAATCTCTCTCTCTCTCTCTTTTTTTTTGAGATAGAGTCTTACTCTGTCATCCAGGCTGGAATGCGGTGGCACGATTTCATCTCACTGCAACCTCCGTCTCCTAGATTCAAGCGATTCTCCTGCCTCAGCCTCCTGAGTAGATGGGATTACAGGCATACAATATCATACCTGGCTAATTTTTTTTTTTTTTTTTTTTTGAGACAGAGACTCCCTCTGTTGCCCAGGCTGGAGTGCCGTGGCGCAACCTTGGCTCACTGCAACCTCCATCTCCTGGGTTCAAGCGATTCTCCTGCCTCAGCCTCCCAGGTAGCTGGGATTACAGGCATGCGCCACCACACCCAGCTAATTTTTGTATTTTCGGTAGAGACGGGGTTTCAACATGTTGGCCTGGCTGGTCTTGAACTCCTGACCTCAGGTGATCCACCCGCCTTAGCCTCCCAAAGTACTGGCAATACAGGCATGAGCCACCACGCTGTCATTGGTCTTAATGGACCTTGTATTTAGTGCATTTATGTTACAGAACTTTTCCTCAAATGATATATTTTCTAATGCTTCAGGGACAACACTGCATGAACAAATTATTTGGGATGATTAAGAAGGGTAGTGAGAATAGGAAATTCCAACTGGAGAGTAACAAAGTCATTAAACATGGAGCTAGTCAGGCAACAGATAATTTATCGAGGGAAGTTGCTACTGGAGCTATGAAGAGGATAAATAGATTTTTGATTTTGAGAAAACTTGAAACTCATGCAGAAAGGTTGCAATGACTCAGTGTCTCTCAGCTGTAAAAATATGTCAATGCTTGAACTTGTTGGGCCTTTGAGGGGAAAAAGCTTTGAACTCTGGAGCCATAGAGACTAGAGGTTTGAATCCTGTCCATCATTTATTAGTTGTGTGACCTTGGGCAAGTTACTGAATCTGTCTGCACCTCTAGTTTCTTATCTAAAAAATGGGGTTTAAAAATAGTTCCTACCTGATAGAGTTATTAATGAAGATAAAGAGACATTATCTTTACTGAGGGTTTAATACTGTAACTGAATCATGGTAAACACTCAATAATGGTGAGTTATATTCACTGTTATTACTGTTAAATATTATCTATAAATTGGAGACACCAAAAGCCACTTTTCAAGGCTAACAGAATTAAATGAGATGAAGAATGCAAAATATCTAGCACAGTATCTGCCATGCATTGAATTCTAACTGTTAGCCATTTCTGTGAAATTGATCAGCAAATCTAATTATCTAATCATTTAACTGAGGAGTGATAGAGCAACTGAGAAGTAATAGAGGGAAAAAGTAGAGCTCTCCCTCTCTTGAACCACTTACTGATTAATGTTAGCCTTTGGAAGTCTTTCCAGGCTGGGTGTGGTGGCTCACGCCTGTAATCCTAGCTCTTTGGGTAGGCCGAGGAGGGTGGATTGCCTGAGCTCAGGAGTTCGAGACCAGCCTGGGCAACATGGTGAAACCCCATCTCTACTAAAATACAAAAAATTAGCCAGGCGTGGTGGCGTGTACTTGTAACCCCAGCTACTCAGGAGGCTGAGACATGAGAATTGCTTGAACCCAGGAGGTGGAGGTTCAGTGAGCCAAGATTGTGCCACTGCACTCCAGCCTGGGCAACAGAGTCAGACTCTGTCTCAAAAAAAAAAAAAAAAAAAAGTCTTTCCAAATGATAAAGCAGAGACTCTGATGGAAATAGCTTCAGGATAGAGGAGTCCTGAGGTGTCTGAAGAGATGAGGAAGATTCAAGCAAGCACAACTTCAATTAGCCACATTCTTTTTGAGAGCCTACATCTGTTCTCTACCTGCAGATCAAAGTGTTATGAGCCTTTCAACAAATAACCCTCATTTTTTTCATAATAAGAACTCTGCAGCTCTGTTTAATTCCAAAGCTAGTGTTCTTGGCAAATTTGTAATAGAGATGTAACCACTGAAAATAAAGCTTTCACTTATTGAATTTATATGATGTACTCCAGGCATTATGAAAAACTCTTCAGATACATTATCTTATTTAAGTACAGTCATGTGCCACACAATGACATTCCAGTCAACAACGGACCACATATATATGTGCTGGTGGTCCTGAAAGATTATAATCTGTATAATCTAACCTATAAGCTGAAAAATTCTTATTGCCTGGTGATGTTGCAGACATTGTAACCTCACAGCGCAAAGCATTACTCACGTGTTTGTAGTGATGCAGGTATAAACAAAGCTACTGCACTGCCAGTCATAGAAAAGTATAGCACATAGAGTTGTAACTGCCCAAGGGGTTCACTTTCCCCCTGCCTAGACAGAGCCGATTCATCAAGACAGGGGAATTGCAATAGAGAAAGAGTAATTCACACAGAGCCGGCTGTGCGGGAGGCCAGTTTTATTATTACTCAAGTCAGTCTCTCAAGCATTTATTTCGGGAGCAGAGGTTTTATTTTATTTTTATTTTTTTGAGACAAAGTCTTGCTCTTTCACCAGGCTGGAGTGCGGTGGTGCAATCTTGGCTCACTGCAACCTCTGCCTCCCAGGTTCAAGTGATTCTCCTGCCTCAGCCTCCCAAGTAGCTGGGACTACAGGCGCCTGCCACCACACCCAGCTAATTTTTGTATTTTTAGTAGAGATGAGGTTTCACCATGTTGGCCAGGATGGTCTCCATCGCTTGACCTCGTGATCCACCCGCCTCAGCCTCCCAAAGTGCTGGGATTACAGGCATGAGCCACTGCACCTGCCCTCCGGAGCAGAGTTTTTAAGGAGGATTTGGTGGGTGGGGGGAGTCCAGTGAGCCAGGAGTGCTGATTGGTCAGAGATGAAATCATAGGGAGTCGCAGCTGTCTCCTTGCACTGAGTCAGTTCCCGGGTGGGGGCCACAAGATCAGATGAGCCAGTTTATTGATCTAGGTGGTGCCAGCTGATCCATCAAGTGCAGGGTCTGCAAAATATCTCAAGCACTACTCTTGGGAGCAGTTTAGAGAGGGTCAGTAACTTGTAGCCTCCAGCTACATGACTCCTAAGCCATAATTTCTAATCTTGTGGCTAATGTTAGTCCTACAGAGGCAATCTAGCCCCAGGCAAGAAGGAGGTCTGCTTTGGGAAAGGGCTGTCATCATCTCTGTTTTAAATTATAAACTATAAATTAAGTTTCTCCCAAAGATAGTTCAGCTTACACCCAGGAACCAACAAGGACAGCTTGGAGGTTAGAAGCAAGATGGAGCTGGCTAAGTTAGATCTCTTTCACTGTCTCACTCAGTGAAATTTCACTGACTTGTATAGTGGTAAAGTCTGGTTGCCTTTGCAAAGACAATTTCACAATTAGGTACAGTATAGAATACTTGATAGTAAACAACTACGTTGGTAGTTTATGTGTTTACCATACTAATTTATCTTTATTTATTTTTGAGACAGGATCTTGCTGTGTCACCTGGGCTGGAGTACAGTGACATGATCTCTGCTCACTGCAATCTTTGTCTTCTGGGTTCCAGCAATCCTCCTGCCTCAGCCTCCCAAGTAGCTGGCATTACAAGTGTGCGCCACCATGCCTGGCTAATTTTTGTGTTTTTTAGCAGAGATGGGGTTTCACCATGTTGGCCAGGCTGGTCTCGACTCAAGTCATCCGCCCAGCTCAGCCTCCCAAAGTGTTGGGATTACAGGCATGAGCCACCAAACCTGGCCCTTATTATTTTAGAGTATACTCCTACTTATAAGATAAACAGCCTCAGGCAGGTCCTTCAGGAGGTATCAAGAAGAAGACATTGTTATCATAGGAGATGACAGCTCCAAGCATGTTATTGTCCCTGAGGACCTTTATGTGAGACAAGATATGGAGGTGGAATGCAGTGATAATGACTGTGACCCTGTGTAAGCCTAAGCTAGTGTGTATGTTTGTGTCTTCATTTGTAACAAGAAAAGTCTAAAAAGTAAAAAATAAGTATTTCTTTAAAAAAAAATGGAAAAAAAGCTTATCCAATGAAAACATAAAAAAAAAGAAAATATTTCGTTGGGGTGTGGTGGCTCATGGCTGTAATCCCAGCGTTTTGGGATGCCGAGGCGGGTGGATCACCTGAGGTCAGGAGTTCGCGACCACCTGGTCAACATGGTGAAACCCTGTCTCTACTAAAAACACAAAAAATTAGCCAGGCGTGGTAGCGGGCACCTGTAATCCCAGCTACTCTGGAGGCTGAGGCAAGAGAATCACTTGAACCCGGAGGCGGAGGTTGCAGTGAGCCAAGATTGCGCCATTGCACTCCAGCCTGGGCAACAAGAGCAAAGCTTGGTCTTAAAAAAAAGAAAAGAAAAGAACAAAAAGAAAATATTTTTATGCAGCTGTACAGTATGTTTGTGTTTTAAGCTAAGTTTTTTTTAAGTTTCTTTTTGTTTCAATAGCTTTTGGGATGCAAGTAATTTTTGGCTACATGGATGACTTGTATAGTGGTAAAGTCTGAGATTGTAGTGCACTGTCACCCTTCATTGTACCTCCTAAGTATTTTTTTATGCTTCAACCCTTCCCAACCTCCGTTTTCTGTGTCTCCAATGTCCATTATATGTCCACTCTGGGTTTGTGTTTGTTTTTTGTTTTTTTTTTTTGAGACGAAGTTTCGCTCTTGTTGCCCAGGCTGCAGCACAATGGTGAGATCTTGGCTCACTGCAACCTCTGCCTCTCGAGTTCAGGCAATTCTCCTGCCTCAGCTTGCCGAGTAGCTGGGATTACAGGCATGCACCACCACGCCCGGCTAATTTTGTATTTTTATTAGAGATGGGGTTTCTCCATGTTGGTCAGACTAGTCTTGAATTCCCAACCTCAGGTGATCCGCCTGCCTCGGCCTTCCAAAGAGCTGGGATTACAGGCGTGAGCCACAGTGCCCGGCCTATACCTCCACTCTGTATGCCTTTGCATATCCATAGCTTAGCTCCCACTTATAAGCAAGAACATAGAGTATTTGGTTGTTCACTTAGAATAATGGCCTCTAGCTCCATTCAAGTTGCTGCAAAAGACTTATTTCATTCTTTTCATGTCTGAGTAGTATTCCATGATGTATATATATCACTTTTTTTTTTTGAGATGGAATTTCACTCTTGTCATCTAGGCTGGAGTGCAATGGTGCAGTCTCGATTCACTACGACCTCCGCCTCCTGGGTTCAAGCGATTCTCCTGCCGCATTCTCCACAGTAGCTGGAATTAAAGGCGCCCGCCGCCATGCCTGGCTAATTTTTATATTTTTTGTAGAGATGGGTTTCACCATGTTGGCAGGCTAGTCTTGAACTATTGACCTCAGGTGATCTGCTTGCCTCGACCTCCCAAAGTGCTAAGATTATAGGCGTGAGCCACTGTGCCCAGCTGTATATCACATTTTTTTAATCCAGTAATCTGTTGATGGGCACTTAGGTTGGTTCCAAATCTTTGCAACTGTGAGTTGTGCTGTGATAAACATACATGTGTAGGTGTCTTTTTGATATAATGACTTCTTTTCTCAAGCTAAGTGTTATTACAAAAGAGTAAAAACGTTGAAAACATATGTGTGTGTGTGTGTGTGTGTGTGTTTACAGAGGTGGAGTCTCACTCTGTCACCCAGGCTGGAGTGCAGTGGTGCAATCTCAGCTCACTGCAACCTCCACCTCCTGGGTTCAGGTGATTCTCCTGCCTCAGCCTCCCAAGTAGCTGGGATTACAGGTGTGGGCCACTGCACCTGGCTAATTTTTGTATTTTTAGTAGAGACAGGGTTTCACCATGTTGGCTAGGCTCATCTTGAACTTCTGACCTCAGGTGATTCGCCCACCTTGGCTTCCCAAAGTGCTGGGATTACAGGCATGAGCCACCACACTCGGCCTATTGAAGAAAAAAATTGTTTTGAAAAATTAAAAAAATAAATCTAGTGTAGCCTAGGTGTACAGTGTTTTTAAAGTCTATAGTAGTGTGCAGTAATGTCCTTGGCCTTCACTCACTTACTACTCACTGACTCACCCACAGCAGCTTCCAGTCCTGCAAGCTCCATTCATAGTAAGTGCTCTATACAGGCACACCATTAGGAATTTATTTATTTTTTGAGATGGAGTCTCACTCTGTCACCCAGGCTGGAGTGCAGTGGCGTCATCTCGGCTCATTGCAACCTCTGCCTCCTGGGTTCAAGCGATTCTCTTGCCTCAGCCTCCAGAGTAGTTGGGATTACAGGTGCATGTCACCATGCCCGGCTAATTTTTATATTTTTAGTAGAGACAAGGTTTTGCCATGTTGGCCAGGCTGGTCTCAAACTCCTGACCTCAGGTGATCCACTGCCTCGGCCTCCGAAAGTGCTGGGATTATAGGTGTGAGCCACTGTGCCCGGCCAGGTATATAATTTTTTAACTTTTATACTGTATTTTTACTGCGTATTTTCTATGTTTAGATATACAAATACTTTCCATTGTGTTACAATTGCCTACAGTATTCAGTACAGTAATATGCTGTACAGATTTGTAGCATAGAAACAATAGGCTATACCATATAGCCTAAGTGTGTAGTAGGCTATAACATCTAGGTTTGTGTAAGCTCCTCTATGATGTTCATACAATGATGACATCATCTCATGATGCATTTCTCCGAACATATCCCCACTGTTAGGCAATGCATGACTACATATAAACAGCCCTGGGAGGTAGGTAGCATTATTGTCTAAATTTTGCCAAGAAGGAAACTGAGGCTCAAGGAGAGTAATTTTTTCAAGAATCTGCAGCTAGTGAGGGGCAGAGGCAAAATGTTAGTCTAGGTTAGTCTGTCTCTGATTGCTCTGCTCTTTACCTTTATTTACACTGTAAATACCCACCATGCACTCCTCTTACCTCCTTGAGCCCAGGGTTGGTAGCAGCACAACTACAACTAAGCTCTGGGTTACTGTGCTATCTCTTGTGGCTCCTCTACACCCATACCTTTGTAAATGGTCCTTTTGAAAATAACCCCTGTTCAAATGATCCTAGTTGGGGTATACCACCATAGGTGTCCTGCTGCGACCCTCACTGGTATAGCTCACTACGGAAGATATGGAAGAGAAGGAGTTAAACTACTCTTGCTTCCTTGCTACACAACATATATATGGGGCGCACACACACACACACACACACTCTTCCTGTTATGAACCGAATGGGTACCCCTAAACTCATATGTTGAAGCCCTAGCCCTCAATGTGATAGTATTTGGAGATGGGGCTTTGGTGAGGTAACTAGGTTTAGATGAAGTCAGGAAGGCAGGGCCCTGGTCTGACGGCATTAGGGCCCTTATGAGAAGAGAGCACAGGCCGGGTGCAGTGGCTCACGCCTATAATCCCTGCACTTTGGGAAGCCGAGGTGGGTGGATCACCTGAGGTCAGGAGTTCGAGACCAGCCATGACCAACATGATGAAACCCCATCTCTACTAAAATAGAAAAATTAGCCGGGCATAGTGGGCACCTGTAATCCCAGCTACTCGGGAGACTGAGGCAGGAGAACCGCTTAAACCAGGGAGGTGGAGGTTGTAGTGAGCCGAGATCACGGCACCGTACTCCAGCCTGGGCAACGAGAGTAAAACTCCATTTCAACAAATAAGCAAACCAAAAAGAGATAACAGAAGATGGAAAACTGGAAGCATTATTAGCATTCTTCTCCCACTTGGGAAAACAACATATTGTGTAGAAAATAGTGTGTAGAGATTCACACTGTGAACTTGTTTCCAAGAAGCAATAGGAAAAGTGAAAGAAACCACAGGCCCTTTGAAAGAAGTGGCAGGCTGAGGCCTACATGGTGAGCCAGGTGGAAAACTGTAAGTCCCCTGAGTGTGAAAGGGGGATAAACTGCCCCAGGGATATACACTCTTACTGAAGGACCTGGCAATCCAGGCCATGGGGGAAGGCTTTAAGCCTACCCAGTTCTTGAGCTGATTTAGTGAGTGGTGAGGAGTATATGAGAAGGAGCGGCATCTGGACAGACTTTGTGTGCATCCCCGGGCTCCAGCAGGCATGGAGCGAGGCGATTCGTGAACCTACCTCACAGGGGACCTCCTGGAAGTCTGCTAGACCCAGGTGGCAGTCACAGGTTGTGAGAAGCTCCCAACTGAGATTTGCCATATTATGTTGAGTGGGGACAAACGCCCTTGGCCAGAACTGAGGGGCGAGTGGGAAGTGTGCTGCAGGCATAGGGACAGGAACTGGGTGCCCCTGCTTCGTGGGCAGACCAGGAGGGGCATGGCCTGAAAGTCAAGGTTTCTGTCTTGGTCAGGAAAGCTTATGGCTTGGGGCGATTTTGAGTTCTGAGTGCAGACTGTCTGGAAGCAAGCTAGCTGCTGACAGCAGAACACTGCAGGTGTGAGACCTGCCTCGACAAGTGCATGGGAGCTGGATGGAGCTTACTGCCACTTGCTATACCCCATTCCCCATGTGGATTCTTTTGTCCAGCAGAAATAGCTGTGCCCCTCCTGGGGACATTACCCCCGTGGCCAGAGAACTGCCTTCCAATCCCCACTGGGGCTGCTACTTGCCCTGCACATGGTGAGCCAGAGCACAGACTTGCCTGACCCAGCCCCCACCTGGCGTTACCCCTCCACGTGCCCTGGTAGCTTTACACAAAGGACACAAACCTTTGGGAGCTCAATGGGTCTGACCATTGCTTGAGACATCAGAGTACCTCCCCTGGGTAACATAAAGCAAGCATAAATCCCACTTCTACCACTGCAGCTGGCACTCTTTCACAAAAGACCGCCACCTGGCTGTAGGCCAACTGACGCAGGTAGAATAACACAGTGCCCAGGAAGGAGAAAATGTGTATGTGACTTCAGCTATCACCATTGCCTGCACTACCCTGGCTAATCAGGAGATCCTGAGTCTGTCTACATGACCAGTTCATTGTTACTACACCTGGCATTTAAGAAAGCCAACACAATAAGGCTATTTATAACCAAGGAATGTCACAGAGTCTGCATCACTCCCCTCTCACCCCCATTAGAACTAGTGCTGGTACCCACTGCTGGAAGACTTGAGGACAGGTCACGTGACTGGATCCCTTTACGACGTTCCCCAGCACCAGCTTGGAGTGCGGCAGCCCTACTGGGTGGCCAGACCCAGAGGAGCAGCAGCATTCACAGTAGTCTAGCTCTCAGGGACTGCTACTCTTAGGGGAAAGGGGAGCGCACTACATCAACGGAGCACCTCAAGGGACAAAATAATCCAGAAGGAAGGCCTTGAGTCCCAGAACTTTCTGCTTGTGGGAAGTTTTTTCAGCAGAAGTGCAGGTGCAGTGCTGGGCTCAGCAGGAAAAGTCTCTGGCTGTACCCCAGCAGTCAGGCAGCCTTGGTACTTGTGAAGGAGAAGGGGACTTCTTTTCTCCCTCATCTGCCACTGAAGACATATCTGGGATACTCCCACAGGACCTCAGTGAGGGTGTACCTATAGACAGCCTTTCTGGAACACTTCAGAGCGACTGCACTCCCACAGGAGGAGTACCCTCCAGGTTTAGGCTTGCACAGTGGGTAGAGTCACAGGTCCTTTCTACATGGAATATCAAAATTCCTGCAGCTGAAAAGAGGTGCCCATCTGGTCTGAATTGCTGGAACATTGGGTCAGGAGTGTAACTAGGAGGTGGATCACTTTCCTGCTGGCCTGGTGAGCTGAAGTGGCTTCCAACCTTCCCCCTGATAAAACCTCAGTACATTTCACTGAGAGCTCCCTCAGCTGCCTCTGTCAAGGCTGGGACCTCTGCCCACCATTTGGTATTGCTTTCACCCACCTGCTTTAGCCACAACCAGTTTCTACCCAGGGATACCTTCCTTACTGGTCTGAAGTCTGAAATGTTCAACCCAGTAAATCAAATACTGGGGGATAAATATGTAAATATAAAAGTGCACATCACTGGGGAATGAGATCAGCTTCAAGAGAGCTCTGACATTCCAACCCTATGGGAGATGGTGAACCTGCTCACATACTGAACACATTTCTACTACAACAAGCATCTGAGAAAGCCATCATACAAAGACTGTCTATAACAAAGGAACTCATACAGTCTTCACCCCTGAAAGCAACGAGAGCTGAATTAGGCTACAGTAAACTGTAAACATTAAAGTCACATCCTCAAGGGAAAAAAGAAAGAATTTTCTTTTTTTAAAAAAAGACACAGTTGAATCAAAAATAAATCTAAGACTAATTAGAAGAGGCTGGGTGCAGTGGCTCACGCCTGTTATCCCAGCACTTTGGGAGGCTGAGGCGGGCAGATCACAAGGTCAGGAGTTCAAAACCAGCCTGACCAACATGGTGAAATCTTGTCTTTACTAAAAATACAAAAAAAAATTAGCCACATGTGGTGGCACACACCTGTAATCCCAGCTACTCGGGAGGCTGAGGCAGGAGAATCACTTGAACCTGGGAGGTGGAGGTTGCAGCGAGCCAAGATTGCACCACTGCACTCTAGCCTAGGTGAAGAGCAAGACTCCGTCTCGGGGTGGGGTGGGGGGTGGGGAAGAATAATTAGAAGAAACAGTCTACCCAAATGAGAAGGAACAGAAAAATAATTCTGGCAATATGACAAAACAAGATTCTACAGTACCCTCCAAAAACTGCACTAGCTCTCCAAAAATGGATGCAAACCAAGATGAAATCTTTGAAATACCAGATAAAGAATTTAAAAAGGTGATGATTAAGCTATTCAAGGAGACACAAGAGAAAGGTGATAACCAGCATGAAGAAATTTTAAAAAATTCAGAATATGAATGAAAAATTTTCTAAAGAGATATATATCTTAAAGAAAAAACAATCCAAACTTCTGGAAATGAAAAACACATTTAGGGAATTACTAAAGGCAGTAGAAAGTTTTAAGAATACACTAGACCAAGTAGAAGAAAGAATCTCAAAACTTGAAGACAAGCCTTTTGAGTTAACCTAATCAGACAGAGATAAAGAGAAAAGAATTAAAAGAAATGAACAAAGTCTCCAAGAAATATTGGATTACGTAAGTTGGCCAAACCTAAGAATCATTGGTGTTCCCGAGGGAGAAGAGAGAGAAAAAAATTTGGAAAACTTATTTGAGGGAAGAATTGAGGAAAACTTATCTGGCCTTGCTGCAGATTTAGATACCCAAATACAAGAAGCTTAGATAATTCCTAAGAGATTCACTGCAAAAAGGATATCACCAAGGCATACAGTCAACAGGCTATCTAAAGTCAGTGTGAAGGAAACAGTTCTAAGGGCAGTGAGATAAAAGCATCAGGTAACCTATAAAGGAAAACCTATCAGACTAACAGCAGATTTCTCAGGAGAAACCTTACAGGCCAGAAGGGACTGGGGTCCTATCTTTAACCTTCTTAAACAGAATATATATTTATTTATTTTTCTTGAGACAGAGTCTTGCTCTGTCACCCAGGCTGGAGTGCAGTGGCATGATCTGGGTGCACTGAAACCTCCATCTCCTGGTTTCAAATGATTCTTCTGCCTCAGCCTCCTGAGTAGCTGGGATTACAGGCCTGCGCCACCACGCCTGCGTAATGTTTGTACTTTTAGTAGAGACAGGGTTTCGCCATATTGGCCAGGCTGGTTTTGCCCTCTTGGCCTCAGGTGATCCACCCGCCTGCCTTGACCCCCCAAAGTGCTGGGATTATAGGAGTGAGCCACCACACCCAGCCTCATATTTCTAATTTTCAAAAAATCTTTTTCACTTTCTGGATGTTCCTGCTTTTAGAGGTTCCTGTTTTTCAACAGATTCAGTTTCTCTTCTTATTTTGCAAAGATTTAACATTCAGGCTTATTTAAATGTTAAATGTTATTCCATGTTATGCATTTTCAAAAGTTTTATTTTGCTCCTGTGTCCTCAGGGTTTCTTTTTTCAAAACAGTATTGGCTATTTTGGTTCTGTCTTTCCATTTTTAAGGCTTTCTTCAATTGCTTAATGATTTTAGGCTTTTGGCTCATATTTTGTATTCAAGACTGTGACAGCCGGCTGGGCGCAGTGGCTCATGCCTGTAATCCCAGCACTTTGGGAGGCTGAGGCAGGCAGATCACCTGAGGTCAGGAGTTTGAGACCAGCCTGGCTGACACGGTGAAATCCAGTCTTTACCAAAAATATGAAAATTTGCCGGGCATAGTGGCCTGTAATCCCAGCTGCTTTGGAGGCTGAGGCAGGAGAATTGCTTGAACCTGGGAGGCAGAGGTTGCAGTGAGCTGAGATTGCGCCATTGCACTCTAGCCTGGGTAGTAAGAATGAAACTCCGTCTCAAAACAAAAACAAAAACACTGAGACAGTCAAAAGCTATTTGGACACCCTATGATTGTCAGGGCTGGTTAATTGGTGGGCTTCATTGTAACATGGTCTGGCTGAACTCTTACTGGGTGCTCAGAAAGGAGTCTTTTAAAAGCATGGCTACCAGTGTTCTTGAAGCAGACCAGAAAAGTGACAAGGGATCCTTGAGGGAGTGTGGCCCTATCTCCTTGTTTTTGGTATGCCTCCTTTCTCCTAGATGTCTTGGTACACTAAGCCCAGTGTCTCTCTACTAGTAAACATCTAGACTTCTGGGATGTGAGGAAGAGGCATGGATGAGGGAGGGATCTGGGCTTACAACTGTTCCTTTTAGATGTCTTCACCTAGTTCTTTTTGTTTGTTTGTTTGTTTGTTTGTTTTTTTAAGAGACTAGTCTCTAGTGTGTTTACTAGGCTGGGCTCAACCTCACAAATTCTTGTGCTCAAGTGATCCTCTCTCTTCAGTTTCCTAAGCAGTTGGGGACTACAGGCACTTGTCATCATGCCCAACATAGTTCTTTTTTCTTAGGTTAATTGTATCTCTACTTTCAGAGGTACCTGGTGCCTCCAATTCCTGCAGTGTTTTGAGGCTTTGCTTGAATTAACCTTCTTCTAAGTTGTTCCATTCCAGCTTAATTTTCACCATTCTCTGGTCCAGTAGGTTAATGACCACTCTTTCATCTGCTTTCCATCTTATGTTAATGTGTTACTGTCATTTCTTCTCTCATTAACTCTGGGCTTGTGAGGCTATGTCTTTTAAAAACCCACTTACGGGCAAAAACTGGAAGCATTCCCTTTGAAAACTGGCACAAGACAGGGATGCCTTCTTTCACCACTCCTATGCAACATAGTGTTGGAAGTTCTGTCCAGGACAATCAGGCAAGAGAAAGAAATAAAGGGTATTCAATTAGGAAAAGAGGAAGTCAAATTGTCCCTATTTGAAGATGACATGATTGTATATCTAGAAAACCCCATCGCCTCAGCCCAAAATCTCCTTAAGCTGATAAGCAACTTCAGCAAAGTCTCAGGATACAAAATCAGTGTGCAAAAATCACAAGCATTCCTATACACCAATAACAGACAAACAGAGAGCCAAATCATGAGTGAACTCCCACTCACAATTGTTACAAAGAGAATAAAATACCTAGGAATCCAACTTACAAGGGACGTGAAGGACCTCTTCAAGGAGAAATACAAACCACTTCTCAACGAAATGAAAGAGGACACAAACAAATGGAAGAACATCCCATGCTCACGGATAGGAAGAATCAATATTGTGAAAATGGCCATACTGCCTAAGGTAATTTATAGATTCATTGCCATCCCCATCAAGCTACCAATGACTTTCTTCACAGAATTGGAAAAAACTACTTCAAAGTTCATATGGAACCAAAAAAGATCCCACATTGCCAAGACAATCCTAAGCCAAAAGAACAAAGCTGGAGGCATCACGCTACCTGACTTCAAACTACATTACAAGGCTACAGTAACCAAAACAGCATGGTACTGGTACCAAAACAGAGATATAGACCAATGGAACAGAACAGAGCCCTCAGAAATAATGCCGCATATCGACAACCATCTGATCTTTGACAAACCTGACCAAAGCAAGAAATGGGGAAAGGATTCCCTATTTAATAAATGGTGCTGGGAAAACTGGCTAGCCATATGTAGAAAGCTGAAACTGGATCCCTTCCTTATACCTCATACAAAAATTAATTCAAGATGGATTAAAGACTTACATGTTAGACCTAAAACCATAAACACCCTAGAAGAAAACCTAGGCAATACCATTCAGGACATAGGCATGGGCAAAGACTTCATGTCTAAAACACCAAAAGCAATGGCAACAAAAGCCAAAATTGAAAAATGGGATCTAATTAAACTCAAGAGCTTCTGCACAGCAAAAGAAACTACCATCAGAGTGAACAGGCAAGTTACAGAATGGGAGAAAATTTTTGCAATCTACTCATCTGATGAAGGGCTAATATCCAGCATCTACAAAGAACTTAAACAAATTTACAAGAAAAAATCAAACAACCTCATCAACAAGTGGGCAAAGGATATGAACAGACACTTCTCAAAAGAAGACATTTATGCAGCCAACAGACACATGAGAAAATGCTCATCATCACTGGTCATCAGAGAAATGCAAATCAAAACCACAATGAGATACCATCTCACACCAGTTAGAGTGGCAATCATTAAAAAGTCAGGAAACAACAGATGCTGGAGAGGATGTGGAGAAATAGGAATGCTTTTACACTGTTGGTGGGAGTGTAAACTAGTTCAACCATTGTGGAAGACAGTGTGGTGATTCCTCAAGTATCTAGAACTAGAAATACCATTTGACCCAGCCATCCCATTACTGGGTATATACCCAAAGGATTATAAATCATGCTACTATAAAGACACATGCACACATATGTTTATCGCAGCACTATTCACAATAGTGAAGACTTGGAACCAACCCAAATGTCCATAAATGATAGACTGGATTAAGAAAATGTGGCACATATACACCATGGAATACTATGCAGCCATAAAAAAGGATGAATTCATGTCCTTTGTAGGGACATGGATAAAGCTGGAAACCATCATTCTGAGCAAACTATCGCAAGGACGGAAAACCAGACACTGCATGTTCTCACTTACAGGTGGGAACTGAACAATGAGAACACCTGGACACAGGGAGGGTAACATCACACACCAGGGCCTGTCGTGGGGTGGGGCGGGGGAGAGATAGCATCAGCAGAAATAAATGATGAGTTAATGGGTGCAGCACGCCAACATGGCACATGTATACATATGTAACAAACCTGCACATTGTGCACATGTACCCTAGAACTTAAAGTATAATAATAATAATAAAAACCACTTACATTCCTTTTAGTGTGATTTTCCAACAGCATGGTCAAAATTGTATGTGTTCAACCCACCATTTCTAATGAGCACTTTCTGTCTTCAATTTACTTGATTTTGCTGCTGCCTTTGTAACTCTAGACTACTCATTCTAGAAATGTTGTTATTTTCCTTTGGCTTCTGTGGAGACAGTATTTTTTTTCTCTTGAGGTATCATCTCATTTCTTTCCTTGGTTCTTTCTTCTTCCACTGTGTATCCCTTAAATGTTGTTGTTCCCCAGGTCTCTGCCCTAAGTCCCTTTATGTTTTCATTGACACATTTGCCATAGACAATAACATCCACTTGCTTGGATTTAATAACTTCCTTAATAATGTTGACTCGAAAATCTATGTCTGTGGCTCCAGACTCACATAAAACTCAGAAACCGGATAGAGGAAAACAGGACTCTGTCTCTCTATAGCCTAATCAGGTCAAACAAACATCCTAGTGCCAAAATAGGTCCTCCCTTTAGGTAAAGGAAATAGCAGAAATAAAGGAAGGCATTCAACTTCATAAAAACAACAAATAGAGCAAAGGAAGAGCTGTATCACATATGTGAAGTTTTGTTTTGTTTTGTTTTGTTTTTGAGATGGAATCTTGCTCTGTCACCCAGGCTGGAGTGCAGTGGCACGATCTCGGCTCACTGCAACCTCTGCCTCTTGGGTTCAAGCAATTCTCATGCCTCAGCCTCCCAAGTAGCTGTGATTACAGATGTGTACCATCATGCCGGGCTAATTTTTTTGTATTTTTAGTAGAGACAGGGTTTCACCATGTTGCCAAGGCTGGTCTCGAACTCCTGGGCTCAGGCAATCTACCCTCCTCGGCCTCCAAAAGTGCTAGGATTACAGGCATGAGCCACCGTACCCGGCCTCATGTGAGGTTTTTTTTTTTTTTTTTTTTTTTTTTTTTTTTTTTTTTTTTTTTTTTTTTGGTATTTTTAATTTTTTTGTATTTTTAGTAGAAACAGGGTTTCACCATGTTGGCCAGGCTGGTCTCAAACTCCTGACCTCAGGTGATCCACCTGCCTTGGCCTCCCAAAGTGCTGGGATTACAGGCTTGAGCCACCATGCCAGGCATATGTGAGGTTCTGATGCAGTAAGAAGCAATCCCAAAATCACACTGACAACACACAAGAGTTTATGTCTCTGTCATGAAAAATCTGCTGCAGGTTGAGGAAAATCCCTGGGGAAGCTGTCCTATATTGGCTCTCTATTCCGGGCCTCATCAATTTCATGGAGCATCAATTTCAGCACATGCTGTGACTCTCACCATGGTAGGAGATGAGAGAGCTGCATAGTTGAGCACAGACATTCAGAAGTGAAATATGTCAGGTCTCTATTCATTGTCCAAAGCAAGCCACAAGATCACCTCTAACTTCAAGGGTTCAAGGAAGAACAGTTCCCTTGGACCCTGAGAATTGGACACTGTTGAATAGCAGTAATTCATAACATTTAAAATATTAGACCTTAAACAGAAAATTTGGCTTTAAACAAAGTATCTTTCTATTTGTATGCTCCTAGTACCTAGTGTGATAGCCGGTACAGAGTGGGTGTCAATGTGTTGAATTGAGATATGTTTTAGAAGATAATTTGATAAGTATCTTGGAAAAGGTGTTCAGCATATCTGTATCGACACCTTATTTTCCCTTCAACACGAACAGGAACAGTGAACGCCTTTCAAACAGTGACCTTTCTCCTGGGCTCAAAAGATGGAGCCATTTTTCAAAAATAGTTCTTGCAACATTTCTCAAAAGGAGACCTACAAATGGCAAACAGGCATATGAAAAGGTTCAACATCACTGATCATCAGAGAATTGCAAGTCGAAAGTACAATGAGATATCATCTCATTCCAGTTAAAATGGCTTACATCCAAAAAACAGGCAATAACAAGTGCTTGCAAGAATGTGGAGAAAAGGGAATCCTTGTACACTGTTGGTGGGAATGGAAATTAGTACAACCACTATGAAGAAAAGTTTAGAGGTTCCTCGAGAAACTAAAATAGAGCTACCATATGATCTAGCAATCCCACTGCTGGGTATATAACCAAAAGAAATGAAATCAGTATATTGAAGAGATATCTGCACTCCCATGTTTATTGCAGCACTATTCACAATAGCCAAGATTTGGAAGCAACCTAAGTATCCATCAACAGATGAATGGGTAAAGAAAATGTGGTACTTATACACAACGGAGTACTATTCAGCCATAAAAAAGAATGAAATCATGTCATTTGCAATAATGGAACTGGAGGTCATTATGTTATTAACATAATGTGAGACTAACCAGGCACAAAAAGGCAATCATTGCATGTTCTCACTTACTTATGGGATCTAAAAATCAAACAATTGAAACCATGGACATAGAGAGTAGAAGGGTGGTTACCAGAGGCTGGGAAGGGTAGTATGGGTGTGTGTAGGGGAGGCAGTGATGGTTAATGGGTACAAAAAAATAGTTCCAAAGAATGAATAAGACCTAATATTTGATAACAAAACAGGGTGACTATAGTCAATAATAATTTAATTGTACATATTAAAATAAATAAAAGAGTATAATTAGATCATTTATAACACAAAGGATAAATGCTTGAAGGGATTCATACCCCATTTTCCATGATGTGATTACTATGCATGGCATGCCTGTTTCAAAATATCTCATGTACCTCATAAATACATACACCTGCTATGTACCCACAAAAATTAAAAATTAAAAAAATACTTATTGCAGCATCTAAATATTTCAAAACCTCACTAAGAATTTGACTTTAAAGTTTGAAGAGAGGGCATTTTATAGCCTTGCTTATATTTACTTTAATCAAAACCCTTCCCCAACCTCAAAGGCAAAGGACAGCATGGAAGGGGAAGAAGTTACAAAATATTGCCTCAAAGAGTCAGGTAGTTGTTTGTGTGTTTGTGCCTGTATGTGCATGTGTATGTATGTGTATGTGTGTCTCTCTCTGTGTATTTGTGCACATATGCACTTTTTATGTTGGGTGTGGGATAAAGACTTGTTGCATATAGGTGCGTTATTGTAGGCGTTGCATATAAATGTGATATTACAGGCAGATAAACATGAGCCTCATAGAGTATGAAATTAAGCACAGAAGTTTTGAGTTTCCAAGTGACGGCCCCTTTCTTATATTTTTCATCCTGTTTTCATGAAGTACTATGTCTTGCCCTGTGCTTGGCATTGTTTAGCAGGTAGATTAAATCTTTTTTTTTTTTCTTTTGTGACGGAGTCTCACTCTGTTGCCCAGGCTGGAGTGCATTTGCACGATCTTGGCTCACTGCAACCTTTGCGTCCCGGGTTCAAGCAATTCTCCTGCCTCAGCCTCCCAAGTAGCTGGGATTACAGGCATCCGCCACCATGCCCAGCTAATTTTTGTATTTTTAGTAGGGGGGTTTCACCTTGTTGGTCAGGCTGGTCTCAGACTCCTGACCTTAATTGATCCACTCGCCTCAGCCTTCCAAAGTGTTGGGATTACAGGCATGAGCCACCACACCCAACCTAGATTAAATCTTTAGAAATGAAGTTCCCCAGTGGTGATGATGAAAAGCTGTATTGAATGAATGGTGTAGAGGAGTACAAAGGACTCAAAAGAGGAGATTGTTTGTTTGAGATTTATTTAGGATTTCTCAGGTATTTTAGACCAAAATAATTCCATAGTTACTTTCTTTGTTTCTGTTTAAATTGTGTATACTTATCATAAACAATTCAAGTAAAAGAGACAAATGCAAAGGAGAAGGTTACAAAAATCACTCAAGTTTCCAACAACAAAAGTGACCAGTCTTACATTAGGTGAACATAGTTTCAGGCCATAAACCTCACCAGTCTCCAGTTTTCCTCCTACCTTGTTGCCTCCTGTGCCTCTTACAAGTTCTCATTGATGAGGAGTCCCAGGGTCAGGACCAGACTCTCCGCTCATCTCTATCTTTACCCCAATGGCAACCTGATCAGCTTATAGCTTTAAATGATACCTGGATGCTGATGACTCCCAAATTTATGTATCCAAACTTCTTCCTTTGAAACCTGGACAGCTAGAATGTAAGGGGTTGTTGAGTGAAGGAAAGCTGAGAAAACAGAGATCCTAGTTGTGTTCTCTTTCTTTTAGCTTTAAAGTTGAATTAGTCTCTGACACTTCTAGATATATGGTCTACTGCTAACACTAGTTTTTACATCTTGAGGCCTTTTAATACTACCTATCATTTGTTGAACATCTACTACATGTTAGGTACTGTGTCTTTCTTTTTTAAAACATACAATCTCTCATTTTACCCTCATGATTCTGTGAGGTAGATTTTCATAAAAATCAAAACAAAACAAAAACCAAAAAAAAAACCCCACAAAAACAAAAAACAAAGGCTTAGAGTGATAAGCAACATGTCCAAATTGATACAGCTAGTAGGTGTTAGAGTTAGGATTCAAGCTCAGGGGATCGATCCTCTTTCTGGTATGCTATATCTATTTGTATTTCAATGTGAATTTTCATATCAGTTTGACAATTTCCATACACACACATATAGACACACAAACCCAGCTGGGATTTTCACTGGGATCACACTGAATTTATAGATTAATTTGGTGTGATGATTAATTTTATGTGTCAACTTGACTGGGCCAAGGGATGCCCAGGTAACTGGTAAAATATTATTTCTGGGTATGTTGGAGAGGGTATTTCTGGAGGAGGTCAGCATCTGAACCGGTAGACTGAGTAAAAAAGATCACATTCACCAATGTGAGCGGGCATCATCTAATACACAGAAGGCTGCAATAGAACAAAAAGGCAGAAGAAGGGTAAAAATACTACCTCTGCCTGAGCTGAGGCATCTGTCTCCTCCAGCTCTTGGACACTGGTGCTCCTGGTTCTCAGGCCTTCAGACTTGGACTGGGACTTACACTTGTGACCCCCTGGTTCTCAGGCTATCAGACTTGGACTAAATTATACCACCAGCTTTCCTGAGCCTTCAGCTTGCAGACAGCAGATAATGAAACCTCTCAGCCTCCATAACCATACCAGCCAATTCCTCATAATTAATCTCTTTCTGTATATATTTCTATATCCTATTGGTTGTGTTTCTCTGGAGAACCCTGACAAATGCATTTAGGGAGAACTGATATCTTACACTACTGAGTTTTTCAATCTTGAATTGGTATTTCCCTCCACTTATTTAAGTCTTTAATTGTTCTAATAAGACTTTGTGGTTTCCATTGTGAAGAAACAATTTATTCACCACCACTGTGATGGGGCAGAGGCCTTCCAGGGGTCGGAATACTAAGGCAGGAGCTTGATGGATGAGAAGTGCAATGAGGAAATTGCAAAAATATGGGCAGAAGAAATGATTAAAGGTTCCACTAGGTAAAGCAATAATTTCAAGAATTTTAAAGCAGAATAGCTGGGTGTATAAAGTTTCATCAATGGCAGGCAGAAAACAGCTGTGTGCCCTGCCAGCAACAGGGAAGCCAGGAGCTCTGGAGCATATTTATATGATGCAGCTTACCATGGACTGATGATTCAGCAGCAATTTTTCACGAGGAGGAAACTGATTGTTAACTGAGGTATGACAGTTGTCCTCTTTAAAAGCGAAGAACAGGCTGGGCTGAACTCAGGCCAAGTTTGCCTCCTGGGCTTTCCTTCCTTCTGTCTTCCATTTCTGTAGCCCCCTCCAGCCTGCTAGCATTTCCTCTTCAGCACTATCATATTTCCTCGGAAACTCCCCTTTGCCACCTGCATCTAGACCTGCTCCACAGCCCCATAAACGATCCCCAAATTATCTCCCTCCCTAGCTCCTTCATTCATTCATATTTAGGATATTCAGGTGTTCAGAGAAGGAAGTGGTCAGGGGATCCAGTTAATACACATCCATGTATTAAATGACAGATAGCTAGGCAGGCATTTCTCAAATGAGGGTCCAAAGACATAATCCTAGAGATTTGAGAGGTCCATGGGCATTCAGATAATAATAGCTAGTGTTTATTGCATGCTTGCCATGTATCAGGTGCTGTTTGGAATGCTTTACGTGTATTATTTGGTTTCACCATAACATTACAAAGCAGATGCCCTTACTTATATTTAACAGGTGAGAAAACTGAACATATTTTTATTCCCATTAAACAGATGGGCAGTCATGGAAAGGTTGATCAGCTCAAGGTTACACAGCTAATAAATGACAGTATAAGGACTCAAATCCAGGCAATCTGGGTCTAGAGCTAGTGCTTTCAACCCCAATGCTGTCATCTGGGACTCAATTGAGCCTGGATGGTCCAAGATGCTGTCATGCATGTTTGGCAGTTAGCTGGGGCTGTTGGCTACAGCCTCCTCCTCCATTTGGTCTTTCCAGCAGGATACATCAGACATCTTTATGCAGCAGCTGGATTCCAAAAGGTAAACGTCTTTGAGGCAATTTTTCCATGTGGAAAATTACCTTGATGCAATGGCAGCCTCCATGTATACACCTACAGGTCACGAAACAGATAGGCTTATAGGCCAAATTAAGAAGCTTAAATCACATTATCTGGTAGTTCTAAAACGTATCCTCAAATGTTTTGGCATTACTCCTATTAAGATGTGGGGTCTATATCCCTTTCCCTTGAATATGGGCTGGCCCTAGGGGTTGGCTTGTAGCCAGTAGAATACAGTGGAAGTGATACTGTGTGACTTCCAAGGATAGGTCAGAAAAGGCCACAAGCCTGGTTCTTTTCAGACATTCACTCTGGGGAAAGCCAGCTGCCTGGTGAGAAGTTCACCATGCTGGAGTGGCTGTGTGAAGGTGCTCTGGTTCTCAGCCCCATTTGAGCTATCAGCCAGCCATGTGAGTGAGCCATCTTAGCTATTCAGCCCAGCTGAACTTTCAAATGACAGCAGTTGTGTTGAAATCTGATTGATACTACATAAACGACTCCAATAAAATAACCGTCCAAGTAAGTCCTTCCCAAATTTCTGAGCCTCAAAATTAAGAGCAGAATAATTTGGCTATTTAAACTACTAAGTTTTGGCATAATGTGTCTACGCAAAGAGTAGCAATAACCAGAAGAGTTTACCAACCAACATAAAACAGAGTGAGAAGCAAGCGGAAAGAGACAGGGTAGATTAATAAGCTTAGGATAGGCTGAAGGACCATAGCACCCAAATTCTGTTTTATGCAATGTTCTCATGTCTTATCCCTCTCCACCATCCAGTCTTCTCAGCACATAGTGTGGTTACAAGGACCAGACTGGAGAGTAAGTAAGGCGACTCAACAGACTGAAGGGGCCTGGGCTCAACATATGTCTGTTCTGTTACAGAGCTGAGGGGCAAGTGTGTCTGGTTATAACGTAGCTGGCATTAGTTGGCTTTGTAGCTAGGGGTTTATCTGCTTTTCCTGGGAAGAGATTACATGAGGCCATAATAGCGTTACAATGGGTGTTACCAGTAGGTGTGCAATTTAGGGATGCCATGGCTGTCAATCTGAAGATAGTATGATCTGTACCTTATTAATACTTAAAAGTCCACTTTGTCTTTCTGCCTCTATCTAAAGCAGCATTTTCATTTGTTCCATCCTTTTTATCTATGTTCAACCCATATCCATTCATTCTATGTGTAACCTTTCTCATAAGTGACTTGCTTCTACATTTTAGTTTCTCTTGTTTTATAATAGAATTAAATATTCTATAGTAATATAGCAAAAGCATACCCCCAAGGAGCAAACATGTGTCATATCACGTTTATGATGTCCTCCTATTTATTGACCAAAACAAGTCAAATAGCCAAGCCCACAGTCAATGTAGAGGCGGACTACACAACGGAGCGGATAATAGAAGGTGTAGTTCATTGGGAGTCACTACTGTAACAATCTAATACTAACACACAGTTAGGAGAGAGTTGATCCAGGGATCAAACTTTCCGCAGTGTGTCTCTGGAGTCTACACACTAAACTACTATTCTGGAGGTGGTTGGGAATGGGTTCTTACCGAAGAACTTTTTTCAAACCTCACTTCCCGGGCCCCACCCCAGTGATTCAGAATATCTTGGGGGTAGGGAAATTGTGGGGGGATGGGGGGGTACTCCCATGGGCCTGAGACTGAAATAACTCTGCAGAGGATTCCAGTGCACACTAGGGAATGAAGGGGGGTTCAAAAACAAGGAAGATATACTTTCTGCACTCAAAAAGCTTTCATTTCCACAGACAGCATTCTTACTTGTTGTTATTACATCACAGAGGCATCACCTTGGAATTTAAAAAAGAAGCGATTGCTTTCCATGTTTAAGAGACATCAGTGTTTCTCAAGCTTTCGTGTGTGTTATTACTGGAGTGCTTGTTAAAACCCACATGACTGGGTCCAATGCCTACGTTCTGATTCAGGAGGTGTGAAGTGGGTTCCACTATTTCTCATGTCTAAGAAACTCAGGGACACACTTTGAGAACCAGAGTTAGAGAAGTAGGAGGCTTTAGTGGTAACAATCCTCCATTATTCAGTTTAATATTCTACTTACACGTAGCATATTTACTACAGACAAGTTCCCGGGCTGAGTGCAGCACTGTTTATGATAAGGATGGGATTTAGATCTTGATTACGCTTGAGCAGATTTATTAAGTGGATTTATTCTCTAAGGGTGCCTAAGCGTCATTAGATAGGTTCAGATAAAGCAGAGATCTCCTCCCTTAGGAAGAGATTAGGGACAGCTTAATGAAGTAGGAGACCTTTCACCTGGGCCTTGAAAGATGCCTAGGACCTGGACCAAGGAAAATCGTGGACAATCAAATAATTCTTCCCGCTTTAACACGGAGACAAAAAAATCACAAGCAACCCCTAGGAAAGGTCTATGACATTCTTGCCTCTGCCTCTAGCATTAACAATTTGCATGCCAGCTGCTGGAATCTGAACGGGGAGGACTGTTCCCGTGTCAAGGGCTCAGTCTCAGACCCTCCTTGGGCAAGGGTGGAACTGGCTTCGCTTTCTCTTTGGGGCGCACAGAGCGGGTGCATTAGAGCCGGCCTGCTCAGCCGAAGCGGCAGTGGGCGCTGACTTGGCGAAGGGCGCAGCTGGGGCGCTTCGTTCCGGAGCAGAGCGCCGCGATCCTGTCGGGGCTGGGGTGGCAGCGCAGCTCTCCGCCTGTCCAGAGCGGGGCCGCACCCCGGGGCACCTTTCAGAACGAGCTCCGGATATGGGCTTGGCCCCAGGTTGGGGGCCGGGCAGCAGCTGTACTACCCTGGCGGGCGAGGGGTCCAGAGCTCTTCTTCCCTACTCCGACCTGTAGATTTAACGCCAGCACAGGGTGGCGCACCGTACCTCCTTCCACCTTCACGCACCAGCGGGGAGGGGAAGCGTGTGCGCGCTCCTCCCCTAGGCGGGAGAGCGGCCTGAGAGCCTGCAGACTGCGCCTGCGCAGCCCCGCTCACACACCACCCCCCCCCCCCGCCCACCCCCGACCTCCTTCCCCTTTCGCCCCGCCCCGTTCCCCCTTCTGCTGCCGCTAGGGGTAGCGGCGGCGGCTGCGGCCCGGGAGCGCGGCTGCTTTGAGGGCTCGGGAGCCCTACAGAGTGGGGACGTGGGGAGGCTAGAGGGTGAGAAAGCCAGCTGGAGAGGAGGGCGGCGCTGGAGGAGGGCAGTGTGTGGCTGACTCATCCTCTGGAAGATCGGACTGACAGAGAGACACACACCCGCCCGCCCCGCCCGCCCGCCCGCGCCGCTCCACCTCAGCCGGGAGGCGCCCGCCCGCACCGCCCGCCCGCCCTCTCCGGGCGCTGTCCGGGGCCGGCCGTCTCAGAGAAAGTTTTTCCCATCGGAGGGGCCGGAGCCGCCGCGGGCCTTTTGGAAGGGAAAGGGGACGGAACAGGAGGGGAGAGCCGCGC